>NW_027596199.1:0-631000 GCF_964194155.1 Cetorhinus maximus
GAGACAGCGTGACTGTGCGAAAGAGAGAAGTAGAGAGTGTAGTGTGTGTGACAGAGAGAGGAGGAAGGTGTGAGTATGTATGAAAGAGAGGGGGAGAGGGGGAGTGTCAGTGACAGAGGGAGAGAGTGTGCCTGTGCGAAAGAGAGAAGGGGAGAGTGTAGTGTGTGTGACAGAGACATGGGGAGAGTGTGAGTGTCTTTGACAGAGAGAGAGTGAGAGTGTTAGTGTGTGTGACAGAGTGGGAAAGTGAGTGAGAAAGAGAGGTGGAGTGTATGAGTCTTTGCGATGGGGAAGAGTGTGAGTGTGACAGATAAATGGGAGAGTATATTTGTGTGATGGAGAGTGAAGGGACAATGAATGTGAGAGCGAGAGGGGGAAAGTGTGAGTATGTGTGAAAGAGAGAGGGGGATAGTGTGAATTCGTGTGGCAGAGAGACGAAGAGAGTGTGAGAGTATGTGTGTGAGAGGGAAAGGGGGGAGGGTGAGTGTGTGTGAGAGAGAGTATGTATGAGAGGCAGAGGGAGTGAGTGTGAGTGTGTATGACAGCGATAGGTGGAGTGTGAGTGTGTTTGACAGAGAGAGGGGGAGACTGTGAGTGAGAAAGAGTGGTGGAGAGTCTGATTGCTTTTGATGGGAGGAAGATTGTGAGTGTGACAGAGAAATGGGAGAATGTGAGTGTCTGAGCGAGAGTGATGGGACAATTAACGTGAGAGTGAGAGAGGGGGGTGGTGTGAGTATGTATGAAAGAGAGAGGGGATAGTGTGAGTTTGTGTGACAGAGAGGGAGAGAGTGTGAGAGTATGTGTGTGAGAGAGAGTGGCAGTGTGCGTGAGAGGGAGAGGGTGTGAGTGTTAGTGTGTGTGAGAGAGAGACAGAGAGTATGTATGAGATGCAGAAGGAGAGAATGTGATTGTGTGTGACAGGGGGAGGGGGAGTGTGAGTGTGTTTGACAGAGAGAGGGACAGTTTGTGCGTGTGTGACAGAGAGAGGTGGAGAATGTGAGTGAGAAAGAGAGGTGGAGAGAGTGATTATTTTTGATACGGGGAAGAATTTGAGTGTGACAGAGAAATGGGAGAGTGTGAGTGTGTGAGGGAGAGAGATGGGGCAATGAATGTGAGAGTGGGAGAGGTTGAAAGTGTGTGTATGTTTGTCAGAGAGAGGGTAGCGTGTGAGTTTGTGTGACAGAGAAAGGGAGAATGTGTGAGTGTGTGTGAGGGAGAGAATGGGAGTGTGTGTGTGAGAGGCAGAGGGAGAGAGTGTGACTGTGGGCGAGAGAAAAAGGGAGAGAGAATGTATGAGAGGCAGAGGGAGAGAGCATGAGTGTGTGTGACAGAGGGGGGTAGTGTGATTATGTGACAGAGTGAGGGACAGTGTCAGTGTGTGTGACAGAGAGAGGGGGACAGAGTGAGTTTGTGTGATAGAATGAGGGGGAGAGTGAGTGTGTGTGACAGAGAAAGGGGCGAGTGTGAGTGTGCGTAAGGAGGAAGTGAGAGAGTATGAAGTGTGTGTGAATGAGAGCGGAAGTGAGTGAGTGTTTGTGACCCAGTGAATGGGAGAGTGTGAGTTTATGTGACAGAGAGAGGGAGAGAGTGTAAATGGATGTGACAGAGGGAGGTGGAGAGTGTGAGATGTGTGTTACCGAGGGGGAGAAAGTGAGCGAGAGAGAGAAGGGGAGAATGTGAGCGTGTGTGACGGGGTGGGGGCGGGGGTCGGAGTCGGTGAAAGAATGTTAGTGTGTTTGGGAGAGGAAGGGGGAGAGTGTGCTTGTGAACGCAGAGAGAGGGGGAGAGTGTGTGTGGGTGTATGGGACAGAGAGAGGGAAAGTGTGTGTGTGTGCAAGAGGTGGGGGAGAGTGTGCGTGTGAGAGAGAGGAAGATAGAGTGTGAGTGCCTGAGAGAGAGAGAGGGAGAGTGTGAGTGTGTGTGACAGTAAGAGTGGAGAATTTGAGTGTGTAAGAGAGAGAGAAGGAGAGCGTGAGTTGTGTGACAGAGAGAGGTAGAGAGTGTGAGTGTGTGTGAGAGAGAGGGCGGGGAATAGAGTGTGTGTGTGACAGAGAGAGGGATAGCGTATGAGTGCATGAGATAGAGAATGTGGGAGCGTGATTGTGTGTGAGAGAGATAGGGAGAGAGTGTGTGTGAGAGGCAGAGGGACAGAATGTGACTGTGTGAGAGAGAGAGGGAGAGTGAGAGGTTGTGTGGCAGAGAGAGTGGGAAAGTGTGATAATGTGTGGCAGAGTAAGGTGGAGTGTGAATGTGTGTGATGAGGGAGCGAGATTGTGTCTGTGTGAAAGAGAGAAGAAGAGTGTGCAAGTGTGTGTGACAAAGCAAAGGGAGAGTGTGAGTGTGTGTGACAGTGGGAGGGAGAGTGTCACCCTGTGTGACATAGAGAGAGGGATAGTGTGAGTGTCTTTGAAAAGGAAAGGGGATGAGTATTAACCTGTGTGACAGAATGGGGAGGAGAGTGCGAGTGTGTGTAAAAGAGAAGAGTAGGAGTGTTTGAGGGTGTGTGTGAGTCTGTTTCAGAGAGAGTGGGAGAATGTGAGCTTTTGTGAGGGAGATGGGAGATTGTGAGAGTCTGTGACAGGCATGGGGGGAGATTGTGAAACTGTGTGACAGAGAGAGGGATAGAGTGCGAGTGTGTGTGACAGACGGAGGGGGAGAAAGTGAGTGTGTGTGACAGAGGGGGAGACTGTGATTGAGGACGGGCAAGAGTGTGATTGTGTGTGACAGATAAAGGTGGATAGTGTGAGTGTGAGTGTAAGAGGGGGTGATTATGAGTATGTGAGAGGAAGAGATGGGAAAATAAATGTGTGTGTGAGAGAGAGAGGGAGAGAGTGAGTATGTGTAAAAGAGAGAGGGGGTAGTTAGTGCGTGACAGAGAGTGGTAGAAATAGTGAAAGTGTGAGAGAGGGAGGGAGAGATTGTGTTTCTGTGTGACAGCGAGACGGAGAGTCAATGTGTTTTTGCGAGAGATTGGGGGAGAGATTGATTATGTGTGAAAGAGAGCGGGGAAGGTGTAAGTTTGTGTGACAGAGAGGGAGAGAGTGTGAGTGTGTGACAGAGGAAGGGGGTGAGTGTGAGCCTGTGAGAGAGTGAGATGGGTGAATGAATGTGAGGGTGAGAGAGGCGGAAAGTGTGCGTTTGTGTGGGAGAGTGAGCAAGATTGTTGGAGTGTATGTGAGAGAGATGGGGAGAATGTGTGTGTCGCTGACAGAGGGGGGAGAGTGTGAGTTTGTGCGAGAGAGAGGGAGAGAGTGTGAGCGTGCGTGACAGAGAGAGCGAGGGAGTTTGTGAGAGAGAGAGGGGGAGAGATGAGTATGTGTGACAGAGAGAGGGGGACGGTGTGAGCTTGTGTGACATAGAGAGATAGAGTGTGAGTGTGTGACAGAGGGATGGGGTGAGTGTGAGCCTGTGAGGGAGTGAAATGGGACAATGAATGTGAGGCTGAGAGAGGCGGAAAGTGTGCGTTGGTGTGGGAGAGTCAGCGAAAGAGTTGGACTCTATATGAGAGAGAGGGAGAGAGTCTGTTTGTCTGTGGCAGAGGGAGGGGGAGAGTGTGAATTTGTGTGAAAGACCGAAGGGGAGGTTGTGATTTTGTGTCACAGAGAGAGGGAGAGACTGGGATTTTTTATGTCAGAGAGAGGGTTAGAGTGTGAGTTTGTGTGACAGAGGGAGGGGGAGAGTGTGAGTTTGTGTGACAGAGGGAGGGGGAGAGTGTGAGTTTGTGTGACAGCGGGAGGGGGAGAGTATGAGTTTGTGTGACAGCGGGAGGGGGAGAGTGTGATTTTGTGTGACAGCGGGAGGGGGAGAGTGTGAGTTTGTGTGACAGAGGGAAGGGGAGGTTGTGATTGTGTGTCACAGAGTGAGAGATAGACTGGGATTATTTGTGTCAGAGAGAGGGGAAGATTTTGGGTTTCTGTGACAGAGGGGGGAGAGTATGAGTTTGCTTGACAGAGCGAAAGAGTGGGGGTGATTGTGAGTGTGTTTGACCCCAGGTTTGAAGAGTGCGAGTGTGTGTGACAAAGAGTGGGATAGTGTGAGATTATTTGACAGGCAGAAGGGAAAATGTGTGAGTTTATGTGACATAATGAGAGGGAGAATGTCAGTGAGTGTAACAGAAAGAGGGGGAATGTGTGAGTGTATTTGACAAAGAGAGGAGGAAGTGCGTGTGTGTGTATCGAGAGAGCTAGAGAGTGTGTGTGACAGAAGGAGGGAGAACATATGAGTGTGTGTGACAGAAGGAGGGGGCGGAAGTGGTTGTGTGTGACAGAGGGGGAGAGTGTGAGTGTGGGTGACGGCGGTTGAAGAGTTTAAGTGCATGTGACAGAGAAAGAGGGAGAATGTGAGTGTGAGCAACAGATTGAGGGGCAGAGTGCGAGAGTGTGTGAGAGAGAGATGGGAAAATGATTGTGAGAGTGAGAGAGAGGGAGAGTGTGAGTATGTGTGAAAGTGGGAAGGAGAGAGTGTGAGTGCGTTTGACAGGGAGAAGGAGAGAATGTGAGTGCGAGAGAGAGAGGAATAGAGTATGAATATGAGAGAGAGAGAGAGACAGAGGAGAGAGCGAGTTTCTGCGGCAGAGAGAGCGGAGAGTGTGACTGTGTGAGCGAGAGAGGAGGAGAGTGCCTGAATCTTACCCGAGAGAGAGAGTTTGAGTATGTGTGACAGAGAAAGATGGAGAGTGTCAGTGTGTGTCAGAGAGGGGGGGAGAGTTTGAGTATTCATGACAGAAGTGGGGGGGGGGAGAGGGGGGGGGGGGCCTGAGTGTGTGACAGAGAGAGCGAGAGAGTGTGAGTGTGTGAGACAGAGAGGGTAAAGTGTGCGTTTGTGTGACACAGAAAAAGGGAGACTGAGTATGTGTCAGAGAGAGATTGGAAGATGAATGTGAGAGGTATAGACGGGGAGAGTCTGTGCATGTGTAAAAGAGAGAGGAGAGATTGTGATTGTTTATGGCAGAGCTGGGAAGAGAGAGAGTGTTTGTGTATGAGAGATAGTTGGGGAGAGTTATTTTGTGTGACAGAGAGAGGGTGTGAATTTGTGACAGAGAGAGTGCGAGAGTGATTGTGTGTGATAGAGAGAGGGAGAGAATGTGTGTGAGAGGCAGAGGGAGAGAGTGTGAGTGTGTGTGAAAGAGAGGGAGAGTGTGATAGTGTGTGACAGTTAAGGTGGGAGTGTGTATGACGAGAAAGCGATAATGTGTGCGTGTGTTTGTGACAGAGAGAGGAAGTGAGTGTGAGAATGTGTAAAAGAGTGAAGGAGAGAGTTTGAGTGTGTGTGACTGAGAGAGATAGAGTGTGACTGTGTGTGACAGAGAGGGCGAGTGTGTGACTGTGCTTGACAGAGAAAGAGTGAGAATGTGAGTTTGTGTGACAGAGAGAGGAAAAGAGTATGTGTGGGTGACAGTGAGGGGGAGAATGTGAGAGTGTGTGACAGAGAGGTGAGGAGAGTGTGAGTCTATGTGACTGAGAAAGGGGGAGGGTGTGAGTTTGTGTGAGATAGAGAGAGGAAGAGAGTTTAAGTGTGTGTGACAGGGAGAGATGGCGAGAGTGCGAGTGTGTGTGACGGAGAGAGTGAAAGAGTGTGAGTGTGTGAAAGAAAGGGAGAGAATGTGGGAGTGTGTGACAGAGTGATAAGGAGAGCGTGAGTGTGTGTGCCAGAATGAGGGGAGTGTGTGATTTTGTGTGACAGAGGTAGCGGAGAGGGTGATATTGTGTGACACAGAGAGCGAGATTGTGAGAGGGTGTGTGGCAGAGTGAGCGGGAAAGCCTGAGTGTGCGTGACAGAGAGAAGGGGAGAGTTTGAGTGTGTGCGACCGAGAGAGGGAGAGTGTGACTGTGTTTGACAGAGAGAGAGGGCGAGGGTGTGACTGTGTGTGACAGAGGAAGGGATATAGTGTGAGTTTGAGAGTCAGAGAGAGAGGGCGAGGGTGTGTGTGTGTGACAGAGAAAGGGGGAGTTGTGTGTTTGTGTGACAGAGAAAGGGGGAGAGCGTGATTGTGTGTGACAGAGAGAGGGAGAGATTGTGAGTGTCGATGACAGAGAGAGGGGGAGAATGTGAGCAAGCGAGTGGGGGGAGTGAGAGTGTGTGTGACGCGGTGGGGTGGAGAGTGTTAGTTTGACAGAGAAAGGGGAAAAGTGTGAGTGTGAGCGACAAAGGTGGAGTGCGTTTGTGTGAGAGAGAGAGATGGGACCATGAACGTGAGTCTGAGAGAGGGGGAGAGTGAGATTGTGTGCTACACAGAATGGGAGAGAGTATGAGTGTGTGAGAGAGGGAGGGAAGAATGTGATTGTGAGAGAAAGTGAGATGGGACAATGAATGTGATGGTGAGAGAGGTGGAGAGTGAGTATGTGTGAAAGAGAGCCTGGGAGTGTGTGAGTATGAGAGAAGGAGAGATGGGAATATGCATGTGTGAGTGAGAGACGGGGAGAGTGGGAGTGTGTGTGAGGAATGGGAGTGTGGGAGATTGTGAATGTGTGTGAAAGATAAACGGCGAGGGATTGAGTGTGAGCGGCAGAGAGAGCGGGAGAATGTTTGTGTCAGAGAAAGAGAGATGGGACAATGAATGTGAGAGTAAAAGATGGGGAGAATGTGAGTGAGTGTGACTGACAGATGTTCAGAGTGTGAGTGTGTGTGAGAGAGGGGGTGTGTGTTGTTATATATGACTAAGAGAGGGAACAAGTGTTTGTGTGTGACAGAGAGTGGGAGAGTGGGAGCTTGTGTGTGACAGACAGTGTGAGAAAGTGTGCTCTTGTGTGAAAGAGAAAGGGGGAGAGTGTGTGTGTCTGTGACAGGCAGAGGGGAGAGTGACTGTTCGAGTCTCAGAGAGTGGGGGAGAGTGTGTGTGACAGAGGGAGAAGGAGAGAGTGAGTGTGTGACAGGTAAAGGGGAGAATGTGAGTGTGAGCGTATGAGAGTGTGGGAGAGTGGGAGCCAGTGAAAGAGAGAGAGAGAGGGGGAGTGAGTGTGTGTTAAAGAAAGAGCGAGAGAGAGTGTGTGTGAGAGAGTGGGGGAGAGTGTGAGTATGTGTGAAAGAGAGCGGGTGAGAGTGTGAGTGTGTTGACATAGAGATAGACAGAATGTGAGTGTGTGAGAGACGGAGGTGGAGAGTGTGAGTGTCAGCGTCAGCGAGAATGGGAGGGTGTGAGTATGTGAGAAGGAGACATGGGGCAATGAATGTGAGAGAGAGAGAGATAGTGTGATTATGTGTGAAAGTGAGAGGGCGAGAGTGAGTGTGTGTGGCAGAAAGAGGGAGAGAGTGTGAGCGTGTTACATAGGGAGGGAGAGCGTCTGCGTGTGTGAGACAGCGACAGGGATAGGGAGTGAATGTGGGTGAGAGAGAGAGAGAGTGAGTGTTTCAGAGAGAGAGAGGGAAGAGTATGAATGTGTGTGACAGAGAGAGGGGATGAGTGTGACTTCGAGGTTTGGGAGGTGGGTTACTGTGTGTGTTTGACAGGGAGAGGGTAAGTGTGTGTGTGACAGAGAGGGGGGAGAGTGTGGATGTGGGTGTGACAGAGAGAGGGGGACAGTGTGAGTGTTTGTGACGGAGAGAACGGGAGATTCTGAATGTCGTCTTAGGGAGTGTGTTAATGTGTGAGTGTGTGTGACAGGAAGAGGGGGAAAGTGTGAATGTTTGTGACAGAGAGAACGGGAGAGTGTGAATGTGTGTCTCAGGGATGGGGTGGTGAGAGAGTGTGTGTGACAGAGGGAGGGGGGAATGTGCATGTGAAGGTTGTGAATGCATTGGAGAGGGCGGGAAAAGGTCGACGAGAATGGTTCCAGGGATGTGGAACTTCAGTTCCGTGGATAGATTGGAGCAGTTGGGACTGTTTACCTTTGGGGAGAGAAGGTTGAGAGGAGATAGGATTGAGATGTTCAAAATCTTGATTGGTCTAAATCGTGAGGGATCAAGGCCGAGTCAATCAGGAGAAACTGTTCCCACTGGGGGAAGGAGTGAGAATGAGAGAGACACAGATATAAGGGGATTGGGAAAAGAAGAGATGGAGACATGAGGAAAACTTCCTCAAGCAGCGCGTGGTGAGGATTAGGAATGATCTTCCTGAGGATGTAGGGGAGGCTGGTTCAATCGAGGCGATTGAGAGAGAATCAGTCTGTTATCTGAAAAGGAAGAATGCGCGAGGTTACAGGGAGAGGGGGTGAGGGGTTGAGTGGCACTAGTTCAACTGCTCTTTTGGAGAGCCAGTTCTGACACAATGGGCCGAATGTATCCTCCTCCATTGCAACCATTGTGTGATTCAAGAGGATATGAAGGATAGAAAACGCTGGAGTAGAACAAACAATATTCATGAGCAAATGAAATGATTAAAACGTTGAATAATGTCGGATTTACAGCAGAGAAACAGGCCATTCAGCTCATTTACTCTATGTCATTGTTTATGCTACAAGCGAGCCTCCTCCCAGCGCGCCTTCAACTTAACCCATTAACATACCTTCTTCTTCATTTCTCCTTCATGTGTTTATCCAGCTTTCCCTCAAACCCATCTCTCTTGCTCGCCATTTCCTGGTATCATTTTCCACATTCTCAACATTATCCGGGGAAATAGATCCCTCCTGAATTCCCACCTGGATTTACTGGTGAGTATGTGAGATTTCTGACCCAAAGTTGTTGTCCATCCCGCGTGTGAGGACAACTTCTCTACGTCTAACTTATCAGGAACCGTCACAATATTAAAAATCGCTAACGGGTCGCCCCTCAGTCTTCAACCTTATGAAGAAAAAGAGGCTCCAGTCATCTCAGCATTTTCAGGTACATTAAAATCTCTCCGTTCTGGTATCTTCCTTGTGAATTATTTTTTTAGCACCTTAATCAGAGCTTTCAGAGATTTTATTGTTGGTAATTTGGAGATCAGACTGTGCAGGTTAAATATGTAACAGTGGTGAGACATGGGGTAAATGTTAATTCAGATTTGTGATTGTGAGTATGAGAAATTGGCATGTGGGAATTTTAAAATTCACTTCATGTTTCAAACTTTCCAATCAGTTTTGAGAATACAGGAAGAGGAGGTGTCCATTCAGCCCCTCGAGTTAATTCCAGCAGTCAGTGTGACTATGGCTGATCTGTGAAATAATTCAATCCGCCAGCCTTTGCCCCCTGTCCTTTCAGATCATTGATAATTAAAATACAGCAATCCCATGTTTCGAAGTTAACCATCCATTGCTTCTTACCGAAGAAGAATTCATGGTTCCACTAATATTACATGTAGAAGTGTTTGCTAATTTCAGTCAAGAAACTCTGAATCTAATTTTTAGATCACGCCCCCTCATCCTCCACATCCAAAGTCACGGAAAGAGATTCTATCCCCCTTTCCAGGAATAGCTGGAACATTTTGATCAAATCAGCCCCCTTCTAAAATGGGACAATAACCTCAATTTGTTTAATGTCTCCTAATAATTTGAACCTTGGAATCGAGGTTTCATCCTCGTAAATCTATACAACATAGCCTCCGATGTCAATGAATCCTTGCTGAAGTGTGGTGCACAGGACAGCTCACAGTTACTCCGTGTGTGGTCTGACCAGGGCTTTATCAATCTGACACAGGACGTCTACAAACTTGTCCATTACTACAGATATAAAGGTCAGCATCCCATTAGGATTTTGGATTATTTTGTGAACCAGTTAAAGACAGGCCATAATCTATGTAAATGATCCCCAAGTCCCTGTGGACCTCCAGAACTTCTAGATGTTCACCATTTAGAAAGATCTCTGACATATTCTTTTTTGGGACCAGAATATATGAGCTCACATTAGGTAACATTCAAGCCATCTGAAAAAATGCTGTCATTCTGTGAGTCGAACAATACCTTGTAATTTTACGTAACATGTATGTTGCTAACAATTTCTTGTGCCTCAGGCACAGCAGTGAAACCGCCCTCGTCAACATCATAAATGAAGTCTCTCTCCATAACTAGTTTAAACATGTACGGTGGAGCTGGATAACAATGTAAATAACTTACTCCGGAAACCGAGGATCAGCAGCAGAGTCCACATCTCACTGGGTGATATTCTGGGAAGTGAAAGGCAGAATTAGCATTAGGGAGAGTGAATTGAATAGGGGAAAGGGGTGGGGGAAGTAATTAGAGAGTGGGACAGTGGATTAGTGATTATATCGATTTATAGTCGGTGAACTCTATCTCCCCCTCTCACTTGAATACCAAAATATAGTGCAAGCCCTGCCTCTGCCTCTCACTGGAACACCAACAGGCAGTGCAAGCTCTACCTCCCCCTCTCACTGAGACTTCTACGGCCAGAGGTGAAGTTCACTTACTTACATGCCATTAATTCAAACCAATTAATTCACTGGAATCCCTCGCTTTTCCATGTTCAACTCCCAAACACCATTTTTTAAAAATCATTAGTATTCCTAACATTCCTGCTCTCTTCACTAGCTCCTCCTCCAGCCCCCCTCTATAGACACCCTGCTAATATTCGAATCCTGTTCCATTGCTGAGCCATGTCTGCGTACAGGAAAAGCAGCACACATACCACCAAGCCAATGCCCAGCAAGTCACAAATTCCTGAACTTGTTATAAAGGTCGATTCATACGTGAACTGCTTACCAGAGACACCAAATGAGATGCTGCTGTGTGAGATTCAGTGGGGGTCAGTCAATTAGCTTCTTCTTCACCCTCAGATACAAGCTGCTGTGAGTGGGGTCAGTCTCTGTAACAATACATTCAACACCGCTCATTATAATGGATCCACATGTGAACATTGGCTGCGCTGGTTGGCTGATAAATTCAGCAATGATGTACATTGTGGCAGCAACCATGCAAATTAAAGTTTTTTTTCATAAAATTATTTGTGAAAGCAAAACAAGGAAACATCTCACCTGATATTTGGAAGTCTTTTTCCCTGTAACATAACCTGTCTTCAGTTGTCCATCATTAAAGGTGTAGGGGGTTTGAAATTGGCAACAGGCCTGAGAATTTTCTAGACAACATTGTCTAATGGTCCGGGTATATATTTTCATTGCTTCTTGGGTTATGAGCACCGCTGGCTGGGCCAGCTTTTATTGCCCATCATTAATCTCCCTTGAGGAGGTGGTGCTGAGCTGCCTTCTTGAACCTTTGCATTCCATGTGGTGTAGGTACACCCACAGCGCTGTTAGGGAGGGAGTTTCAGTATGTTGTCGCAGCGACAGTCAAGGAGCGGCTGACAGAGTTCTAAGTCAGGATGGTGTGTGACTTGAAGGGAGACTTGCAGGTGGTGGCGTTCCCATGAATCTGCTGCCCTTGTCCTTCTAATGTGTTTGTTTCATCAGATTGGAAGGTGCTCTCACGGAGCCTTGACAAGTTGTGATGTGAAATCTTAATGGGCACTGTTTTAGAGAGAGAATAGTCACTATAGAAATTCCTATAACATCCGCAATTTGTCAGTGGCTTATTCTGGTAGAGGCTGTTTGTTTACCGGCTTGTTTTTAAAGTCAAGTTCTCAAAACCCAGGAGTGCAATTTGAAGTCACACTCTCTTGATTAGTAAACCAGTAACGTACTGATTTTCGGTCTCATGCCCAAACTTCCCATTGTACATTGGTTGCTCTCCAATAATCTTCATCAATCTCCATCTTCACCAAATTTACAATCTGCATCACTGACTTAATGAGGGGACTGGGTGTTCTGTGTCCAAGCTTGGCCACAACACCAAACTGGGTAGTAAATTGCCTCATCTTCGCCTGTCCCTCGATTCGAGGGTGATGACTATTCGGGGTCGCCACTTCCTGCCGTGTATCTTCATGTTGGAGAACAGGCCGATTCTCGAGCGTGATGCAGAGTGATGGGCACGTTGTCGCCATTTTGACCGATTGGCAGTGAGCTGCTGCCAGTCATTATTGTCAATGTGTTAACAATTCAAGTGTGAGTCCTGTTGGGTTTCGGCCTTAAAAACACTTTTATCTTTGTCTCCTCCTATTAGTTATTTGATAAATTGTAAATAATTCTGCAAGTTGGTTGATAAATCTTTAATTGTTTGATAAGTGCATTGTTATTTCATTTTGCTTTTGGTCAATAAAAGTCAGTATTAATCGCCAATTCAGTGTCTGAGACTCTGCCTGATGGTTCTGTTTCTGTCAAACTAAGTCAGTTTGAATGGTTAATTCAAGTTCCTGTAATTAGCCTGCTCACTGCTAAATTAATTCAAGTCTAAGTTTATAAAAACAAACACCACTTTTAAATCTACAGGGTGAGTTTCACCTCTCCTGCCCCTATTTCTAATGTTCTTTGATGGCAGGTTCAGTGAGCTAACTCCAGGTTGCAGGGTAGTTTTTCATCTCCCCTCCACCCGCACTATGGGGCCATTGTCAACACTGAGGTTGCGTGATGGAGACAGGTTCTGTGCTGATCAGATTTGAATGCTGCACACCGTGTATCAAAAACAAGGAAACATCAGCCTCTAAATATTTGTGAGGTTGCTCTGTTTGACAGTAACAGTTCACAACAGAGTTGGAGATACGATCTCTCAGAAACCACGCATCCAGGAACATGTGCAAACAGGAGCAGGGGAACAGAGAGCTGTTTGAAATATGAGAACAGGAATAGTTAATACATTCCCTTAGCCTTGTTCCAGTTTTCAGGGGGTCTACCACACATCTGTATTATTACAACATTGACCCAGTTGACACACAGTTCCTTTAACATCCTTACGTAACACAGACCCATCGATCTATGTCTGACATTCCCAATTGACACAGGGAGCAGCTTTCCACTGGCTTGTGTGTGATTGTGTGATTCCGGACATTTACCCTGAATTAACCAAATCTAATTTTAAAGTTATGTACCTCGGGAGCTGACCACTCAGTGATCTCAACACTTTTCAAATAGATTATTCCTCCATGTTACACTGGCTGCCTCAGTACTGATCCTCCATCAGTGTAGCATCCCCTGAGTGCTGATCCTCCATGATGGCGCTCCATCACTACTGGCCCTCCGACAGTGTGGTGCTCCCTGACTACTGTCCCTATGATAGTGTAATGCTCGCTAGGTATTCACCCTCCAACAGTGCTGTGGACACTCAGTATTTACCTTCCGACAGTACAGTGCTCTCACATTACTGACCCTCCGACAGTCCGGCAATCCCTCAGCACTAACCCTCCGACATAGCAACACCTTCTCAGTACTCTAAATCTGGAAGTGCAGCGCTCCGACAGTACTGACACTCCGGCAGTGCGGCGCACCCTCAGAAATTGACCATGTACATGGCAGCACTCCTTCAGTACTGACACTCCAACAGAGCGGCACTCCCTCAGTACTGACCCTCCGACGATGCAGCACTCCCTCAGTATTGACCCTCTGACATTGCAACACGTCCTCAGCATCCGCCAAGTGACAGTGCAGCGCTCCCTCAGTACTGTCCAGTGATGACCACTGGAACCCATTTTGAAAAGCAATGGAGGTTTATTAATTGTATTTCTCCTCTATTTGTACATTTACCTCAATCTCCCCAAGGTATGAATTGCATTCGTTATCTACTTGAACATTGTATTGAACTCTCCCACGCTGTATTTATTTAATTGCATTAGCCCTCTATGTGCACACTGGGTAGCTCCTTCCCTCTCTCTAATTTATCAATTATATTCTTATTCAATGTGCAAACTGGGTTACTCTCTCTCTCCCTCTGTAGTTATTTAATTGCATCTGTCCTTTATTTGCACATTGGATTGCTCTCTGTTTAATTTGTTAATTATACTCCTCTTCTATTTGTGCAATTGCCTGCTTTGCCACTCTTCCTAACTGATCAATTGCATTCGTCCTCTGCAAACATTTTCACTCTCAATCTCTCTCTCTTTCAGTTATTAACTGAATTCCTCCTACATTTGCACACTCAGATGAACTCACTCTCTGTCCCTCATATATAAATTACATTTCCCCCTTTTTTGCACACTGGCTTGCTCCCTCTCTCTCTAATTTATTAATTGTATTCATCTTCTATTAGCGCACTGGTTTGCTTTCTCTCTCTCTCTCTCTCTCTCTCTCTCAACTTTATCAATTACATTCCTCCTTTATTTGCAAATTGGTTTGCTCTCTCTCTAATTTATTAATTGCATTTCTCTTCTATTTGCATACTTGCTTGCTCTCTCGCTATCAAATTTATAAATTTAATTCCCCGTCTATTTGCACACTGTTTTGCTTTCTCTCTCTCTCATGTATAAATTATATTTCTCTTCTCTTTGCACAATAGTTCGCCCTCACTCTCTCACTCTCTTTCTCTAATTCATAAATTAAGTTGCTCCTCTCTTTGCACACTGGGTTGCTCTCTCTTTCTCTCTCTAATTTATTAATCACATCCCTCCTCTACTTGCACACTGTGTTGTTATTTTTCTAATTTTTAAATTACATTCCTCCTACTCTTGCACCGAGGTTTGCCCCCCTCCCCTCCCCTCCCCTCCCCTCCGCTCCCCTCCCCTCCCCTCCGCTCCCCCTCCCCTCCCCTCCCCTCCCCTCCCCCTCCCCCTCCCCTCCCCTCCCCTCCCCTCCCCCTCCCCCTCCCCTCCCCTCCCCCTCCCCTCCCCCTCCCCTCCCCTCCCCTCCCCCTCCCCCTCCCCCTCCCCTCCCCTCCCCTCCCCCTCCCCTCCCCCTCCCCTCCCCTCCCCTCCCCCTCCCCTCCCCTCCCCCTCCCCTCCCCTCCCCCTCCCCTCCCCTCCCCCTCCCCTCCCCTCCCCCTCCCCTCCCCCTCCCCTCCCCCTCCCCTCTCTCTCTCTCTCTATAATTTATTAATTACAATCCTCCTCTATTTGCACACCGTATTGCTCTTTTTCTATTTTTAAAATTTAATTCCTCCTCTATTTGTACACTGGCTTGCTCTCTCTCTAATTTATTAATTGCATTCATCCTCTATTTGCACACTGAGTTGCTCTCTCCAATTTATAAATTACATTTCCCCTCTATTTGCACACTGGGTTGCGCGCTCTCTCTCTCTCTCATTTATTAATCACATTCCTCCTCTATTCCCACAATTAATTACCTTCTCTCATCCATAAATTGGAGTCCTCTTCTATTTGCACACAGGTTACTTTTCTCTCTCTCTCTCTCAAATTCATACAATAATTGTTTCCGCTGTTTGCACAATGGCTTGCTCCATCTTGCTCTCTAATTTATTAATTGCATTCCTCCTCTATTTGCACACTGGCTTGCTCTCTCTCTCTCTAATTTAATTGTACTCATTTTCTATTTGCGCACTGGTCTGCTCTCTCTCCCAAATTCATAAATTTCCTTCCTCCTTTATATGCACGCTGTTTTGCTCTCTCTCTCGGAATTTTATTAATTAAATTCCTCCTCTATTCTCACACTGGGTTTCTCTCCCTATAATTTAAGCACTACATTCCTCCACAATTTGCACACTGGTTTGCTCTCTCTCTCACTCTAATTCATTAATTACATTCCACCTGCATTTGCACATTTGGGTACTTTCTCTCTCTCTCTAATTTATTAATTGCAATCGTACGCTTTTTGCATAGTGGCTTATTCTCACTCTAATTTATTAATTGCATTCCCCCTCTATTTGCACACTGGCTTGCTCTCTCTCCAATTTATAAATTATATTCCTCTCTATTTGCAGACTAGCTTACTCTCCCCCTCTCTCACTCTCTCTAATTTATTAGTTGTATTCCTCTTCTATTTGAACACTGGTTTGCTTTCTCCCTCAAAATTATAAATTAAATTCCTCCTCTGCACACTGTGTTGCCCTCTCGCTATTTTGTTAATCACAATCCTCCTCTATTTGCACACGGTTTTGCTCTCTCTCTAATTTATTAATTGCATTACTCCTCTCTTTGCACACTAGGTTGCTCTATCTCCAATTTATGAATTACATTCCTGCTCGATTGGCACACTAGACATCTCTCTCTCTCGCTCTCTCTCTCTCTCTCATTTATTAATTGCATTCGTTCTCTACTGACAAGCTGGGATGCTCTCTCTGTCCCTCTCGGTCTAATATGTTAATTGCATTGCTCCTCTATTGGCAGTCTGGGTTGATCTCTCTCTCTCCAATTTATTAATTGCATTCCTCCTCAATTTGCACAGTGTTGCTATCTCTCTCTCTCTCTCTCTCACTCTCTCTCTAATTTATTAATTTCTTTCCTCCTCTGTTTGGACATTGGGTTGCTCCCTCTCTCCAATTTATTAATTTATTTCCTCCTATGTTTGCACACTGGGTTGATCTCTCTCTCTCTCTCTAATTTATTAAATGCATTCCTCCTCAATTTGCATAGTGTTGGTATCTCTCTCTCTAATTTATTAATTTATTTCCTCCTCAATTATTTGCACACAAGATTTCTCTCTCTCCCTCTCTAATTTATTAATTTATTTCCGCCTCAATTTGAACACTGGGGTGCCCTCGCTCTCTCTAATTTATTAATTACATTCCTCCACTACTTGCACACTGGATTGGTCTAATACTGTCCCTCATTAATTAGTTACATCCTACCATTTTCTCAATGGGTTCCTCTCCCTCTCTCTCTCAACTTTTAGTCACATTACCCCTCTGTTCCACGCTGGGTTACTCTCTCTTTCTCTAATAGATTAATTAGTTTCCAAAACTATTTGCACATTGGGTTACTATCTCTTTCTCTGTAATTTGCGAATCAAATGATTTAAGAATAGTTTTCCACTTAAACAGGTGTCAGCGGGGAAGGGAGGCAACTCGAGGGAGACTTACTCTGAATCTAATCCCGTGCAGTCCCTGCCCTGGGAGTGTTTGATGGGGACAGTGTAGACGGAGCTTTATTCTGTATCGAACCCCGTGCAATACCTTTTCTGGGAGTGTTTGATGGGGACAGTTTAGCCGGAGCTTTACTCTGTATCTAACCCCGTGCAATACCTGTCATGGGAGTGTTTGATGGGGACAGTGGAGAGGGAGCTTTACTCCGTATTTAACCCTGTGCTGTTCCTGTCCTGGGAGTGTTTGATGGGGACAATGTAGAGGGTGCTTTACTCTGTATCGAGCCCCGTACTGTACCGGTCCTGGGAGTGTTTGATGGGGACAGTATCGAGGGAGCTTTACAAATTATCTAGCCCTGTGCTGTTCCTGTCCTGGGATTGTTTGATGGGGACAGTGTAGACGGAGCTTTACTCTGTATCGAGCCCCGTGCTGTACCTGTCCTGGGAGTTTTTGCTGTGGACAGTGAAGAGGGAGATTTACTCAGAATCTAACCCCGTGCTGTAACTGTCCTGGGAGTGTTTGATGTGGACGGTATGGAGGGAGCTGTACTCTGTATCTATCCCATGCTGGACCTGTCCTTGGAGTGTTTGATGTGGGCAGTGCAGAGGGAGCTTTACTCTGTACGTAACCCCATGCTATACCTGTCCTGGGTGTGTTTCATGGGGTCAGTGAAGATGGAGAATTACAATATATTAACCCGGCTCAATAACTGTCTTGTTTGCGTACAGGCTTGTTTTTAAATTCAAATTCCCAAGCCCCGGGGATGCAATTTGAAGCCACACTCCCTGTATTAGTAGCCCTGTGACGTACTGATTTTCTACCTCACTCCCAACCCCACCATTGACCACCGCCTGGTCCCCAGTAACCTTCACAAATCCCCATTCTCACTAAATTTACAATCTGTACCGATGATTTAATTAGGGGACGGAGTGTTCTGTGTCCAAGCTTGGTCACAACACCAGGCTGGATAGCAAACTGTCCTCGTCTTCGGCTGTCCCTCGATTTGAGGAGACAACATCGGTGTGGCCACTTCCGACCGTGGGTCTTCATGTGGATGAACAGTCCGATTGTAGAGCCGCAGAGCTTCGGGAACAAGAGGCAGGACGTACCACCAGGTACTGGGAAACTGAGAGCAGGATATTCTTCCTTGCCTTCCATTCCCTGCGGCCGTTATGCCTCAGCAATAAGTGATGGCGGCTCAACGCGAGATGCAGTCTGATGGATTCGTTGTCTCCATTTTGACTGATTGGTAGTGAGCTCCTCCCAGCCATTAACATCACAGCGTTAACACTTCAAGTGTGTGTCCTGTAAGTTTTCGGTGATAAATACGCTTTTCCCGTTGTCCGCACTTAGCAGTTACATGAAGTGTTATAAATAATTCTGCAAGTTGGTTGATGAATCTTTCATTGTTTGATAAGTGCATTCTTGTTTGATTTCCCTTCTGTCCAATAAACGTCAGCATCATTCGCTAATACAGTGTCTGAAACTCTGCCTGATGGTTCTTGCTCTTCCGAAATAAATCAGTTTGAATGGTTAATTCTGGTTCCAGTAATTAGCCTCTTCACTTCTCAATTAATTCAAGTCAAAGTTTATAAAAACAAACACCACTTTTTAAAAGTACAGGGCAAGATTAAACTCCTTTTGCCTCTATGCACTTCAATGACCGGTTCAGTGAGCTAACGCCAGGGTACAGGGTAGATTTTCAACTCCCCCCAACCCATACCATGGGGCCATTGTCAACACTGAGGTTGTGTGATGGAGACAGGCTCTGTGCTGAGCAGATTTGAATGCTGCACGTCATGTGTCAGAAACTAAACAATGGCAGATTGTTGAAAAGTTGTGATGTTTCTGTGTTTGGCAGCAACTGCTCACAACAGAGGTGGAGATAAGATCTCTCAGAAACCACACATCCAGGAACATGCACAAACAGGAACAGGGGAACAGAGAGATGTTTGAAATATGAGAAGAGGAGAAGGTAATACATTCACTTAGCCTTGTTCAAGTTTTCAGGGGGCCTGCTGCCCATTTGTATTATTACAACAGTGACCCAGATTGCACTCAGAACCTTTAATAAACTTTCACAACACAAGCCCATCAACCTATATCTTGACATTGCCAATTGACACACGGAACAGCTTTCCACAGTCTAGTGTGTGATTCTGTGATTCCTGACATTAGCCCTGAATGGCCCAAATCTAATTTGAAGTATGTTTCCGTCGGGAGCAGATCACTCAATGATCTCAATAGAAGCGCAACAGATTATGCCTCCATGTTACGATCACAGATTCAGTACATTCATCCGACAGTAGGGAACTCATTCAGTACATACCATCCGAAAATTTTGCGGTACCTCTGGACTTACTCTCTGACAGTTCATCACACCGAGAGTACTGATCCTCCGACAGTGCGGCACTCCCTCATTACTGTCCAGTGACAGCGTGGCGCTCCCTCAGTACTCACCGTCCGAAAGTGCCTTACTCCCACATTACTATCCCTTTGACAGTGCGGCACCCCCTCAGTACTGGTCCCCAACAGTGAAGCGCACCCTCAGTACTGACCCTCCGACATTGTGGTGCTCATTCAGTACTAACCATCCCAGAGTGCGGCTCTTCCTCATTACTTACCCTCCAACAGTGCAGCACTCCCTCAGCACTGGCCCTCCGACATTGTGGCACACCCTATGTACTGACCATCCGAAATGGCAACACCCTCTCAGTACCGACCCTCAGATATTGCTGCACTCCCACATAACCGACACTCCGACATGGCACCCCCTCCTCACGATCTCAGATCGCAGCGCTCCCTCAGTACTGAACAATGATGACCAGAGTAAGAGATTCTAGAAAACACATTGGGTCAATTAATTGCATTTCTCCTCTATTTGCATACTGGGTTAATATCTTTCTCACCAATTAATAAACTGCATTCGTCACCTATTTGCACACGGCATTTTTCTCTCCTCCTCTGTAGTTTTTAAATTGCATTCCACGTGTATTTGCACACAGGGTTGCTCTCTTTGTGATTATGTAATTGCATTATCTCTCTATTTTCACACTGGATTGCTCACTACCTAAGGTTTAAATTATATTCCTCCTCTATTTGCACAGGGGTCTGCTTTGTCTCTCTACCTAATCTATCAATTGCATTCGTCCGGTGAGTTGAATTTATACTAACCTGGCAGGGGGATGGGATCCTTAGAGAAGGTTCAGCACGGGGAGATGCACAACAAAAAATATAAAAGAAGCAAGTGAGTCTGGAAGGCATAGAAACTATGGGCCAGTTAAGGAACAAGGGGGTTTGGCAGGGTTGGATGGTATTTATTTTTATGCAAGGAGTCTGGCGAATAAGGCACGTGAGTTGGGGGCACAAATCAACACATGGACGTATGATGTCATTGCTGTCACAGAGACATGGCTTAGAGAGGGGCAGGATTGGCAGCTCAATATTCAATGATATGGGGCCTTCAGGCGAGACAGGGACTGAGTTAAATGAGTTGGAGTTTTCGCAATATTGATCAATTACAGCAGTAAGGAGGGATGATATCTTAGAAGGCTCCTCAAATGAAGCCTTGTGTGTAGAACTGAAAATCAAAAAATGAGAAATCACATTGCTGGAAGTTTACTATATTCCCCCCAAACATCCAGAGAAAGACAGAAGAACAGATGCTTAGGCAAATTTCAGAGAGGTGTGAAAATGATGTGGTGCTAGTAGTGGGGGATTTCAACTTCCCCAACATTAACCGGTTTGGTGATAGGGTGAAAGGTTTAGAGGGAGCAGGATTTTTAAAATGCATCCTAGAGAACTTTTTAAGCCAGTATGTACAGGGTCCGACAAGAGAGAAAGCGGTCCTGGACTAAATATTAGGGAATGAATCCGCGTAAGTAGCAGAGGTGTCAGTGGAGAGCATTTTGCAGATAGTGATCATAACTCCATTAGATTAAAGGTTGTTATTGCAAAGGAAAAGGCCACAAATAAGAGTTCTAAATTGGGGGAAGGCCTATTTTAATAAGATCAGATATGGTTTGGCCAGGGTGGACTGGGAGCAGTTTATTTCAGGTAAATCTGTGCGAAAGCAGTGGGGCTCATTCAACAAGGAAATAGGGTGAGTACAGGGCCAACGTATTTCAGGAAAGACAAAGAGTTGAACCAACAAATCCAGGGAACCCTGAATGTGAAGGGATATACGGGATTGGATAAAGAGATAACGGGAGGTTTATGGCAGATACCAAGGGCTCGAAGCAGCGGTAGCCCTAGAGGAGTGTAGGACATGAAGATGGGGCACATAAAAAGAAAATTAGGAGAGCAGAAAGGGGGCATGAGAAAACATTGGCTGGTAAAAAAAAGGAAAATCGCAAGTTATTTTACAATTGCATTAAGAGTGAGATGATAACTAAGGGAAGAATAGGGCCCATTAAGGACCATAATGGTAATTTGTGTGTGGAGCCGGAAAACGTAGGTAGGGTTCAAAGTGAATACTTTGTGTCGGTGTTCAAAAGTGAGAGGATTGACATGGGTATGGAAATCAGGCTGAAGTGCTGTGATATAACAAATTAAATTAGTATAGAAAGGGAGGAGTTTCTAAGTGGTCTGACAGGCTTAAAATTAGATAAATCTCCATGCCCGGATCGAGTGTATCCCAGGATGTTGATTGAGGCAAGGGAGGCGATAGCAGGGGCGCAGGCAATAATTTTCAATACTCCTCAGGCCACAGGAGAGTTACCAAATTACTGGAGGGCAGCCAATGTGGTACCAGTATTCAAGAAGGGAGGGAGGGATAAAGCAGGGAACTAGAGGACAATCAGTCTAACCTCACTGTTGGGGAAGCCATTGGAAGCAATTCTGAGGTAGATAATTAATCTACACTTGGAGAGGCAGGTATTAATCAAGGAGAGTCAGCTTGGCTTTGATAAAGACAGTTCATGTTTGATCAATTT
Organism: Cetorhinus maximus; assembly: GCF_964194155.1. NCBI lineage: Eukaryota > Metazoa > Chordata > Chondrichthyes > Lamniformes > Cetorhinidae > Cetorhinus > Cetorhinus maximus. The sequence goes on from NW_027596199.1 coordinate 21,596, forward strand.
GATTGATTTTTTCGACTGTTTGACAGATCTGTGGAGGACAGTGCATTTTATGTAGCCTACTTGGACTTCAGCATGGCTTTTGATAAGATCCCGCATGGGAAACTGATATCAAAGGTAAGAGACTATGGGATCCAAGACAATTTGCCAAGTTGGATCCAGAATTGGCTGAGTGGCAGGAACCTGAGGGTGATGGTCGAGGGTGTGTTTCTGGCTGGATTCCTGTGTCCATTGGATTTCCACAGGGATTGGTGTTGGGTCACCTGCTGTTTGTGGTATGTGTAAATGAATTAGACTTCAATGTAGGAGGGTTAATCAGTACTTTCACTGATTACACGTGAATTGGTTGGTTGGCAAACATTTGTCAGGATAGACTTAGATTACAGTAGGATATAGAGCGGCTGGTTAGATGGGCTGATCAGTGGATAATTGAATTTAATCCAAATAAGTGTGAGATGATGTACTTGGGCAGGACAAACAAGTCCCGGGAATACACGATGAATGGTAGGACCCTTGGAAGAACTAAGGATCAGAGGGATCTCAGTGTGCATTTCCACCAAGTTAGTGAGAGAGGTAGAACAGGTGGTTAAGGAGGCACATGGGATAAACTCCTTTATTAGCCGAGACATAGAATATAAGAACAGGGAGTTCATGCTGGAACTGCATAAAAAGCTGGTTTGGCCATAGCTAGAGTATTGCGTGCAGTTCTGGAATCTGCATTACGGGAAGGCGGTGATTGCGCTCGAGAGAGCGGAGAAGAGATTTACCAGGATGTTGCCTGATCTTGAAAGTTTTAGTTATTAGGAGAGACTGGACAGAATGGGGTTATTTTCCCTGGAGCAGAGGCGATTGGGAGGGGGTGTGATTGAGGTATATAAAGTGCTGAGGTAGATAGTGTAGACAGGAAGGAACTTTTTTCCCTTTGGTGGAGTGGTCAACAACCGGCAGAGATTTAAGTTAAGGGCCAGGAAGTCTAGAGGCGATGTGAAGAAGAATTCTTTTCACCCAGAGGGTGGTGGGATTCTGGAACTCAAAGCCTGAAAGGGTGGTAGAGACAGAAACCCTCATAACATTTAAGAGGTGTTCGATAATGTGATTAGCATAGTTAGGTACTTGTTTGACGGGAGCGAGCTCGATTGGCTGAATGGCCCTGTTCTGTGCTGAAGACCTCGATGACTCTATGAATCCTCTCTTCGTTAACATGCTTGCTCTTGACCCCTCTCCCATTCATTTATGAAGTGAATTCCTCCTGCATTTGCACACTGGGTTGCCCTCACTCTCTCTCATATATTAATTGCATTCCTCCTCTCTTTGCACACTGGGTTTCTCTATCACTCTAAATTATTAGTGACACCCCTCCTCTATTTTCGCCGCGGATTGCTCTTTTTCTCTAATTTATTAATTACATTGCTCCTCTATTTGCACATTGGGTTGCTCTCTCTCTAATTTATAAATTATATTCCTTTTCTATTAGCAGACTGGGTTGTCTAATCTATCTTTAAACGATTGCATTCATCCTCTATTTGCAGACTGGATTCTATCTAATTGATTAATTAGTTTGCTCCTCTATTTGCACGCTGGGTTTCTCTGTATCTCCGTCTCTAATTTACTAATTATTTTCCTGTGTTTTTTGTGCACTGGGTTGCTCTCTCTATATAATTCTATTGAATTGCATCCATGTATTATTTGCACATCTGGCTTGTTCTCTCTCTCTCCATAATTCTTTAATTACAATCCTCCTCTTTTTGCAAACTGGATTTCTCTCTCTCTCTCTCTCTCTAATAATTAATCAAATTTCTCCTCTATTTGCACACTGGGTTACACTCTAACCATTAATTACATTCATCTTCTATTTGCACGCTAGGTTGCTCTCTCTCCAATATATAAATTACATTCCACTATTTGAACACTGGCTCTCTCTCTCTCTCTCCCTCTCACACACACACAGTTATTAATTGCATTCCTTCTGTATTTACACACTTGTATGCTCTCTCTGTCCCTCTCGCTCTAATTTATTAATTACATTGCTCCACTATTGGCACTCTGGGTTGTTCTCTCTGCCTTTAAATTATTAATTATGTCGATCATTTTGCAAACTGGATTGCTCTCTCTCTCGAATTTATTAATTTAATTCCTCCTCAATTTGCACACTAGATTTATCTCTCTCCCTCTCTAATTTATTAAATTATTTCGACCTCAATTTGCACACTGGTTTGCTCTCGCTCTCTCTAATTTATTAATTGCATTCCTCCTCTATTTGCACACTGTGTAGCACTCTCTCTCTCTTTAATTTTTAAATTACTTTCCTCCTCAATTTGCACACTGGTTTGTTCTATCTAATTAATTAATTACATTCCTCCACTATTTGCACACTGGGTTGCTCTATTTCTCTCTATTTTATTAATTGCTCTTATGTACGTACATTGGGTTGCCCTCTGTCTCACAAGCTCTAATTCATTAATACATTCCCCTCTATTTGCACACTGTGTTGATGTCTCTCACCCTCTCTCTAATTTATTAAAGTAATCCTCCTCTATTTGCATAATGCGTGTTTCTCTAATTTATTAATTACATTCCATCTCCATTGACACACTGAGTTGCCCTCTCTCTCATTAATTAATTACATCCCTCCTGTATTTGCACACTGGGTTTCCTCCTCATTGTAAATTATTATTTACAATCCTCCTCTATTCTCACAGTGGGTTGCCCTCTCTCTCTATGTAATTTTTTAATTGCGTTTCTCTTTTATTTTGAAACCGGGTTGCTCTCTCTATCTCTCTAATTCATTTTTTTACATTCCTCCGCTATTTGCACAATGGTTAAGTTCAAATCTCTCTCTGATTTATTGTTTACGTTGGTCGTTTATTTACGCATTTGGTTCTTCTCTCTCTCTCTCTGTCCCTCTATCACTTTAATCTTTTTGTGACGTTCCCCCTCTCTTTCAAACTGCGTTGCTCTGTGTCTCTAATTTATTAATTACATTCCTCCACTACTTGCACACAGGGTTGGTTCAATCCTGTCCCTCATTAATTAGTTACATCGCACCATTTTCCCACTGGCATCCTCTCCCTCTCTCTTTCAACTTTTAGTCACATTACCCCTCTGTTCCACACTGGGTTACTCTCTCTTTCTCTCATAGATTAATTAGTTTCCTAAACTATTTGCACATTGGGTTATTATCTCTTTCTCTGTAATTTCCGAATCAAATGATTTAAGAATAATTTTCCACTTAAACACGTGTCAGCGGGGAAGGGAGGCAAACTCGTGGGAGACTTACTCTGAATCTAACCCCGTGCAGTCCCTGCTCTTGGAATGTTTGATGGGACCAGTGTAGAGGGATTTTTGCTCTGTATCTAACACCGTGCTATACCTGTCCTGGGAGTGTTTGATGGGGACAGTGTAGACGGAGCTTTACTCAGAATCTAAACCCGTGCTGTAACTGTCCTAGGAGTTTTTGATGGCGACGGTCTGGAGGGAGCTGTACGCTGTATATATCCCATGCTGGAGCTGTCCTAGGAGTATTTGATGTGGGCAGTGCAGAGGGAGCTTTACTCTGTACGTAACCCCATGCTATACCTGTCGTGGGTGTGTTTCATGGGGACATTGAAGATGGAGAATTACAATATATCTAACCATGCTCTATAACTGTCTTGTTTGCGTACAGGCTTGTTTTTAGATTTAAATTCCCAAGCCACCAGGATGCAATTTGAAGCCACACTCCCTGTATTAGTAGCCCTGTGACGTACTGATTTTCCAAATCACTCCCAACCCCACCATTCACCACCGCCTGGTCCCCAGTAACCTTCACCAATCCCCATTCTCACCACATTTACAATCTATACCAATGACTTAATTAGGGGACGGAGTGTTCTGTGTCCAAGCTTGGTCACAACACCAGGCTGGATAGCAAACTGTCCTCGTCTTCGTCTGCCCCTCGATTTGAGGATACATCATCGGTATGGCCACTTTCTGCCCTGGGTCATCATGTGGATGAACAGTCCGATTGCAGAGCCGCAGAACATTGGTAACAAGGGGCAGGACATCCCACCAGGTATTGGGAACCGGAGAGCAGGAGTTTCTTCCTTCCCTTCCTTTCCCGGCGGCCGCTCTGCCTCATCAATAAGAGATGGCGGCTCAACGCGTGATGCAGTCTGATGGATTCGTTGTCGTCATTTTGACCGATTGGTAGTGAGCTCTTCCCACTCATTAACATCAAAGCGTTAATACTTCAAGTGTGTGTCCTGTAAGGTTTTGGTGATCAATGCACTTTTCCCGTTGTCCGCACTTAGCAGTTACATGAAGTGTTATAAATAATTCTGCAAGTTGGTTGATGAATCTTTCATTGTTTGATAAGTGCATTGTTGTTTGATATTCCTTCTGTCCAATAAACGTTAGTATCATTCGCTAATACAGTGTCTGAAACACTGCCTGATGGTTCTTGCTCTTCCGAAATAAATCAGTTTGAATGGTTAATTCTGGTTCCAGTAATTAGCCTCTTCACTTCTCAATTAATTCAAGTCTAAGCTTATAAAAACAAACACCCCTTTTTAAAAGTACAGGGTAAGATTAACCTCCTTTTACCCCTATGTACTTCAATGACCGGTTCAGTGAGCTAACGCCAGGGTACAGGGTAGATTTTCAACTCCCCCCAACCCATACCATAGTACCATTATCAACACTGAGTTTGCGTGATGGAGACAGGCTCTGTGCTGAGCAGATTTGAATGCTGCACGTCATGTGTCAGAAACAAGACAATGGCAGCTGGTGTAAAAGTTGTGATGCTACTGTGTTTGGCAGCAACTGCTCACAACAGAGGTGGAGATAAGATCTCTCAGAAACCACACATCCAGGAACATGCACAAACAGGAGCAAGGGAACAGAGAGATGTTTGAAATATGAGAAGAGGAGAAAGTAATACATTCCCTTAGCCTTGTTCAAGTGTTCAGGGGGCCTGCCGCACATCTGTATTATTACAACAGTGACCCAGATTTTCACTCAGAACCTTTAATAACCTTACGCAACACAAACCCATGAATCTATGTCTTGACAATCCCAATTGACGGAACAGCTTTCCACAGTCTCGTGTGTGATTCTGTGATTCCCGACATTAGCCCTGAATGGCCCAAATCTAATTTGAAGTATGTGTCCGTCGGGAGCAGGTCACTCAATGATCTCAATAGATGGGCAACAGATTATCCCTCCCTGTTATGATCACAGATTCAGCACATTCATCCGACAGTAGGGAACTCCCTCAGTAAATACCATCCAAATGTGCTGCGGTACCTCTGGACTTACTCTCTGACAGTTCAACAGAACCAGAGTACTGAGCCTCCAACTGTGCGGCACTCCCTTATTACTGTCCACTGACAGTGTGGCGCTCCCTCAGTACTCACACTCCGAAAGTGCCGTGCTCCCACATTACTGTCCCTTTGATAGTGCGGCACCCCCTCAGTACTGCTCCCCCAACAGTGAAGCACTCCCTCAGTACTGACCTTCCGTCATTGCGGAGCTCATTCAGTACTGCCCCTCCTAGAGTGCGGCTCTCCCTCATTACTTACCCTCCAACAGTGCAGCACTCCCTCAGCACTGGCCCTCCGAAATTGTGGCACCCCTCAGCACTGACCATCCGAAATGGCAACATCCTTTCAGTGCCGACCCTCAGATATTGCTGCGCTCCCACATAACTGACCCCTCTGGCATTACACCACCTCCTCAGCACTCACGATCTCAGATTGCAGCGCTCCCTCAGTACGGAACAATGATGAACAGTGTAAGAGATTCTGGAAAACACATGGGGTCATATTAATTGTATTTCTCCTCCATTTGCACACTGGGTTGCGATCTCTCTCGCCAATTAATTAATTGCATTTGTTATCTATTTGCATACGGCATTTTTTTCTCTTCCTCTGTAGTTTATAAACTGCATTCAACCTGTATTTGCACACTGGGTTGCTCTCTTTGTGAATTTTAATTGCATTATCTATCTATTTTCGCACTGCATTGCTCACTCCCTAATGTTTAAAATATATTCCTCCCCTATTGGCACAGGGGTCTCTCTACCTAATATATCAATAGCATTCGTCCTCTGAGTTGAATTTAAACTAACCTGGCAGGGGGATGGGATCCTGAGAGAAGGTTCAGAACGGGGAGATGCACAACCACAATTAGAAGAGAGGACAAGTGAGTCTGGAAGACATAGAAATAATGATGGGCCAGTTAAGGAACAAGGGAGTTTTGTCTGGTGAGAGGGTATTTATTTTAATGCAAGTAATCTGATGAATAAGGCACATGTTTGGGGGCACAAATCAACACATGGATGTATGATGTCATTGCTGTCACAAAGACACGGTTGAGAGAGGGGAAAGATTGGCAGCTCAATATTCCTGGACATCTGGCCTTCAGGCAAGACATGGACGGAGTTAAATGAGGTGGAGTTTTCGCAATATTGATGAAGGAATCAATGACAGCAGTAAGGAGGGATGACATCTTAGAAGGCTCCTCAAATGAAGCCTTATGGGTAGAACTGAAAATCAAAAAAGGAGAAATCACATTGCTGCGAGTTTACTAGATGCCCACAAACAGCCAGAGAGAAATAGAAGAACAGATGCTTAGGCAGATTTCAGAGAGGTGTGAAAATGATGTGGTGCTAGTAGTGGGGATTTCAACTTCCCCAACATTAACCGGTCTGGTCACAGGGTGAAAAGTTTAGAGGGAGCAGGATTTTTCAAATGCATCCGAGAGAACTTTTTAAGCCAGTACGTAGAGGGTCCTACAGGAGAGAAAGAGGCCCTGGACTAAATATTAGGGAATGAATCCGGGCAAACAGCAGAGGTATCAGTGGGGAGCATTTTGAAGATAGTGATCATAACTCCATTAGATTAAAGGTTGTTATTGAAAAAGAAAAGTCCAGAAATAAGAGTTCTAAATTGGGGGAAGGCCGATTTTAATAAGATCAGATATCGTTTGGCCAGAGAGGACTGGGAGCAGATACTTTCAGGTAAATCTGTGTCAAAGCAGTGGGGCTCAGTCAACAGGGAACGACGGTGAGTACAGGGCCAACATATTTCAGGAAAGACAAAGAGTCGAACCAACAAATTCAGGGAACCCTGGATATCAAGGGATATACAGGATTGGATAAAGAGATAACGGGATGCTTATGGCAGATACCAAGGGCTCGAAGCAGCGGTAGCCCTAGAGGAGTGTAGGACATGAAGAGGGGACACATAAAAAGAAAATTAGGAGAACAGAAAGGGGGCATGAGAAAACATTAGCTGGTAAATTAAAGGAAAATCCCAAGTTATTTTACAATTGCATTAAGAGTAAGATGATAACTAAGGAACGAGTAGGGCCCATTAAGGACCATAGTGTTAATTTGTGTGTGGAGCCGGAAAACGTAGGGTGGGTTCAAAGTCAATACTTTGTGTCGGTGTTCACAAGTGAGAGAATTGACATGGGTATGGAAATCAGGCTGAAGTGCTGTGATGTAATAAATTAAATTAGTATAGAAACGGAGGAGCATCTAAGTGGTCTGAAAGGCTATAAATTAGATAAATCTCCATGCTCAGATCGAGTGTATCCCAGGATGTTGATTGAGGCAAGGGAGGCGATAGCAGGGGCGCAGGCAATAATTTTCAATTCTCCTCAGTCCACAGGAGAGTTACCAAATTATTGGAGGGCAGCCAATGTGGTACCGGTATTCAAGAAGGGAGGGAGGGATAAAGCAGGGAACTAGAGGACAATCAGTCTAACCTCACTGTTGGGGAAGCTATTGGAAGCAATTCTGAGGGGGATAATTAATCTACACTTGGAGAGGCAGGGATTAATCAAGGAAAGTCAGCTTGGTTTAGTTAAAGACAGTTCATGTTTGATCAATTTGATTGATTTTTTCGAACGTTTGACCAGGTTTGTGGAGGACAGTGCATTTTATGTAGCCTACTTTGACTTCAGCATGGTTTTTGATAAGGTCCCGCATGGGAGACTGATAACAAAGTTAAGAGACCATGGGATCCAAGACAATTTGGCAAATTGGATCCAGAAATGGCTGAGTGGCAGGAACCTGAGAGTGATGTTCGAGGGTGTTTTTCTGACTGGATTCCTGTTTCGATTCGATTTCCACAGGGATTGGTTATGGGTCTCTTGCTGTTTGTGGTATGTATAAACGATTTCTACTTCAATGTAGGAGGGTTAATCAGTATGTTCGCGAATTGGTGGGTTGGCAAACATTTGTCAGGATAGCCTTAGATTTCAATAAGATATAGAGCGGCTGGTCAGATGGGCTGATCAGTGACAAATTGAATTTAATCCAAATGATGATGTACTTGGGCAGGACAAACAAGTCCCGGGAATACACGATGATTGGTAGGACCCTTGGAAGAACTAAGGATCAGAGGGATCTTGGTGTGCATGTCCACCAAGTTAGTGAGAGAGGTAGAATATGTGGTTAAGGAGGCATATGGGATAAACTCCTTTATTGGCCGAGACATAGAATTTAAGAGCAGGGAGGTCATGCTGGAACTGCATAAAAAGCTGGTTAGGCCATAGCTAGAGTATTGCGTGCAGTTCTGGAATCTGCATTACGGGAAGGCTGTGATTGCACTCGAGAGAGTGGAGAGGAGATTTACCAGGATTTTGCCTGAGCTTGATAGTATTAGTTATTCGGAGAGACTGGACAGAATGGGGTTATTTTCCCTGGAGCAAAGGAGATTGGGAGGCGGAATGATTGAGGTGTATAAAGTGCTGAGGTAGATAGTGTAGACAAGAAGGAACTTTTTTTCCCTTTGGTGGCGAGATCAACACCCAGGTGGCAGAGATTTAAGTTAAGGGCCAGGAGGTTTAGAGGGGATGTGAGGAAGAGTTATTTTCACCCAGAAGGTGTTGGGAATCTGGAGCTCAAAGCCTGAAAGGGTGGTAGAGACAGAAACCCTCATAACATTTAAGACGTGTTTGGATGCACACTTGCGATGCCAGTGCTGGAAAATTTGATTATCATAGTTAGTTACTTGTTTGACCGGAGCGAGCTCGATGGGCTGAATGGCCCTGTTCTGTGCGGAAAACCACGATGACTCTATGAATCCTCTCTTCGTTAACATGCTTGCTCTCGACCCCTCTCCCATTCATTTATGAACTGAATTCCTCCTGTCTTTACACACTGGGTTGCCCTCACTCTCTCTCTCATGTATAAATTGCCTTCCTCCCCTCTTTGCACACTGGGTTTCTCTATCACTCTAAATTTTTAGTGACACCCGTCCTCTATTTTCGCCGCGAGTTTCTCTCTTTTTCTAATTTATTAATTGCATTTCTCCTCTATTTGGACTCTGGGTTGCTGCATCTAATTCATTAATTACATTGCTCCTCTATTTGCACACTGGGTTGCTCTCTTTCTCTCTCTCTAATTTATCATTTACATTCCTTCTGTATTGGCAGACTGGGTTGTCTAATCTATCTTTAAACGATTACATTCCTCCTCCATTTGCACGATGGGTTTCTCTGTATCTCCGTTTCTAATTTACTAATTATTTTGCTGTACTATTTCTGCACTGGGTTTCTCTCTCTATATAATTTTGTTGAATTGCATCCCTGCATTATTTGCACACTGGCTTGATCTCTCTATCCATAATTTTTAATTTCATTCCCCCTCTTTTTGCAAAATAGATCTCTCTCTCTCTTTCTCTCTCTCTCTCCCTCTCTCTAACTTATTAATTACATTCCTCAACTATTTGCACACTGGGTTGCTCTCTCTCTCTCCTTCTCTCTCTCTCTCTAACTTATTAATTACATTCCTCCTCTATTGGCGCTCTGGATTGCTCTCTCTCTGTCTCTCTTTAATTTGTTCATTAAATTACTCGATTTTCACACCGAGTTGCTCTCTCTCGCTCTCTCTCATATATTTATATTCCTCGTCAATTTGCAAACTATCCTTCTCTCTCTGCAATGTATTAATAATGTGATTTAAAAAACATATGCCACTTAAACATGCCCTTAGATGTTAAATATAATAGTTAGTAAAATAAAGTTTAACTTACTTACATTTGTATTTAGAATATTAAATAACATCTAAACAATTGCATTCAGTTCATCTAACCTTACCTTTGCACCATTTTAATTCCCGAATCATCAATCAATAATGAATCACTTTCACTGCATTATTCAACGTTAATCAGTAAACACTGAACCTGGGTAAATCTGTTATAATCAGTAAACAGTGGTGTTCGGAATGGGATGATGAGAAGATGAGTGCCGGGAGACCACGGCCTCACTGGGCGAAACCAAGAGAAGTAATAACACCAGTAAAAGGACGTGAGGCCAGGGATGGCCAGCGGGGAGAGCTGGCAACTCGAGGGAGCTTCAATCTGTATCTAACCCCGTGCTTTACCTGTCCTGGGAGTGTTGGATGGGGAAAGTATAGTGGTGGATTTAAGCTGTATCTAACCCCGTGCAGTACCTGTCCTGGGAGTTTTTGATGGGGACAGCGTGAATGGAGCTTTACTCTGTATCTAACCCCATGCTGTACCTGTCCTGGGAGTGTTTGATGGGGGAAGTGTAGAGGGAGCTTTACTCTGTATCTAACCCCGTGCTGTACCTGCCCTGGGAGTGTTTCATGGGGGAAGTCTAGAGGGAGCTTTACTCTGTATCTAAGCCCGTGCTGTGCCTGTCCTGGGAGTGTTTGATGGGGGCAGTTTAGTGGTGGATTTAAGCTGTATTTAACCCCGTGCTGTACCTGTCCTGGGAGTGTTTGGTGGAGGCAGATTAGTGGTGGATTTAACCTGTATTTAACCCCGTGCTGTACCTGTCCTGGGAGTGTTTGATGGTAACAGTGTACAGGGAGATTTACCCTATGTCGAACCCCAGGCTGTACCTGTCCTGGGAATGTTTGATTGGGATAGTGTGAAGGGAGCTTTCCTCTTTCTCTAACCCCGCGCTGTACAAGCCCTGCGATTGTTTGATGGGAAGAGTTTAGAGGAAGATTTACTCTGTATCTAAAATCATGCTGTGCCTTTCCTGGGATTGTTTGATATTATCATTGTAGAGAGATCTTTATTCTGTAGCGAGCTTCGCCCTACAACTGTCCTGTTTGTATATAGACATTTTAAGTAAACATCTGAAGTCACACTCTTTGGCTTATTACCCTGTAACGTACTGATTTTCCATTTCAGTCACAAACCCCACTTTGTCCATCACCTGGCCCCCAGTAATCTTCATCTATCCCCATTCTCACCAGAATTACAATCTTAACTAATGAATTAATGAGGGGCGGGGTGTTCTGTACTCAAGCTTGGTCACATCACCAAGCTGGATAGCAAATTGTCCTCACCTTCAGCTGTCCCTCGATTAGAGGATGATATATACTCGGGGTGGCCACTTTCTGCCGTGAATCTGCATGTGGATGAACAGGCCGATTCCCGGGCGTGATGCAGAGTCATGGACACGTTGTCACCATTTTGACCGATTGGTAGTGAGTTCCACCCGATCATTAACATCAATGTGTTAACGCTTCAAGTGTGAGGCTGGGAGTGTTACGTTAATAAATATGCTTTTATTTTTGTTTCCTGGTATTAGATATTTCATAAATTATAAATAATCCGGCAAGTTGGTTGATGAATCTTTGATTGTTCTATAAGCGTATATTTGTTTTATTTTGCTTCTGTTCAATAAACGTCAATATTATTCGCTAATTCAGTGCCTGAGACTCTGCCTGATGGTTCTGTCTCTGTTGTTTTGATTCAGTTTGAAGGGTTAATTCAGGTTCCAATGATCAGCCTGTTCACTGCTAAATTATTTGAAGTCTAATTTATCGAAGCAAACGGAGCTTTTTAATTGTACAGGGTGAAATTAACCTGCTCCCGCCCTATTTTCTAATGTTCTTCAATTGCCGGTTCAGTGAGCTAACTCCAGGGGGAAGGGTAGTATTTCAGCTTCCCCCTCACCCTCACTATGGGGACATTGTCAATACTGAGGTTGCGTGATGGAGAGAGGCTCTGTGTTGAACAGATTTGAATGCTGCACAGCGTGTATCAGAACAAAGAAAAGGTCAGTCTATATGTATTTCTGACGTTATTGTACTCGGCACCAACTGTTTACAACAGAGTTGGAGATAAGATCTCTCAGAAACCACACATCCAGGAACATGTACAAACAGGAGCAAGGGAACAGAGAGCTGTTTGAAATATGAGAACAGGAGAAGGTAATACATTCCCTTCGCCTTGTTCCAGTATTCAGGGGGTCTACAGCCCATCTGTATTATTAAAACAGTGACCCAGCTGGCACACAGAACCCTTTAATATGTTATGTAACACAGACCCATCAATTTATGACTTGACATTCAAAATTGACACATTGAACAGCTTCCCATGGGCTTGTGTGTTTCTGTGTGATTCCTGACATTAACCCTGAATGGCCCAAATCTAATTTTAAGGATATGCGCTTCAGGAGCAGACCATTCTGTGCTCTCAATACATGGCCCACTGGTTATTTCTGCATGGTAGAATTACTGCCAGTGCAGATCCCCCTCAATGCGGGGCTCCCTCAGTGCTGTCACTCAGACATTGCGGCACTTCCTGTGTACGGACTCTCTGACAGTGCTGTCCTGCCTCAATACAGAGTCTCTGACATTGAGGCGCTACCTGAGAATTGACCATCCAACAGTGCAGGGCACCCTCAGTGCTATCACTCCGACAGTGCAGCACTCACTCAGTACTGAATATGTGACAGCATGGTACTCCCACAGTACTTAGCGTCCAACAGGGCAGCACTCCCTCAGTAATGACCCTCTGACAGGACGGCACTCCCTCAGAACTGAATCTCCGACAGTGGGGCGCCCTCTCAATACTGACCATCAGACAGTGCGGCAATTCCTCAGCACAGTAACACAGTTACGCGCTACACCAGTGCTGTCCCTCCGGCAGTGCGGCACATCCTCAGCACTGACTCTCCGAAGATGTGGCGCTCCCTCAGCACTGACCCTCCAACATTGTGGCGCTCCCTCTTCACTGACCCTCCAGCACGGCGGCTCTCCCTCAGTTCTGACGCTACGACAGTTCTCTGCTCCTGCGGTACCATCCCTGCAGGAGTGCAGCGCTACCTCACTACTGACCCATCAAATGTGCAGCGAAGCCTCAGTACTGACACTCTGATAGTTTGTTACTCCTCAATACTGAGCCTCTGACAGCTTAGCACTTCCTCAGAACTGGAACTCTGACAGTGTGGCACTCCCTCAGTACTAACCCTCCGCCAGTGAGGCACTCCCTTAGTAATGACTCTACGACAAGGCGCCATACCCTCAGTAATCAAACGCCGACAGTGCAGCACTCCCTCAGTAAAGACATTCTGACAGTGCAGCACTATCTCGGCACTGACCCTCCAACAGTGCGGTGCTTCTCCAAAGCTGACCATTTTACAGTGCGGCCCTCCCTCAGTACTGACCATCCGACAGTGCAGCACTCTCTCAGTACAGACCCTCCGACAGTACATCACTCCCTCAGTCCTGACCCACTGGCAGTTAGTCGCCCTCAGAATACTGACCTATCGAAGGTGCATTCGGCCCTCAGTGCTGATCCTCCGACAGTGCAGCACCCCTTCAATCCTCACCCACCAAGCGCCTGGGACTCCCTCAGTACTGATTCTTTGACAGTACGACAATCCCTCAGAACAAACCCACCGGAAGTCCGGCGCTCCCTACGTTCTGACCCTGCAACAGTGCTTTGCGTCTCCAAAGCTGATCCCTTCTACAGTGCGGCACTCCCGCAGTACTGACCCTCCAACAGTGCAGCACTCCCTCAGTACAGACTCTCAGACAGTACATCACTCCCTCAGTCCTGACCCTCTGACCATGTGGCACTTCCTCAGAACTGACCCCCCGACCGAGCCACAATGCCTCAGAACTCACCCTCCGACAGTGCAATGCTCCCTCAGCACTGAACCTCTGACAATGCGGCGCTCCCTCAATACTGATCCTCCGACAGTGCGACAGTCCCTCAGAACTGGCCTTCAGAAAGAGCAACGCTAGCTCAGAACTGACCATCCGACACTGGGATGCTCCCTCAGAACTGACCGTCTGACTGTGCGGAAATCCGTCAGTAGTGACACTCCAACAGTAAGGCTCTCCCTCTTTACTGCCCCTCTAACACTTATTCTCTACCTCTTTACTGACCCTCTGCTGCTGCGGCAAACCCATGGCACTGACCCTCCAATTGTACAGCAGAACCACATTACTGAACCTCCGGCAGTGCATGCATGTCCTTAGCACTCACCCTCCAATGCGAGGTACGTCTTCGGCACTGACCCTCCAACAGTGCTGCACTTTCTCAGTAATACCCCTTATGATAGGCGTCAAAACCTCATCACTGACCCTCAGACAGCTCGGCGCTCCCTCCATACTGACTCTCCGACAGTGGAACACATCGTCAGTACTGAACCCCAGACAGCTAGACGCTTCATCAGCACTGTCCCTCTGACAGTGCGGGGCTCCCTCATTGCTGACCCTCCGACAGTGCGGGGCTCCCTCAGTGCTGACCTTCCTACAGTGCGGGGCTTCCTCAGCACTGGCCCTCCAAAAGTGTCGTGCCACCTCAGTGCTGACCCTCTGACAGTGTGGGATTCTCTCAGTAGTTATTTACCGAATGTGCTGCCCTCCCTCTGATAATTAGAGGGTTATAATTTTTGGTAAATATCTACTGAGTCAGTATTTTGCGGGTACCCATTGACACCAGGAGCCATATTTCTAAGCTGTGGATCATGTTTTATTCAACATATGATCAGAATAAACAGTTTAAAAGTTTCAACTTTCAGTATTTATTCAGAGATGAGGTGGAGCATTTTCTCTCAGAGCGTCGTGGGCCTTTGACCTCTATTACTCAAAATGTGGTGGGAATAGAGAGTTTGAATATTTTTAAGGCCAAGCGAGTTAGAATCTCGATTAACAAGGGGGTGAAAGTTTATCGGGAGTGGGCGGGAATGTGGGGTTGAGGTTAAATTCAGATCAGCCGTGATCTTATTGAATGGCGGAAGAGGATCGAGGGGCCGAGTGGCCTACTCCTGCTCCTAAGTCGTATGTTCGTAGGTATAGCTGTTAATCAATTTCAAAAACATATTTTTAATTAATACGTTGAATTATTAATAAATTACAAAATATTGTAAGTTAATACACCCAATGGTTAAGTTAATTATCAGCATATTATGTTTAATTGGTTATAATACTACTTAATTTCAACATGTAGTATCAAATAATACAACTGACTATTAGCATGTTATGAATTGTCAATTATTGGCCTAATTAGTCATCAAATACAACAATACATTATACATAAAAATCCTTTTATTAAATATTCTTATTCCACCTCTAGTATATCTAATGTTGAATTAGTATCAATGATTTATGATTTGCGCATCTATTTTACAATTAAATTACCCACCTTTAAGATTCGTTGTTAGAAAGCAATCTCAAATATTTATCGAAGCACAAACAATTAATTACTCTTAGTCAGTTAGTAACCATGCATTAATTATTCTCAATTATTTTCATTGATACATTTAATTATTATTTAGCTTAATAGCCTGTCAGAGAGTGCGCACTGGCGGTGTGCTGCACTGTTAGAGGGTCAGTAATTGGCGTGTGCCACACTGTCGGAGGATCTTTACTGAGGGAGTTCCATACTGACGGAGATACAATGCTGAGGGGGTATCGCACTGTCGGAGGGACAGGACTGTTAGAGCGCTGGACTGTCGCAGGGTCAATGCTGAGGTATCACCGCATTGCTGGAGGGTCAGTATGGAGGGAGCGCCACTTTTCAGAATGTCAGTACGGAGGGAGCGCTGGACTGTCGGACGGTCAGGGCTGAGCGTGCGCTGCATTGTCGGAGGGTCAGTCCTGAGGGAGCGCCGTATTGCTGGAGTGTCAGTCTGGAGGGAGCACCGCACTGTCGGAAGGTCAGTACGGAGGAAGTGCTGCACTGTCGGAAGATCAGTTCTGAGGGAGTGCCGCATTGTCGGAGGGTACGTTCTGAGGGAGTGCCGTTCTGCTGGACGATCAGTACTGATGGAGTGCTGCACTGTCAGATGGTCAGTATGATGCTGCGATTGTAATATGGAGGAATAATCTGTTGCCCACATATTGAGATAACTGAGTGTTCTGCTACCGAGGAACAGAGAATTAAACTTAGATCTTGTCATTGAGGGTTAATGTCAGCAATTATACAGTCACACACAAGCCAGTAGAAAGCAATTGAGAATGTCAAGACACACATTGATGAGTCAGTGTTACTGAAGGATATTAAAGGTTCTGTGTACCAGCTGTTGTAGAAATATTAATGTGCTGTCAATCCCCTATATACTGGTACAAGGCGAGGGGAATAAATTACATTCCTCTGTTTTGATATTTCAAACAACTCTCTTTTCCCTTCCTCCTGCTTGTACATGTTCCTGGATGTGTGATTTCTGATTGATCTTATCTCCACCTCTGTTTTGAACAGCCGCTGACAACCCTCACAAATATTTCTGGGCTGACTTCATCTCGGTCCTGATACACCGTGTGCAAAATACAAATCTGCACAACACAGAACCTCACTCCATCAAACAACCTCAGTATTGACAATGGCCCCTTAGTGTGGGTTGGGGCAGTTGGAAAACTGCCCTGTACCCTAGAGTTAGCTCACTGAACCGACCATTGAAGAACATTAGAAATAGGAGCAGGAGGAGGTTAATCTCACACTGTACTTTTAAAAATGGCTCTTTGTTTTTATAAATTTAGACTGAATTAAATTTAGCAGTGAACAGTCTAATCAGTGGAACCTGAATTAACCCTTCAAACTGATTCAGCTAAAAAGAGACAGAAACATCAGTTTTAATCTCAGACACTAAATAAGGGAATAATACTGACGTTAATTGAACAGAAGCAAAATCAAACAAAAATTCACTGTTCAAATAATCAAAGACTCATCAATCAACTTGTTCAATGAACACATCCTTATCCAATAGTTAACAAGGGGAGAGAATGTTGAAAGCATACGCATCAGCAAAACCCGGCAGGAGTCACAATTTCAAATGGACAGCATATCTATAAGAAGCGAACATCAATCTTCACACCCGGCCACAGTTACCCCACCTACACCCCACCCCCCGCCCCACCTCAACCGCTTTCTACCCCCGCACTGACAGCTGTTCACCGAAGCATACTGCACCTTCCTGGGAACCACACTGACAAGAATTCTCCACTCTCTGCCCGCTGGGCCTAGTGCCACACTCACCAGCTTTGCTTAATATTCATTCAGGGGATGTGGGATTCGCTGGCTGCGCCAGCATTTATTGCCCATCCCTAAATGACCCCTTGCAAAGATGGTCATGAGCTGCCTTCCTGATCCGTTACATTCCACCTGGTGCAGGTACACGCATAGCAGTGACCAGGAAGTTTTCAATGAACAGCATGACACTAGGGAATTTTGAGGAACAACGTGACCTTGGCGTGTGTGTCCATAGATCTCTGAAGGCGGAGGGGCATGTTCGTGGGGTGCTGAAAAAGGCATATGGGGCACTTGCCTTTATCAATCGAGGCATAGATTACAAAAGGTAGGAAGTCATGTTGGAGTTGTATAGAACCTGATTGAGGCCACAACTGGAGTACTATGTGCAGCTCTGGTCGCCACATCATAGGATGGATGTGATTGCACTGCAGGGGGTGCAGAGGAGATTCACCAGGATGTTCCCTGGGGTGAAACACTTAAGTTAAGAATAGTGCATGGATAGACTTCTGTTGTTTTCATTGGAGCAGAGAAGACTGAGGGGTGACCAGATCAAGGTGTACAAGATCATGGGGGGCATGAACAGGGAATATAGGGAGCAGCTGTTCCCCTTAGCTGTAGGGTATGTGACAAGAGGGCATAATTTCGAGATGAGGGGCAGGAGGTTTAGGGCGGATCTGAGGAAAAACCGTTTTACCCCGAGGGTGTTGACGGTCTGGAGTGCGCTGCCTGGGAGGGTGGTGGAGGCGGGTTGCCTTACATTCTATAAAAAGTATCTGGATGAGCACTTGGCACATCATAACTTTCAAGGCTATGGGCCAAATGATGGTAAATGGGATTAGGTAGGTAGGTCTGGTGTTTCTCACGTGTCGCTGCAGACCCGATGGGCCGAAGGGCCTCTTCTGCACTATGATTCTGCGATTCTGTGTGAATACAAACCCTCCAAGTGCGCAGCGCGTCTCCAGTACCGATTATGTGGAAGTGCAGCGCTCCATCAGTACTCACCGTCCGACTGTTCAGTCATCCCTCCGGACTGATTTCTAAGATGCAAACTCCCTCAGTGCTGATTATATGAAAGTGCAGCCGCAGTCCCACACACATTGCAGTTCAGATTAATGGACCACCCTCTGTCAGCTCAGCACACCCTCAGTGTGCAGCCGCTCTCCCACACACATTGCAGCTCAGATTAATGGATCACCCTCTGTCAGCTCAGCACACCCTCAGTGTGCAGCAGCACTCCCACACACATTGCAGCTCAGATTAATGGATCACCCTCTGTCAGCTCAGCGCACCCTCAGTGTGCAGCAGCACTCCTGCATTATTGCCCCTTCGAAAGTGCATCGCTCCCTCAGAACTGACCCTTTTTTCACTCCGGGGCTACCCCAGGGCTGACCCTCCAAACGTGCTGTGCTCCCTCAGGAGTGGCTCTCTGACATTGTGGTATTCCCTCAGTACTGACTGGTTGACAATGGTGCGTGTTTGCAATGCTGACAACCCTTATAGCTCAGCACGCCCTCTGCACTGAAAACTTGGCAGTGCAATGCTCGATCAATCCCACAGTAATGATTCTATGACAGTGCAGTGCAGAATTAGAACTGGTCTTCAGACATTGCAGTACTTTCGCCCTATCTATTGCCTGACAGTTCAGCCACACACACCCAAATCCTCATTACTGGCCCTCCGGAATGCTGCACTACATCAGTACTCAGAGAGAGAGAGAGAGACAGACAGCAGACTGAATGACAGAGACAGAGTTAGAGAGAGAGAGAGAAAAGGAACAGATAGTGTGAAACAGAGACATAGAGAGAGTTAGTTAGAGAAGGTCATCAAGGGGGAAAGAGCGAGAGAGAGATACAAGGGCAGTGGCAAAGAGAGAGAGAGCGGCAGAGAGAGACTGATAGAGAAATACACATTGCACAAGATATTGACAAAGGGAGGGAGGTAGAGACACAGGCAGAGTGAAATGGAGAGAGTGAGAGAAAAGAGTAAACAGCAACAAAGAGTGAGAGTCACAGAGACTGAGAGTCACAGAGTCTAAGTGAGATAAACGGAGTTGCGAGAGAAATAATGGGAGACAGCCAGAGAGAAAGAGAAAGAGGCAGATAGACATCTACAGGATGCCAGAGGCAGAGAGAGGGGCAGCGCGGGAGATAGAGTGAGAGAGATAAAACAACAGAACGGGAGAGGGAGAGAGAGGAGAGAGCAAGGGAGAGAGAGAGAGGGAGAGTGAGAGGAAGAGAAAGAGAGGCAGAACGGGACGGTGGCTGGGAAAGAGAGGGCGACTCAGAGTGAAGCAGAGAGAGAGACAGCGAGACAGGCACAGGCAAAGGCAGAGACAGCAAACGGGATGCAAAGAGAGGAAGAGAGGCAGGGATAGAAATAGATTGAAAGAGAGATACAGAGATAAATGCAGACAGGGAGAGCAGGAAAGGCACCGAGAAAATCAGGGGCAGACCTCACGGGAGAGGGAGAGAAAGGGAGATAGAGAGTCAGAGAGGTGGAAAGAGACAGTTAGAGATGGAAACATATTAAGCACGAGAAACACAGAGAAAAATAGAGGGGGTTGGAGATGAAGGGGAGGCATAGAAAGATTGATACAATAAGACAGAAACAAGGAGAGAGAATTTGATCGGGGATAATACAGAAAGAGTGAGACAATGATTGACAGGGGCGGCCAAAGAAATGGAGGCTGAGAGAGAAAGCGAGAAAGAGAGAGAATGGGAGAGAAAGAGAGAGAGAAAGGAAGAGGAAGACTGAAGCAGACATAGTGACAGAGGGAGCCAGAGGCTGAGCGATAGACAGACAGTGATTGAGCGAGACAGATAGAGAGAAAGAGACAAGAAGACAGACATATACAGAGATAGACAGCACACACACGGAGTGCCAGAGACACAGATAGAGAGAGAGAGTTAAAGAGAGACAGAGATACAGAGACAGTCAGAGAGAGACAGAGGGAGAGAGAGAGGCTTCGAGGGTGAGATAGTGACAGATATGGAAAGAGAAAGGGAGAGTGTGAGAGAACTAGAGAGTGTAAAGAAAATTCTTTTTATTGGACTGTCGCTTTAAAATTGGACTGTGGCTTTAAAAAGGACAATGGCTACTGTTTAATGGCCAGTTCACTGGAATGGAATGAGGAATATCCACAATCTTGGTATCGTGGCAAATAGCGTGCCATAAAAGAAGAGGATTGTTCCGGAAAGGATCCTTGGATAACAGTTCTGTTGAAGGGTCATGAGGACTCGAAACGTCAACTGTGCTCCTCTCCACCGATGCTGCCAGACCTGCTGAGTCTTTCCAGGTATTTCTGTTTTTGTTTTTGTTTTGGATTTCCAGCATCCGCAATTCTTTGCTTGTATCCCTGGACTAACGGGAATTGCCTGACGACAACATTTTAATTATCTCCTAACCAGGTGACAGGGTTTTGTGTGGTAACATTGCAGGCAGTTCAGATCCTAGCCTGCAAAGGGGAGACATAAACCTCTCTCTCTCTACTGTGTTTTTCAAGATTGCAGAAAGCAGCTAGCTGGATATTTCTCACAATTTTTAAACTGCTTTCTCTGAAAACCTTTGTAAAGAAGCAAAGGGGGGAAATCACCAGTAGAGAGATTAAACACAATGGTTTCAACCAGTGAGCAACAGACGGAAGGTGCTTTTAGCTTTTTGTTTTTATAACAGACGGAAGGTGCTGGGTGACTAGCTCGTGTCATTAACAAAAGAACACGCAAGGAATTTTGATGACCTCAATCAAAAGCAACCCATTTAAGCCTGTACTCCGGATTAGTGTTTTTGAACAGCTTTCCCTCACCCCTTAAATTCCATTCTTTTAATTTCGTGTTTGTGCATGCGTCTGTTTGTGTGCGTGTGTTTGTGTGTGTGTGTCTGTGTTTGTGTGCATAGGGGTTTAAGAAGAGGTGGAGTTTCAGTTATTGAGTTAGAAGTTGGCAATTCGGATTTTCTTCTTTTGCAACTTGTTAAGACAGTTTGTTCAATAAATAGTTCTTTACTTCTTAGGTTTAAAAACATGGTGCTGGTATTCCTTTAATCTAGCTTAAACATTAAAACAGAATTGGGGCAATGCGGTCGTTTGGCCAAACTTTACACAATATGCACGGCTCTGGGAAAAGATGGACTTCATAATACAGAACACTATCCCCTTGGATCGTGACAGCAAACAGAGATAGAGATACAGGCAGAGGTAGAGGAAGGGAGAGACAGAGAAAGACATATATAGGGACACGGAGAGACAGAGGGGGAGACCGAGAAAGGGAACGAAGGAAAGGATGACAGAGGGAGGAGGAGCCATAAACATAAGCAGATTTAGAGACAGACATATCTGGGGAGTCTGAGAGAGAGAGAGAGCGAGAGAGAGAGAGAGGGTGAGGAAGGGGCTAGAAGTATAGATAGACATAGTGTGAGATAGAGTGACTTCGAGAGGGAGAGGGACATTCAAAGCAACAGGGCGAGAGGCAGAGGGAGCAAGAGAGAGAGAGAGAAAGTGAGAGAGACGGACAGTTATAGAAAGAAGTCCAGCAAGGTGAGGGAGAGAGAGATCGATAGAGACAGAAGGGAAGTGAGAGATGTAGAGATGGTGAGGGAGAGAGAGACATAGAGAGATGGAGAGACGGAGGGAGGGTGAGAGGCAGAAAGGGACAGAGAGAAAGTGAAAAGGATTGAGAGAGAGTGAAAGTGAGGGAGAGTGGGGAAGAGAGAGGGAGAGAGAAAGTGTGAGACACAAAGAGAAATTGAGAGGGAAGCAGAGATAAAGTTCGTGAGAGAGATGTTCTTACACACAGAGACTGTGAGAGAAAACGAGAGAAGGGGAGAGAGAGAAAGAAAGGGAAAGAGGGGAAGAGAGGCAGAACATTATAGCACGCAGATGAGGGAGAGAAACATAGAAATGGAGAGTGCCTGAGAGAAAGATCAAGAGAAAAGGCCAGAGAAAATAATAGGGAGGGAGACAGACACAGAATGGGGACAGAGATTAAGAGAGAGAGAGCAGGAAGCAGGAATGAAAGAGGAAGAGAGAGGGAGAGAAGTAGATTGAGGGAGAGAGAGGGATATTGACAGAGAGAGGAGTATTGAGAGAGAGAGAGAGAGAGAGAGAGAGAGGGAGAGGGTGGGGGAGACAGGGCGAAAGAGGCAGAGAGGGAGAGAGATAAGTAGTGACACAGAGATTGGTACACAGAGGGTGAGACCGAGGGGGAGAGAGAGAGACAGGGAAAGAGGCAGAGACAGACACAAAGCGAGGGAGAAATAGAGAGGGAGAAAGAGAGAGATAGAAAGTAATGGATAGAGAAATAGATGGAGAGAGGTGCAGAGAGAAAGAGAGTGAAGCGTTCTGATGGGGATAACTGGGGAGATTGTAGGGGAAGCATGTCACAGAGTTTCGGGTGTCGGTGTCGGTCATATGTTGAGGCACAGTGAGAATGTGAGGTGACCTGAAAAGCTCTGAAAATCAACACTCCCCTGCTTCACCTGCCTACTTCGTATATACTGACACAGGGAGAGGGGTGGTGGAAATTTCACCATGCCCATCATCTTCCTTACCAGGTCCGCTTCCAAAACCAGGGCCGTGGGAGCCGGTTATAACGTTAAAACCATAACCCAACAATAAAGATGAGGCGACTGTGCTATGAGGAGAGAGAGAGTAACATGGCATAATATTCCCCAGAGTTTAGAGTGAATGATGCAGTCGCTGAAACATATAACCTTTTTCCCTGAGTTGGACAGTGCAGATATTCCTTAGGAAAGACGTGTTCAAGATTTCATGACGGTCAAAAACTTTCAGTTCTGGCACCATTATCGTGATTCTTTCTTCATGTTCCCCACTATTGCTATATCCCTTGTATATTCTGGTTACTTGACCTTTTAAAAAATACTTATTGATGTGATTTTCATGGCGCTTGCAAAACTAGCATTTGTTGCCCATCCCAAATTGCTCTTGAGCTGAGAGCTTTGTTAGGCTGTTTCAGTGACCAGTTAAGAGTCAACAACATTGCTGTGGAATTGGAGTCACTTGTAGGCCCGATAAGGACGGCAGATTTCCTACTCTAAAGGACATTTCTGAACAACATTGGTTTTCCAGTCCTGAGAACATCCTTGTAAATCTCCCCTGATCCCTCTCTAGTGCAATTGCACCCTTTCTGTAATGATGTGACCAAAACTGCACATCGACTAATCAATCAAGTCACTCGATGCCCCTTCTTAACCACATTTTTGAACAGGCCTGCTACCTTTAGGGAACTGCGGACATTCACCTCAATGCCCCTCACTTCCTCTACACCTCTCATTATGCTGCCATTTGCCTTGTAAACCTTTCTCTTGTTTGACTTCCCGAAGACCATTACCTCAAACTTCTCTGGCTTTGAATGTATTCGTCACTTTTCTGCCCATCTGCCCAGTCCATTGAAATCTCCCTCTGGTCTACAATAATCCTCCCCCCTATCTACCATGCTGCCAATTTTTATATTTTGCAATATCTGCAAATTTCTTGATCACACACACCTGCATTTATGCCCAAATCATTAATATATACCATAATATTGGAGGGGAGCTCAAAATGAGACGTGTGGAACCCCAGAGAAAACAATCATCTGGTCACAAAAATGACCATAAACCATGATGCTTTGTTTCCTGCCGTTGGGCCTAAATTTTGTATCTAGCTTGCCCCATCCCCCTGGATCTGCAGGGATTTTATTTTTCACCAGCCCGATTTCTGTTACTTTGTCAAAAGCCTTTAATAAATCCATCTAGACCACACGAAATGCGCAATCACAGTTTGCCATAAATTGACATGTCTAGAAATGTTTTCACTGAAGTGGCTTCAGATTTTATCGAACTCCTTAGTCAGAGTTCCATCAAACAATGATCACCTCTCTAATCTCACACTGAACTTGGGCCTGTTTTCACGCTCCTGTCATTGTTGGTGGAAGCTGTGCAATACCGAGCTCTCTCTGATTGAACCCCGGATGATATCCTCCCTCTGACCGTAGGAATATCCAAACGTCAGGAGTGGGTGCAATTGTACCACTTAAATCACAGGATAGAAAAACAGGTTTGAGAAACAGAGGCTTTGACATTTTAAAAATAATTCACCCCAAAACAAAACATCACCCAATGCACACACATGTACTGCTACAACACAGCTGATGATAAATGCTGAATTGTTAAAATCCCAAAGGGAACTTTAAACAACTGTCACAACTGGTTTTGAGGTTTGTATAGAATTTGAGATGCTTACCTTTAATAATGTATTTATAATACCACCAAGGCTTCAAGGTATTTATAAAGCTAAATTAAACGTTTATTAATAAGATTAATGATGTCAAATGCACACTGTCACACTGAACACAGAGTGAACACTGAAAACAGAGCCCACACTGAACACAGAGCCCACACTAAGCACAGAGCCCACACTGAACACAGAGCCCAGACTGAAAACAGAGCCCACACTGAACACTGAGCCCACACTGAACACAAAGCTCAACCTGAACATAGAGCCCACACTGAACACAGAGCCCACACTGAACACAGAGCACACACTGAACACAGAGCCCACACTGAACACAGAGCCCACACGGAACACAGAACCCACACTGAACACAGAGACCACACTAAAAACAGAGCCCACACTGAACGTGGAGCGCACCCTGAACATTGCACCAACAAATAACACAGAGATCACTGAACACAACGGCCGCAGGAAACACAGAGCACGTGCGCAATTCAGAGATCAAAATGTACACAGAGCTCACTCTGAACACCGAGCACGCACTGAACAAAGAGTGCTCACCAAGGATCCTTAGTTAGCATCTTCCAAACCGCCAACTACTACCATCTAGAAAGACAAGGGCAGCAGATAATGGGAACACCACCACCTGGAAGCCCACATCCCACGAATGAATAGTAAAAGGAGATATTTCTCATGATCAACCCATCTCTCACACACCCAGTCATCCTGCCCAATCCCTCCCTTGCTTGTGACACTCATCCATCATTTCTTCTGTTTGCGGCAGTTCCAGAAGAATCAATGTCTAAAGGACTTGAAGCGGGAAGACATTCAGTGCTCAGGTGTTGATCCTCCGGAACCGTGAATCAGATGGAGACTGTCACTGATCAGCCGTGATCCCCTCTCCGTGTGCTTTACAAACTCGCTCGATGACGGCTCTGCTTTAACATCAGCTTCTATAACATAATGAATCTGTCAGCAAAGTGATCATCTACAGCTGGACATGTGTGATTCTGATACCGCTATTGATTCCGCTCCACACTGCACGGCTGGGAGGCAGTTTTACAGCCTTTGCTTTGTTAAATAGAAAATGATGTCCCTCTTTTAAATTAGTGATCGCTGGTCAGGCTGAATCCAGACTGACCCTTCCAGCTCCGGCTTGTTTCAGGAATGAAGTGATCTCCTGTTTAATGAAGGTGTTCGATTAAAGATCTCCCACTGTGCACAGGTCCTAAAGCTTCATGGAGCTGTCAACACTGAGAACGGGCACAAGGACAACAGATAGACCCTCGTTGAAGGCCAGCCTCTGGGAAGATATCATTTTTTTAATCAATGTTTCTGTAGAAAGGGGGAATAATTGGCTGCTGGGATTTGCAGAATCAAAAACAGACTCACAAATCAAGATTTTATTGTATATAAGAGTAATTATGTGTGACAATAGCTGTGTTAGTCCTGCTGTATAAACATATATTGATGCTGGTGAGATAGGAAGAATATGTAAGGGGAGCAGCTGAATTAACTGAAGTTACTGATAGGAGGTGGTTTGATTGACATATTCCTGACAGGGAATTTAATTCCTGAGAAAGTGAAAAGTGAAGTTTTTTTAAAAAAATTCATTGACGAGCATCAATAGAAATGTTGTGAAATGATCCATTGACCCTGCAGGGTATACCTGTCAAACTGCACAGGTCAGCAAGCAGGGCTTCCATTGATGGGCAATCAGACAAGGAAATCTCTCCGTTAGAAAGGCATCAATAAAGTGGCAGAATGCAAGGAGTATTCCAATTACAAAGGTTTGAGTGGCTGAATACTGAGCTTACAACTGGAACACGCTCGAATCTCTGATAATCCGCTCGGAAGGGAAATCTTATTGTTTTATAACTTTGTGTGTAATTGTTATTAATTGAATTTTGTGCTCATTAAATTCCTCAACGCTTAACCTGAACGGTTCAAAACGCTCCCATTTCCTGGGAATGGCTGTATCATCATAAACCTTTTTCTCTCCCTTTCATTTAAGGGCTGCTCACTGAGTGGTGAGGGTCAGCATCAGACAGGGTGGGAGTGGGAGCTCTTAGTTGGTTCCACAATCACAGCTCCCACTGTCGAAGCCTCTTCTCGAACCCGTTTCGCTGGTTTGAGATTAGAGTGATACAAACCTATCCTCTGCTGGCAGCTCACCGCCACTACAGGCGCTGCCAGTCTCAGAGAAGTTCAGTTACTGCATGGCTGCATCTGGGAACAGATTGATCAAGAGTGCATATTGAACAGTACTGTCAGGGATTGGAAATTGCAGCAAGGTGCACAGTTCCCTCGGCAGCTGCATTCGACCTTATACCACCTGATCTTGAACATGAACTCCTTCCTCATTCCCCATTGGAGATATTGGCTGGAGATGCTATTTGTGGATTATTTCAGACTGCAATGTGTACATTCGGTACAGTTATCAGACTCTAATCCCATTCAGAATGGAAGTAGATAAACTTTGCTGTACTCTGTAATTCAGCTGCAATACATTTGGAATGTTTAACCCGACGCGTTGGATCTTGGTAAAGTTTTTTTTTAAATACTCCTTCAAATTAATTTTCTCAATTTCTCTCAGATCCTTTGTCCATAGAAATTATATTGAAAATACGAAAAGTGTTTGGGACATGATTTATTCTTAGATTTGATTCTATAAGAACCCCATCCATCCATATTCCTGGTATGTCTCACTCTTCCCCAGTGAACCTGCAGTATCAGAAAACTCGCACAGTCTCCCAGCCATGGTTTCCCCCTTCCTGTTCTAATTTTCCTGCAGGCAAACGGTGACATTTAACCACATCCCGGTCCCTTTTACATCTAGTTTCCAATGGATGAGGTCCCCAGAGGGAGAGAGCTGACACCAGGAATGGGATTAGGCTGTGACCGCTCCAGGAACCACGACGTCGGGTATTATCTTGGCTCTGTCCCCATAGAGATAGGGCCCTCCCCACTCTGTTACCAGAGTCAGATCTCCGCTCGCCCCTCTGCCAACAGAGTAAGAGGAAATGCCCGGTTTTTCCCACCACAGCATCAGGACCTGCCCCTCAGTAGCACCAGAGCGAATGGCCCCAGCCTCACTGTCCCTATGGCAGCCGAGCCCTGCCCTCTCTCTAACCATAGTCACACTATCCACCATCCCCTCTGTCACCAGAGCGATAGGAGAAAACCCGCTTGTTCACGGCACGGAGAATCCCTGCCGCCCACATGTTACAATGGGGACAGGACTGGACCCCACTCTGTCACAACAGAAGCAGCTCATCTCCCCGCTGGAAGAGAGAAATCAAGTGATAAAATATTGGAAACTATCAGTGATTCATTTCTTCAAATCCTCGAAAGTATCGAATAATTGGAGAAAAGGGATAATTCAGCACATTCTTTAACTGCTCCCTGAACTTAGTCTGGGTCACGGCGTAAATCCCAGTGTTTGTGCAGCAGCTCAGGAGCTGCAGCATGAAGACCAATTCCCGCACATATTCATCCATCCAAGAAAATCGGCCACCGTATAATACATTCGCCTCCATATAGAATACACCATTAACAATGTCCACAACAGGATGAAATTGGCCGAGATAAGAAATAGTAAAATGATTGATTTCCTCCGACTCTCCATCTCTGGGTCTCTGGGCCTCTCCGCACTGCTGTGAGCCCGGAGCCTCCTGCGGCTTCTGCTGCTCATTAAAATGTGTCTGGCGGTGAGAACATTGAGCAGCAGAATCAGGGCAAATGGGACACAGGGAGTTAGAATGTGATGGAGGAATTCGACAGATATCCAGAACGGATTATCCTGAAATTCGAATGTTACAACACAAAACCAGGGTTTGTTCCTCAACGCATACAAACGTGTTAGCATAAAATACCAGAAAATATTCTTGAAGAAGCTCAGCACAGTCACTGATCCTAGAACCACAGCCGCCGTTTTCTCAGTGCAATATTTACTTTTTAGCTTCTGGCAACAAATGGCCACAACCGATCAAAGGTGAAGGAGACGGTGAACCAGACAGAACAGTCAGTAGCTGCATAAAGCAGGACGGTATGGATATTACACACATGCATGGACCACAGGAAATTAAAATATTCCCAATAAACAATTGGAATGTGTCTCAATATCAGGTCGACAGTAATGACCAGTAGATCCGCTGCTGCCATGGACACCAGGTAGCGAGTGACACATTTGGATAGACCACAATTTCTCCGAGTTAGGATCACAATCGTCAGTAGGTTTACTGTAAGAAACAGTGAAAACAGTGGAATTATACAACATGCTCAAATTACAAAAATCTGTGTTGTTGAAGGCGCTGAAATGTTCCACTATGTTGCTGCACCTAGTGACATATTGAAACTGCTGTAGATTCACTAATAATCTGAAATGTCTGTTATATGGCAGAAGGCAATGTAGATGAAATATACACAGAAATTGCGGAACTCGATGATTATCATAATCCTGATGTCTCATCTTTCCTGAACTGGTTGAAAAACGTAGCAGTCTCGAAACACTTCAAATTTTGATGGAGTAGTGTAATGCAGTTAAACATGTTTTATACAATTAATTGCCATGTACAGTGAGACTTACCAGGGACGCCAATAATAGCGAGGATGGGATAGTAACACGCCTGAATAACCTGGAGCACCCAATAGACCCGGTTTTCCAATGACATCCACTTATAATATGTAGAACGTTGATAAAGTGCCGCCGATAAACTCCTGCTCATTGCCGTAACATTCCAATCTATTGTTCTCAGATTCTGATCCATTGTTGTAACATTCCAATCTATTGTTCTCAGATTCTGATCCATTGTTCTAACTTTCCAATCTATTGTTCTCAGATTCTGATCCATTGTTGTAACATTCCAATCTATTGTTTTCAGATTCTGATCCATTGTTGTAACATTCCAATCTATTGTTCTCAGATTCTGATCCATTGTTGTAACATTCCAATCTATTGTTCTCAGATTCTGATCCATTGTTGTAACATTCCAATCTATTGTTCTCAGACTCTGATCCATTGTTGTAACATTCCAATCTATTGCTCTCAGATTGTCATATAGTCTCCCCCTCTCTCTTGGAACGGCAGGTCCCGGTTAGTGAGAGAGCTGAGAGTTCTGCTGTCACTATGAACTAAGAAATTGGGGAGACTCCCTTATTAACAGCAGCGGGAAGCATCCATGGAGACTGGCATTCATTCCAGCCACTGAACAAACAGGTTCAGTTAACTCTTTCAATCCAATTCCTCTTGCAACCCACTCAAGTGATATATTTAGCTGGTCTAGCTGGGGTGTATGACTGTTTTTTAGGGTCGGAAAAGTGTGAAGAGAGGATTGAGAAATAGAAAATCTGAGAAATAAATGACTTGTTCAATGCAAAAGATGGGGTGGACAAAAGCAATTCATTAAATATTGCAGGGCACACATTTTAGATTATAAAAATAACAATATATTTTTATTGAGAAATGGAACCAGAGTTTACAAAAGTAAGACAGTCAGACAAAAAATCTGTAAATCTATAAGTCTTTGTGAAGTATCGTGTCTAATTCTGGGGAACCCATTTTAGGAAGGATGTCAGGGCCTTGGAGAGGGTGCAGAGGAATTTTACTGGAATTGGAACAGGGATGAGGGACTTGAATTAGGTGGAGAGAATTC
This sequence comes from Cetorhinus maximus, assembly GCF_964194155.1. Taxonomy (NCBI): domain Eukaryota; kingdom Metazoa; phylum Chordata; class Chondrichthyes; order Lamniformes; family Cetorhinidae; genus Cetorhinus; species Cetorhinus maximus. The sequence goes on from NW_027596199.1 coordinate 51,706, forward strand.
AGGGGAGGTTTAATGGAGACATTTAAATTCATGATGGGCGTTAATAGAGTAAATAACGAGAAGCTGATGATCCTGGATTCCGTGTCAGTAACGGGAAGAATGATTTCAGAAGTGATTGACAGGGATGCAGGGATGGGTTGAATAGTAAGTCTCACTGTATACGACGATCAGTTCAATAAACCATGTTAAACTCCTTTTCACCAAAAGCTCAGTTGTTCCGAGAGGGCAATATTTCAAAGCAGCTTCGGAGAGCAGAGATGGCAGAATAATGATTAACATCGAGTTCCGCAATTTCGGTATCATATGTATCCCTATTTAACCTCTACTGTCTTCTACCATATCACAGTCATTTCAGTTTAATATTTCAGGTACAATAGTTTCAGTGTGTTACTGGATGCAACAACATCGTGGATATATTCAGCACCTTCTGGCAAACTGATATTTTTTTACTTTAAGCTTCATGTATAAGTCCACTGTTTTCTCTGTTCCTTACAGTGAACATAGTGACAACTGTGATCTTAACTGAGGGAAATTGTGGTCTCTCCAAATGTGCAGGAATTGAGCTTCACGCTGCAGCTCCTGAGCTGCTGCACAAACACTGGGATTTACGCCGTGAACCAAACTAAGTTCAGGGAGCAGGTAAAGAATGTATTGAAATATCCTTTTACTCCAAGTCTTCGATGCTTTCGAGGGTTTGAGCACTGTTGCTCCTGTGCGTCGGTGGTGGACAGAGTGAACATTTGCGCATGGTGTGCCAATGAAGCAGACTGCTTTGTCCTGGACGGCGTCGAGCTTCTTCAGTGTTGTCGGAGCTGTACTCATCCAGGCAAGTGGGGAGTATTGCATCAAAATCCTGCCTTGTGCCTTGTAGATGATGCCTGCAATATTTGAATCAGTTCCAATTGTTGTCGAACCTTTAAAAATTATAATCTCCTTTTGAGAAAGTACCAGGAACCAAGCCTCAAATTTTAAAATTTACAAGAAATGTAATTTAAATTATCAAAATTAAAACTACCTCTTTTGCATTTGTAATGATCGGTATCCAGATTAGATGCCCCATATGTTTATGAACAATTTCTTTATCTGTGGATAGCATCCCCGGTATTCAAAAAAAACATGTTAAATTACACTGCAATTTACATCTCAATATTGTCCCAAATTCAAATTACAGTGCTGTTGAAAAGCAAATTTCGCTTAATATATAGTTCATCTCTAGAATAAACCCATTTTTTATCTATTGGAACCTAGTCCGTGTGTTTGTGTCTTTTGGTTTTCCTAGAATTCTTTTGAATTTCAGGTGATGTTTTTCCCCTAATAATTTTAGAATACCAACTCGTATAGGTCAATCCCAGTCAGCTTGGAATCTGCTGATACTAGTCTGAAAAGGGGTGTCTCATCTAACCCTGTTTAGCTTCATGATACCTTCAAATTGTGATTTTTCTTTGCCAGAAATCTCAATTCAAACCTCATACACAAAACTTTGGAATGTTTCAGTATACCTTTCCTTTCATCTAACATGGGGCTTTCCACCCTAAAGTGCTGAACTATACGCACAAATGACAATTTACGGGAGAAAATACATTAAACCCCACATACAAATGCTTCATTGCAGACAAACAAACATATGCTTAGAGGTCTGTATTTGTATTCCTGTATCCTTGGCTTAACGACTTAAGACTCTCATATTCCAAATGAAACTTCAAATAGCAATGGGGGAAATAAAGGGATCTTGAAGGCTCCACCTTTAGGCCCGCCAAGCTGACGAAAGCTCACATTTCCCCTGCTCCTGCCTGTCAGTGCTTATTAACTTCCTAGGGCTACCCGGTTTTCTCTCTTTCTCCCTTTTTCTCTTCTCAGCTAAAGCAGCTCTTGAAACTTAGATGAATTATGCAAGGTAAGAATAACCATCGCCCCTTTCTTTGCCTTAACCTTATAATTCTACGCACCACTGTTTTTGTTCTCCGAGGGTTCTCTGTGGATTCCACCCCACTTTCTGCATTTCAGTGACTAACCTTGAATGTTGTTCCGCTATGTACCTAGTAATGGGGTCCGGGGTTCCCCAGTCGAGTTCGATAGCTCTGTTCTGTTTTTCTGACGGCCTTCTGTTCTTATATCCCCGTCTGTCTTGGCGCGGTAGGTTCCCGCGGCCCTAACAATTTAGCTATTTGAGGTATAAGCGGTCGAATTGTTTAACTGGCGTCTGGCCTGCGCGGCTTTGGCTAAGGTTGTATCAAAAACCATAGCCCGCCTGCACGGCTCTACCTCCTCTCAACTGGGGTCTGTGGTGCGTGGCTTTGGCTAAGGTTGAACGTCTAATCCTAGCCCACCTGCGCGTCTCTGCCTCCTACCGGCGCCTCCTATCTCCTCTCTTGAGTCGTCCTCCCGATTATTTTGAAACTTGACCGGACCGTTCTCGGGTAGGCTTACTGCGCTAACTACAGGTGGTAAATGAAATAGACTCGTCCACTTTGCAGAGCCGCCCCGAGGATCCGATCTGAGTATTCTGCCGACTACGCCAAACTGTTGTGTTTACTTTGACTAACGGACCACAGGGAGCTCAGGTACAGGTCACCATCGTTTATTCGAGCAATTGCAAGGAGAGAACCATCTCAAAGTAGCTTGAGATCGCACTCTGCAAAATTAGAAGTGTTCCACGTATTTATACCTTATTGATTACATACAAGAACAGTTTCCAGATTCCTATCCCATCAATATTTCAGTTAACCTTAAACAAATATCTCTGGTAACAGGTACATGCATGGTACGTCACTATTTTTTCCCCAGGCAGAAACCTTGCCTCATAACTCACATGAATACTTATCTACAGTGTTTGAATTCTATCAAGACAGTTTCCAACATGTGTTTCTGACCTTCAGCCCCCCTCTGGTCATGTGAGGTCGTATCTGGTAGAGCACCGTATAGTATCTAATGCTTGAGTCCACAACCACAATCAGCTATTAGCATGATGTTTATGTTTATTTTAAATACAAAATATTCTATGCTACTCAAGTGCACAGGGTCTTATCTATTCCTTCTCATTGATTTGATTTCCCGGTTGTATTTTACTCGTCTCTGTGTGTCTGTGCTTTTTCTTTCTCAATCATTCCAGTGGATATTCTAAAGGGTGACCGAGGTGACTATGAAGGAGAAGGGGCCATCTCCAGCTCTCTGTCACCATCATCCCTTCAATAGTGTTCAGGGCTCTCAGGCTTTGCCTGTTTATCTGTTGCTTTACTGCTGTGCTCTGGTTCTTGAACTTAAGCTCCACTTTCTGTTTCAGAGAAAGGCTGAAATTCATTCGTTTTCCTTAAGAATTTCCGGCTTCTCCTGTGCTGTTGTCGTTTGGAGTCAGCAAATTTCAGGCACTGAAATTGTTAAAGAGCCTTTAATTACATAGACCCTTAACCAAGGGAAAAAAAAAACACGGCCCAAGATGTTAATACCGGCCTTAAAACTAATACAGAGTCTATGACTAATGCAGACGCTGAAACCTAGAGAGCCGATGACACAAGTGTGTCGCTGAAATAATACAGACAAGGAAACTGATATGGACCATGCAATTAATACAGATCCAGAAACTTATAGAACCAATGAATCGCTTAAAGGACATGAATTTAATACAACTACTTAAAATTGCACAGGCACTTAAACAAACACAAATTAAAACTAATATACGCCCTTTAAGGAAATCGAGATAGTTTAAGTAGTTTATATTTGAATTTGTGGGAGTTAGGATGAGTTTTAACTTTAATGTTTCATTTTGATATGTATTTCTGTATCTCTGTGTTTTAGGAGAGGTTAAATGGAGGTTTAGTTTCACGTTTAAATGCTGCTTGCATTTCAAACCTGGGGTTTATGGCTGCTCTAAGGTAAAGGTAAAGACACAAGAGTAGACAATCAATGCTGTTGCCTAGCAACAAGGAGCCAGCTAGGCAGCTTTCTCCAACAGATATTCATACATATATAAAGAAACAGCAGTTTTAAGTTCAGTTGAAGCCAGGACCCCAGAGAGACTGGGCACCGGGGGAGGGAACTGCAGATTCCCCAGAATAACAGACATGTCTCATGCTAAAGTGAAATCCCCAAAAGCCGGGAGAGTGAATGAGCAAAAGTCCAAAGGAGACCTTACAGCCAAAGGAAGTTGTTGGACCTGGGAAAAGGTCCTGTTAAGCGCAGTTAAGAGTGAGGGGCAGGGAGAAATGCTCCAAGCTTCAGATTTAAAGTGAGAACAACTTGCAAAAAGCAACAAGTTTAAAAGATAAAACTGAAGGTCTGTAAATCTTTGCTATGGGCATGTGAAGCAGTGATGTACTGTTTAACTTGAGCTTGTGAGAGAGAGTGCTTGGAAGACAGCTTGAATGCATGTGGTGACCAAGGGAAGAGGAACATCGGAAGTATGGTTCTAAACACTGGATCTGAACCCTTGTGGAATGTGTCTTGTAAAAAAAAAACCTCAAATTGGGAGAAGATTCCAGGGCGAGGTATTGGAGAGTGAAGACTGGGACCGTAGTCAAAAGAACAAAATTCAGATAGAATGGTTGTCTCACGGTTGTCTGGAGGGAGCTGAAGAGAGATCCATAGCATCTGGTTGAGAAAGTATCTGTCACATGAGGTCAGAGTGTGGTCTGTCTGACCACAGGGCGCCTTAGGTTTACATGGGCTGAGTACTTAATGTGGACAATAAAGCATAAGATTGCTTTTTTAACTTGTGTTACCCTTATAAACCTATAGTTATCTTAAAGGTATAGTTGTGGGTGAAGGTGTATTGTAATATGGTTCATCCTTTCTTGTTGAATAAATGTTTCATTCATTTGTTAAATGATCATCAGCTGGCTCATGTGACTCTGTTTAGTAGCTACTCTCCACATATCTAAACAAACAAATAATTTAAGATCGATCAAGCTGCTCACCACAAAAGGTCACGCTTATCCTGGGGAAAACTCGGCAAGGCAGCATAACACACCCTGATATGAATGTATCTAAAATAAAAGGATGTACCTAAATCAGGACCTGAATGTAAAATAGACCGTGATTCCAGTATAGGTTCTGAAAACTAAAACGCGATCCCTGAGCCTAAAACAGATCCTGAAACTATTGCAGCCTCTGAAAGGAATACAGAGCTTCAGCAGAGGTCCATCTATCTCCGCCTTCGCCCATCAACCTCATACAAACCCTACCCCGGGGCAACTTGCATATTCACCCCAACTTTGCCTTGTAAACGTAAACCTCCCTCCCTCCTCGAAGTATAACAAGCCCTCCCCTGGTGTAGCTGGTACATTTACCCCTGCCCCTGTGTACCTGCTATATTCATCTTCCATCCACTGTCTGCCAAAGGAATCGCTCCTCCCTGCTCCTCGTGTGTACCTGGCCTATTCTCCACCAGGTCGGAGTATGGAGTAAATCTCTCCCCTCGCGTACCTTCTATATCACACTGCTTGATCACGGGGGCTGGAATATCTCTCCATTACCAAGAGTCAGCTTCAAAATTCACACAGCCGCCTTCCTTCCTCCATGCCCAGAGTGCCTGGCATATCACCTTCTACCCACGTCAATCTTGTCTACATCTAACGATGCATGTACCTCATCAATCTACCTCCTGGCTACGGTGAACTGGGTATAAACGCCCACCCACAATGCAGCATGTATACCTCCTTACTCACTGGGGGACATGGACACGCTGCCACCCGGTGGAGATGGTATATCTCCCCCTACCCGCCGATACCACTCCTCCCATGTTCCTGCGACATCAAACCATACCTGTTAGTGTTCTGATTGGACTCCTTTCGTGGTTACTATGGATACCATAGTGGGAGGGGCAACTTGTGATCACGTGGCCGAGAGGAGCTCGTCCACTCTGCTTCAAATGGTGAGCACCCACCCCATATCCACAGCCTCTCTCTCACAGTAACAGGCCCCGCCCAACCATGACATCACAATGGCAGCACCCGACCCGCCCTAACAAAGGTAGTAAAGGCCCCGCCCCCGCTCTGAAATTGACACTTCAGACCACGCCCCCATTCTGAGAATGGAGCAACAGATTCCGCCCCCGCTCTGAGAATGGAGCAGCAGGCCCCGCCCCTACTCTAACAATGAGGTAACAGGCCCCGCCCTCTCTGACAAGACAGCAACAGGCCTCGCCTACGATTAAAGGGATACATGTCCAACCTCAGCTGGCAGTTCACCGCCACTACTGTTCTTTGACAGACTCAGAGAAGTTCAGCAACTGCATGTCTGCATCTGGAAACAGATTAATGAAGTATGATTATTGAACAATACAGCGAGGGATTGAAATTTGCAGAGAGTGCACAGCTCGTTCGGGTGGGGCATTCGTTCTTCTGCCAACTGACCCTGTACGTGGACTCTCTCCTCCTCCCCCATTGGAGAGATTGGCTGGAGATGGTGAATATTCCAGGCTGCTTTGTGCATATTCGTTACAGATATCAGACACTAATCCAATTCAGAATGGGAGTAGATAAACTTTGCTGTGCTCTGTAATTCCTCTGCAATATATTGTCAATGTTTAACCCGACACATTGCATCATGCTAAAAGTTACTTTTTTTCCCAAGATAGCTGTCCCAATTCCTCAAACTGATTATTTATCTGTAGGAAATATATTGAAAACACAAACAATATATTGGAAATAATTCATTGTTACATTTAGTTTTATAATAAACACCCAATGATGCATCTGTTCACACAACCCATTCCACCGTCTTCCTGTTATATCTCACTCTTCCTCAGTAACCTGAAGTAGAAGCAACTTCGCCCAGTCTATCTGGTATGACTTCCCCTCTTCCTGTTCTTATTTCTCTGCAGGCCGACGGTGGCATTGTCCGCACTCCCCCACCCTCAATTCATCCAGGCTCCAATTTGTGAGGGCCCAAGTGGGAGGCAGCGGACGCCAGGATTGGGATGAGGCTACGCAAATGATGACAGGTGCTAGATTGGCTCTGTCCCCATAGAGGGAGCGCCCTTCCCATTTTGTTACCACAGTCAGAGACTCCACTCGCCACCCTCACCCCTCTGCCAGAGGGAAAGCCTCACTCTGCCCACCTCAGCGACAGGCCCTGCCCCTCACTACCACCACAGCGCCAGGCTCCATTCTCTCTTCGTTTCCATTTCAACGTCACGAGCCTCATTGTCCTCATGGCCGTAGGGCCCTCCCCACTCTCTAACCATGGCCACAGGATCCACCATCCCTTCTGTCAACAGGGCGATAGGTGGCCGCCCGCTCTGCTGTGACAGGGACACGCCCTGGCCCCCACATTTTACAATGGGGACAGGGCTGGTCACCACTCTGCCACAACAGAGGCAGCTCACCGCCCCGCTGGAAGAGTGATATCAAATGAAAGAAAAGTAGAAACAGTCACTGCTTAATTTCTTCAAATCATCGAAAGCATCGAAGAATTTGAGTAAAGGGATAGTTCAGCACATTCTTAAACTGCTCTTTATGGGGTATGTGGAACATTCTTTGTTCCAGTCCTACTCTGGCCCTCTCCCACAACTCTTTCTCCGGTACATCGATGATTACTTCGGTGCTGCTTCATGATCTCATCGGGACCTGGAAAAATTTATTAATTTTGCTTCCAGTCTCCAGCCCTCCAGCATTTTCACACGGTACATCTCTGACACTTCCCTTCCCTTCCTTGACCTCTCTGTCTCAATTTCTGGTGATAGACTGTCCACCAATATCCATTGCAAGCCTATCGACTCCCACGGCTACCTCGACTACAGTTCCTCACACCCCACTTCCTGTAAGGACTCCATCCCATTCTCTCAGTTCCTTCGCATCCGTCGCATCTGTTCTGATGACGCTACCTTCAAAAACAGTTCCTCTGACATGTCCTCCTTCTTCCTTAACCAAGGTTTTCCATCCACGGTGGTTGACAGGGCCCTCAACCGTGTCCGGCCCATATCCCGCACATCCTCCCTCACGCCTTCTCCTCCCTCCCAGAAACATGATAGAGTTCCCCTTGTCCTCATTTATCACCCCACCAGCCTCCGCATTCAAAGGATCATCCTCCGCCATTTCCACCAAATCCAGCATGAAGCCAACACCAAACACATCTTTCCTTCACCCCCCCTGGCGGCATTCCGTAGGGATAGTTCCCTCCGGGACACCCTGGTCCACTCCTCCATCACCCCCTACACCTCAACCCCCTCCTATGCCACCTCCCCATGCCCACGTACAAGATGCAACACGTGCCCCTTCACTTCCTCTCTCCTCACCGTCCAAGGGCCCAAACATTCCTTTCATGTGAAGCATCATTGCACTAGCATTTCCCCTAACTTAGTCTATTGCATTCCTTGGTCCCAATGCGGTCTCCTCTACATTAGAGAGACCAAAAGTAAACTGGTCGACCGCTTTGCATAACACCTGGGGTCTGTCCACAAGAAAGACCCAAACCTCCCTGTCGCTTGCCATTATAACACTCCACCCTGCTTTCTTGCCACCTGTCTGGCCTTGGCTTGCTGCATTGTTCCAGTGAAGCACAACGCAAACTGGAGGAACAGCACCTCATCTTCCGACTTGGACCTTTACAGCCTTCCGAACTCAATATTGAATTCAGCAACTTTAGCTCTTGAACTCCCTCGTCCATCCCCACCCCCTTACCGTTTCTTCCCCCTCCCTTTTGTTTTCTCCAATAATGTATATAGATTTTTATTTTCCCACCTATTTCCATTATTTTTAAATCTATATCTGTAATGCCCTGTCAGTCTTTCCACCCCACCCCCACTAAAGCTGTACCTTGAGTGTCCTGCCTTCCATTCTTAATTAGCACATTCTCTTAGATAATATGACCACCTTAAACACCGCTTTGTTCCTTTATCTGTGAGATCTTTTGATTATCTATTCCTATCACTGCTTGCTTGTCCTTACAACCACCCCACCCGCAAAACTTCTACCCCACCCCCACCTTAAACCAGCTTATATTTCACCCCTCTAGTATTTTTATTTAGTTCTGTTGAAGGGTCATGAGGACTCGAAACGTCAACTCTTTTCTTCTCCGCCGATGCTGCCAGACCTGCTGAGTTTTTCCAGTTAATTCTGTTTTTGTTCTGAATGTTGAGGTTGTTGTTGAATTTGTTGGTGTTTTGAATGTTGAGATTGTTGTTGAATTTGTCGGTATTTGCCAATGATGATATTCTTGTTGAATTTGTCGGTGCTCTTCAATGTTGAAATTGTTGGTGTTTTCAATGTAGAGGTTGCTGTTGAATTTGTTGGTGTTATGAATGTTGAGGTTGTTGTTGAATTTGTCGGTGTTTGCCAATTTTGAGGTTCTTGTTGAATTTATTGGTGTTATTCAATGTTGAGATTGCTTTGAATTTGATGGTGTTATTCGATGTTGAAATTGTTGGTGTATTTCAAAGCTGATGTTGTTGCTGAATTTGTTGGTAATGTTTAATGACGAAGTTTTTGAATCTGTTGGTTTTTTTCAATATTGTGCTTGTCAGTGTTAATCAATCTTCAGGTTGCTGTTGAGTTTGTATGTGACATTCAATATTGACTATGTTGAAAGGGTTGCCGTTTTATCAATGTCGAGGTCGTTGTTCAATTTGTTAGTTCTTCTTATTTTGAAGTTGTTGTTGAATTTGTTTGTGTTTCTCAATGTTATCGAGTTGTTGAATTTGTTGCTGTTTGCAATTGTGAGTTTTAAAATTAATTATTTGGTGCTTTGCAACTTTGATGTTTTTAATGAGTTTGTTGGTGTTTTCAATTTTGAGGTTGTTGTTGAATTTGCCGGTGTTTATCAATGTTGATGTTGTTGTTGAATTTGTTGGTGTTTTTCCAATCTTGACGTTGTTGTTGAATTTGATGCGGTTGTTCGATGTTGAGGTTGTTGTTGAATTTGTTGGTGTGTTTCAATTTTGAGGTTGTGGTTGATTTAGAGGGTATTTTTCAATGTTGAGGTTGTTGTTGAATTTGTTGGTGTTATTCCATGTTTACGTTGTTGTTTAATTAGATGATGGTTTTCATTTTTGATGTTGCTTTTGAATTACATGGTGTTATTGATTCTTGAGGTTGTTGTTGATTTAGATGGTAGTTTTCAATGTTGAGTTTGTTGTTGATTTAGATGGCGTTTTTCAATGTTGATTTGTTGTTGAATTCAATTTTTATGTTGAAGTTGTTGAATTTGCTGGAATTTTTCAAAGGACAGGTTGGTGTTGAATTTGTTCGTCTTTTCAATTTTTTGGTTGTTAAATTTGTTGGTGGTTTTCAAAGTTGTGGTTGTGGAAGAAATTGATGGTGGTTTTCAATGTTGCTGTTGTTCTTGAATTTGTTAATGTTTTTCAATGTTTAGAGTATTCTTGAATCTGTTGTTGTTTTCCAATGTTGAGGTTGTTGTTGAAATTTTTGAGTTTGTTCAATGTTGAATTTCTTGCTGCTTTTCAATGTTGTGGTTGTTGTTGAATTTGTTGGTGGTTTCAATGTCAAGTTGTTGTTGAATTTGTTGGTGTTTTCAAAGTTGCGGTTTTTGTTGAATTTGTTGGTGTTTTTAAATCTTGAGGTTGTTTTTGAATTTGTTGGTGTTTTACAACGTTAATGTTGTTGTTGAATTTGTTGGTGTTTTCATTGTTTATTTTGTTGAACTAGTTGGTATTATTCAATGTTGATTTAGTTGTTGAATTTGTTGGGGTTATTCCACGCTGTGTTTGTTGTTGAACTTGTTGGGTTTTTTCAATGCTGATGTTCCTGTTGAAAAAGTTGTTGTTTTCAATGATGAGGTTGTTTAAATTGTTGTTGTTTTTCAATATTGATGTTGTTGTTAAATTTGTCGGTGTTTTCAAATTTGAGGTTGCTGAATTTGTTGTTGATTTTCAAAGTTGAGCTTGTTGTTCTGATCGTTGTGTTTTTTTAAACCTTGAGATTGTTGTTGAATTTGTTGGCGTTTTTCAATTTTGAGGTTGGTTTTGAATTTGTTGTGGTGAATCCACGTTGAGTTTGTGGTTGAAATTGTTGTTTTTGTCAATGTTGAGGTTCTTGTTTAAAAAGTTTATGTTTTCAATTTTGAGGATGTTTATCAATCTTGATGTTGTTGTTGAATTTGTTGGTGTTTTTCAATGTTTATGTTGTTGAACTTGTAGCTGTTTTTCAATGTTGAGGTTGTTTTCGAATTTGTTGAGGATTTTCAATCTTGAGGTTTTTGTTGAATTTGCTTTTGTTTTACAAGGTTCATGTCGTTGTTCAATTTGTTGGTGTTTTTCAATGCTGAGGTTGTTGTTGAATTGTTGGTGTCATTCAATGTTGTCGTTGTTGAACTGGTTGCTTTTCAACGTTGAGGTTGTTGTTCAATTTGTCGGTGTTTTTCAATGTTGAGGCTGTTGTTGAATTTTTTGTTGTTTTTCAACGTTGAAGTTGTTGTTGAATTTGTTGGTGTTTTCAATGTTGATTTTGCTGAATTTGTTATTGTTTTTCAAAGTTGAGGGTGTAGTTAAATTTGTTGGTGATTTTAAATCTTCAGGTTTTTATTGAATTTGTATTGTCTCATTTCAGAATAAAAAAAACACAGGGATTTTCAACTCCTTTTCTCTTATTCCTCTAATAAACCAGTGACTAGGCTGATATTGACATGAACAATCTGTGCTGTCTATCAGTGTCACTGTATATGTGTGTCCATACATGTGTGTGACTGTGTGTGTGTGTGTGTGTGTTTGTGTGTCTGTGTGTGAGGCTGAGTCTATGTGTATGAATTTGGGTGAGTGTGTTTATGTCTGTGTCTGCACTTGAGTGTGAGTGTATCTGTCTACGTGTGTGTGTGTCTGTGTGTGTGTGAGAGAGAGAGAGAGATAGAGAGTGTGATTGGCATTATAAAACAGCAACACATTCCACCTTTGGAACAGAATCATTTTACACACCATGTGCCCTGTCGATGTTAACTGCTTCCATAAATTACTGAGATATCTTTTAGCCTCTGTGTGTCTATTGTGCGTTGGAGAAGCGTCGCCACTTTCACAATTGTCAACACAGATTTATGAAAGGAAAACTTTCCTTGACAATTTTGTTGGAGATTTTTTGTTGTTTGTAGCTGGCGGATTAAATACGGGTCATGAGTGGACTTTGTGTATTTGGACTCCAACTCAGCTGGCCTCTCTCTGTGTCCGACAGGAGTGCAGACCAAGAGCTGCAAAATGGGAATAGATGGCAGAGCTCTTCATATCAATGCCAGCATGGAGGCAATGTGAATGGAGGCTGTAAAGATGTGAAAATAAATTATCTCCCATTTATTGTTTGCATTTTCAATGTTTTTTTCTAGGACAAACAATCTGTTTGAGAAACCGAGTAAATTATCTTGTAAAAATATTTCGTAAAAGTCTTTATCAAAATCCAACGTGTCTGTTTAAACATTGATAATGAATTGCAGATGATTTACAGAGTACAGCAAAGTTAATCGACTCCCATTGAGAATTGGAGTAGATCCATATAACTGAATAAAATGTGTACCTATCTGTCTGAAATAATCCCCAAATACCATCTCCAAACAATACCTTCAATGGGGAATGAGGAGAGAGTTAATCTACAGGGTCAGTTGGTAAAAGAGCGAATGCACCACCCGAGTGAACAGTGCTATTAGCTGCAAACTTCAATCCCTGACAGTCTTGTTCAATATTCAGACTTCTTCTATCTGTTTCTAGATGCTGCCATGCAATAACTGAACTTCTCTGAGGCTGGCAAAGAACAGCGCTTGTTGTGGCGGTGAACGGCCAGCAGAGGGTAGGGTTGTATCACTTTAATACCAAAACGGTGAAACTGGTTTGTCAAGGGGATATGACTCTTTTTAAATTCATTCCATGATCAAACGATCCAAGGAGACAAAAACGCTGACAAAAGATGCGAGTCCAGGCTGAGGCAGTCATTGTCGAATTGGGATGGAAGACTTTTATCGCCCATGTGAAGTGATGTTGATGTCTAAATACGCATTGATACCACATAGACAGTGAATAACATCACTGCTGAGGTTTGTATTGGACAGGATCAGTCTGACAGGAGGGAATTAATTTGATTTGAATTATTGAGCTCGGAAGAGGTGGTCGAGCTTGTTGTTGGGTGTTGGATCCACAGGAATCACTTTGTGTTTTGCTGTGGGGGGAGACTTTGTCCTGGGGGTGATGAGAACCACTTTCTGATTGGTGTGGGGTGCAGTCACATGGTACTTTGTGTGCGATGCTGATATATGGGCTTTTCAAACAGGGGCTCCAGGTAGAATAATCCCACCCTACACTTTTCAAAACCCAATATCTAATCTAGGCGGTAGCCAGATTTTTTTGCCAGTTCACAGTATATCTCTGACAGTGCCTGAGGATGGCTAACCCTGTGTCACGGAGATGTATAATTAATCACTATCACTGGACCTGCTGTGGAGAGTTGGCTCGGGCACAGTATGAGGAGTGAGCGTGTTCTGGTTGTGAAATGCCAGACTGAAGACACTCGTATCACTTCCATAATATCAAGGTACGTGTGAAGTCTCTGGGCACAGCAAAGGCCCCAGGGGCTAACTGCATCACAGCCAAAGCATTGAGGACTTGTGACCCAGAATGAGCCGCAGCTCTAGCCAAGCTGCTGTAGGACAACTACATGATTGGCACCTAATGGGAGAAGTGGGTTATTGGCCTGTTATGTCCTGTACACACGCACACACACAAAGAAGAGAAAAGTGGGATCGATCTCAGTCATCAACAACGTAATGGAAGGCAGTGAAAGCAGGCGCCACTTACACAGTCTAACCTGAGCACCGAGGATCACTCTGTGTTCAGCTAAGGCCACTGGATGGCAGCCCTCATTACAGCCATGGGCCTAACAGGGGAAAATGTCAATTCAAGATATAAGATAGTGGTGACTGTCCTTGACTTCAGGCCGCGTTTGACCCTGTGTTGGCCAGCAGTACGGCGAAAGGAAGGTGATTTAGGTTGTTTGAGGCTAAGTAGGTGAGCTCCAGGAGTCCCTCTGTGTAGTGTCCTACTCCCAGCGATCTTCAACTGCTGCAGCAATGAATCTCCCTCCAAAATAAGGACAGGCGTCGAGTTGTTCCCTGATCAATGTACCTTGCAGAGCACTATTCGTCACTTCTGGAAAACTGAAGCGGAATGTCTCCACACAGAGCACCACACAGGCAACATTCAGGCTAATGCTGATCAGCGGCAACAACATTGGCAGCACACAAGGAGCAGGCAACGCCTATTTGCAGCACAGGAGGATAACATAATGCTGAGTGCAGAGACTTAAAGAGTTGTAAGATAATGCAGCGAATGATAGCTGCTGGAATAATTGCGGAACACCGAGTCTTACCAGGAACAACAGTAACAGTGAAGAGAGGAGACACTCAATGACAGGAACACGAATAAAATAATATCTGTCTGACAGAGACAATGCTGGGTGCAGAGACTTACCAGGAACTGCAACAGCAGCGAGCAATGGATAGTAAATTTCTTGAACATCATAGAGGAACATTTCAATCCTCAGATCCAGTGAATAACCCGTGTGCATTGTGGGCCTCACTGCGGAGCTCCTTGTCTGTGTTAGAGCCGGTGCTGATGTTCACACTGACTGTGTGCAATGACACTTTGGAATGCATTTCCCCATTTACATCACTGGGAACCCTTCTGTTGGCAGAGTGAGTGTGTATCCAGGGGGACTGATGCTAATTACCTGAGCAAAGGGATTAGATTAACCCTGGTCAACACTCCCTTATTATTTTCCACACCTCACAACTTATGTTTAACTGGGTGTGAAAATAATATCCCCAAATCTCAGAACACAATTCCCAATATTCAAAGGCAGTGATGGGGTGTATGACAGATGTGGCCTTCACTGGCAGAGACACTTACAGATGCAGAGAGACAATAAAAGTCTAATAAGGTGACAGAGCACCTCAGACACAAAAAGCTCACTCATCGCCCAGAACCTGAATCAGCCCCAATATACAGACCGATCATCTCTGACTTCATCCATCACCTGTAAGTTGATCCTTCAGCTGCCAGGCTGGTGGAGCAATGATAAACTCACCCCACTGCTGTGAGATGGCGGCGCAGTGTCTATAACATTAACTGTCCTCATTAAACTGGTGCAGCCTTTAGGAGCTGAACCAGCCGGAATGGAGTGAATCAGATTCACAGAGAATCCTTAGGATATGGAATAGTGGACGAGGCGGTTGACTATATCCAGGGAATTCTACTGCTTAGGCTGCATTCGAGAGTCCTCCCATCTTCCTCATCTCAATCTAACTTCTCATTCCCCTCCCCACACACACTTTCTACATTGTCAGGGGTTGGGGCAGCAATGGATCTGGCCCGGGTTGGGTTGGTCATGGGTTTGACCAGGGTGGAGATTGGCTGAGTGTCTAAGGCTACTTTGTGGGTCGGAGCAGAAAGGTCGAGTAGAGGGTGAGGGGTGAGGTCAAGGGTCGTGTGAATCAAGGTGAGACGCACAGTCGAGGGAGCAGTGGTCACACGGTGTCAGGAGAACCAAGGCCAGCTTGGAGGTCACAGGTTATATGAGAGTTACGGAACAGGCTGGGTCGGGGTTGGACAGAGGGTCGGGTTTAGGCAAAGGGTCATGGTTTATAACTAATGTCAGTGTTTAGGCGGAGGATCAGGGGTTCAGCAGAGGGTGAGCGGTTAGACAGATGGTCAGGGGTTGTGCCGTTGGCCAGGGATTACGCGGAGGGTAAGGGGTTAGGCAGAGGCTCAGGGGTTAGACAAAGCGTCAGGGGGAATCAGGGATGAAATTGGATCAATGGACAGAGGTCCAATCGGGTCAAGTGAACAGAGGGAGACCCTTGAAGTTCACAGGTTATTTGCGAGTCAGGGGATACGCGTTCAGACTGGATTAGGAAAGTGGTTATGGGTCAGATTGCATGATTTGAATGGGATGGTTGGTTATGGGTCAGGTTGCTTGATTTGGATGGGGGTGGGGGCGCTTGTTGTGGCTCGGATTGTTTGATTTTAATGGGGTGGGGTGGGTATGGTTCAGGTTACTTGGCTTGAAAATCTTTTGAGTTATCAACAGTCACAGATTGCAACTCTTTCGAGTACAATCACTGTTCTTAGTTTCCGGGAGTGGGACATGAACCCACAACCCTCTGATTCAAAGGCGAGGGTGCTATGAACTGAGCCACAGCTGACACCTCATTACTTGGCTTGAATGTGGTGTGTGGTTATGGGTCAGATTGTTTGGTTTGAGTGAGTTGGGGTGGTTATTGGTCAGGTTGTTTGGTTTGAGTGAGGTGGGGTCGTTATTGGTCAGGTTGTTTCATATGAATGGGGTGGGGTGGTTATGGGTCAGATTATTTGATTTGAAGGTGGTGCTGTGGTTATGGGTCAGATTGTTTGATTTGAATGGGTTGGGGTGGTTCTGGGTCAGGTTATTAGATTTGAGAGGTATGGGGTGGTTATGGGTCAGGTTACTTTTCTTAAATGTGCTGTGTGGTTATGGGTCAGATTGTTTGGTTTGAGTGAGGTGGGGTGGTTATGTGTCAGATTGTTTGGTTTGAGTGAGGTGGGGTGGTTATGTGTCAGATTGTTTGATGTGAATGGATTGGGGTGGTTATTTGTCAGGTTGTTTGATGTGAATGCCGTGGGGTGGTTATGGGTCACATTTTTTAAGTTGAATGTGGTGTGCTGGTTATGGGTTATATATTTTTGATTTGAATTTGCTGGGTTGGTAATGGGCCAGTTTGATTGATTTAAATGGGGTGGGTGGTTGTGGCTCAGGTTGTTTGATTACAATGGGGTGGGGTGGGGTGGTTATGGGTCAGATTGTTTGGTTTGAATGGGGTGGGGTTGTTGTGGCTCAGGTTGTTTGATTACAATGGGGTGGGGTGGTTATGGGTCAGATTGTTTGGTTTGTGTGAGGTGGGGTGGTTATGGTTAAGATTTTTTTGGGTGTGAATGGGGTGGGGAGGTTTTGTGCCAGTTTTTTTTTATTTGAAATGTGTGGACTGATAATGGCTCAGATTGTTTGATTTGAATGTGGCGGGCTGGTTACTGGTTAGCTTTATTTCATGTTAATTGGCTGGTTTGGCTACGGGTCAGGTTGTTTGTTTTGAATGGGGTGGGGTGTTTATGAGTCAGGTTTTTGAATTTGAGTGGGGTGGGGTAGTTTTGGGTCAGGTAGTTTGATTTGAAATGGGTGGGGTTATTACGGGTCACGTTGTTTGATTTGAATTGTGTGGGGTGTTTTTGGATAAGATTGATTTGATGTGAATGTGTTGGGTTAATTACGTGTCAGGTTGTTTGATGTGAATGGGGTGGGTTTTTTTCTTGGATGAGATTGATTTGATGTGAATGTGTTGGGGTAATTATGTGTCAGGTTGTTTGATTTAAATTGGGTGTGGCTTTTATGGGTTAGATTTTCTGATTTTAATAGGGTGGGGTGTTTATTGGTCAGTTTCTTTCATTTGTATGGTGTGGGGTGGGTAGGTGTCACCTTGTTGATTTGCGTAGTGTGGGGTGATTATGATTCAGCTTGGTTGATTTCAATGGCGTGGGGTGGCCATGGGTCTCGTTGTTTCATTTGAATGGGGTGATGTGTTTATGGGTCAGGCTGTTTGATTTGCATGGGGTGGTTTCGTTGTGGGTCAGGTTGTTTTATTTGAATGGGGTGGAGTGGTTTAGTGTCAGTTTGTTTATTATGAATGGGGTGGGGTTGGTTATGGGTCAGGCTGTTTCATTTGAATGGTATGAGGTGGATATGTGTCAGTTTGTTTGATTTGAATGGGGTGGTGTGGTTATGGGTCATGTTGTTTGATTTGAAAATGGTCTGGTGGTTATGAGTCATGTTGTTTGATTTGAATGGCGTTGGGTTTTTATGAGTCAGTTTGTTTCATTTGAATGTGGTGGGGTGGTAATCGGTCTGATTGTTTGATTTGAATATGTTGGGGTTGTTATGAGTCAGTTTGTTTCATTTGGATGGGGTGGGGTTGTGATGGATCACAATGTTTCATTTGAGTGGGGTAGGGTCGATAGGGGTCAGGCTGTTTGATTTGAATAGGGCAAGGTGGTTATGGGTCAGATTATCTTATTTAAATGGGGTCACTTCGTTATGGGTCAGGTTGTTTGATTATAATGGGGTTGGGTGGTTAAGGGTCAGTTTTTTTATTATGAATGGGGTGGGGTGGTTATCGGCCCGCTTCTTAGATTCGACTTGGGTGGTGTGGTTATGGGTCGGCACATTTAATTTGAATATTGTGGGGTAGTTACGAATGTGGCTGTTTAATTTGAATGGGGCGTGGTGGATCTGGGTCAGGTTCTTTGATTTGAGTGGGTTGGGGTGGTTATGGGTCAGTTGTTTGATTTTAATGGGGTGACGTGGTTATGGGGCAGTGGTTTGATGTGAATGGGGTGAGGTGGTTATGGGGCAGTTGTTTGGTTTGAATGGGGTGAGGTGTTTATGGTTCATATTGTTTGTTGTGAATCGTCTGAGGTGGTTATGGGTTAAGTTCTTTGATTTCATTGGTGTGTGGTGGATATCGGTCAGGTTGATAGATCTGAATGGGGTGGTTGTTATTTTTCAGATTGAATGATTCAAATGGGGTGTGGTGGTTATGGTTCAGGTTGATTGATTTGAAAGGGGTCGGGTGGTTATGGGACAGATTGTTGGATGTGAACGGGTTGGGTGGTTATGGGTCAGTTTGTTTAATTTGAATGTTTTGTGGTTGTTAAGGTTTAGATTTTTTGATTTGAATGGGCTGTGGTGGTCATGGGTAAGATTGTTAGATTTGAAAGAGGTGGGGTTGTGATGCTTCAGCTTGTTTGTTTAAGAATGAGTGGGGTGGATATGGATCAGGTTGTTTTATCTGAATCGGGCGGGGTGGTTATGGGTCAGGTTGTTTGAATTGAAAGGAGTGGGGAGGTTATGGGTCATTTTGTTTGATTTCAATGGGGTGGGGTGGTTATGGGTCAGGTGGTTTGATTTGAATGGGGTCGGGTGGTTATTGGTCAGTTTGTTTGATTTGAATGGGGTGGGATGGTTATGGGTGAGTTGGTTTGATTTGAATAGGGTCGGGTGGTTATGGATCACGTGGTTTGATTTGAATTGGGTGGCGTGGTTATGGATCAGGTTGGTTAGAATTAAGTTGTGGTGAGGTGTTTATGGTTCAGGTTGTTTGATTTGAATGTGGTGGGCTGGTTATTGGTTAAGTAGTTAGTGTTTTTATTGGGTGGTGTGGTTATGGGTTAGTTCGTTCGATTTGAATAGGGTGAGGTGGTCATGGGACAGGTTGTTTGATTTGAATGGGGTGGGGTGGTCCAGGGTCAGGTAGTTTGATTTCAATGGGGTGGTGAGGTTATGAGTCAGGTTGTTTGATTTGAATGGGATGGGGTGGTTATGGGTCAGGTTGTTTCATTTGAATGGGGTGGGGTGGTTATGGTTCAGATTGTAGAATTTGAATGGAGTGGTTTGGTTATGGTTCAGGTTGTTTTATTTGAAAAGGGTTGGGTTCTTATGGGTTGTTTCTGTTGAGATGCAGCAAAGGATCCCTATCCCGCCTTGCGAGCACTGACCACTTTCTGGTTTATATTGGTTTACGTTTTGCTTTGCCCTCGGAAGGTGCTGGGGGCCGGGACAGCCGGACTGCTCCTTCAAGAGGACATACAAAATGAGGGAAAACTGCGGCCTTATGAGGCTGCGGTGCTGGTTCATCGAGGAATGCGTGGCGAAGTTCCCGGCCATCCGTGAGAAGAACCCCAACCGCCACCACCTGCTACTCCAGCCAATGATGCCGTGGCATTGAGGGAGCGCTGGCCTGGCGTCTGCGCCATCATTCCTACCATTGCCCACCATCTGTGTGAGGGGTGGTTTTGCATCTGCTCCATTATTCCTACTAATGTCCTTTCTCTGTGTGGGGGATGGGCTGGAATCTGCTCCATCATTCCTAACATCTTTATGTGGGTTGGGAGGCAAAACGATGGCAAACATTTCTACACCCGTTGCTGTGTTTGTTCGTGTTTTCAAGAGAGGGCCCGGGTGGGTGGTGGGTTTTCCAGAAATGCTAAGGGGCGTCACAAGACGTCTGTTATTATGGGACTCTGCGATTGTTGATGGCAGCGGTAGTGGACAGGATCTAATCTGGCTTGAGAATCAGTAACCGAGAAAACAGCGTTTCTTCTCTGGGGGAGTCTGTTGACTTGTTCAGTCTCTCAACTTCCCTCCCACACAACCAGTGCCCCAGCTATCCCACATTTATACTCTTTGATTTATTTTATTGGCTAACTCCAAACTAATGAAGAAATTGACAGCCTCTGCAAGGGACACTGAAACAAAATACACATCTTCAAAGAGAATTTATCTAATGCAATTGAAATTGTGTTTTCCATATTTATACGTACAGAATGATAATTAATAGCCACCATCTGTTTGTCTTGCACTTAACGATGTAACAAACATGACATCAACAATGTTTAACAATCTACTTGACTAGGAATTGACAGCTGATTGGATTCAATAGCCTGGAACCGCAGCCTCTCACCCGATTTGTCGACGCCTTTAGACCCTCTGGTTTGCTCTCAAAGCACAAGCTCGTGGGTATTAAAGAAGGCCAGATTCTGCCCATCAATCCCTGAGGAAGAGTCACAATGTCCTGTCCGTTCTGCCAAGCGAAATTCCAAGCAGCCCTCCCACCATCAACCACCACCTCACCGCCACCCGCTCAGTCACCCACTGCCCTATCAAACGCCACCGCTCTCCAATATATAGGAACTGGAGCACATAGTTTGAATTATCGGCTCCACTCGGGTTTTTGCATTTCTGATGTTGGCTTTACCATGTCAGCAGAGAATCCTTTCATCAGAAGGTTGAAACGGCGAAGAGCTGCGGGGAATCCACCATTTTCTTCATGTGTCACTTGTTTGCAATAAAAAAAGGCGCCTTTCATTCCATCGAAGTACCTTATAGTCCCTTCCTGTCTGAGGACTGTCAGAGGAACAGTATTGAGGGAGTGCCGCACAGTCGGAGGGTCAGTAGTGTGGGAGAGCTGCGCTGACGGATGATTATTAGTGAGGGAGTTCTGCAGTGCCTGAGGGACTGTAGTGTGGCAGAGCTCCACTGGCAGCAATTACAACAAGGAGGAATATTCTGTTTCCCATGTAGTAAGAACACTGAGTGGTCTGCCCCCGAGGGTATAACATTAAAATTAGATTTGTGCCATTCACGGTTAATGCTAGCAATCACAAAGCCACACAAAAGCCAGTGGGAAGTTGTTCGATGTGTTACATGCGAAATTCAAGACAAAGATTGACGGGTCTGTGTTCGGTAAGAATATTAAAGGCTCAGTTTGCCAGCTGGGTCATCTTGTAGTAATGCCGATGTGCCATTAGACAGCCTGGACATTGGAACAAGGCTAAGGGAGTGCATGACCTTTTCCTGTTCTCATTTTTTTAAACAGCTCTCTGTTCTCTTGCCCCTGATTGCACATGTTCCTGGATGTGTGCTTTCTGAGAGATCTTATCTCCAGCACTGGTGTGAACAGCTGCTGCCAAACACTGTAGCCCCTGAACTTTTCAAAAGGCTGCCATTATCTTCTTTCTGACACGTGACGATTAGGATTCAAATCTGTTCAGCGCAGAGCCTGTCTCCATCACGCCACCTCAGTATTGAGAATGGCCCCATAGTGGGGAAGCTGAAAAAAATCCTTGCACCCTGCAGACAGCTCACTGAACCGGCCAATGAAGAACATTAGAAGTATGAGCAGGAGAAGGTTAATCTCACCCCGTTCATTTAAAAGGGGCTATTTGATTTGATTAACTGAATTTGAATTAATTTAGCATTGAACAAGCTAATTACTGGAGAGAGAGAGAGCAAACGAATGTGCAAATAGAGGAGAAATTTAAAGTATAATTTCCAGAGAACAAACCACTTTGCAAATAGTTGAGTAATGCAATTTATCCATGAGAGAGAGGGGGACCAAGTGATCAAATAGAGGAGGATGTAATTTATAAATTGGAAAGAGAAACCTGGAGAGCAAATGGAAGAGGAATGCACTCAATGAATTAGATAGATACCCAGTGTGCAATTAGAATAGCGATACAATTAATAAGTTAGAGACAGAGAGAGCAACCCAATGTTCACATACAGGAGGAAGGTGGTTAATAAATGAGAGAGCAAACCAAGGAGAGCAAACAGAGGAGAAATGTAATTTATACATTAGAGAGAAAGCAAGCCAGAATACAAATAGAGGAGGAATGCAATTAATAAATTAGAGAATGAAAGAGAGAGAGACAAAACTATGTGCAAATAGAGGAGCCATGCAATTAATAAACTCGAGAGAGAACAACCCATTGTGCAAAAGGAGGAGGAATACAATAAATAAATTAGATAGAGAGAGCAACCTAGAGTGCAAAAGGCGGAGGAATAAAATTAATAATTCAGACAGAGAGAGCAACCCTTGTGAACATATAGGGGGAATGTAATTAATTAATGAGAGGGAAAGATAGAACGCCAGTATTAAATTAGAGAGAGAGACGCAATGTTCAAATAGAGGAGGGACAGGAATGTAATTTAAAAATTGGGGAGAGAAACCTAGTGTGCAAACAGAAGAGGAAAGCAAGAATGAATTAGAGAGAGGGTAACCCAGGTGTATGCAAGGAGGAGGCATACAATTAATTAATTACATGGAGGGAGCAACACGTGTGCAAATAGAGGAGGAATGCAATTAATAATTCAGACGGAGAGAGCAACCCGTGTGCATATAGAGGAGCAATGAAAGGAATGAAATATCGAGAGGGTAACCCAGTGTGCAAACAGAGGTGGAAAGTAATTCATTAATTAGAGAGTGACAGAGAACAACCAAGTGTGCAAAAAGAACAGGAATTTAATTAATAAATTAGAGAGAGAGAGAAATCCGTGTGCAAATAGAGGAAGAACACCATTACTAAATTAGAGAGGGAGCAACACGTGCGCAAATAGAGATGGAATGCTATTAATAAATGAGAGAGCAAACTAGTGTACACATGACAGACGAATGTAACTAATCAGACAGAGAGAGAGAGAGAAAAAGAGAGAGAGCAACCCAGTGCCCAAATACAGGAGAAATGCAATTAATAATATATATATAGAGAGAAAACAAACCAGTGTACACATAAAGGAAGAATGTAATTCATTTTGTTTGACAGGAAGAAAACCAGCGTGCACACTGGGGAATATAATTTAAACGACGAGAGAGAGAGAGCAACCCAGAGTTAAAATGGAGGAGCGGGGTAAATAATAAATTAGAGAGAGAAAGAGAGCAACCCAGTGAGCCAATAGAGGAGGAATGCAATTACCAATTGGAGAGATAGAGCAACCCAGTGAGCAACACTAGGAAATTATATTAATATATTAGTGAGATGGAGCAACACCGTGTGTAAATACAGGAGGAATTTGCTTAATTTACAGAGAGGGAGAGCCACCCAGTATGCAAATAGAGGCAGAATGTAATTAATTAATTATAGAGAGAGAAAACTAGTGTGCAAATAGAGGAGGGAATGTAATTAATTAATCAGAGAGAGAGAGAGGGAGAGAGAGCAACCCAGTGTATAAATAGAGGAGAATTGTAATTAATTAATCGGAGAGTTGGAACAACCGAGTGTGCGAATAACTTGTCAATCACACATTTGACGGTAATTAATCATTGACATTTACTTTTCATTAATTATTATGAATGGGATCTTTACATTAATTCATAATCGATATTTAATGAAATTCAAATTATGATATATCAATGTTTAATATAAAATGTACACAACATTCATTTTATAAAACAGATTTAAAACTATTTCTTATTCCATTAATATGAGTTATTAACTGAAAATAGATTGCTTACTCTCAATTACTGCTAATAATACAATATTAGGCGAATAGTAGATTAAATTCAGAGAATGTTGTAACATTTGACCAGTGACAATGGAATGAATTTTAAAATCAAGACTAAATATTGGTAGGTTAATTTAATTAATTAATAATGCAATGCATTAAAATTTGGAATTATATAATAAGATTATTTAATAACGAAATGCATTGCCATGTTTTAACATGTAATAGCATATATGAATTGAGACTAATTAACAATCAGGTGTATTAACGAGTCACTAATTGCAAAATATATTCAGTTTAAAACGATAAACAAATGTTCAGAATAGTAATACATTAGTGAGATGAATCAACATTGGATAAATAGCAGAAAATAATTAGTAGCATTGCGGATAATAGAGAAAAAAGCTTAATGAATCATCACGTATATTCCTAGCAGATTGAAGTGATCAGTTAAAAAATCATGATGAATAATGGTTAATCCAAGTGGCTTAATATGTCGCTATGTAAAAAATAGATTGAGATCGATTACTCCAAAGAGATAATATGAATATGTTTCAGTGTTTTTGGGGTTTCGTTTTAGTGGAGTTTGTGGGTTCAGTGTTAGTGGGGTTAAGGGTTCAGTCTAAGTAGAGTTTGCGTGTTCGGTATTAGTAGGGTGTGGGGTTCAGTGTAAGAGGAGTTTGTGGGTTCAGTGTGAGTGGGAATTGGGGTTCAGATTTAGTGGAGCTTGGGAGTTCAGTCTTCGTGGAATTTGGGGTTCGGTGTAAGTGATGTTTGTGGGTTCAGTATTAGTGGGAATTGGGGTTCAGTGTTAGTGGAGTTTGGGAGTTCAGTGTTAGTGGGGTTTGGGGTGATCAGTGTTTTGGGGTTTGGGGAATTTGGGTTTTTGGGGTTTGGGGGTTACAGTATTTTGGGAGTTTTCATAGTACCTGGGGTTTGTGTGGCCCAATATTATTGGGGTTTGTGGGTTCTGTTGTTTTGGGGTTTGGGGTTTTCATTGTTTTGGGGTATTGGGTGTTTCAGTGTTTTTGGGGATTTGGTTTTGGTGTTTTTGTGGTTTGGGGGTTTGAGTGTTTTGGGGATTTAGGGGATTCAGTATTTTGGGGGTTTGAGGGTGTTCAGTGTTTCGGGGGTTTTGGGGGTTCCATTTTTTTGGGGGTTCGGGGGGTTTCAGTGTTTTTGGGGGTTTGAGGGTTTCAGTGTTTGGGGGTTTGGGGGGTACTCAGGGTTTTTGAGGTTTGGGGTTTCAGTATTTTGTGGTTTTGGGGTGATTCAGTGTTTTTGGGGTTTCGGGGTGTTCACTGTTTTGGGTTTTGTGGGTGTTCAGTCTTTTGCGGATTTGGGGGATTCAGTGTTTTTGCGGGTTTGGGCGTTTCAGTGTTTTGGGGGCTTGGGGGTTTTGGTGTTTTGGGGGTTTGGGGGTTTTGGTGTTTTGGGGGTTTGGGTGTTTCAGTGTTTTGGGGGTTTGGTGGTATCAGTGTTTTGGGGGTTTGGGGGTTTCGGTTTTGTGGGGTTTTGGTGGTTTTGGTGTTTTGGGGGTTTGGGGGTTTCAGTGTTTTAGGGGTTTAGGGGTTTCAGTGTTTTGGGGGTTTGGGGGTTTCAGTGTTTTGGGGGTTTGGGTGTTTCAGTGTTTTGGGGGTTTGGGGGTTTCAGTGTTTTTGGGGGTTTGGGAGTTTCAGTGTTTTGGGGGTTTGTGGGTTTCAGTGTTTTGGGGGTTTGGGTGTTTCAGTGTTTTGGGGGTTTGGGGGTGTTCAGTGTTTTTGGGGTTTGGGTGTTTCAGTGTTTTGGGGATTTGGGTGTTTCAGTGTTTTGGGGGTTTGGGTGTTTCAGTGTTTTGGGGGTTTGGGGGTTTCAGTGTTTTGGGGGTTTGGGGATTTCAGTGTTTTGGGGATTTGGGTGTTTCAGGGTTTTGGGGGTTTGGGTGTTTCAGTGTTTTGGGGGTTTGGGGGTTTGAGTGTTTTGGGGGTTTGGGTGTTTCAGTGTTTTGGGGTTTGGGGGTTTCAGTGTTATGGGGATTTGGGGTTTTCAGTTTTTTGGGGGTTTGGGGGTTTCAGTGTTTTGGGGGTTTGGGTGTTTCAGTGTTTTGGGGGTTTGGGTGTTTCAGTGTTTTGGGGGTTTGGGTGTTTCAGTGTTTTGGGGGTTTGGGGGTTTTGGTGTTTTGGGGATTTGGGGGTGTTCAGTGTTTTGGGGATTTGGGGGTTTCAGTGTTTTGGGGTTTAGGGTATTTGATGTGATTTGGGGGGTTTCAGGAGATTTCTGTGCATTGGGTGTTAGTGGGGGGGGGGTGGTGTTTCAGTGCTTTGGATGTTTGGGTATTTTTTGTTTTGGGGGCGGGGTGGGTTTGGGCGATTTCTGTGCCTTGTGGTTTTGGGTTTTCAGTGTTTTGGGGTTTTGGGTATTTTCTTGCTTTGGTGGTTTGGGGGTTTCAGTGTTTTGGGGATTTGGGGGTTTCAGTGTTTTGGGGCTTTGGGCAGTTCAAGGTTTTGGTGGTTTGGGGGTTTCAGTGTTTTGGAGGTTTGAGGGGTTTCAGTGTTTTGGAGGTTTGGGGGGTTTCAGTGTTTTGGGGGTTTGGGTTGTTCAGTGTTTTTGGTGCTTCGGATTTCAGTGTTTTAGGGGTTTAGGTGTTTAAATGTTTCAGTGTTTTGTGGGTGTTCAGTGTTTTGGGGATTTGAGCGTTACAGTGTTTTTCGGGGTTTGGGGTTTCAGTTTTTGTGGGGTTTAGGGGGTTTGGAGCTGTTCAGTGTTTTTGGGTTTTTTGGGTTTTCATTTTTTGGTGTTTGGGACTGTTCAGTGTTTTTTGGGTTTTGTGGTTTTCAGTGTTTTGGGGGTTTGGGGGTTTCAGTATTATTGAGTTTTGTGTTTTCAGTATTTTGGGAGTTTGTGGCTTTAATTGTTTTGGGCTTTTTTGCTTTTCAGTGTTGGGTGGGGGTTTGGGGGTTCATTGGTTTGGAGGTTCAGTTTTATGTGGGGGTTTGGGGAATCAGTGATTTGGAGGTTCAGTGTTGGGTGTTTTATTCGGTTTCAGTGGTTTCGAGGTTCTGTGTTGGGTGAGGGTTTGTGGTTTCCGTGTTTTGGAGGCTCAGTGTTCGGTTGGGTTTTGGGGTTTCAGTGGTTTGGATGTTCCGTGTTCTGTGGTGTATTGAGGTTTCAGTGGTTGTAGTTTAAGTGTTGGGTGGGGGTTTGGGATTTCAGTGGTTTGGGGTTCAATGTCGGGTAGGGGTTTGGGGTTTCCGTTGTTTGGAGGTTCAGTGTTGGTTGGGGGTTTGGCAGTTCATTGGATTGGAGGTTCAGTGTTCGGTGGGGGTTTGGCATGTCAGTGGTTCGGATGTAAATGTCGGGTGGGGGTTTGGGGTTTCCGTGGTGAGGGTTCACTGTAGCGTTTGGGTTTGGTGGTTCAGTGTTTTGGACGTTCAATGTTGGGTTGGAGTTTGGTGGTTTAAGTGGTTTGCAGATTCTGTGCTGTGATGGGGTTTGGGACTTCAGTGGTTTGGAGTTTTATTGTTGGGTGGGGGACTGGGGGTGAAATGGCCGTAGATTCATTGTTATGTGGGGATTTGTGGCTTCAGTGGTTTGGAAGTTCAGTGCTGTGTGGGGATTTGGGATTTCAGTGGCTTGGTGTTCAGTGTTGTGTGGGGGTTTGCGGTTTCAATGTTTCGTGGTTCAGTGTTGTGTAGTGTTTTTCGGATTCAGTGGTTGTAGTTTCAGTGTTGGGTGGGGGTTTGGGGGTTCAGTAGTTGTAGTTTCAGTGCTGGGTTGGGGTATGGGTTCTCAGTGGTTTGAAGGTTCATTGTTGGCTGGGGGTTTGCGGTTTCAGTGGTTGTCGTTTCAGTGTTGGGTTGGGGTTTGGGTGATCAGTGGTTGTAGTTTCAGTTTTGGGAGGGGGTTTGGTGGATCAGTATTATGGGCTTTTCGGGGTTCAATGTTTTTGGCGGTCAGCCATTCTTCTCCTCGCCGCAATCCTCTTGTTGCTTTGGCATCAGCTTCTTGCAGGGAAGATATTTTTTCAGCATTTCATGTACCTGGGAATGGACAGGTGAGCAGTCAGGTCAGAAAGAGCAGGGAACGCAGTTACTGACCAACTGACAAGTGGCCTCTCAGGAGACATCGACTGGCCCCTTAACACGAGGGAATTTCCTTCCCTGAACACGGGGGGAACATGTCACCCCCCACACCTCAACATCCGAACAACCCTGCCCCCTCCACACCAGCTCACTCTCTCGCCATTCAGCGTCTTGGGAATGCTCAACCCCACGGCACCCCTCCCCCACCATCGGTTTAGTCCAACCACTACCGGAATAAGAGGAAGGGAATTCTTATCCCTGCCGTTGGCTCAATGCCAACTAGAGATGGCCCATCAATGGAAAGTTTAAGTAATAACAACTCGGGTTATTTAATGGGTGGTGCCCATAGCCCAAGAATGACTGTAGGGTGTACCCCGCTCACCTTTTCCTCGCGAGTGTCCAGTTTGTTCTTCCCGACGTACATCACTTGGACTTCCGCATTGATCTGGTCACAATTCACTTTGCTGAAGTCCAGGACCACTGTAACATCGAGAGGACAAGGCTTCAGACACACCCACACAAAGCCCCTGGGCAGGGTTACAGGTGGGAGTGAGAACTGTGAACGGAGGTGGATTGGAGGGGAGGGGTTGGAGTGGGGGAGAAGGGATGGGCAAGCGTCGAGGTTCAGGCTCCGTTCCACCGCATCGCTGACAGATTGAATGTCTCTCCGCGATGGAGCGGTATTAGGAGAAGGTTGCCCTCAAATTAAGTTGACAAGTCAGGTACCTGAGTCTGATGATCCGACTCTGACAAAGGATGGACGCTGAGTGGATTCTCGAGTACATAGTTCCTCTGATCCCTCCTTGTGTGACGTCTTCGGCTCTGTGATAGGAGAAGAGGGTATTACTCACAATAAGTGCTTGTTGATCCCCCAAACGCTGCTGTCAATCACGATTTCCTGAATAGATTTTGATGACTGCAGCAAGAAGCCGAAATGAAGAAGTGAGGGATGGGGGATATATCAACACAGCACAATATAAGACAGGGAATTTTAAAGCTCACAGTCAGAAATGGACGCAAAGTCAGTGAGAGGAGACATTGACCTAAGTGATGCAGATACCGACTGAGTATATATTTGAATTTCGAGTTTGGTTCAAAGTGAGAATTGGAATGGTAAATCTGATTCAAGTTTACTTTTAGAGTGAGAGAAATTGTAGAATAAGAGTCTGATTCTAACCTAGAAATAAGCAGTTAAACAGGCACCTGCTTTAGGAGTGGAGTTAAAGGAGATTGCAGAGTGTGGATCAGCTGAAGAGATCATTCAATTGCTAGGAAAGTTTAGAAAATGATTCACTTAAATATTAATAAATTCTGAAGCCCACCAATCTCACCCTGCCCTGTCGCAGCTGTCTCTGCCCCAGTCACTAACACTCAGTCCTCTCACCCATTATATTCCATTCCCCTCACTCACTGCCTCCCACACCCCTCAGTCACCGCCTCACACTCCCCTCACTCACTGCCTCCCACACCCCTCTTTCACTGCTTCCCACTTCCCTCATTCACTGCTTTCCACTTCCCTCAGTCCCTGCCTCCCACTCCGCTCAGTCACCGCCTTGCACGCCCCTCAGTCACTGCCTCCCACTCCCATCAGTCACTGCCTCGCACTCCCCTCAGTCAGTGCCTCCCACTCCCCTCAGTCACTGCCTCCCACTCCCCTCAGTCAAGCCACCCCACACCCCTCAGTCACTACACCCCACTCCCCTCAGTTACGGCATTCCACTCCCCTCATTCACTACATCAGGCTCCCTTCAGCATGTGATTTCAGTGATCATATTGTTTGAAATTTTTCTGTTGAATTTCCATTGAAGACGGTAACCTGTAATTTCAGACCCTGGTGGGTAAGATGATGCAGGGAAAGTGGCTTCTCCCTTCGAGTGTTCCTCTGATTCTGGAGTTGTTGTTTTTCCTGGATTTGCAATGAAGGAAGGAGACATGGGAGCTTGCAGAGTGCGGATGGCCTCAAGAGAGCATTTGCTTGTTAGGAACGTTTAGAAAATGATTCACTTAATCAATTATATAGTCTGAAACTCACCAATATCACTTCGCTTTGTTACTCCCGACTTTATTCCAGTAATTAAATCGCATCCCTCTCACTCAATACATCCCACTCACCTCAGTAATTGCATCCCACTCCCCTCAGTCCTGCATCCCACTCCCCTCAGTCACTGCATCCCTCTCCCCTCAGTAATGGCATCGCACTCCCCTCAGTCACTGCATCCCAATCCCCTCAGTCACTGCATCCCACTCCCCTCAGTCACTGCATCCCGCTACCTTTCCCTCATTTTCTCTTCTCGTTGTCCTTCACTGTGAATTGGACATATCTGCGGGACTGAGCTCTCACTGGGTGCCAAGTCTGTTTTGAATCATTGACTTATGTTCGATACCTGAGTTTTCAGAACTTGCTTGGGGCGGTGATGAACGGTCAGCCGGCTTTGGACTCGACAGTTCCGGCTTTTCCTGAGTTTGGGCTGTATTTGGATCTGCAATGAAGGGACAGTAAAGTGTGTATTGTGCTGAAACGTTTCATCTGTTTCATGGTGGGAATGTCAGAGGCACCTTCATCAATCCCCTGATCATCCAGCGCTACTCTTCCTTAACAGTGTGTCCCACAGAGGGAGCGGCTGTTGCCCAGCTCCTCATTCAGAGCCTTCCTCTACCCTCGGACCCTGCTTAGAGCGGAGTGTCCGATAGACACAGACAACAGTCACTGGGGCAAATCACTATAGTTCTGGTGAAAAGTTCACTGTTTTTCAGATCCATTAGTCGTCGTGTCCCTTACACAAAGTAGAGAGGCCTGCGATTTTCTCAGTTTTATTGGTGACATGTGGCATCCCGAACCACACTTCTGAATCATTTAGAAATGAGATTGTACCTGTACAATAAGCTGCATGACGGTGTAATGTCTTCAACTCATAAACGAAGTAGCTGCTGCAGTTTTTAATCTTTATCTCATGGACCCAGTTGCAGGAATTTCCATTCCAGTTTAAACAAACTGTCCTGGTTACTTCCCCCTGTCCGGCAGCGGGATGAGAACCTGAAATGAGATTTATAAATATAGAAGAAAGTAACCGATGTGAACAGTGCTGGACAGCGAATGTTAATCTGATATTGGAAAGTCTGAACGTACCCTGTAACCAGCCAGTGGCGCGTGTGGAGCAGTGTCTGTCTGTGACCATAGTCTCCGGAATCTTCCATCCACCAGAACTGAAATGACACCTCCCATTACATTATTTCTGACATGTCATCCTGCTCCCTAAACAGACGCCTGGCACTCCCACTATCCGCCTTATTGGTTAGACAGGGCCATTGATCACGTCCATCCCATTCCTCCTGCCACAGCCCTCACCACTAACTCTCCCTCAATGAATCAACCTAAGCGCTCACCTTCCATCCCAGCATCGTCAACCTTCAACTGTTCATTCGCCGCCATTAACACCACCTCCAGTCTGAGGTCACCACCTTAAATACATCTTCCTCTCCTGATTCAGAATTCAGAAGCGACCATTCCCACCGCATTACCCGAGCCCAGTGATCGGTCAACCCAAACTTCCCTTTGCTTCTACAGTAGATTAATACATCCCCTGTATCCAGTGTTCTTTCCCTTTACTCTCTGTCTCTGTTCTATATTACCCCCAATCTAGTGTTCTTTCCCTTTACTCTCTGTCTTTGTTCGATATACCCCTTTATCCAGTGTTATCTCCCTTTACTCTCTGCGTCTGTTCTATATCACGCTATTTATTTTTCATGAATTAACGGGATGTGGGTGCGGCTGTCTGGTCCATAATTTTTAATTGCCCATCCCTGATGGCCCGTTGTGAAGTTGCTGTTGAGCTGCCTTCTTGAACCACTGCAGTCCATGCGGTGTAGGTAAACCCTCAGTGCTGTTAGGGAGGGAGTTCCAGGACACTGACCTGGCGACATTGAAGGAACGGCCGAAATATTTCGAAATCAGGATGGTGTGTGGCTTGGAGGGGAACTTCCAGTTGTTGGTGTCCCCAGCTAACTGCTTCCCTTGTCCTGCTAGATGGGAGCTGTCGGGGGTTTGGAATGTGCTGTAGAAGGAGCTTTGCAGAATTCCAGGAATGCATCATGTAGATGGTGCACACTGCTGCTCATGTGCTTCAGTGGTAGCGGGAGTGAACATTTGTGGATCCGGTGCCAATGAAGCGGGCTGCTTTGTCCTTGCAGGTGTTGAGCTTCTTGAGTGTTGTGGGAGCTGCACTTATCCATGTGAATGAAGAGTGTTCCAACACACTACTGGCTTGTGCCTTGTAGTCAGTGGACAGTCCACTGGTAGTCAAGAGGTTAGTTAATCATCGCAGTGTTCCTAGCCTCTGACCTGCTCTTGTTGCCCTAGGATTTATCTGGCTTGTCCAGTTCAGATACTGATTAATGGTAACCCCCAGTATGTTGACAGTGGGGGACTCAGTGATGTTAGTACCATTGAATGTCAAGGAGCGATGGTTAAATTCTCCCCTGTTGGAGATGATCATTGCCTGACACTTTTGTGCAACGAATTTTACTTGCCACCTGTCAGCCCAAGCCTGGATATTGTCCAGGCCTTGCTGCATTTGGACATGGACTACTTCAGCGTCTGAGGAGTCGTGAACGATGCTAAACATTGAGCAATCTTCAGCGAACATCTCCACTTCTGTTCTTATGAAGGAAGGAAAGTTATTAAAGAAATATTTGGAAATGGTTGGGGCTGTCTCCGTCCCTGTTCTATAAACCTCTCTATCCTGTGATATATCCCTTTAGGCTCTGCTTCTGTTCTATATCCCTTGTAACCAGTTTTATAAGGCTTTACTCTCTGTCCCTGTTCTATATCCCACTCTATCCAGTGTTTACTCCCTTCACTCTCATGTCTCTGTTCTAGGTACCCTCTCTCCAGTGCTATCTCTCCTTGCACTCTGTCCATGTTCTATAACCCCATCTATCGAGTTTAATCTCCCTTTGCTCCCTGTCTCTGTTCTGTCTCCCCCTCCATCGAGTGATATCGCCTCAACTCTCTGTCCTGTTCTATATCCCCCTCCAAGTAATGTCATCTACTCGTGCTCCCTGCTCTATATTCCACTCCATTCAGGAGCTGTCTTTATTTTCCCTGTTTCTCTCTGTCTGACTCTTCTCCAATCCCTGTATAATCTCCTTCCACCATTGTTCTGCATGATAGCCCAGGCCCCCATCAGTCCCTGTTCCTTCTCTCGCCTTTCTTTCATTAATACCGTTGTTTCCCCAAGTGTAACCCCTCGTTAACCTCAATCTGGGTCCATCTGTTACCTGTTAAATCTGTACCATCCGTGGTTCAGTTTGTCATCACTTTTCAGACCCGTGCACCCGGTCTCAGTACAATCCGTGCTCCTCCAGGGCTGGTCCAGGACTGTGTGATCTACACACGGGTCAGTCACTGCAGAGTCTGTGACTGATTGACAGACAGGTGTTTAATGTTAATATAAAGTATAGTGATTATTAAACAGGGACTTGTATCCTCCGAAGAGCCAGTAACCTTTGTCTCACCCTCTCCGACATGTAGGAGTCCCAACCATTTATTGATGGAATATTTATTCCTTCTCCAAAGCAGTTTTCCCTCTGTCTCCGAGTTCGGCCTCCCCCTCTAACTGACGGCTCACAGGCCGTCCCCATTCGAGATTCACCCCCAGCTCTCAGTTAACAGAAAGCAGCAGTGATCTCAGATTCACTTCGTCCCAGCGGAGAAGCTGCAGTTTTGAAACAGGAATTTTGTTCATCCCGGAACCCATGGAAGTTGGGGCTGCGTTTTGACTTTATTAACCAGGAGACCCCCATGTTGCCCTTACGATGTGGTTCCAGACCAACAGGGCCTTGCAGACCCCCATCCCCCACACTATCCCCTGGATGACCCCTAATCCCACAGCACATTCCCCACCTCCCAACACTACATCGCAGTGAAACCTCCCAGCAAACCCACCACCCTCAAATAATTCTTTACTCCTCCACTTCCAGAACCCCCACATTGACAGGCCAGTGTTCAGCTCCCTGTAATCTAAGCTATGGACTTCCTTCCGGACTCCACTACGGCTCCCTTACCCTCTCTCCTCCTGTAACACATTCCTTACAACCTACCTCTTGATCAAGTGTTTGCTCTTTGTGTATTGATATTGCACCAGGTACAATTTTCTGAATGATAGAGCCTCTCTGAGACGCCTTGCGATGTGGTTCAATGCTACAGGCGCTATATAATTTCATATTGTCAACCCTGTTGTCGCTATATCCCGTTCAACCCCCCAATTCTAGGATCTGGAGATGCAACATGCAACGCTCATATCCATCATTGTGGCCCATTGAGATCCATGGGCATTGCAAGGACCAGAGTCTGTGGTTATCACGGACAACAATGTCTGATTCAGTTACCTCCCCTCTTTGGGGAATTGTTTCACTTTATGTTTCAGACCTTTATCCGTTGTGGCTCTTACAACAACGGGGAACACGTGGAATATTATTTTTTCAGTGAGTGACCAGGCACATCCAGAGTCACCCTCCTGGGTCATTTATAAACAGCAATGTACCTGTGCAATAAGCAGCTTCACAGTCTGGCGGCGGCTTCAGCTCATAAATGAAGTAACTGCTGCAGTTTTTAATCTTTACCTCTTGGGTCAAGGAGCAACGCTTTCCATCCCAGTTAAAACAAACTGTCGTGGTGAGTTCCCCCTGTCCCACGGTGGGATGTGAACCTGAAATGAGGTTTATAAATATTGAAGAATGTAACCGATGTGAACAGTGCTGGACAGTGAATGTAAACCTGATATTAGAAAGTCTGGACGTACCATTTAACCAGCCTGATCTATGTGTGGAGCAGTGAAACGCTGGGACAGCAGTTTCTGGAATCTTCCCTCCACCAGAACTGAAACAATAATCACACAATCAGCTCCTGAACTGATCACACTGAGTAACTGATAAAAAGGTTGGTACCGGCAGAGAGGACCAGAAACTGGGCTTCATCTCTCACTCACCCTGTCCCCGATTCACATTCCTCTGTATCCTACATTTCTCCTTTTATATCACCCTTTACCCTCTTTCCCCATTCGATATCCTAATTTGGGCTGACAGAGTCTTTACTGCACAGTTCACTCAAATTGTCCATGTCGGAGTTTGTGCTCAATACGAAACTCCTCCCACCCCATCCTCAACTCCCCCCATCAACATCTCGCTCTGTTATGATCTCCCTCATCTCATTCTAACCGATCCCCGCGCCGGCCCGTTAAATACATCAACTCAATTCCCCACAGCCCCAGTCCCTGTGGTAGTGAATCTCAAATTCTCCCCACTCTCTGTGTGAAGTAGTTTCTCCTGAATTCGCCATTGGATTTATTACTGTCTGTCTAATATTGAGACGAAATCCCCTCCTGAGTTCCGGTATCCCCTGCGAGTGGACACATCTGTACGTTGACCCTATCAAAACACCTTTCATCACCTAACAGACCTCGATCAGGTCAACCCTCAGCCTTCTCTGTTCCAGGGAAAATAGCCCCAGCCTGTTCACTCTGTCCTGATAGTTTAAACACTCTCAAACTGGAACTGAGCACGGTGCTCCGCGTGCATTCTAACCAAGGGAGATGGAGACCGTAACTGTGCACGGTGCTCCAAGTGTGGCCTAACCGCGGGGTACGGAGACGGGAACTGTGCACGGTGCTCTGAATGTGGCCTAACTCAAGGATACGGAAACCAGAAATGTGCACTGTGCTCCGAGTGCAGTCTAACTGAGGGATACGGAGTCCGGAATTGTGCACGGTTTACCGAGTGTGGTCTAACCGAAGGATACGGAGACTGCAACTGTGCCCGGTGCTTCGAGTGTGGTGTAACCGAGCTTCTGTGAAGGTTAATCATACCTTCAGTGCTTTTCACATACAGCCCATTTGTACTTAAACCCACTGTTTTATTTCCTTTCCAAAGACGTATTAACTTGTGTCGCTATTTTACACGAGTTGTTTATTCACTCCCCCGGATCACTCTACACCTCAACCCCATTCGGACTCTTACATTTTGAAGGAGTGTGGCAGTTCCTGTCTATACACCCCAATGTTCATCTCTCCCAGTGATAGGCATTGAAGTTAATTTTCTAATTATGCACTGAATCTGTAAGTTTATTCATGCTTTCTACATTGTCGCACTCTCCCCCTCTGAATTAACCACACCCACCAATTTGGTCGGATCAACACATTTTTATTTGCATAAATAATCCAAAATCTTTGTTATAAACGTGAAAGAAGAATTGTCCCAGCACTGATCCCTGTGGATCGCCACTTCCCAGTTTTCAGCAGTACTACTATAACCCGCCCCCCATTAGTCCGAGTTGTCTCCCATTAATCTGTCTCCCTGTTCTTCATCCATTTCATGTCCTCCGCAAGTCGTATCCCGTCCTTCCCCATTCTCCGTATTCACTCCGTACCCCATTGTCCGGAGTTATGATCCCAGTCTCCCAGCAGTTCCTTTTCCCCCACTAGCACACTCTTCTCTTCTCTATCTTCACTTCACTCCTCTCGACTCCTTTACCTCAGATTTCCCGTCAATCTTTCCTTTGGTGGGTTGACTTGGATTTTCCCCTTCACATTACCTGTTAAATCGGTACCATCCGTACTTCAGATCCCGATCAGACTTCCACTGGCCAGAACAATCTCTATCAGTACAATCGAGGCTCCTCCAGGCCTCGTCCAGGACGCTGTGATTTACACACGGGTCAGTGAGTGTGGAGTCTGGGTCTGAATTACAGGAAGATGTCCAATGTTAATGTATAAAGTACAGTTAATATCACACAGCGACTTGCAACCCCAGAAGCACAAATTAACTCAGTTTCACTCTCCACTCTGGGATAAAATTCCCCCAAACTGAACCTGGGAATTTTTATCCTTCGCATGGATGTGGTTTCCCTCTGTTTCCCAGCTCGGCCTCACCCTGTAACTCATTGCTCACAGGCAGTGATCTTTTCTGGATGGGAAATGAGCTCTCAGGTAAGAGAAAGTGGCATTATACTCAGCTTCACTTCATCCCAGTAGCATAGAGACAGAGCTGAAATGTGAATCCTGACAACTGTGCAGAACCCAGGATTCCCATTCGTCTTCCTGAGGATTGGGCAGTACATTTCTTCCACGTCCCTCACTACGTTACACTCCGCTCTCCCACGACATCCCACTCTCCTCTGCCACCGCGTCCCATTCCATTCGGTCACTACATCATGCTCCCCTGAGACGTTATTCCCACTCCCCTAAGTCACTGATAACGGTTATTTCAGAAACTGTTGGGCTGGTTGAAGCAGGGACGGTGGATTTTCGAGTCGAGTGTGCCTTATATTTCAGAGTTGGTGTTAAACCAGGAACTGCAATGAAGTAAGGAGACATGGGAGATTGTGGAGTTCGGATCACCTCAAGAGTGCTTCCAATTGGTAGGAAAGTTTACAAAACGATACACTTCATTGTTTATCCAGTATGAAACTCACCTATGACAATCCGCTCTGTAACTACAGAATGTAACCCAGTTACTAAATCCCAGTCAAATCAGTCTCAACATCCCAACTGTCAATATATCCCATTCCCCTAACTATGCCACACCCCCCTCAATCACTACACCACACACCCGTCAATAACTGCACCCCACTCCGCTCAGTCACAACAAAAAATACCCCTCAGTCACTACATCCAGCTCCCCTCAATCAATACATCCCAATCAGCTCAGTCACTACACCCCACACCATTCACTCACTTCACCCCACTCTGCTCAGTCACTGTACCACACACCCGTCACTCACTACACGCCACACCCGTCACTAACTACACCCCACTCCGCGCAGTGACTACACCCCGCTCAGCTCAGTCACAACACCACACACCCGTCACTCACTACACCACACACCCGTCTCTCACTACACCCCACTCCGCTCAGCGACTACACCCCGCTCAGCTCAGTCACAACACCACACACCCGTCACTCACTACACCCAACTCCGCTCAGTCACGATACCCCACTCTTCTCAAACACAAAACCACACACCCGTCACTCACTACACCACACACCAGTCACTCACTACACCCCACTCTGCTCAGTCACGACATCAGACACCCGTCACTCACTACACCCCACTCCGCTCAGACACGACACCTCACACCCGTCACTCACTACACCCCACACCGCTCAGTCACTGCACTATACACCCGTCATTCACTACACCCCACTCTGCTCAGTCACAACACCAGACACCAGTCAGTCACTACACCCCACTCTGCTCACTCACAACACCCCACACCCGTCACTCATTACACCCCACTCCGCTCAGTCAATACACCAGACACACGTCAGTCACTACACCCATCTCCGCTCAGTCACTACACCACATACCCATCACTCACCACACCCCACTCCGCTCAGTCACTACACCCCACTCCGCTCAGTCACTACACCCCACACCCGTCACTCATTACACCCCACTCCGCTCAGTCACTACACCATATACCCGTCACTCACTACACCCCACTCCGCTCAGTCACTACACCCCACTCCGCTCAGTCACTACACCGCACTCCGCTCTGTCACTACACCAGACACCCGTCAGTCACTACACCCCACTCCGCTCAGTCACTACACCCCAATCCGCTCAGTCACTACACCAGACACCCGTCAGTCACTACACCACACTCCGTTCACTCACTACACAACACTCCGCTTAGTCACTACACCCCACTCCGCTCAGTCACTACGCCAGACACCCGTCAGTCACTACACCCCACTCCGCTCAGTCACTACAAACCCACACCCGTCAATCACTAAACCCCACTCCGCTCAGTCACTACACCCCACACCCGTCAATCACTACACCCCACTCCGCTCAATCACTACACCCCACACCCATCATTCACGACACCCCACACCGCTCAGTCACTACACCCCACACCCGTCAATCACTACACCCCACTCTGCTCAGTCACTACACCCCTCACCCGTCACTCACTACACCCCACTCTGGTCAGTCACTACAC
Organism: Cetorhinus maximus; assembly: GCF_964194155.1. Lineage (NCBI taxonomy): Eukaryota > Metazoa > Chordata > Chondrichthyes > Lamniformes > Cetorhinidae > Cetorhinus > Cetorhinus maximus. The sequence continues at coordinate 90,553 of NW_027596199.1, forward strand.
CCCACACACGTCACTCACTACACCCCACTCCGCTCAGTCACTACACCACACACACGTCACTCACTACACCCCACTCTGCTCATTTACAACACCACACACCCGGCACTCATTACACCCCACTCCGCTCAGTCACAACACCAGACACCAATCAATCACTACATCCCACTCTGCTCAGTCACTACACCCCACACCCGTCACTCACTGCACCCCACTCTGCTTAGTCACAACACCACACACCCGTCAATCAGTATACCCCACACCGCTCAGTCACTACACCCCACTCCGCTTAGTCACTACACCCCACACCCGTCAATCTCTACAACACAAACCCGTCAATCACTACACCCCACTCCGCTCAGCCATTACACCCCACCCCACTCAGTCACTACACCCCACACCCGTCACTCACTACACCCCACTCTGCTCAGTCACTACACCACACACCGGTCAATCACTACACTCCTCACCCGTCAATCACTACACCCCACTCCGCTTAGTCACTACACCACACACCCGTCAATCACTACACCCCAGTCCGCTTAGTCAGTGCACCCCACACCCGTCAATCACTACACCCCACTCCGCTCAGTCACTAAACCCCACTCCCGTCACTCACTACAACCCACTCCGCACAGCCACTACACCCCACACCCGTCACTCACTACACCCCACTCCGCTCAGCCACTACACCCCACACCCGTCACTCACTACTACCCACTCCACTTAGTCAATACACCCCACACCCGTCACTCACTACACCTCACTCTGCTTAGTCACCACACCACACACCTGTCACTCACTACACCCCACACCGCTCAGTCACTAAACCCCACACCCGTCAATCACTACACCACACACCTGTCAAATACTACTCCCCACTCCGCTCAGTCACTACACCCCACACCCGTCAATCACTACACCCCACTCCGCTCAGTCACTACACCCCACACCCGTCACTCACTACACCCCACTCCGCTCAATCACAACACCCCACTCTGCTGAGTCAGTACACAACAGACCCGTCAATCACTACACCCCTCTCCGCTCAGTCACTACCCCCACACCCGTCACTCACTACACCCCACTCCGCTCAGTCACAACACCACACACCCATAAGTCACTACACCCCTCACCCGTCACTCACTACACCCCACACCCGTTCTCGCTACACCCCACACCGCTCAGTCACAACACCCCACTCTGCTCAGTCACTACACAACAGACCCGTCACTCACTACACCACACGCCGCTCATTCACTACACCACACACCCGTCACTCAGTACACCCCACTTCCCTTAGTCACTAAACCCCACACTCTTCAAGCACTACACCCCACTCCGCTCAGCCACTACACCCCACACCCGTCACTCACTACACCCCACTTTGCTCAGACACTAAACCCCACACCCGTCATTCACTACACCCCACTCCGCTCAGTCACTACACCACACACCCGTCACTCACTACACCCCACTCCGCTCAGTCACTACACCCCACTCCGTTCATTCACTACACCCCATTCCACTCAGTTACTACACCCCACACCCGTCAATCACTACACCCCACTCCGCTCAGTCACTACACCCCAATCCGCTCAGACACTACACCCAACTCCGCTCTGTAACTGCATCCCACTCCGCTCAGTCACTGCATCCGAATCCGCTCAGCCACTAAACCCCATACCCGTCACTCACTACACCCCACACCGCTCAGCAACTATACCCCACACCCGTCAATCATTTCACCCCACTCCGCTCAGTCACTACACCCCGCTCCGCTCAGTCACTACACCATACACCTGTCAATCCCTACACCCCATTCCGCTCAGTCACTACACCCCACTCTGCTCAGACACTACACCACACTCCGCTCAGTATCTACACCCCACTCCGTTCATCTCAACACCACACACCCGTAACTCAGTACACCCCACTCCGCTCAGTCACTACACCCCACTCCGCTCAGTCACTACACCCCACTCCGCTCAGTCACTACACCACGCACCAGTCACTTATTGCACCCCACTCCGCTCCGTCACTACACCCCACACCCGTCACTCACTACACCCCACTCCACTCAGCCAATACACCCCACACCCGTCACTAACTACACCGCAATCGCTCAGCAACTGCACCACACACCCGTCAGTCATTACACCCCAATCCCCTCAGTCACTACACCCCACACTCGTCAGTCACTACACCCCACTCCCCTCAGTCACTACACACCACACCCATCACTTACTACACCGCACTCCGCTCAGTCACAATACCACACACCCTTCACTGACTACACCCCACTCCGCTCAGTCACAACACCACACACCCGTCAATCACTACACCCCACTCTGCTCAGTCACGACACACCACACACGTCACTCACTACACCCCACTCCGCTCGGTCACTACACCGCACACCCGTCACTCACTACACCCCACTCTGCCCATGTACAACACCACACACCCGTCACTCATTACACCACACTCTGCTTAGTCACCACACCACACCACACACCGGTCAATCAGTATACCACACACCGCTCAGTCACTACACCCCACTCCGCTTAGTCACTACACCCCACACCCGTCAATCACTACACCACACACCCGTCACTCACAACACCGCACTGCGCTTAGTCACTACACCCCACACCCGGCAATCACTACACCACACACCCGTCAATCACTACACCACACACCCGTCACTCACAACACCGCACTGCGCTTAGTCACTACACCCCACACCCGGCAATCACTACACCACACACCAGTCAATCACTACACCACACTCCGCTCAGCCATTACACCCCACTCCATTCAGTCACTACACCCCACACCCGTCACTCACTACACCCCACTCCGCTCAGTCACTACACCACACACCCGTCAATCACTACACCCCACACCCGTCAATCACTACACCCCACTCCGCTTAGGCACTACACCACACACCCGTCAATCACTACACCCCAGTCCGCTTAGTCACTGCACCCCACACCCGACACTCACTACACCACACACCAATCAATCACTACACCCCACTCCGCTCAGACACTACACCCCACTCCGCTCTGTAACTGCATCCCACTCCACTCAGTCACTGCATCCGTCTCCGCTCAGCCACAAAACCCCATACCCGTCACTCACTACACCCCACACCGCTCAGCAACTATACCCCACACCCGTCAATCATTTCACCCCACTCCGCTCAGTCACTACACCCCGCTCCAATCAGTCACTACACCATACACCCGTCAATCCCTACACCCCATTCCGCTCAGTAACTACACCCCACTCTGCTCAGTCACTACACCACACTCCGCTCAGTATCTACACCCCACTCCGTTCAGTCACTACACCCCACTCCGCTCAGTCACTACACCCCACTCCGCTCAGTCACTACACCACACACCCGTCACTTATTGCACCCCACTCCGCTCCGTCACTACACCCCACACCCGTCACTCACTACACTCCACTCCGCTCAGCCACTACACCCAACACCCGGCACTAACTACACCCCACTCGCTCAGCAACTACACCACACACCCGTCAATCACTACACCCCAGTTCGCTCAATCACTACACCCCACACCCGTCAGTGACTACACCCCACTCCCCTCAGTCACTACACCACACACCCGTCAGTCACTACACCCCAATCCCCTCAGTCACTACACCCCACACCCGTCAGTCACTACACCCCACTCCCCTCAGTCACTACACACCACACCCGTCACTTACTACACCACACTCCGCTCAGTCACTATACCACACACACTTCACTCACTACACCCCACTCCGCTCAGTCACTACACCAGACACCCGTCAGTCACTACATCCCACTCCGCTCAGTCACTACACCCCAAACCCGTCAGTCAGTACACACCACTCCGCTCAGTTACTACACTACACGCTCGTCACTCACTACACCCCACTCTGCTCTGTCACTACATCCCACTCCGCTCAGTCACTACGCCCCACTCCGCTCAGTCACTACACCCCACTCCGCTCAGTATCTACACCCCACTCCACTCAGTCACTACACCACACACCCGTCACTCAGTAAACCCCACTCCGCTCAGTCACTACACTCCACTCCGCTCAGTCACTACACCCCACTCTGCTCAGTCACTACGCCACACACCCGTCACTCACTACACCCCACTCCGCTCAGTCACTACACCACGCACCCATCACCCACTACACCCCACTCCCGTCACTCACTACACCCCACTCCGCTCAGTCACTACACACCACACCTTTCACTCACTACACTCCACCCCGCTGAGCCACTACACCCCACTCCTCTCAGCCATTACACCCCACAGCCGTCAATCACTACACCCCACTCCGCTCAGCCACTACACCACACACCCGTCAATCACTTCACCCCACTCAGCTCAATCACTACACCCCACACCCGTCAGTCACTACACCCCACTCCCCTCAGTCACTACACCCCACACCCGTCATTCACTACACCCCACTCCGCTCAGTCACTACACCCCACTCCGCTCAGTCACTACACCACACACCCGTCAGTCACTACACCCCACACCCGTCAGTCACTACACCCCACACCCGTCAGTCACTACACCCCACTCCGCTCAGTCACTACACCCCACACCCGTCAGTCACTACACCCCACTCCGCTCAGTCACTACACCCCACACCCGTCAGTCACTACACCCCACTCCGCTCAGTCGCTACACCTCACACTCGTCACTCACTACACCCCACTCCGCTCAGTCACTACACCCCACACCCGTCACTCACTACACCCTACTCCCCACAGTCACTACACCCCACTCCCCTCAGTCCCTGCACCCCACCTCCCTCAGTAACTACATTCTTCTCCCCTTTAGTCTCTGCATTCCGCTCCACTCAGTCACTGCATCCTGCTCCTATTAATCACTGAATCCCATTCCCCTGAGTTACTGCATCTCTCTCCCCTCAGTAACTGCATCCCACTCCCCTCAGTCATTACACTCCATTCCCCTCAGTCACTACACCCCACTCCCCTCAGTCACTGCACCCGACTCCCCTTAGTCACGACACTCCGCTCCCCTCAGTCACTGCATCCCTCTCCGTTCAGTCACTGCATCGCACTCCCCTTAGTCACTGCACCCGACTCCCCTCAGTTCCTACACACCACTCCTCTCAGTCACTACTCCCCACTCCCCTCAGTCACTGCACCCGACTCCCATCAGTCATTACACCCCACTCCCCTCAGTCACTGCACCCAACTCCCGTCAACCATTACATCCCACTCCCCTCAGTCACTGCGTCCCGCTCTCCTCGGTAACACACTCCTCTCGGTCACTACATCCAACACCCCCGAGTCACTGCATCCGCTCCCTTCATTCACTAAAATTTACCTGTGCAAAAAGCAGCATTGTCGTCATTCGTCGGCTTCAGCTCATAAACGAAGTAACTGCTGCAGTTTTTAACCTTTATCTCTCGTGTGCATTCACACTTATCTTCATCTCCTTTACTTTCAAAACAAACTGTCCTGTTGACTTCTCCCTGTCCCACAGTGGGATGTGAACCTGAAATGAGGTTTATATATTTCGAAGAATGTAACCGATGTGAACAGTGTTGGGCAGTGAATCACAATCTGATATTGCAAAGTATGAAAATACTATTTAACCAGCCTGGATGTTTTGTGGAGCAGTGCTTCTCTGTGACACGTTTCTCCGGAATCTTCCATCCACCAGAACTGAAACGACAATCACCGAATCACAGGATTAGGGAAGAAGACAGGTCAGAATGTGGCCATTCGGCCCATTGTGTGGCAGCAAGCTCTTTGTTATGTCTATCCAATGATTCCAGCTCCCCTCCTGTTCATCGTGCAATGAAAATCTCCCCTTCCCAGATTTAGCTGATATCCTGTCGAAATGCATTAATTGGTTTTGTTTTCCCTGCCCTTCAGACTGTGCGTTCCACATCACAAGAATTCACTGCCAAATAGAAACTTCACCTTATCTTGTCCTTGTTCTTTTACCAATGACATTCAATCTGTGTTTCGTGGTTTCCTAACCTTATTCCAGTGTAAACAATCTCTCCTTTTCTATTCTATTCACACTCTTCATGTATTTGAACACCTCTGCAAAACCTTTCCGATCCCATTCTCTGTCCGAGGGGGAACCATCCGTTTCACTCCCCCCGTAGCTGGAACCCGTCCCTCCCCACCCCCCCCCCCCCAACCACTCCCCCGCCCCCGCCCCCCCCGCCTCCCCAAAACGTCTGGAACCATTCTGGTGAAATTCCTCCCTTTCCTGTTCAAGGTTTGACGCCCTTATTCAAGTTAGGGTTCAGGAATCGTACACATTACTTCAGATGAGACCTAGCTCCAGATTGCTTCTTATTCTTTGACGGGATGTGGGCTTCGCTGGCTTGGCCACATTTATTGCCCATCCTTATTTTCCCTTCAGGAGCTGGTGGTGAGCTGCCTTCTTGAAGAGCTGCAGTACATGTGGTGTAGACATACCCACAGTTCTGTTCGGGAGTATGTGCCAGGATTTTGACCAAGTCACAGTGAAGGAACGGCCGATATATTTCCAATTCAGGATTGTGAGTGTCTTGGATGGGAACTTCCAGTTTCTGGTGCTCCAATGTGTCTGCTGCACTTGTCCGTCTAGATGGTAGCGGTTGTGTGTTTGGGTGGCGGTGTCAAAGGAGCCTTGATAAATTCCTACAGTGCATCTTTCAATGGTACACACTGCTGCTACTGTGCGCCGGTGGTGCTGCGAATTAATTTTTATTCATTGGTTTCCAATCAAGCTAGTCTGCTTTGCCTGAATGGTGTCGAGCTTCTTGAGGGTTTTTGAAGCTGGACATGGAGACCAGAACTGTGCACAGTGCTCCGAATCTGGTGCAACTGAGGGATACGGAGACCAGAACTGTGCACAATGCACCGAGTTTCCTCTAACAGACGGATACGGAGACCTTTATGCCAGAGTGCACCGACGGACTGAGATTTGTAAAGACCCCTCGGGCTGTATGACTTTCATTGGATGTATGCCGTGAATACTAAATGTATCCTAATTTTACTGGAGACTTCACTGTGTAATACGATCCATGTTGATCTTTTTGGAAAAAAATGTACTTTATTTATACATTATCTGAAAGGATATTACAAAACATTTGAAAAATAGCATTAAAAAAAGTGCACTCGTAAGCAGATTTTCCACATAGATCATGAGGTACTTCAATACAATCAATGAATATCACAGTCATTTCAATGAGGGCATGACAGACAGTCAGACAGTGCAATGGTATTGGGGTTATCAACATACATCATGTTGCACTCTGAGATGCTTCAATACAAATATATATACATTTAGTATTCAATGCATAAATTCATTATGAGCCGTACAGCCCAAGGTGTCTATACCTTTCCAATCCCCACTGTGCACTGTAGCTGAAAGGTCTTATCATCGACTATTCACCATTGGGCCTTTGTGGCTGCTGCCCTAAGCTTTAGTGCGTCCCTCAGCACGTAGTCATGGACGTTGGAATGTGCCAGTCTGCAAAACTTGGTCGGGGACAAGTCTTTGCACTGGAAGACCAACATTTTTCTGGCAGACTAAAGGGGGTCTTTCACCAAGTTGATGATCCTCCAGCTGCAGTTGATGATTATCTCGAAGTGTGTCCCTTGGAACAGCCCGTAGAGCATAGGGTCCTGTGTCACAGAACTGCTCGGGATAAACTTCAACATAAACCACTACATATCTACCCAGACCTTATTTGCAAAGGCACAATCCACAAGTAGGGAACAACAACCCCGTCCCCCCCACAGCCACCTCGAGGGCAATGTGCAGAAGGGGTGAGACTCCTAGCCTGCAGGAAGGATCTCACAAGGAGGGCCTTTCTCACCACCAGCCAAGCTACATCTTGGTGCTTGTTGGAAAGTTCTGGCGATGAGGTATTGTGCAAAATGGCTTTGACAGTCCGCTCAGGGAACCATCCGAGAGGATCCACCATCTCCATTACTTGCCAACCACTGCCTCATGGACGTGTTGTCAATGGTCTATCGGTGAATAAATTTTTCCACGAGGGACAGTTGGTACGGCACAGTCCGTCAACTTGGAACGTTCCGTGGCAGCGTGGCCAGACCCATCCTTCGCAACACCATGGACAGACAGAACCTCAGTTTCTCACTAACTCCAATACAATTGCCCCGCTTGACTGCCTGTCATGGCCATGTTGAAATGTCTGTAATGTTCATTGATTGTATTACGGCTCTTCATGGTCCATGGGGAGAACTTGCATTTGATTACACATTTTTGTGATGACCAAGTTGAAATGTTTTGTAAGGTTCTTTCAGCTATTTTCTGAATAAAGTGTATTTTTCCAAAAATAAATCCCCTAGTGATACCTCTGATGATCACCGACTCTCTGCATTTCCTGTGTCCACAATCACACTTATCTCTCTTTGTCTAGTTTATCAGAAAGTTTCCCTACATGTTACCTTTTAAATCGGTACCATCCTTCCTGAAGATTCTTATCACACATGCACCCGCTAGAATTCTGATCCTTGTCACAACCAGAGTCCTCAGTCCGATTGCAATTTCTACACTCGGTCCCTTCACAATCGATGCTCCTCCAGGCCTGGTCCAGGACGGTGTGATTTACACACGGGTCAGTGAGTGCCGAGTCTACGACTGAGAGACAAAATATGTTTCATGGTAATATAAACTACATTTTCTGTTGCACTGTGACTTGTAACCCCCAAAGCTGCAAAACCTCAATTTCTCACTCCCCACTGCTTGAAAATGTCACAAATTCAAGCTTGAATCTTCCCTCCTTCTCTGCACCAGGTTTCCATCTGTCTCTCAGTTGAACCTCCCCCTCCATCTCAATGTTCACAGGCAGTATTTCCCATTTTAGATCAACCATTCACGCTGAGCTACCAGAAAACAGCAATAACCTCAGCGTCAGGTCAAGTTAACAGAAAGGCTGCAATTATTTAGTGAGAGTTACCTTGGAGTAGCTCAGTCCTTATCGGAAACAGAGAACAGATGGTTAGAGACAATCAATTGCCATTGAGAGATATCCTGGGCTACTTCAGTCCCCAGGTGAACACTGAGTATAGATGGTGAGGGACACTCGATGGTCAGTGAGGGAAATCCTGGGCTATCTCAGTCCCCAGGTGAACACTGACTACAGATGGTGAGGGACACTCGATGTAAGTGGGAGATATCCTGGGCTATACCAGAACCCAAGCTGAACGCTGAGTATAGATGGTGAGAGACAAAAACACCTGTAACTGATCATTTCAACGTGCAAATATATAAAAAATAGAATTTTAATAAAACAACATCAAAATAGAAGCAACATAGATCTGTAACAATGACGTTTACATTAAATATGAGATTATTTGTACAAATAACAGTGATTTACACTGATTAACAACCAATGCTTTTACCCTTGCTCTTCCTGATATGTATTAATGAGCCAGTGTATATAGGGCAAAGAACAAAGTACAAAGAAAAGTACAGCACAGGAAAAGGCCCTTCGGGCCTCCAAGCCTCCAACAATCATATTGCCTGTCACTCTAAAACATTTTGCACTTCCGGGGTCCGTATCCCTCTATTCCCATCTTATTCATGTATTTGTCAAGCTGCCTCCTGAACACTACTATCGTATCTGCTTCCACCACCTCCTCTGGCAGCGAATTCCAGACACTCACTACCCACTGCTTTAAAAAAAGCCGCGCACATCTCCTCTATAGTTTTCTTCTCTCACCTTAAATCTATGTCCCCTAGTAATCGATTCTTCAACCCTTGGGAAAAAAAATAAAAAAAACTTCTGACTACCTATTCTGTCCATGCCACTCAACACTTGGTAAACTTCTATGAAGTCGCCCCCCAAACTCCGTTGCTCTAGTGAGAACAATCCGAGTTTCCCCAACCTCTCCTCATAACTAATAACCTCCAGACCAGGCAGCATCCTGGTAAACCTCCTCTGCACCCTCTCCAACGCCTCCATAACCTTCTGGTAATGTGGCGACCAAAATTGCCATCAACATTCCAAGTGTGGTCTAACCAATGTTCTCTAGAGCTGCTGTATTACTTCCCAGCATTTATACTCATTACCCCTGCCAATAAAGGCAAGCATGCCATATGCCTTCCTGACTACCTTACCCATCTGCGTTGACACATTCAGTGACCTGTGGACCTGCACACGCAGGCTCCCTCTGGCCGTAAAAGCAGTTAAGGGTTCTGCCATTTACTGTATAATTCCTACCAGTATTAGACATTCCAAAATGCAGTAACTCGCATTTGTCCAGATTGAACTCCATGTGACATTTCTCCGCCCAAGTCTCGAAACGATCTATATACCTTTGTATCCTTTAACATTCCTCTTCACCATTTGAAAATCCTCCAACCTTAGTGAAGTCTGCTGACTTACTAATTAGCCCAGGTACATTTAACTTCAATTCATTTAAGTGTTTTAGAAACAGCAAAGGTCGCATCACTGATCCCTGCGTCACACCACTAGCCTCAGCTCTCTATTCATAAAAGCTCAGTTCCACTGCTACCCTCTGTCTTCTTTGACCAAACCAATTATGTATCCATCTTGCCAGCTCACCTCTGATACCGTGCGATTTTACCTTCTGTACCAGTCTGTCATGAGGGACCTTGTCAAAGGTCTCACTAAAATCCATGCAGATAACATCCACTGCCCTTCCATCGTCGATCAGATTTGTCACTTCCTCGAAAAACTCGATCAAGTTAGTCTCAAAGAATTGTGGAAATTGGAAAACATGGAATCTCTGTGAACTGTGTTTGGGACGGTTTAGAAAAGGCTCATCTAACTGGATGCCTGCGGGCCAGAATCCAGGCCTCGACTCCTTTAGCTCCACCCGCCAAACGTCTTGGATATTCAACTGTCTCAGACGTGAAAAATGGGTTGGAGCTTCTCATCCAATCACTGGCTGGCTCCTCCATGCATTTATTCACCAGTGAGCCTATCAGCAGCACGTTCAGGGAGAAATAAGCCTTTGGTCAGACGAGAGGCAAACAGAGGGAAGGTGAGTTTTCAAGATATGATCCAGGACCAGGAGCAGAAAAGGGGGTGGCGGAGCGGTGTGGGAGTGAGGGTGGGAGGGTTGAGGGCTTAGCCGTGTGGGGGAAGTGGGAGTGAGTAGAGGGTCATAGGGTAGGCAGAGCGCGGAGACGGGGGGTTAGAGAAAGTAGCCACGATAGAGGGAGCAGTGCAGACGTGGGGCTAATTGCTGGGTCACGGAGAGACAGCGGGTCAGGGACCAGGGCCTAATGAGTGGGACTGGTGTTGTAGAGAGCGGGGCCTTGGGTGTACAGAGCCGGGCCAGGGGGTAGAACGCGCAGCGGGGGTTTAGAGGAAGCCTAGAGGGGAGGCCGATAGGGGCCAGGAGGAGAGAACTAATACATTACTCCCAAAACCGCGAGATCCTACCTTATGCATTAACCCTTTATGTGGCACCTTATCGAATGCCTTCTTGTAATCCAAATACACCACATCTACCAGTTTCCCTTTATCATCTCTCCCTCTAATATCCTCAAGGAACACTTGCCAATTTGTCAAACATAATTTACCTTTCAAAATACCATGTTGACTCTGTTTCATTTTGTTAAGCATTGCTAAATGTCCTCCTATTTCTTGCTTAATAATGGCCTCTTACCTTTAGCCAAGTACAGATGTTGGTCTGAATGGCCTATAGTTTCCTGCTTTCATTTTCACCTCTTCTTGGACTGTGTCATCAAATTAGCGCTTTTCTATTCCACTTGGACTCTCCTGGAATCCAGTGAGTTCTGGAATATTTTGAGGGAAGCCTCCAGCATCTCTGCAGCCACTTCCTTTTAAACCCTTGAATGCAGGCCGACAGGTCCTGGAGATTTGTCCGCATTTAGTCTCATTAGTTTCTAAAATACCTTGTCCCTTGTGAGGGAGGCTGTTACAAGAGCAGAGCTGGGGGTACGGAGCGGAGTCTTGGGGTAAAGAGCAGGGGGGCAGGTGGAGAGAAAGTTGCTGGGGGGTTGCTGGATGTGGGTCCGAGAGTTGCACAATGGGGTCGGTGGTGGAGAGAGACAGGTCCAGGTTGGGGAGATAGTGAGGCCGGGGTGAGAGCAAGGACCTGGGGGAGAGAGAGGGGCAAACGGCCGGGAAGGGCCGGGCTGGGCGGGCCGGGCTGGCGGGCGGAGCCCAAGTTAAGAGAGGGAGAGAGCGAGCGGGGCCGCAGGGAGAGAGCGAGCGGCGGCAGGGTGAGAGTAGCGGGGCCGGAGGGAGAGAGCGAGCGGCGGCAGGGTGAGAGTAGCGGGGCCGGAGGGAGAGAGCGAGCGGGGCCAGAGGGAGAGACCGAGCGGGGGCAGGGTGAGAGTAGCGGGGCCGGAGGGAGAAAGTGAGACGGTACAGAGGGAGAAAGTAGGTGGGGCCGGAGGAAGAGTGCCAGTGGCGGTAGAGTAAGAAAGCGAGCGGGGGCCGGGTGAGAGTAGCAGGGTCGGAGGGAGAGACCATGCAGGGCCATATGGAGAGAGAACACGGCCAGGGGATTAGAGATCGGGACCGTTTGTTTAGAGAGCGTGGCCGGGTGGATAGAGAGCGGAGCTGGGAGGAGAGAGAAAGGGGCAGGGGCTAGACAGAATGGGTCCGGGGGGGTTAGAGACCGCGGCCGGGGGGAGAGAGGGGCGGTCTAGGGGATAGAGAGAGGTGCCGGGAGCATAGAGAGCAGTGCCATTTGGATAGAAAGCGGAGCTGGGTCTTGAGAGCGAAGCCTACCGGAGGGGAAACGGGGCCAAGGATTAGAGAGTGGGGCCGGGGTGGTTTGATAGAGGAGCCGGGAGGAGAGAGAATGTGACGGGGAGTAGGAGATCGGGTTCAGTTTGTTAGAGAGTGGGGCAAAGGGGAGAGAGAGCGGGGCCGCGTTTCAGAGAGTGGGGCCGGGGGGAGAAAGAGCGGGGCCAGGGGGATAGAGAGCTGGGCCGGGGGGATAGAGTGTGGGGCCGGGGGGATAGCGAGCGGGGCCGGGGGGATAGAGTGCCGGGCCAGGGAGATAGAGAGCGGGGCCGGGGTGATAGAGTGCCGGGCCGGGGGGAGAGAGAGCGGGGCCGGGGTGTTAGAAAGCGGGCCCGGGTGGTTAGAGAGCGGGGCCGTAGGCAGAGAGGGCGGATCCGCGGGTAGAGAGACTGGTGTTGGGTGGATGAGTGAGCGCTTCCGGGAGGAGACAGAGAGGAGCCGGGGTTTAGAAAGCGGGTCTGGTGGATAGAGAGCAGGGCATAGGGGTTAGAGAGCAGGGCCGTGGTGTTGGAGAGTTGGGCCGGGGAAAGAGATAGCGAGGCCGTGGTGATAGAAAGCGGGTCAGGGCGGATAGAGAGGAGGTACGGTGTATTAGAGTGTGGCGCAAGGGGATAGAGAGCAGAGCCAGGGGGAGTAGGAGCAGGACCGCGTGGATAGAAAGTGAGCCCAGGGTGATAGAGAGGGGTGTCGGTGTTTTAGAGAGCAGGGACGGGTTGTTCGAGAGCGGGGCTGGTGGGTTAGAGAGCGGGGACTGGGAGAGAGAGAATGGAGTCCGTTGTTAAAGAACCGGGCCATAGGCTGGAGAGCAGGGTCAGGGGATAAAGAGCGGGGCCCGTTGGAGAGAGAGAGACGCCGGGGTAATAAAGAGCCATGCCGGAGAGATAGAGAGCGGGGCGGGGGTGAAAATGAATGGGGTCAGTGGGTTAGAGAGCGGGGTATAAGTGAGAGAGTGAGTGGGGCTGGAGTGAGAGAGTGTGCGGTGCCGGAGGTAGAGCGCGAGTGAGGCCGGATGGTAAAGGGAGCGGGGCCGGAGTTAGAGTGTGAATGGGTTCGGAAGAAGGGAGTAGGTGGGCCCAGAGGCAGAGAATATGCAGGGCCGGAGTAGGAGAGCAAGCGAGGCCGGATTGAGGGAGCAAGTGAGGCCGGAGGGAGAGAGCGAGCTGGGCCAGTATGAAAGAGCGAGTGGGGCTGGAGGGAGTGAGTGGGTGGAGCAGGGAGGAGAGAGCAAGCAAGGCTGGAGGGAGAGAGAGTAGGGCCGGGGAGATATGGAGCCCGGCCGGTGGTCTAGAGAGCGGTTCTGGGGGCATAGAGACACTAGCCGGGTTGTTAGATAGAGCAGCCAGGAAAAGAGACCAGCCCCAGTGGTCAAAGATTGGGGAGTGACTGCGGTGCCGGAGGGATGAGAGTACAGGTCTGGGAGGATGAGAGCGGGACTGGTGGGATAGCGAGCGTGTCTATTGGGGGACATAGTGACGGGACGGCGGGCTAGAGAGCAGGTCCGGGGGGAGAGACAGTGGGGCCAGGGGGTAGAGAGTGGGGCCGGGATGTTGGAGAGCTGGTAGGAAGAATAGAGAGCAGGAACGGGGGGAGAGAGAGAGCGGGGCCAGGGGGTAGAGAACGGAGCTGGGAGGATAGAGAGCCGGACCAGTGGTGGTAGAGAGCAGAGCCGGTGGGTTAGAGCGCGGGGACGGGTGGATATAGAGCGAGGCCGGTGGGTAGAGATTGGGGCCGGCGGTTTAGAGAGCCGGGCCAGGTGGACAGAGTACGGAGTGAGGGGTTAGAGAGCGCATCTGAGGGGAGAGATAATGGAGCAGGGAGGAGAGAGAAAGGTGCCGGTGGTTAGATAATGGGGCCGGGGGGGATAGAGAGCGGGGCCGGGAGAGAGAAGGCGGGGCGCAGAGGTTAGAGAGTGGGGCCGGGGAGATAATGAGCGTGGCCCGGGATGATTTAGGGAGGGGCCAGGGGATAGGGAGCGGTGCTGGATATTTTATCGAGAAGGGCTGGTGGGATAGAAAGCGTGGCCGGGGGTATAGAGAGCGGGGCCATTTGGATAGAGAGCAGAGCAGGGGGTTTCAGAGTGGAGCCAGGGGTGGGTAAATGGGGACAGGGGTTAGAGAGTGGGGCCGAGTGGGTTAGAGATATTTGATGGGTCGAGAGTTCACGGGGCTGGGTGATAGAGAGTGGGGTCAAGGAGAGATATAGCGGGGCTGGGATTCAGATTGTGGCCAGGGTGTTAGAGAGAGGGGCCGGGTTGAGAGAGAGCAGCGCCGGATGGATAGAGACCGTTGCGGGGGGTTAGAGAGCGGGGCTGGTGTGTTGGTGAGCGGGGCCGTGTGGAGACTTTGCGGAACCCAGGGAGAGAGAGCGGGGCCTCAGTTTAGAAAGCGGGTCAGGGCAGTTAGAGAGCGAGTCCAGGGGGTTAGCGAGCGGTGCCAGGAGATAGAGAGTGGAGCCAGGGGAATAGAGAGCGCTGTCGGTGGGTTAGAGAGCGGGGCTGGGGGGAGATAGAATGCGGCCAGGTTTTAGAGAACTGGGCCGTGGGTGAGAGAGTGGGGCCGTGTGGAGAGAAAGCGAGGCCGTGGTGATAAAGAACGGGGACGGGGAGATAGAGACCGGGGCTGGTAGGATAGATAGTGGGGCCCTGGGGTCAGAGAGCAGGGCCGGTACGAGAGAGCTAGGCTGGGGGGATAGAGAGCCTGGCCCGGGGAATAGAGAGCGGGGCCGGGGGGATAGACAGCGGGGCCGGGAGTACAGAGAGCATGGCTGAGGGGCTAGAGAGCAGGGCTGGCGGGTTAGAGAGTGGGGCCGGGGCGAGATAGCGGGGTTTGGGGGACAGAGAGTGGGGCCGGGGGGTTAGACAGTGGGGCAGCAGGTATAGTGATTGGGGCCTGGGGGATACAGAGTGGGGGCGGGGGGATAGTGTTCGAAGCCACGGGGATAGAGTGTGGGTCTGGGCAATAGAGACAGCGGGACTGAGGGGAGAGAGAGCAGGACCTGGGGGAACGAGACAGCGGGGCTGGGGAGAAAGAGATCGGGACCGGGGTGATGCGAGGGTGGAGCCGGAATTTAGAAAGTGGGTCTGGTGGTTTGAGAGCAGGGCTGGGGGGTTAGAATGCGGGTTCTATTGGGGGTATAGAGATCGGGGCTGGGGGGAGTGAAAACGGGGCCGGGTGTTAGAGAGATGGGCCTTCGGTTAGAGAGCGGGGCCAGGGGATAAACTTCAGAGCCGGGCGGACGGAGAGCGAGGCAGTGTGGATAGGGAGTGGGGCCGGGGTGAAAGAGTTTGTGGTCAGATGGTTGTAGAGCGGGTCTGGGGCAATAAATACCGGGGTCGGAGGGAGAGATGAGCTGAGCCGTGGTGAGAGAGTGAGCGGGGCCAGAGGGAGAGAGTAAGTGGGGCCGGAGTGAGATAGTGTGTGTGGATGGAGGGTGAGAGCGATCGAGGCCAGATGGTGAGACCGAGCAGGGCCAGAGGGAGAGAGTGAGCGTTTTCAGAGGTAGAGAGCATGTGGTGCCAGAGGGAGAGAGTATGTGTGGCCGGAGTAAGAGACCGAGTGATTTCAGAGGGAGAGAGAGAGTGGGACCACGGAGAGAGAGCGGGGGTGGCCGATGGGAGAGATCGAGCCTTTCCGGAGTGAGAGAACGATTGTGGCCAGTGGGAGAGAGAGCGGGGGACGGGAGTGAGAGAGCGAATGGGGCTGGAAGGAGAGAGTTTTCGGGGCTTGGTCTCTTCCCCACGGCTACGCTCTCTATCCACCCGGAACCACTCTCAAGCCCACCGGCTAGTGTGAGCGGTGCTGGAGTGAGAGTGATTGGGGCCTGGGGGATATAGCGCTGGGTCAGTGGGCTAGAGAGCGGCGTTGCTGGTATTCTGAGTGCATCCGGGTGTATAGAGGGAAGAGCCCGGGAGAGAGAGACCATCGCCGGTGGTTAGAGAGAGGCTCCGGGTGTTAGGGAAGCGGGGATGAAGTTAGAGAGCTGGGCCGTGGGTTGTATATTGGGGCCGGAGAGATAGAGAGCGGGGCCGGGGTATAGGGAGCAGAGAATAGGGGAGAGAGAGCGGGGCAGGGTGGATAGTGTGCGAGACCGGGCGGTTAGGGAGCGGGGTCGGGGGCATAGAGAGTTGGGCTGAGAGGGTGAGAGAGCAGGGCTTGGGGAGAAAGAGCGCAGCCGGGGAGATTAGAGTGTGGGGCCGGGGTCATAGAGAGAGTGGAGCCGAGGTTTTGGAGAGCGGGGCCGGTTGGCTAGAGAGCAGGGCCGGGGAGTGAGAGAATGGGGCCCGGTGTTAGAGAGCGGGGCCGGGGTGATAGAGAGAGTGGAGCAAAGGTGTTGGAGACCAGGGCTGGTTGGCTAGAGACTGCGGCCGGGGGGTGAAACAATGGGGCCGGGGTGTTAGAGAGCAGGGCCATGGTGCTGGATAGCGTGATCTGTGTGTTACAGAACGGGGGCAGAGGGAAAGAGTGAGGGGAGCTGGGGCGAGAAAGTGAAGGTGGCCAGAGGGAGAGAGCGAGCGAGGGTGGATGGTGAGTGCGAGCGGGGCCGGAGACAGAGAGTCATTGTGTTTGAAGGGAGAGTGTAGGTGGGGCCAAAGGGAGAGAATGTGTGGGGCTGAAGGAAGAGAGCTAGCGAGGAGGCCAGATTGAAGGAGCTAGTGGGACCAGAGGGAGAGAACGAGCCAGTCCGGAGTGAGAGCGCAAATGGGGCTGGAGGGAGAGAGAGATTGGGGCCGGACGGAAATCGAGATCAGGGCAGGGGGGAGAAAGAGGGCAGGGATGGAGGGAGTGACATTAGGGCCGGAGGGATATAGAGCCTAGCCGGTGGGCTTGAGAGTGATTCCGGGTGGATAGAGAGCAGCCGTGGTGAAGAGACCAGGTCCAGTGGTTAGAGGTCGGCGCCAGGTGTTAGAGAGCATGGCTGGGGTTAGAGAGGGGGACACAGCGGGGCTGTAGGAATAGAGACCGGGGCCGGGGGGAGAGACAGCGGTGCCGGGGGGATGAAAGAGAGTGGGGCCGGTGGGATAGAGAGCATGTGTATTGGGGGATAGGGAGTGGGGACGGGCGGTGAGAGGGCGAGGCTGGGGGTATAGAGAACTGGGCTGGGGAGTTACAGAGCGGGGCCGTGGGGATAGAGAGCAGGGCTGTGGGGTTAGAGAGTGGGGCCGGGGGGAGAGAGAGTGGGGCATCGGGGATAGAGAGCGGGCTCGGAGGGATAGAGAGCGGGGATGTGGTGATAGAGAGCGGGGCCGGGGGGATAGACAGCGGGGCAGGGGGGAAGAGTGAGTTGGACCAGGGGGAGAGAGAGCGTGGCCGCGTGTTAGAGAGCTGTACAATTGTTTAGAGAGCGGGGCCAGTCGATAAAGTTCGTTGCCGGGTGGAGAGAGAGCGAGGCCTTGGTGATAGAGAGCGGGGCCAGTGGGATAAAGAGGGGGGGTCGGCATAATGAAGCGGGTCCAGGTCTTAGAGAGAGCGGGACCGAGGGGATAGAGAGTGGGGCAGGTGTGATAGATATCGCGGCGACGGGTTAGAGTGCGGAGCCGGGGGGAGAGAGAGCGGGGCCGGGGGGATAGAGAGCGGGCTCGGGGGGATAGAGAGCGGGGCCGGGGGGAGAGAGAGCGGGGCCGGGGGGATAGAGAGCGGGGCCGGGGGGATAGAGAGCGGGGCCGGGGGGATAGAGAGCGTGGCCGGGGTGAGAGAGAGTGGGGCCGGGGGGATAGTTAGCGGGGCCGGGGGGATAGAGAGCGGGGCCGGGAGTATAGAGAGCGGGGCCGGGGGGATAGGGAGCGGGGCCGGGGGGATAGAGAGCGGGACGGGGGGATAGAGAGCGTGGCCGGGGGGATAGAGAGCGGGGCCGGGGGGATAGAGAGTGGGTTCGGGGGGATAGAGAGCGGGGCCGGGGGGATAGTGAGCGGGGCCGGGGGGATACAGAGCGGGGCCGGGGGGATAGAGAGCGGGGCTGGGGGGATAGAGAGCGGGGCCGGGGGGAGTGAGCTGGGCCAGGGTGATAGAAAGCGGAGCCGGACGGAGAGAGCGAGCGGTGCCGGAGAGAGAGAGTGAGAGGGGCCGGAGGGAGAGAGCGAGCGGGGCCAGAGGGAGAGAGCGAGCGGGTCCGGAGGGAGAGGGAGCGGGGCCAGAGGGAGAGAGCCAACGGGGCTGGAGGGAGAGAGCGAGCGGGGCCAGAGGGAGAGAGCGAGCGGGGCCGGAGGGAGAGAGCAAGTAGGGCTGGAGGGAGAGAGAGAGCGGTGCCGGAGGGAGAGAGAGAGAGCGATACGGAGGGAGAGAGCGAGCGGGGCCGGAGGGAGAGAGCGAGCGGGGTCGGAGGGAGAGAACGAGCGGGGCCCGAGAGGGAGTGAACGAGTGGGGCCGGAGGGATAGAGCGAGCGGCGCTGGAGGGAGAGAGAGAGCGGGGCCGGAGGGAGAGATCGAGCGGGGCCGGAGGGAGAGAGCGAGTGGGGCCCGAGGGAGAGAGAGAGCGGCCGGGGAGATAGAGAGCGGGGCCGGGGGAATAGAGAGCGGGGCCAGAGGGAGAGAGAGCGGGGTTGGAGGGAGTCAGAGAGGGGCCGGGAGGATAGAGAGCGGGGCCGGGGCGAGAGAGACCAGGGCCGGGGGGATAGCGAGCGGGGCCGGGGGGAGAGAGAACGGGGCCGGGGGGAGAGACCGCGGGGCCGGGGGGATAGAGAGCGGCGTCGGGGGGATAGAGAGCGGGGCCGGGGGCATAGAGAGCGGGGCCGGGGGGATAGAGAGCGCGGCCGGAGCAGAGAGAGTGGGGCAGGGGGGAGAGTGAGTGGGGCCGGGGGGATAGAGAGTGGGGCTGGGGGGAGAGAGAGCGGGGCCGGGGGGATAGAGAGCGGGGCATGGCGGATAGAGAGCGGGGCCGGGGGGAGAGAGAGGTGGGTCGGGGGGAATGAGACCATGGCTGGGTGTTTGAGAGCAGGGCCAGGGGGATAGAGAGCGGGGCCGGTGGTTTGATAACGGGGCTGGGGGGATAGAGAACGTTGCCTGCACATAAAGTGATCGGCCGTGGGAGAGACAGAGGCTCAGTTGGGAGAGATGGCATGGCCTAGGCTAGAGAGAACGCGTCCAGGATTTTTGAGAGTGGTGCCGGGAAGTATACAGCGAAGCCTTGGGATAAAGAGTGGGGCTGGAGGATGGAGAGTAGGGCAGGGTGGATAGAAAGCG
The DNA here is from genome assembly GCF_964194155.1 of Cetorhinus maximus. Classification (NCBI taxonomy): domain Eukaryota; kingdom Metazoa; phylum Chordata; class Chondrichthyes; order Lamniformes; family Cetorhinidae; genus Cetorhinus; species Cetorhinus maximus. The sequence continues at coordinate 110,511 of NW_027596199.1, forward strand.
TGGCCGCTGTGAGAGAGTACACTGCCGGGTGAATAGAGAGAGGGGCCGCTGGGATGAGAGAGAGGGAGGCTAGACGGAGAAGCCGAGCAGAGCCGGATGGAGAGAGCAAGAGTGGCGAAGGGGAGAGAGCAAGCGGACCATGAGTGAGAGCGAGAGGGGCCAGGGGTAGAGAGCGAGCAGTGCCGGTGGGAGAGAGCAATCGAGCCCGGAGGGTGGGACCGAGCGGGTCCAGAGTGAGAGAGAGAGCAGGGCAAGAGGGAGAGAGCGAGAAGGGCCGGAGGGAGAGAGCAAGCGGGGATGGAAGGTAGGGGCAAGCATGGTTGGATGGAGAGAGCGAGAAGGGCCAGGGAGAGAGTTAGCATGGTCGAAGTGAGAGAGCGTGCGGTGCCGGAGAGTGAGAGTGAGTGGGGCTGAGTGGAAAGAGCACGCCATGCTGGAAGATGGATGTTTGCGGGATCATGGGGAGATATTGAGTGTGACAGGAGTGAGAGAGCAAGCGGTGTTGGAGGGAATGAGTGAGCGAGACCTGGGGAAACGGTGAGACTGTGTCCAGCAGGAGGGAGTTAGCTGGTTAGGAGGTAGACATCAGGTTCGTCCGGAAGGAGAGAGTTAGTGGGGCCGGAGGGAGAGAGCGAGTGGGTCCGGAGGGAGAGAGCGGGGCCGGAGGGAGAGAGCGGGGCCGGAGGGAGAGAGCGAGCGGCTCCGGAGATAGAGAATGGGGCCGGAGGGAGAGAGCGTGTCCGGAGGGAGAGAGCGAGCAGGTCCGGCGGGAGAGAGTGAGCGGGGCCGGAGAGGGAGAGCGAGCGTTGCCGGGGTGAGAGAGCGAGCGGGTCCGGAGGGAGAGAGCGAGTGGGTCCGGAGAGGGAGAGCGAGTGGTGCCGGGGTGAGAGAGCGAGCGGGTCCGGAGGGAGAGAGCGAGCTGGTCCGGAGGGAGAGAGCGAGTGGGGCCGGAGAGGGAGAGCGAGCGGTGCCGGGGTGAGAGAGCGAGCGGGTCCGGAGATAGAGAGCGAGCGGGGCCGGAGGGAGAGAGTGAGTGGGGCCGGAGCGACAGAGCGAGTGGGGCCGAGGGGGTCAGAGCGGGGCCATGGGAATAGAGAGCGGGGCCGGGGGGATAGAGTGTTGGGGCCGGGTGGGGGGGAGAGCGTAGCCAGGGGTAGAGAGAGCAGGGCCGTGGGAATAGAGTGTTGGGGCCGGGTGGGGGAGAGAGCGGGGCCGGGGGGTGGGGGAGAGAGCGGGGCCGGGGGGATAGAGAGCGGGGCCGGGGGGATAGAGAGCGGGGCCGGGGGGATAGAGAGCGGGGCCGGGGGGATAGAGAGCGGGGCCGGTGGGATAGAGAGCGGGGCCAGGGGGATAGAGAGCGGGGCCGGGGGATAGAGAGTGGGGCCGGGGGGATAGAGAGTGGGGCCGGGTGGATAGAGAGCCGGGCCGGAGGAATAGAGAGCGGGGCCGGGGGGATAGAGAGCGGGGCCGGGGGGATAGAGTGCGGGGCCGGGGGGATAGAGAGTGGGGCCGGGGGGATAGAGAGCGGGGCCCGGGTGGGATAGAAAGCGGGGCCGGGGGGATAGAGAGCGGGGCCGGGGGGATAGAGAGCGGGGCCGGGGGGATAGAGAGCGGTGCCGGGTGGATGGAGAGCGTGGCCAGGGGAATAAAGTGCGGTGCTGGGGGATAGAGAGCGTGGCCGGGGGGATAGAGAGTGGGAGCGGCGGGATGTGGGCAAGGCCGGGGTGAGAGAGAGCGGGGTCGGGGTGAGAGAGAGCTGGGCCGTGCAGATAGGGAGCTGTAGAGGGAGGCTGTAAATGTGAGAGATAAAGAGGGAGACTGAATGATTCAGACGGGGAGTCTAAGAGTGAGAGTGTGAGTGGGAGAATTTGAATGTGAGAGACAGTTAGGCTGAGGGAGAGATAATGACTGAATGAATGAGAGAGGGAGACTGTGATTTGAGAGAGAGGGAGAAACCGAATGAGTGAGGTAGAGGGAGGCAGTGTGTGAATGAGTGAGAGAGAGAGAGAAAGTCAATCTGAGAGAGAGACAGGTAATGTAAGAGAGAGCGAGAATGTAAATGAGAGTGAGATACTCTGAATGTAAGAAGGAGAGGTAGACTGAATTTGAAAGGGGGAGAGGGAGTCTAAATGTGTGTGTGTGTGTGTGTGAGAGGGATACTTTGAATATGGGAGAGAGAGAGGGAGGCAGAGTGAGAGTCAGAGAGAAACTGTGAATGTGTGAGAGAGGGAGGCTGTGAGTCAGAGACAGTGAGTGAGAGAGGAAAAATATGAAAGTGGGAGAGAGGGGGAGAGTCTGATTGTGAGCGAGATGGGGAGCCTTTGAATGTGAGAGAAAGTGAGAATGTTAGTTAGAATGAGTGAGAGAGTTTGAGAGAGTGAGAGCGAGGGGGAGATTAAATGCGAGAGAGAGGGAGTCAGTGTGAGTGAGAGAGAGAGAGGGGGAGACTGTGAGTGAGATAGAGAGAGAATCTTTGAATTTCTGGGAGAGAGAGATTGCGAATGTGAGAGAGAGGGAGAGAGAATGAGAGGGAGGGAGAGGGAGGATGTGTTTGAGAGAGAGAGAAAATGTGAGAGAGGTAGAAGTTGAATGTGAGAGAGGGAGGCCGTTAGTGACATAGAGAGGGAGACTATGTGAGAGAGAGAGGTGGAGACTGAAAGTATGTGAGAGAGGGAGGGTGACTAATTCTGAGAGAGAGATGGAGGCTGAATGTGAGGATGAGTGAGAGCTGAAAACTGTGGACGAGTGAGAGACGGAGACTGCGAGTGAGCGAGAGACAGAGACAGTGAGTGAGTGGGATATGGGGAGCCTGAGTGAGTGAGTGACTGAGTGAATGAGTGAGTGTGAGAGAGAAAATTCTATCTGAGAGAGAGGGGGAGAATGTGAGAGAGTAGGAGTGATAGAGACTGTGAATGTGAGAAAGAGAGGGAGAATGTGTGTGAGGGAGAGGGAGGTTGTGAGTGAGAGATAGATTGAGATTGTGAGTGAGTGTGAGAGGGAGCCTGTGAATGTGACAGAGAAAGCGAGACAGTGAGTGAGACTGCGTGAGACAGAGTGAGAGAGAGAGAGGGATACTGAGATTGAAAGAGTGGAAGACTGAGTGAGAGAGAGAGAGGAAGGCTGAGAGGGAGGGAACGGGAGGCTGATTGAAAGAGAAAGGGCGACAGAGTGAGAGAGAGGGCGAGCAAGAGAGAGAGGGATACTAAGTGACAGAGGGAGAGCGAATCTGAAAGTGTGAGAGGGTGAGTGAGGGAAAAAGTGAATGTGAGAGTGAGAGGGGGAGACGTAGGCAGAGAGAGAGATGGAGACTGAATGTTAGAGAGAGTGAGATTGAATGAGAGGTAGACGGGGAATTAGTGCGAGGAAAACTGTGAATGAGTGAGAAAAAGTGAGAATGTGATGTAGATAGAGGGACCCTGCGAATGAATGAGACAGTGGGACGGAGAAAAAATGAAAGAGGGAAACTGCGAATGAATGACAGAGGGAGACTGAGTCAGTGTGAGAGAGAGGGAGGCTGTGAGTCAGAGATTGAGAGAGAGGGATACTGTGTGTAGGGGAGAGAGGGAGGCTTTGTTTGAGAGACGTGGAGACTGAGAGAGACAGAGTGATAAACTGTGAGTGAGGGGAGGTTGTGAGGCTATGAATGAGAGAGAGAGAGTGAGGCTGTGAGTGAAATAGGCTGGAGAGAGTGTGATTGATAGGCAGAGTGAGACTTAGTGAGAGAGAGAGAGAAAGAAGGAATACTCAGAATGTGTGAGCGAGAGAGGAATCACCTGAATGTGAGAGAGAGAGGGAGAGCGACACTGACTGAGGGATGAGACAGTGAATGTGAGAGGAAGGGATGCTGTGAGGGAGAGAGAGAGTGAGAGAATGTGAGTGAGATATATAGAGAATGTCAGAGGGAAAGGGAGACTGTGAATGATAGTGAGGGAGAAAGGGAGAATTTGAATGAAAGGGAGAGAGGGAGATTGTGAATGTGAGAGGGAGAGAATGTGAGTGAATGAGACGGAGATTGTGAGTGAGAGAGGACTGTAGGTCAGTGGGAGAGAGAGGGATTTTGCGAAACTGTGTGAGAAATGGGGACAGTGAGTGATTCAGAGAGAGAATGTGAATGTGAGGGAGAGAGTGTGACTGAGAATGTGAGAGAGAGATGGGGACTGAAAGCGAGAGCGAGGCAGACTGAGTCAGAGGAAACTGCGATATAGTGGGGGAGAGAGGTATAATGTAAATGTGTGAGAGAAAGGGAGTTTGTGACTGTCAGAGAGAGAATGTGAATGTGAGTGAAAGAGAGGGAGACTGAGTGACTGAGAGAGGGATACTGAGTGAGAGGGAGAGATAGACTCTCAATGTGTGACAGAGAGGGAGACTCTCAATGTGTGAGAGAGAGGATGACTATGAATGCGCGAGAGAGAGGGAAAATGTGAACGTAAGGGAGAGAGGGAGACTGTTAATGTGGGAAAGAGAGACTGCGAGTTAACAAAAGAGAGACGTATTGAATGAGAGAGAGTGACTGTGAGACAGAGGGGACTGTGTGTCTGTGGGAGAGAGAAGGGTAAGTTGAATCCGTGAGAGAACAGGACAGTGTCAGTCAGAGAGAAAGAGAGAATGTGCACGTAAGGGGGAAAGGGAGACTGTTAATGTGGGAAAGAGAGACTGCGAGTTAACGAAAGAGAGAAACTGATTGAATGAGAGAGAGTGACTGTGAAACAGAGGGGACTGTGAGTCTGTCGGAGAGAGAAGGGTAATTTGAGTCTGTGAGAGAGCAGGACAGTGTCAGTCAGAGAGAAAGAGAATGTGATTGTGAGGGAGAGAGGGTGAATGCAAATGAATGAAAGAGGGAGGCTGCGAATGAACGAGAGACAGAAACTCTGAATGAAAGAGAGAGGGAGACTGCGAATGAGCGAAAGAGGGAGATTGCGAATGAATGAATGAAGGAGACTGCGAATGAATGAGAGAGGGAGACTGTGAATGAATCAGAGAGGGAGACAGAGGATGAATGAGAGTGAGACAGAGTCAGTGTGAGAGAGAGGGAGGCTGTGTGACTGAGAGAGGGAGGGAGCCTACGAGTTAGAGAGGGAGAGAGAGAGAGAGAGAGATGGAGGATGACTGAGACAGACAGACAGAGAAAATCTCTGTGTGAGTGAGAGAGACAGAGGCAGAATGTGAGTGAGAGCCAGAGGGAGACGGAGTGAGAGACAGTGGGGCACTAAATGTGTGTGAGAGAGAGCCAGGGGGAGACTGTATGAGGGATGAGACGCAGAATGTGAAAGGGAGTGAGGCTCTGAATGTGAGGGAGAATGTAAATGAAAGAGAGAAAGATTGTGAGTGAATGAGAGAGGTAGACAGTGAGAGAGAGGGGACTGTGAACCAATGGGAGAAAGAGGGGTCATGTGAATCTGTGAGAGAAAGCAGGATAGTGTCAGTCAGAGAGAGAGAGAATGTGAATGTGAACGAGAGATGGTGACTAAGGATGCGAGAGAGAAGTGGGCACTGAAAGCGTGAGAGAGAGGAGGATTTTGAGTCAGAGGAGACTGCGAGACAGTGGGAGAGAGGGGGTAATGTAAATGTGAGAGATTGAGGGAGGATGTGACTGTGAGAGAGAGGGGGAGACAGTGAGTGAATGAAAGAGAGAGAATGTGAATGTCAGGCAAAGTGGGAGATTATGAATGTGTGAGAGAGGGAGACTGCAAATGAATAAGCGGGTGACTGCGAATGAATAAGAGTCGGAGACTGCAAATGAATGAGAGAAGGAGATTGCGAATGGATAAGAGTGGGAGATGTGAATGAATGAGAGGGGGAGTTTGCGAATCAATGAGAGTGGGAGACTGCAAATGAATGAAACTGAGACTGAGTAAATGTTTGAGAGAGGCAGCCTGAGTGAGAGAGAGAGGGAGACTCCGACTGTGAGAGCGGGGGAAACTCTGAATGTGAGAGAGGTAGACAGATTCTGAGTCAGAGAGAGAGAACGTGTGAGAGAGGAAGATGGAAATTGACAGACGGAGAGAGGCTGTGAGTGAGAGTGAGTGTGCTAGACTGAATGTGTCTGAGAGAGAGGAACACTGAATATGAGAGAGAGTGTGACTGTGAGTGAATGAGTGAGGGAGACTGAGAGAGAGAGAGAGACTTTGAGAGAGTGAGTGAGTCAGAGAGAGGAGAGAGAGTGAATGCCAATCTGAGAGAGATAGGAGAATGTGAGTGTGTGGGAGAGTGCAAACGTTTCCTCGATTGCAAGAGAGAGAGAGAGAAAGAGAGAGAGATTGTGAATGCGAGTGAGTGAGGGAGAGTGAATGTGTAAGAGATTCGGAGTGTGAATGTGAGAGAGGGAGGCTGTGAGTGAGCGAGAGTAAGACTGAGTGAGTGAGAGAGGGAGAATGTGAATGTGCGAGAGAGAGGAAAACTGCGAAAGTGAGATTTAAAATGAGCCTGTGATTGTGAATGAGAAAGTAATACTGTGAGTGAGACCGATTGAGACTGTGAGTTTGAGAGAGAAGGATACTGTGAGTGATAGAGAGAGGGAGATTGATTGAGAGAATGAGAGGGAGACACTGAATGTGTGTGAGAGAGAGGGAGAGGATGCATATGTGATAGAGAATGGGAGAACGAATATAAGAGAGAGAGGGAGACTGTTAATGTGCTACATAGAGATTGTGAGTGAATGAGAGAGTGAGACTGTGAGATAGAGAGAGCTAATGGGAAAGAGTTGGGTAATTTGAATCTGTGAGAGAGAGTGAGACTGTGCGTGAGTCAGAGAGAAAAATAATGTGAATGTGAGGGAGAGAGGGTGACTGAGAATTTGAAAGAAAAATGGGGACTGATAGACAGGGAGATTGTGAGTAAGGGGATTATGTGAGTCAGTGGGAAAGAGGGTGACTGAGAATGTGAGAGAGAGATGGGGTCTTAAAGTGAGAGAGAGGGAGACTCTAAATGTGAGAGAGAGAAGAAGAGGGAGACTGTGTGAGAAGGGGAAGTGGTAAATATGTGAGGAACAGAGGCTGTGAGTGAGAGAGAGAGTGAGAGAGCTAGACTGTGAATGTGAGCGAGAGGGACAGAGAATTTCGGAGCGGGAGCGAGACTGTTAATTTGAGGGAGAGAGGGAGAATGTGAATGTGAGAGAGAATGTGAATGTGAGAGAGAATGACTGTGAATTAGGGAGGAGGTGAGTCGCAGGGTAAGAGAGAGAGAATGTGAATGTGAGGGAGGGATGGGGACTGAAAGAGAGAGAGGGAGGCTGTGATTCAGAGGAGACTGAGATAGATTCAGAGAGAGGGGTAATTTAAACATGAGAGAGAGAGGGAGACTGAGATTGATAGGGAGAGGGAGACGGTGAGTGAGTGAGAGAGAGACTTTGAATTTGAGGGAGAGAGGGAGCCAGTGAATGTGAGAGAGGGAGAGAGCCTGAGTCAGACTGTGTGAGAGAGTGAGGGAGAATGTGAGTGAGGAAAATAGGTCCACTGACTGGGAGAGAAAGGGAGACTGAGTGAGAGAGAGAGAGAGGGAGACAGTGTCAGGGAGAGGATTCGAATTTGATAGAGTTGGAGGGAGACTGCGAATGAATGAGAGGGAGACTGAATGAAAGAAACAGGGAGAATGCGAATGAATGATTGAGGGAGACTGTAGCTGAATGAGAGAGGGAGACTGAGTCAATATGAGAAAGATGTAGGCTGAGTGACTGAGAGAAGGAGGGAGCCTGTGGTCTGAGAGAGAGAGGGAGGCTGTGTGTTCAAGAGAGAGGGGAACAAAGAGAGAGGGAGGGAAATACTGTGAGTGAGAGGGAGGGAGGGAGGCAGTGCTTGAGAGAGACAGAGGGAGAATATGTGATGAGAGATACAGAGGTAGAATGTGAGATGAGAGAGACTGAGTGAATCTGAGTGAGATAGATAGAGGGACACTGTTAATGTGAGCAAGATGGAGCCTGCGAATGTGAGAGACTGAGACTGTCAGTGGGGCTGTGCGAGAGAGAGAGGGAGACTGTGAGTGAGAGAAAGAGGGGGACTGAGTGCAAGAGAAAGCTTGACAGAGTGATAGAGAAAGAAGAATGAGTGAGTGAGGGAATGTGAATGTGAGAGAGAAAGAGGTCGACTGCGAGCGAGTGAGTGGGAGATGGCAAATGAATGAGCGAGGGGGACTGCGAATGAATGAAAGGGAGCCAACGAATGTATGAGAGACGGAGCCTACGAATGAATGAGCGAGGGAGACTGAATCAGTGTGAGAGAGAGGGAGGCTGAGTGACTGGGAGAGGGAGGGAGCCTATGGGTCTGAGAGAGAGAGGCAGGGGAAGAATATGTGTGTGAGAGAGAGGTAGACTGAGTGAGAGAGAGTGAGAGACTGAGTGAGAGAGCGCGAGTGAGACTGTGAGTGAGAAAGAGATAGTGAGACAGTGAGTGAGAGTGACAGACGGACAATGTGACTGAGAGAGACAGAGCGAGACTGAGTGAGAGACAGGGATAGTCTGAAAGTGTGAGAGAGAAGAGGTCAGCTCTGAGTTTGAGAGATGGACAGGGAGGCAGACTGTGTGAAGGGGAGATGGTGAATTTGAGAGCAAGGGAGGCTGTGAGTGAGAGTGAGCGAGCTAGACTGTGAATGTGAGTGAGATAGGGTGATAATTATTGAGACAGAGGGAGACTGTGCATTTAAGGGAGAAAATGAGAATGAAAGTGACAAAGAGAGAGGAGGATCGTGATTGTGGGAGAGGGACTGAGTGATTGAGAGAGGGAGTGTGTGAGAGAGAGCAGACTGTGTGTCATGGAGAGAGAGGGCTAATGCGAATCTGTGAGAGAGAGGGACGCAGTGAGTGATTCATAGAGAGATTGAGAATGTGACTGCGAGGGAGACAGGGTGATTGCGAATGTGAGAGAGAAGTGGGGACTAAAAGAGAGAGAGAGGGAGACTTGAGTCAGAGGAGACTGTGAGTCCGTGGGAGAGAGATGGATATTGTTAATGTGAGAGATTGAGGGAGAATGTGAGTGTGAGAGAGAGGGAGAAAGTGATTGAGTGAAAGAGTGTGAATGTGAGGGAAAGAGGGAGGTTGTTTTTGTGTGAAAGAGAGCGAGCATGTGAATAAATGAGTGTGAGAATGCGAATGAATGAAAGAGGAAGACTGCGAATGAATGAGGCACGGAGAATACGAATGAATGAGGGAGGGAGACAGAGTCAGTGTGAGCGGAGGCTGAGTGAGTTTAAGATGGAGGGAGGCCGTGTTCGATGCTGATGGAGGGAGCCTCTGAGGCTGAGAGAGGGTGATCGTGTGTGTGTGTGTGAGAGAGAGATGGAGACTGTGTGAGTGAGAGAGAGATAGTGAGACTGTGAGTGAGAGTGACAGAGGGAGCAATTGAGTGAGAGAGACAGAGGGAGAATATGATTGAGAGAGACAGAGGGAGACTGTGCATGTGAGGGAGAAAATGAGAATGTTAATGAAAAAGATAGAGGGGGACCGTGAACGTAAGAGAGGGATTGCATGAATGAGAGACGGAGAGTCTGAGAGAGATGGGAATGTGAGTCATGGAGAGAGAGGGCTAATGTGAATCTGTGAGAGAGAAAGAGAGAGATGGACGCAGTGAGAGATTCAGAAAGAGAGAGATAATGTGAATGTGAGGGAGAGAGGGTGACTGAGAATTTGAGAGAGAATGTGAGAGAGAAGTGGGGACTGAAAGCGAGAGTGAGGGAGACTTGAGTCAGAGGAGACTGTGAATCAGTGGGAGAGAGAGGGATAATGTCAGTGTGAGAGATTGAGGGAGAATGTGAGTGTGTGAGAGAGGGAGAGAGTGAGTGAGGGAAAGAGAGAGGATGTGAATGTGAGGGAAACAGGGACATTGTGAATGTATGAGAGAGAGGGAGACTGCGATTGAATGAGCGGGAAACTGCGAATGAATGATAGATGTAGACTGCGAATGAAGGAGGGAAGGAGCCTGCGAATGATTGAGCGAGGGAAACGAGTCAGAGCGAGAGAGATATAGAGACTGTGAATCAGAGAGAGTGCAAGAGGCTGTGCGTTAGAGAGAAAGAGCGAGAATGTGAGCGGGAGATGCAGAGGGTGATGTTGTGTGAGAGATAGATTTGGACTGATTGAAAGAGAGAGGAAGACTCTGAATGCATGTGAGGGAGAGAGAGAGTCTGAATGTGAGGGAGGGAGAGAGAGAAGGAGAATGTGAGTCAGAGGCGACTGTGAGATTGAAGGAGAGAGGGATAATGTAAATGCGAGGGAGAGAGAGGGAGAATGTGAGTGTGAGAGAGATGGAGACACTGAGTGAGTGAAAGAGACCGTATGTGAAAATGAGGGAGAGACTGAGAATGTGAATGTGAGAGAGAGATGGGGACTGAAAGTGAGAGAGAGCGAGACAGAGGCTGAAAGGTAGAGGGAGACGGTGAGTGAGAGAGAGAGAGAGCGAGCCGGTGAATGTGAGAGTGGGTGTGAGACTGAGACAGAATGAATGAGATTGTGTAAGGGAGAGAGGTAGATTGTGAATGTGAGGGAGAGAGCGAGCCTGTGAATGTGAGGGAGAGAGCGAGCCTGTGAATGTGAGGGAGAGAGCGAGCCTGTGAATGTGAGGGAGAGAGCGAGCCTGTGAATGTGAAAGAGGGAGTGAGACTGATTCAGAATGAGTGAGACTGTGTGAGGGAGAGAAGGACACTGAGTGCTGGATTCAGGTAGACTGAGTGGACAGAAAGGGAGACTTAGTGAGATAGAAAGGGAGACAGTGTGTGAGAGAGAGAGACCGTGAATATGATAAAGAAAGAGGGAGACCGCGAATGAATGAGAGGGAGACTGCGAATGAAAGAGAGAGGAAGACTGCGAAGGACTGAGGGAGCGTGCCTGCCAATGAATGAAAGAGTGTGACTGCGAATGAATGAGTGAGGGAGACTGCGGAAGAATGAGAGAGGGAGACTGAGTTAGGTTGAGAGAGGGGAGGCCGAGTGACTGAGGGAGGGTGGGAGCCGGTGGGCCAGAGAGAGTCAGAGGGAGAATGTGTTCGAGAGAGAATGATACTGAGAGAAAGGGAAACACTGTGAATGATAGAGAGGGAGGGAGATTGTTGTGAGCGAGAGAGACAAAGAGCGAAACTCAGTGAAAGAGACAGACAGAGAATGTGAGATGAGAGGTCCAGAGGGAGGCTTAGTGAGAGAGAGAGAGATGGAGACTCTGAAAGTTTGATAGAAGGAGAGGGAGACTCTGTAAGTGAGGGAGATTGTGAGGGAGACTGTGTGAGGGTGAAGACGGTGAATGTGGGAGGAATGGAGGTTGTGAGAGGGAGATAGAGTGAGAGAGCCAGACTGTGAATGTGCGTGAGAGAGATGGAGAATGTGAGAGAAAGAGGGAGAGCGTGAATGTGAGGGAGATAGGGAGAATGTAAATGAAAGAGAGAGAGAGGGAGACTGTGAACGTGAGAGTGAGGGAGGCCGTGCATATGTAAGAGAGAGAGAGAGGGTGACCATGAACGTGAGAGAGGAGGGGAGAATGTAAATGAAAGAGAGGGAGATTGTGAACGTGAGAGAGAGAGAGCCTGAGAATGTGACATGGAGAGGGAGGTTGTCAGTGAGACTGTGTGAGAGAGCAAGGGAGACAGTGAATGAGATAGAGCGGAGATGAGTGAAATAGAAAGGGAGACTGACTGAGAGAGAGAGGGAGACAGGGTGAGAGAGAAAATGTGAATGTGATAGAGAAAGAGGGAGACTGCGAATGAATAAGAGTGGGAGATTGCGAATGAAGGAGAGAGGGAGGCTCGGAATGAAGGAGAGAGGATGCCTGGGAGTGAATGAGAGAGGGAGACTGCGAATGCAGGGCCCAGCGAGACTGCATATGAATGGGAGAGGGAAACTGAGTCAGTGTGAGAGATGGAGAGAGGGTGAGTTATTGACAGAGGGATGGAGTCTCTGAGCCTGAGAGAGAGAGAGACGTTGACTGTGTGTGTGAGAGAGAGAGAGGTAGACTGTGTGTGTGTGTGAGAGAGAGAGAGAGGGACTGTGAGTGAGAGAGACAGAGGGAGAATATGAGTGAGAAATACAGAGGGAGAATGTGAGTGAGGGAGGCATAGGGAGACAGGTTGAGTGAGAGAGATAGACTGTGAATGTGTGAGGAACAGAGAGGGCAGCTCTGAACGTGAAAGAGAGAGGGAGTGGGATAGTGTATGAGAGGGAAGACGGTGTATCTGGGAGGAAGGGTGGCTTTTAATGAGAGAGAGAGTGAGAGAGCTAGACTGTGAATGTGAGTGAGATAGGGAGATAATTTGAGAGACAGAGGGAGACTGTGCATGTGAGGGTGAAATTGAGAATGTAAATAGAAAAGAGAAAGGGGGCTCTGAGTAAGTGGGAGAGAGAGGCTGAATGTGAATACGTAAGATAGAGGGACGCAGTGAGTGATTTAGAGAAAGAGAAATATTAGGTGAATGTGAGGGAGAGTGATTGAATGAGAATGTGAGAGGGAGATGGGGACTGAAAGCGAGAGAGAGGGAGATTGTGAATCAGGGCAGAATGTAATTCAATGAGAGAGAAGGGATAATGTAATTGTGAGACATTGAGGGAGAATGTAAGTGTGAGAGAGAGGGATACAGTGAGTGAGTGAAAGAAGGAGAATGGGAATGTGAGGGAAAGAGGGAGATTGTGAACGTGTGTGAGAGAGGGAGAGTGCGAATGAATGAGCGGTAGACTGTGAATGTTTGAGAGGATACTGCGAATGAATTAGGAAGGGAGACTGCGATTGAATGAGAGATGGAAACAGAATTAGTGTGAGAGGGAGAGGGAGGCTGAGTGAGTGAGGGTGGGAGCCTTTGTGAGAGGTTGAGGGAGGGAGTTGCTGAGCCTGAGAGAGAGAGAGAGAGAGATGGAGACCGTGAGAGAGAGGGAGAGTGAGACTGTACGAGAGGGAAAGCGAGACAGAGTGAGAGAGAGAGATATAGAGGCTGTGAGTGAGACAGAGTTTGTGAGACTTTGTGTGAGAGAGAGAGTGAGACAGCGAGTGAGAGAGAGCGACGGAGAATGTGAATGTGATTGAGATGGAGACAGTTAATGAGTGAAAGGGAAATAATGAGAATGTGAGCGGGAGAGGGAGACTGTGAATGTGAGACAGAGATGGGGACTGAAATCGAGAGAGAGGGTGGCTGAGAGTGATAGAGAGAGGGAGATGGTGAGTTAGTGTGTGAGACAGTCTGTGAATGTGAGGGAGAGAGGGAGGCTGTGAATGTGAGAGAGTGAAGGACTGAGGGAGAAAGAGGGGAGAATTAGTGATAAATAAGGAGGCAAACTGTGAATGCGAGAGAGAGAGACTGTGAGTGAATGAGAGAGGGAGACTGAGTGAGAGAGCGACAGAGGGAGACCGATTGAGAGTGAGAGGGAGACTCTGAATGTGAGAAAGAGAGGGGGACGGATTCTGATTCAGAGAGTGGGAACGTGTGAGAGAAGAAGACGGAGATTGTGAGATTGAGGGAGGCTGTGAGTGAGAGAGAGGTCTAGACTATGAATGTTTGAGAGAGAGGGAGACTGTGAATGTAAGAGAGAGACTGTGAATGAATGAGACAGGGAGCCTGAGAGAGTGAGAGACTCTGAGAGAGTGATTGGGGCAGAGACAGAGACAGAGAGAGAGAGAGAGAATAAAAAACAATCTTCGAGAGAGAGAGAGGGAGAATGTGAGAGTGGAAGACTGTAAACGTGAGAGAGAGAGAGAGAGAGAGAGAGAGACAGAGAGACAGAGAGACATAGAGCTGGGGAGATAGAGGGAGAGAGCTAGTGAATGTGAGAAAGAGAGGGAGACTGAATGGGTGAGAGATAGCGAATCTGAACGTCAGAAAGAGGGAGGTTGTAAGTGAGCGAGAGTGAGACTGAGTGAGTGGCAGAGGGAGAACGTAAATGTGGGAAAGAGAGGCAGACTTCGAAAGTGAGAGAGAGGGAGGCAGTGAATGTGAGAGAGAAAGTAAGACTGTAACTGAGACTGAGTGAGACTGAGTGAGAGAGAGAGAGAGAGGGAGACTGTGAGCGAGAGAGAGAGAGATAGGTGAGAGAGAGGGTTAGTGAGTGAGAAAATGAATGGGAGACTCTGAGTGTGAGAGAGAGGGAGGTAGATTGTGAATATGAGAGGGAGTGAGGGAAAGTGTGTGAGAGGGGGAGACACTTTGTGAGTGAGAGAGGGAGAATGTGAGTATGAGAGAGAGGGAGAATGTTAACGTGGGAGATGGAGACTGTAAGTGAATGATAAAGGGAGGATGAGAGAGAGAATGGACGTGAGCTAGTGGGAGAGAATAGGGTAACTTCGTTCTGTGAGAGGGAGGGCGGCTGTGAGTGAGTCAGAGAGAGAGCTAATGTGAATGTGAGGGAAAGAGATTGCCTGAAAAGGTGAGAGAGATGGTGTCTGAATGAGAGAGAGTGAGGGAGCCTGTGATTGTGAGAGAGAAAGTGAGACTGTGATTGAGAAAGAGGGGGAGAGTGAGTGTGGCGGGGGGTGGGGAGGGTTCGGAGAGAGAGGCTGTGAATGTAAGGGAGAGAGGGGGAGACGGTGTGAGGGGGGAAATTGAGAATGTGAGGGAGTGAGGGAGAATGTGAATGTGCGAGTGAGATTGGGACTGAAAGCGTGAGAGAAAGAGACTGAGAGTGATAGAGTGAGGTAGGAGGTGAGTTAATGAGAGAGAGAGACTGTGAATGTGAGGGAGAGAGGGAGACTGTGAATGTGAGAGAGAGAAGGTGGCTGTGAATGTGAGAGAGATAATGTGAATATGACAGAGAGAGGGAGAGAGTTACTATGGGAGGTGGACACGGTGAGAGAAAGAGAGTGGGAGGCTGTGAGAGAGAGTGGACTGGAATGTAATCGGAGAGAGGTTGGTAATTTGCATCTGTGAGAGAGAACGGAACTGTGAGTGTGCAAAAGAGAGAGATAATGGAATGTGAATTATTGGGAAGGATTTGAGTCTTTGAGAGAGAGGGGGACAGAGAGAGAGAGAGAGAGAGAGAGAATGTGAATGATGGGGAGAGGGTGACTGAGAATGTGAGAGAGTGATGGGAACTGAAATTGAGAGAGAGGGAGACTGTGAGTCAGAGGAGTCTGAGTCAGTGGGAGAGATGGTGACTGAGAATGTGCGAGAGAGATGGGGACTGAAAGTGAGGAAAAAGGAGACTGTGAGTGAGAGAAAACTGTGAGTGATTCAGAGTGAGGCTGAATAAGAGAGAGAGGGAGACATCGAATGCGAGAGAGAGGGGGCCTGTGAATTTGAGGGAGAGAAGGAGTCTGTGAATTTAAGAAAGAGGGAGAGTGATGGAGACTGAATGTGTGAGAGAGGGTGAGGGAGACTGTGAGTCTGAGCGAGATAGGTAAACTGATTGAGAGAGAGTGAGCATGTGCATTTGAGAGAGAGAGAGAGAGAGGACTGAGGGAGAGAGAGAGGGAGGCTGAGTGTGTGAGAGAGGGATATGTTGAATGTAATGCGGAAGAGGGAGATTGTGAAGGTATGAGTGATAGAGGGAGACTGTGAATATGGGGGAGAGAGAAGGTGATTGAATGAGAGAGAAGGAACCTGGGATTTTGAGGTAGAGAGGGAGGCTGTGAATGTGAGAGAGAGGGGGAGGCTGTGAATGTAAGAGCGGGAGGGGATCTGTGATGTGAAAGAGAGAGGGAAACTGTGAATGTGTGAGAAGAGGGAGACTGTGAATGTCAGAGACAGGTGGTTGCTGTTAGATAGAGATAGGTAGAGAATGTTAGATAGAGAGGCTGTGAATATGAGAGAGAAACAGATACTCAATGTGAGAGAGTGAGAAGTAGACTTTGAGTGAGAGAGAGAGGTAGAGTGTGAATGTGAGAGAGAAATGGAAACTTAATGAGAGGAAGGGATGGAGACTGTGAGTGACAGAAGGAGATTTTGAATGTGAGAGAGAGATAGAGGAAGGCTGTGAATGTGTGAGAGAGGGAGGCTGCGAAAGGGAGAGACAGAGAGAAAGGCAGAATGAATGACAGAGCGAGAAGGAGACTATGATTGCGATAGGGTGAAATTGAATGGGAGAGAGAAGGAGGCTGGGAATATGACAGAGAGAGGGAGGCTGTGAATGTGAAAGAGGGACGTAGGCGGTGATGTGATAAAGAGAGGGAAACTGAATGTTTGAGAAAGAGGCAGACTTTGAATGTCAGAGAGTAGGGGTGGCAGTGAGAGAGAGAGACTCTAAATTTGAGAGCGAAAGGTATACTGAATGTGAAAGAGTGAGAAGGACACTGTGATTGAGAGAGAGGGAGAATGTAAATGTGAATGTGAGAGAGAAAGGGGGACTTTATTTGAGAGAGAGGGAAGGAGACTGCGAGTGACAGAAGGAAATATTGAACCTGAGAGAGAGACAGGATGGCTGTGAATGTGTGTTTGAAAGAGAGGGAGGCTGTGAGAGTGAGAGAGAGAGCGAGGTTTTGAATGTGAGAAGAAAAGGGCGACTTAATGTGAGAGAGAGTGAAGCAGACTGTGATTGAGATAGTTAGGATTTGAACGTGAGGAAGAAGGAGGCTGGGAATGAGACAGAGAGACGGAGGATGTGAATGTGAGAGATGGAGCGAGGCTTTGAATGTGAGAGAGAAAGGGCGACTTAATGTGAGAGAGATTGAAGGTGACTGTGAGTGACAGAAGGAGATTTTGTATGTGAGAGAGAGTAGAAAGCTGTGAATGTGTGTGTGTGTGAGGGAGAGAGAGATGTTATGAAAGTGAGAGAGAGATAAAGGGGGACTGAATGTGTGTGAGAGAGAGAGAGAAGGGGACTGAGTGTGATAGGGAGCATTTGAATGTGAGAGAGATGGAGACTAGGAATGTGACCGAGAGTGGGAGGCTGTGAATGTGAGAGAGAAAGAGGGAGACTGAGTGAGCGAGAGAGGAAACTGAATGTGAGAGAGAGGGAGACTGCGTGTGAGAGAGAGAGGGAGATTGCGACGAGAGAGAGGGAGACTGTAAATGTATGAGGTAGAGAAGGAATCTGAGAGTGAAAGACATGGTGCATGTGGCTATGAGAGTGAGCGAGAGTGTGCTTGTGAGTGAGAGAGAGAGGGGGAGAAAGTTAATATGAGAGCGGGGAGCAAGCGCATGTGAGATAAATGGCGTCTGTGAATGTGCGTTAGAGAGAAGGAAACTGAGTGAGAGGGAGAGAGTGAGGGAGACTGAGCGTGAGGGATAGAGATAAAGACTATCTGAGGAAGGCAGAGGGAGAATGTGAGTGAGGCAGACAGAGGGATACTGAATGTAAGAGAGATGGAGAGATGTGCATGTAAGAGGGAGAGAGAGAAGAAGTCTCTGAATGTGGGAGCGAGAGGGAGCGGGTGACTGAGTGGTAGTGAGAGAATGTGTGAGAGAGGGAAACAGAATGTAATGAAGAGTGAGGCTGTGAGTGAGACAAAGGGGGCAAACTATGAGTCTTTGAATATGAAAGAGAGAGGGAGACTGAATGTGTGAGCGAGGGAGTGGGAGAATGTGAGTTAGAGCGAAACAGGTAAAGTGACTGTAGGATAGGGAACATGTGAATTTTAGAGAGGGGGACTGAGTGAGAGAGAGACGGAGACTGTGAATGTGAGTGGAATAGAGGGAGATTGTGAACGTGTGAGATATAGTGAGAGACATTGAATGTGAGAGAGAGAAGGAGATTGTGTGGGACAAGGAAGGAGACGTGAGGGAGGGAGAAGGGGGCTGAGGGAGAGAGAGGGAGCCTGTATACGTGAAAAAGAGAGGAAGCCAGTGAATTTGATAGAGAGGGAGAATGTGAAAGTGAGAGAGAGATATGGAGACTATGAATGTGTGAGAGAGAGAGAGACAGGAAGGCTGTGAATATGTGAGAGAGAGGAAGGCTGTATTTGTGAGAGAGAGGGAGACTGAGCATGCAAGAGAGAAAGGGAGACTGAAAATGAGACATAGAGAGAATGAGAGAGATGGGGATTGTGAATGTGAGAGAGGGAGGGAGGCTTTGAATGTGAAGGAAAATGGGAGGCTTTGAATGTGAGAAGGAGAGGGAGGCTGTGAATGTAAGAGAGAGAGCGAGCGAGATTGAACGTGACGGAGAAAGGGAGACTGAATGTGGGAGAGAGAGAAGGAGAGAGTGAGTCAGTGGGAGACAGAGGGGTAATGTAACCGTGTGAGAGAGAGAGAGAGGGTAAATGTGAGTGTGTGAGAGAGGGAGTCGGTGAATGTGAGATACAGATGTGGACTGAAACTGTGAGAAAGGGAGACAGTGAGTGAGAGAGAGGGAGAATATGAGTGAGGGAGAGAGCGAGCTAGCGAGTGAGTGAGCGAGAGAGATAATGTGAATATGAGGGATGGAGGGAGTCTGTGAATGTGAGAGGGAAATTGGAGACAATGTGAGAGAGAGAGATGAAGACTGAGTGAGATAGGGAGAATTTGAATGTGAGAGAGATGGAAGCTGTGAATGTGAGAGAGAAAGAGGGAGGCTTTGAATGTGAAGGACAGAAAGGGAGAATTAGCGAGCGAGAGAAGGAAACGTAATCTGAGAGAGAGGGAGAATTAGCGATAGAGAGAGGCTGTGAGTGATAGAGAGGGAGATTGTGAATGTGTGAGAGAGAGAAGGAGGTTGTGAGTGAGGGAGAGGGTGCTGGGGAATGTGAGTGAGAGAGAGGCTGACTGTGAGGGAGAGAGAGGGATAGGATGTTAATGTGACAGGGGCGAGCATGTGAATGTGAGATAGAGGGCGGCTGTAAATGTGCGATAGTGATAGGGAAACTGAGTGAGAGGGAGAGAGAGACGGAGACTGACGTGATGGAGATAGAGGGAGGCTAAGGGAGGGAGACAGAGGGAGAACGTAAGTGAGAAAGACAGAGGAAGATTCTGAATGTGAGAGAGATAGAGGAAGACTCTGAATGTGTGAGGGAGAGAGGGATAGCGAGAGTGAGTTTGAGTGAGAGAATGGGTGAGCGAGGGAGATAGAATGTGAGGGAGGGTGAGACTGTTAATGAGAGAGAGAAAGAGAAAGAGGCGGTGAATGTGAGAGAGTGTGTGAGTCTGTGAAGGTGAGAGAGAGAGAGAGAGGAAGAATGAATGTGTGAGAGAGGGAAAGGGAAACTGTCAGTGCGAGCGAGAGAGTTAAACTGAGTGAGAGAGAGGGAACAATTGAATATGTGAGAGAGGGCGACTGGGAGACAGAGAGAGAGGGAGAGAATCTTAAGGTGAAGGGGAGGACCATGTGATTGTGAGATAGATAGCGGCTGTGATTGCCAGCAGGGAGAGGGAAACAGTGTGTGTGTGTGTGTGTGTGTGTGTGAGTGTGTGAGAGAGAGAGAGAGAGAGAGAGAGAGAGGTAGAGAGAGACGGGGGTGGGAGGCTGTGAACATGAGGGAGAGAGAAGGAGATTGAGTGAGTGAGACTGACAGTGAATATGAGTTAGAGAGAGGGAGGGAGATTGTGAATGTAACAGAAATAGAGGAAAGCTGTGAATGGAAGAGACAGTGAATGAGACTCCAATTGTGTGTGAGTGAGAAGGACACTCTAAATGAAAGCGAGAGGGAGAGGGAGACTGAGTGAGAGTGAGAGAATTAATGCAAGAGGGAGACGGTGAATGTGAGAGGGAGGAAGCCTGTGAGACAGAGACAGAGTGCTAAACTCTGAATGCCAGTATGATGGAAAGAGAATGTCAGAGAGGGAGGGAGACTGGATTTGAGGGAGAAAGGGAGAACGTGAATGGGAGAGAGAGAGACTGTGAGTAAATTAAAGTGTGACATATGTGAGAGAGGATATTGTAAGTCAGTATGAGAGAGACAGATAATGAAAAGGCGAGAGAGAGAGGGTGAATATGAGTGTGTGAGAGAGAGAGTCGGTGAATATGAGAGATAGCTGGGGACGGAAAGTGAGAGAGATGGACAATGTGAGTGAGAGGGATGGATACAGAGTGTGAGGGAGAGAATGAGTGCGTGAGAGAGAGAGAATGTGAATGTGAGTGAAAGAAAGAGGCTGTGAATTGGAGAGAGAATGGGAGTCTGAATGTGAGAGAGAGAAAAGGAGACTGTGAGTGAGATCGGAAGAATTTGAATGCGAGAGAGAAGGAGGCTGTGAAAGTGAGAGCGAGAGGAAGGCTGTTAATGTGAGAGATAGAGGGAGGCCGTGAATGTGAGAGACAAAGAGGGAGACTGTGAATGTAAGGGAGAGAGAGGGGGAGACAGAGTGTGCGAGAGATGGAAACTGAATGTGAGAGAGGAGGAGACTGAGCGAGAGAGAGAGGGAGACTGTGAGGGAGAGAGAGTGAGACTGTGAATCTGAGAGCAGGAGAGGGAAATTTTGAATGCGTAACTACTCAAGGTTCTGTGTAATTGTAAGCTAAGGCAGAATAATTGTATGCATACCAAAGATAAAATTTCAATGTTATTAATTACTAAAGGTCAAGCACCTTTGTAATTTGCATGACCTCTGTTACGCACGCTTTTACTGTAACTATGTGTGTACTCTGATGCTTCCTCAGAGTGCCGGCTAGCTCCGTTGTATGCAGCTGGGCTCACCATGATATCACGATTCAATAAAGGCTTACGAGACAAACCTCCTGGATCTGAGTCTTCACTCCGTTTTCCATGACAGTGAGAGAAGGAGAATGAGTGAGCGATAGGTGGAAACTCAATGTGAGAGAGATGGAGATTAAGCGAGAGTGAAGGAGACTGTGAGTGAGAGAGAGAGAGACTGAGTGAGAGTGAGAGGGTTCCTGTTATTGAGTTAGAGCTAGAGAAATGTTATCGTGAGAGGAGGGAATATGTGAATGTGAGATGGTTGCCGGCTGCGAATGTGAGAGAGAGAAGAAAATTGAGTGAGAGAGGGAGAGAGAGAAAGAGAGAGAGAGAGAATGAGGGAGAGAGAGGGAGACTGAGTAAGGGAGACAGAGGTAGAATGTTACTGAGAAAGACAGAGGGAGACTCTGAATTTTAAGGGAGAGTGAGGAAGATTCTAAATGTGAGAGAGAGAGGGAGAGGGCGACTGAGTGAGAGTGTGATAATAAGTAAGAGACGGAGACAGAATGTGAGGCAAAGTGAGATTTTAACTGAGAGAGAGAGAAGGAGACAGTGAATGTGGGAGAGAGTGTTAGTCTGTGAATGTGTGAGAGAGAGAGCGCGCGCTAGACTCTATGTGTGAGAGAGGGAGAGGGAGACTGTGAGTGAGAGCGAGAGAGGTAAACTGAGTGTGAGAGAGGGAACATTTGAATTTGAGAGAAGGGTCGACTGAGTGAGAGAGAGAGGGAGAGAATGTTAATGTGAAGGGGAGGATCATGTGAATGTGAGATAGATGGCTGCTGTGAATGCCTGAGAGAGAGGGGGAAACTGAGTGTCAGAGAGAGGGAGAGAGAGAGCGAGAGAGGCTGCGAATTTCAGGGAGAGAGATGGAGACTGAGTCAGTGAGACAGACAGTGAATATGAGTTAGAGAGAGAGGGAGACTGTGAATGGAAGAGAGAGAGGGAATCTGTGAATGGAAGAGAGTCAGTGAATGAGACCCTAAATCTTTGTGGGTCAAAGGGAGACTCTGAATGAGAGTGTTGGAGAGGGAGGCTGAGTGCGAGTGAGAGAATTAATGAGAGACGGAGGCGGTGAGTGTGGGAGGGAGGATGTCTGTGAGATAGAGAGAGAGTGCTGAACCCTGAATGCGACTGTTATGCAAAGAGAATGTCAGAGAGAGAGGGAGACTGGTTTTGAGGGAGAGAGGGAGTACGTGAATGTAAGAGAGACTGTGAGTGAATGAAAGTGTGATAATATGTGAGAGAGGATACCGTGGGTCCGTAGGAGAGAGACAGATAATGGAACGGCGAGAGAGAGTGTGAAAATGTGTGTGAGAGAGAGGGTGCAGGTGAATGTGAGAGACAGATGGGGACTGAACATGAGAGAGAGGGAGAATGTGAGTGGGAGGAATGGAGACAGAGGATGAAGGAGACAGTGTGCGAGTGAGAGAGAGATAAAGTGAATATGAGGGAAGGAAAGAGGCTGTGAATGGGAGAGATAAAGGGAGACTGAATGTGAGAGAGAGAGAGAGAAGGACACTGTGAGTGAGATCGGAAGAATATGAATTTTAGAGACAACGAGGCTGTAAAAGTGAGAGCGAGAGGAAGGCTGTGAATGTGAGAGGGAGAGGGAGGCCCTGAATGTGAGAGACAAAGAGGGAGACTGTGAATGTAAGGGAGAGAGAGAGGGAGACTGAGTGTGCGAGAGATGGAAACTGAATGTGACAGAGGAGGAGACTGAGTGAGAGAGAGAGTGACACAGTGAGGGAGGGAGAGTAAGACTGTGAATGTGAGAGAGGGAGATTGAAATTGTGAATGTAAGGGAGAGAAAGAGACAGAGTGAGCGACAGATGGAAACTCAATGTGAGAGAGAGGGAGGCTGTGAGTGAGAGAGAGGGGGGGTGGTTGTGAATGTGTGAGAGAGAGAAGGAGAATGACTGAGTGATAGATGGAAACACAATGTGAGAGAGAGGGAGATTAAGCGAGAGAGAAGGCGACTGTGAGCGACAGAGAGAGGGACTGGTTGATAGAGGGATGCTGTGATTGAGTTAGAGATCGAGAAGTGTTAACGTGAGAGGAGGGAATATGTGAGTGTGAGAGAGTGAGATGGAAATTGTGAATGTGTGAGAGAGAAGGAGACTGAGTGAACGATAGATGAAATCTCAATGTGAGAGAGAGGGAGACTTAGCGAGAGAGAGGGAGACTGTGAGTGAGAGAGAGAGGGGAATTAAGAATGTGTGAGAGAGAAGGAAACTGTGAGTGATAGAGAGGTGTGAGATAAATGTGAGAGAGGGAGAGGGTGACTGTGAGTGAGAGAGAGAGAGCGGAATTGTCAATCTGTGTGAGAGAGAAGGAAACTGAGTGAGAGAGAGGTGGTATGTAAATGTGTGTGAGAGAGAGAGACTGAGTGAGACAGAGAGTGAGCCTGTGAGTGAGTGAGAGATGTAGAGAATGTTAATGTGAGAGGAGGGAACATGTGAATGTGAGATAGTTGGCGGCTGTGAATGTGAGAGAGAGAAGAAAACTGAGAGAGAGAGAGAGAGAGAGAGAGTGAGACTGAGTGAGGGAGACAGAGGTAAAATGTGAATCAGAGAGACAGAAGGAGACTGTGAATGTGAGAGGGAGATAGAGGAAGATTTTGAATGTGTGAGAGAGAGGGGGAGGGCGACTGAGTGAGAATGAGAGAATGAGTGAGAGAGGGAGACAGAATGTGGGGCAGAGTGAGACTGAGTGAGAGATAGAGAGAGAGGGAGGCGGTTAATGTGGGAGAGAGGGTGAGCATGTGAATGTGTGTGTGAGAGAGAGAGATAGACTCTATGTGTTAGAGAGGGAGAGGGAGACTGTGATTGAGATTGAAAGAGGTGGACTAAGGAAAGGGAGCATGTGCATATGAGAGAGCGGGAACTGAGTGAGAGGGAGAGGGAGACGGAGTGAGTGAGAGGGAGAGAGATTGCGAATGTGAGGTGAATAGAGGGAGATTGTGAATTTTTGAGAGATAGCAGGAGACTGCGAATATGAGAGAGAGAGAAGGAGACTGTGAGAGACTATGAAGGAGGTGAGGAAGAGAGAAAGAGGCTGAGGGAGCGAGATGGAGCATGTGAATTTTAGAAAGAGGGAGAATGTGTATGTGGGAGAGAGAGGGAGGCTGTGAATGTGACAGAAAGTGGGAGGCTGTTAATTTGAGAAAGGGAGGGAGGCTGTGAATGAGAGAAAGAAAAGGAGACTGTGAGAAAGAGAGGTAACATTTGTGTGAGAGGGAGGCTGTGAATGTGAGGGAGAGATGGAGACTGTGAATGAGGAAGAGAGAGGGGCATTGTGAACGTGAGAGAGATAGAGGCAGGCTGTGAATGTGAGACAGAAGGAGACTGATTGAAAGAGAGGGAGAATGCGAATGTGAGAAAGACAGTGGACAACTGTCGATGTGAGAGAGAGTGGGAGGCTGCGAATGTTTGAGAGGCAGAGGGAGACTGTGGGTGAGGGAGAGAGGGACCCTGAGAATGTGAGTTAAATTATGTGAATGTGAGAGAGAGGGAGACTGAATGCGAGAGAGGAGAGACAGAGTGTGAGCGAGAAAGACAGAGATTGTTAGTGAGAGTGATGGAGCATGTGAATTTGAGAAAGGGAGACTGTGAGTGAGAGAGAGGCTTAGTGAGAGAGAGAGGGAGAATGAGTGAGTGAGAGAGGTAGAGATTGTTAACGTGAGAGAGAAAGGGAGCATGTGAATGTGACAGAGATGGAGACTGAGTCAGTGAGAAAGAGAGACTGTTAACCTGAGAGAGAGAGCGGCAGTCTGAATGTGGGGGAAAGAGTGAGAATGAATGTGAGAGAGAGAGTGATACTCTGAATGTGATTGGGAGAGATGGAGACTCTGAATGTGAGAGAGAGGTAGAGGATGACTGAGTGGGATGGGGATAATGAGTGTGAGAGGGGGACGTTGTATGTGAGAGGGAGAGAGGCTTTGAGTGAGAGAAGGAGAGAGCTAGATTGTGAATGTGAGTGAGATAGATGGAGAATGTCATAGTTAGAGGGAGACTCTGAATATGAGCGAAAGAGGCTGTGAGTGAATGAGAGAGTGAGATTTTGAGGGAGAGGAGACTGACTCAGTTAGAGACCGAGGGATGACATGAATGTGAGAGAGACGGAGAACGTGAGTGCAAAAGAGAGAGAGGGGGAGTCTGAACGTGCGAGAGAGGGAGAGGATGAGTCAGTGGGATGGAGACGTTGTTTGTGAGAGGGAGGGAGGCTGTGAGTGTGTGTGAGAGCGAGCTAGACTGTGAATGTGAGTGAGATCGATGGAGAATGTCAGAGAGAGAGAGAGACTGTGAATGTGAGGGAGAACGTGATTGAGAGAGAGAAGGGGAGACTCTGAATATGTGCGAGAGAGACTGTGAGTGCATGAGAGAGGGAGACTGTGTGGAGGAGGAAAATGAATCAGTGGGAGAGAGAGGGGTAACGTGAATGTGAGAGAGTTTGAGAATGTGAGTGCGAGAGAGAGAGGGAGACTCTGAATGTGAGAGAGCGATGGGGACTGGAAGTGAGAGAGGAAGACGTTGAGTTTGAAAGAGGGGAAGACTTAGTGTGAGAGAGAGGGAAACTGTGAGTGAGAGAGAGGAAGATAGTGAGTGAGTGAGAGAGATAGAGAATGTGAATGTGAGGGAGGGCGAGAGGCTGAGTGAGATAGAGAGAGGGAGACACTGAATGTGAGAAAGAAAGAGGGAGACACGGAAGGTGTGAGAGAGGGAGATGGAGACGGAGTGAGAGTGAGAGAATGAGAGAGAGAGGGAGGGAAATAGACTGTGAATGTGAGTGAGATAGATGTAGAATGTCAGAGAGAGAGGGGGGGCTATGAATGTGAGGGAGAGAGGGAGAATGTGAATGTGAGAGAGAGGGAGACCGTGATTGTGAGAGAGAGACAGTTGGGGACTGAAAGTGTGAGAGAGGCAGACTGTGAGTGCGAGAGAGGGAGAGTGAGACTGTGAGTGAGAGACAGAGGGAGAGAGTGAGTGAGAGTGAAAATGAAGGTGAATGTAAGGGAGGGAGGTTTTTAATGTCAGAGAGAGAAGGAGCCATTGAATCTGACAGTGAGGGAGACTGCAAGTGAGGAGAGGGAGACAGTAAGTGAGTGAGACAGATAATGTGAATGTGACGGAGAGAGGGAGACTGTGAATGTGTGAGCGAGAGGGAGACTGTGTATATGAGAAAGAGGGAGACTGTGAGTGAGTAAGAGAGGGAGATTGTGAATGTGATAAAGGTAGAGGGAGACTGTTAATGTGAGGGAGATATAAGGAGTCTGAGCGAGAGAGAGAGAGAGAGACTTAGAAGGTGAAGGAGAGAGGGAGACTCTGAATGGGAATGGGAGAGTGAAGGTGTGAATGTGAGAGAGAGAGGGAGACTATCAATGTGAGACAGAGGGGAAAGTGTAAGTCAGCGAGAGGGAACCTGTGAGTTAGAGAGGCAGAGGGCGAATGTGAGTGACAGAGGCAGAGGGTGGCTTAGTGAGATAAAGAGAGGAAGACTGAGTGAGATAGACAGAGGGAGACTCTGTATGTGTGTGAGAGAGAGAGAGAATCTACATGTGTGTGTGAGAGAGAGAGTGAGAATGTGAATGTGAGAGAGCAAGGGAGATGGTGAGCGTCAGAGGAAGGGAGGCAGTGAGTGAGAGAGAGAGGTAGAATGCGAATGAGAGTGAGATAGATAGAGAATGTGAGAGAGAGAGGGAGACTGAATGTGAGGGAGAGATGGTGAATGTTAATCTGAGAGAGAGAGACTGTGAGTCAGTGGGAGTGAGATGGACAATGTTAAGGAGAGAGAGCTAGGGAGAATGAGAGAGTGACAGAGACAGGGAGACGGTGAATGTGAGAGAGATGGGGACCGTGAATATGAGACAGAGGGAGACTGTGAGTAAGAGAGAGTGGGAGATTGTGTGTCAGTAAGAGAGAGAGAGAGAGAGAGAGAAGGTGAGAGAGAGACGGTGCCTGTGAATGTGAAATAGAGGCAGACTGCGAGTGAGGAGGGAGAGATGGGTGCAGTGAATGAGTGCGAGAGAGAGGGAGACAGTGAGTGAGTGAAATAGAGAGTATGTGAATTTGAGAGCGAGGGGGAGCGTGTGAATTTGTGAGAGGGAGGGATAATGTGAGTGAAAGAGGGAGACAGAATCTGAGAGATATAGGGAGAATGTAAATTGTTGAGAGAGAGGGCGACAGCATGAGAGAGGAAGACTGTGTGTGCGAGAGTGAGAAAGAGAGAGAGGGAGACTGCGAGTGAGAGAGAGGGAGAATGTGAGGGAGTGAGCGAGAGAGGGAGAATGTGAATGTGATAGCGGCAGGGAGACTGTGAATGAGAGAGAGAGAGGAAAGTGTAAGTGAGGGTGAGGGAACCTGTGAGTTAGATAGGCAGAGGGCGAATGTTAGTGAGAGAGGCAGAGGGAGGCTGAATGAGATAAAGGGAGGAAGTCTGAGTGTGAGAGAGAGAGGGAAACACTAAATTTGAGAGAGAGAGGAGAGTGAGCAAGTGAATGTGAGAGAGCGAAGGAGATGGTGAAAGTCAGAGGAAGGGAAGCAGTGAGTGAGAGAGAGAGGTAGAATGCAAATAAGAGTGAGATAGATCGAGAATGTCAGAGAGAGAGGGAGACTGAACGTGAGGGAGAGAGGATGAATGTGAGAGAGAGAGAGACTGTGAGTGAAAGAGAGTGGGATACTGAGAGAGAAGATACCGTTGTTCAATGGGAGAGAGAGGGAGAATGTGAAGGAGAGAGAGCTAGGGATAATGTGAGTGTGAGAGAGAGAGAGGGAGACGGTGAATGTGAGAGAGATGGGGACAGTGAATGTGAGACAGAGGGGACTGTGAGTCAGAGAGAGTGGGAGACTGTGTTTGAGTTATAGAGGTAGAATGTAAATGTGTGAGAAAGGGGGAGAAAGCGTGAGAGGACGACTGTGTGTTCGAGACTGAGAGAGAAAGAGAGAGACGGAGAATGTGAGTGAGTGAGTGAGAGAGGGAGAATGTGAATGTGAGAGAGTCAGGGTGACTGTGAATGTGAGAGAGAGAGAGAGACTGATTGAGAGAGAGTTGGAGACAGCGAGAGAGGGAGAGGCTGTGTGAGGGAAAGGTTGAGACAGTGAATGTGAGAGAGAGAGAGAGAGGGTGACTGGAAGTGAGTGAGTGTGATTTAGGGAGACTGTGGATGTGACAGAGTGGAGAATGAGAAAGAGGGGTAATTTAAATCAGAGAGAGAGGGATACTGATTGAGAGAGAGGGAACATGTGAATGTGAGAGAGAGGGAGAGATTGTGAATGTAAGATAGAGGGAGAGGGAGAAAGACTGAGTGTTAGAAAATGAGTGAGAGAGGGAGAAGGTGAAGGGGAGGGAGGGAGACTGTTAGTGAGAGAAAGATGGAGACAGTGTGAGGGTGAGACTGTGTGAGAGAAAAATATATGGAGACAGTGAGAGAGGAAGACTGTGAATGTGAGGGAGAAGGAGGGAGAATATGGATGTGAGAGGGAGAGGAGGACTGAGTCAGAGCGAGAGAGATGGGGGCAGTGAGAGTGAAGGAGAATGTGAGAGAGGGAGATGGAGACTTTGACTGCGAGAGACAGAAAGGGAGACTGAATGAGAGAAAAGTCGCCTGTGACGGAGAGAAAGTGGGTGATTGAGTGAATGAAGGAGATTGTGAATGCCAGAGATGGAGACTGTAAGTGAGAGAGAGAGAGCGGGTGACTTTGAGTGAGTGAAAGAGAGAGACTGTGAGTGAGGGACAGAGATAATGAGACTGTTAATGAGAGGGAGGGAGAGACTGTGAAAGTTTTGGAGAGAGAGTGAGAATCTTAATGTCAGAGAGAGGGAAACCGCGAATGTGAGAGAGAGAGGGAAATTAAATGTGACAGAGACAGATGGATACTGAATGTGAGAGAGAGAGAGAGACTTTGAATAAGAAAGAGGGAAATTGTGAATGTGATAGAGAGAGGTAGGCTGAATGCGTGAGAGAGATTGAGACGGAATTTGAGGGGGCGGGGGATGTGAGCGAGAGAGAGAGACTGAGTGAGAGAGTGAGAAAGTGACTGTAAATGAGAGCGAGAGTGAGACAGCGACTGAGTGAGAGGGAGACTGTGTATGTGTGATAGAGAGGAAGACTGTGAGTGAGCTAGAGAGAGGAAGGCTCTGAGTAAGAGAGAGAGAGAAATTGTGAATGAGAGAGAGGGAGACTGTGAATTTGATGAAAAGGGGTGAGAGTGTTCAAGAGAAAGAGGGGAGAGTTTGATTGCGATAGAAAGGCGTGAGGAAGTGTGTAGGAGAGAGAGGAAATAGTTTGAGTGTGACAGAGGGAGGGTTTGTGAGTGTGGTAGAGACAGTAGAGTGTGAAGGTGTGTATGAGAGTCAGACAAACAGAAAGAAAGAGAGAGAGAGAGAAAGAGGTCGAAACAGAAAGCCGGGAAGAGTCTGAATTTCATGGGGAGAGAGGGCAGGCTATGAATTTGATGGGGGGGTGGGGTGGGGGGGTTATTGTGAGTAAAAAATGGAGGGAGAGAGAGAGTTTACATGTGAGATAGGAAGGAGAGTGAAAGTGTCAGTGTGAGAGAGAGAAGGAGATTGCGTGAGGGTGGGGTCAGAGTTTGATTGTGAGAAAGATGGGTGATTGTAAGGTTAGTGTGAATATTTGAGAAAAACATGGAGAGAGTGAGTGTGACAGAGAGGTGAGAGTGTGAAAGAGGGGGAGTGTGCATATGTGAGAAAGTGCTAGAACGAGTGAGGTGGGAGTGTAAGAATGTGAGTGAGATGCAGAGTGTGAGTGAAAGAGACGGGACATTGTGATTGTGAGAGAGAGAGAGAGAGAGAGAAAGAGACAGAGAGCGAGAGTGAGTGTTAAAGAGCGAGGGGATAGGGTGAAAGTGAGAAAGGGAGAGGAGATTGTGAAACAGAGGGGAACGAACATCAGTGAGCAAGGGGGGAGAATGTGCACAAGAAAGCAAGAAGAGAGTGTGGGTGAGGGAAAGATAAGTGGGAGAGTCAGAGTGTGTTTGGCAGAGAGAAGGGGAGACTGTGTGAGAGGGACTGGCAGACTGTGAGGAAGGGAGAGAAGGGGAGAGTGTGATATGTGAGAGTGAGGAGTGAGTCTCTGAGCGTGTGAGATTGAGAGGGAGAGAGTGTGATTGTGTGTGAGAGATAGAGGGGGGAGAGTGCCAGTATGTGAGAGGGAGAGTGTCTGACTGTGTATGGCAGAGAGAGAGGGAGAGGGTTTGGGTATGTGAGGGAGAGAAAGGGGGGAGTGTGACTTTGTGAGAGAGAGGGGGAGAGTGTGACTGTGTGAGATAAAAATTGGGGGAAGAGTGTCAGTATGTGAGAGAGAGAGAGGGGGGAGGGGGAGAATGTGACTGTGTGTGAGAGAGGGGGAGAGTGTCATTATGTGAGAGAGAGAGAGGGGGAGGGGGAGAATGTGACTGTGTGTGAGAGAGGGGGAGAGTGTCAGTACGTGAGAGAGAGAGGGGGAGAGTGTGACTGTGTGAGAGAAAGAGTGGGGGAAGAGTGTCAATATGTGAGAGAGAAAGGGGGGTAGAATGTGACTGTGTGTGAGAGAGGGGGAGAGTTTTTGACTCTGTGTGACAGAGAGAGAGGGAGAGAGTGTGGATATGTGAGGAAGAGAGGGGGCAGTGTGACTGTGATGGATGTTAAACATTTGATAGAGTGTGGAAAATATATAGCAATCCCAGATTTCGAAGTTAACCATCCGCTGTATTTTACAGAAAAAAAAATCAATCTTTTACAAACTTTATTTGTAAAAGTGTTTGTTAATTTGACTAAAGTAACTTTGACTCTAATCCCTAGATCACGCCCCCTCATTCCCCACTTCCCAACTCTCGGAAATAGATTCTGTCCAACTGATCCCTCCCGCAGAAAAGCTTGAAAAGTTTGATCAAGACAGCAACTCCCCCTTCTCCCCCCACTTTTAAAAAGGGACAACAACCTTAGGTTGTCTAAAATCTCCTCATAATTTAAACCTTCGAATTTTGGTTTCGTCCTCGTAAATCTACACGACACTCACTCCGAGGTCAACCAATCCTTCCTCTGGTGTGATGCACATAACTGCTCACACACATTCTGTGTGTGTCCTGACCAGGGCTTTATGAATCTGAGACATGATGTCTCCAAACTTGTTGTCCATTATGACAGATAAACAGGTCAGCATTCAATTAGGCTTTTGGATTATTTTGTGAACCTGTTGAAGACATGCAATAATCTGTACAAAGGATCCCCAAGTCGATTTGGACATCCACCCCTTGTGATTTGTCACCGATTAGAAAGATCCCTGCTTTAACCTTTTTGATTGCAGACGGTATGTTCTCATATGAGACAACATTCAAGGCTATTTTGACACACTGTTTTGCATTTTGTGAACAATCAGTCATTTTTAATTTTATATTCCATGTCCACTGCTTACAATGGCATCTGCTCTTGTGTCCCAGGTACAGCAATGAAATCACCCTCAACAACATTACAAATAAGGATTCTCTCCATAATTGTTTTAAATGAATATGGTGGAGTTTGATTACATTGTAAATAACTTACTCAGGCAACCGAGAATCAGCAGCAGAATCGCCATCTCACCGGGCGATAGTCTGGGAAGGAAAACACAGAATTAGCACTGTGGAGAGTTAATAGAAAAGGGAAAGGGAGGGAATTGTAATTACAGAGTTGGACAGTGGAATAGTGAGAATATCGAGTTATAATGGGTGAAATGTACACTCACTGCGACCCAAACACACAGAGTGAGCTGACGCTGCCTCACTCACTCTCACCCCCACCGACAGAGGTGAATTCCACTTCCTTAAATTTTCCTAACAAACACCCATAGCTTTAGTTCAATCCTTCCCTCTATCCTTGTTCAACCCCTCAAAAATATAAACTCGATGTATTCCTGACGTTCCTGCTCTATTCTCTGGCTCCTCCTCCAGCCCCGTTGTGTAGGCACCGTGCTAATATTGGAACACCGTTCCATTACTGAGCCCGGTAGGGACAGGACAAGCAGCACACGCCCCATCGAAACAATACCTAGAAAATGACAAATTCCTGACCTTATTATACTGGCCACATCATAGCCGAATGCTTACCAGCGTCTCCAGATAAGATGTCACAGTGCGCGATGCAGTGGGTGTCCCGTTGATTTGCTGCCTCCTCACTCTCCGGTCCAATCTGTTGTGAGTGGCATCAGTCTCCGTGACAATATATCCAACGCCGCCCATCACATGGGTTTCACATCTGACCATTGGCAGCGCTGCTTGGCTGATACGTTATCATTTGTCAATGAGTTACATTGTGGTAACATTTGTGCAAATTAAAGATTATTAATGAAATAAGCTGCGATAACAAAACAAGGAAACATCTCACCTGATATTTGGAACAGTTTTTTTTTCCCCTTACATCATAACCTGCCTCCAGTTGCCCATCAGGAAGTGTGTAGGGGGATTGAAATTGGCACCAGGACTCAAGCATTTAATGGTCAACATTGTGCAATGGTCCGGGTAAATATTTTCATTCCTTTTTGGGATGTGGGCATTACTGGCCAGGACAGAATTTATTGCCCATCCCTAATTGCCCATTGAGAAGGTGGTGGTGAGGTGCCTTTTTGAATCGCTGCTGTGCTTGTGGTGTAGGTACACCCACAGTGCTGTTAGGGAGGGAGTTCCACTATTTTGACCCAGCGACAGTGAAGGAACGGCCGATATATTTCAAATTCAGGACGGTGTGTGGCTTGGAGGTGTCCTTCCAGGCTGTGGTGCTCCCATCTATCTGCTGCCTTTGTTCTAGATGGTAGAGGTTGTCGACATGGAAGGTGCTGTCTAAGAGCATTGGCGAGTTGCGGGTTGGAATTTTAATAGTAACAGTTTTAAACAGACAACATTCACTGTATAAATCCCTTCAACATTCACAAAGTGTCAGCGGCGTTTACTGATCCAGGCTGTTTGTATACAGACTTAATTTAAACTCAAAGTCTCAAACCCCAGTGTTGAAATTTGAAGTCACACTCTCTGGATTAGTAACCCTGTGACGTACGGATTTTCCATCACACTCCCAAACCCTCCCATTGGCCATCACCTGTTCCCCAATAATCTTATCATTCCCTATTCTCACCAAGTTTACAATAAACATCAATGTCTGAATGAGGGGACGTAGTGTCCTCTTTCTATGATTGGTCACACCAAGATGGATAGTAAATTATCCTCATCTTCGCCTGTCCCTCGATTTGAGGATGATTACTCGAGGATGATGGCCACTTCCAGACGTGGGTCTTCATGTGGATGAACAGGCCGAATCTCCATCGGAGACAATGGGCAGGAAGTCCCACCAGGTAGCGGTCCGGAGAGCAGGATTTCCTTCCTTTCCTTCCCTTCTCTACAGCCGATCTGCCCCATCATTAAGACATGGAGACTGAAAGCATGTTGCTGAATGATGGATACCATGTCGCCATTTTGACCATTTGAAAGCGAGCTCCTCCCAGTCA
The DNA here is from genome assembly GCF_964194155.1 of Cetorhinus maximus. Taxonomy (NCBI): domain Eukaryota; kingdom Metazoa; phylum Chordata; class Chondrichthyes; order Lamniformes; family Cetorhinidae; genus Cetorhinus; species Cetorhinus maximus. Next base: position 143,414 of record NW_027596199.1, read on the forward strand.
TTAACGTCGATGCTGCCACACGTCAGGGCGAGTTTCCCAGTGTCCCCTGGACCGTTGGCCATTGGAGAGTTGAGAAACCAGGACCTGGCGGCGAGGGACACGTTTCCGCCATCCGGACACTGTGTCCAGTCCATTGAAGTCGCCATTGCGAGAGTTTTGTCTGAGTTCTCGTGCAGCTAGCTTCAAGAAGGACAGCAGCCTTTGTTCGATAGACCATCCAGTGAATCCGGCGGTGTCACTGCTGGTGGAAATATCTCTACCCAGCTTATCAGCATCACAGTAAAGCTGGGAGGAAGACACAAAGAATTGGAAAGAGATATCGTCAGTTTGAGTCAGCAGGCAACATGCTGGCAGGTCGAGTATAATGTGGAGGAACGTAACATTATCCACTTTGTCAGGAAGAATAGAAGAGCACTAACTCCCTCGCTCTCGCACTCACTCTCTCTCACACTAACAGGCACGTCCCTGCATTACTCTTCCACTGAACCCAGTATCCCTGCGGGCCCCACTCTCCAACATTCAACACCGCTCTCGCCCCGGCCCTGGGCACTCCCAGCTCGCAATCTCACCTCCTATCCCCGCTCTCCCCGTACCACTACTTTGGCATACCTCCACTGAGCCGCAACCTCGCCCCACTCTTCCTCTTGGCAGCCCCGGTCCCCACTCTCATATCACAGAAACAAATAGATGAGAATTCCCGGTTCATGAATTAAATGGAACTTCCATGATGTGAATTGAACCCCTGTCCCCAGAACATTCTCCTGAGCCTCGGGATCGGTCGACCAATGACAGCCACGCTCTGTCACCATCTCTCTCATCCGACAGCAGAGCAGGTTCACGGGGAAGGGAGTTTCGTTGAATTTTAGTGGGATTTAGTGGGCTTGCTACACTTGGACTTGTTGTTACTAACATGAGTAGAGAGAAGCCATGCTAAGTTGCAAACCTTTCTCAACAAGCTCACTCCATACTAACTCCTCACTGACGAGCAACTGTATTAGAAGATAGTACCTGAATTACCCTGGACCTGAGGGATAAGTCATCACACATCAAATAGCCGATAAAAGTCAGAATCCTGTATTTTACCATTAATGTTCCTCTGCTAGGATTACATACGAAATTGCGAATTTGGAGCAGGAGTGGGCAACTCGCCCCCTCCAGCCTGATCCCCCGTTCAATAAGATCACGCTTCATCTGATTGTGACCTCAACACTACATTCCCGCCCCTAACACCAGACCCCCACCCCCCCGCACACACTCACCGGCCGATATCCTCTCACCCCCTTGTTCACAGAGAATCTCTCTCGCTCGTTTATAAAAATATTCAAAGACTCTTCTTCCACCGCCTTTTGAGGAAGAGAGCCCCAAAGACTTACGGCCGCCTGAGAGAAAACATATCTCTTCATCTCTGTCTGAAATGGGCGACCCCTCATTTTAACACCGTGACCCCCCATCTTTGGAGATTCTCCCACAAAGGGGAACATCCCCCCACACACCCTCCCTGTCAAGGCCCGCTCAGAATCTTGAAGTTCTCAGAATCTCAAGTAGATCAAGTCGCCTCTTTCTCTTCTAAGCTCCATCGAATACAAGCCTCGCCAGTCCGACCCTTCACCATAAGTTGACCCGCCCGTTCCTCGTATTATCCTGCTGAACATTCTCTGAACAGCTTCCGACGCATCTACCTTCACCCTTTGGAAGACGGGAGTCTGGAACATTAAAGAAAATGTGGCCACAGAAAATGTGAGGAAGGAACCTACACTCCCGGAAAACACTGTCCTGGGCTTATATTTCTGGGCCAAACGAATGGGATTGTCGTAAGGTAAGAAAAATAGAGAATGAATCTTGAAGCAATCCATTGCCTTGAGTTGAAGGCAAAATTAGCAATAAGCTGGAACCAATGACGTTAGGCCCTGGCAACATGAGTGACCACTGAGCGATTTGGAACTTCATGGCCGAAGGTGGTGTTACAACCCTCTGTGGTGTGAAACACACAAACGCCTCCACGTGGACACGAAACAAAGGGTAACCGTTTCAGACCCTCGGGGTCAGAAAGGAGCATTTCTGTCAGGACGGAGATGGTGGGTGTGGTGCTGAGCCGAAGGTCAGAGAGAGGAAAATTCCCGTCAGCGTGGACCCCAGGGTGGAGATGACATCATCGCCAGAGTTCCTCATGTTAGTATCCTCAGCCCAACCACCTTCAGTTGTTCCCTCAATGATCTACCTTCCATCATAATGTCAGAAGTGGGGATGTTTGCTGATGCTTGCACAATTTTCAGCACCATTCGTGACTCCTCAGACACTGAAGCAGCTCATGCCATAATGCAACTAGGCCTAGACAATATCAAGGCTTGGGCTGAAAAGTGGCACGTTACATTCACGCCACAGAAGTGTTCAATGGCATTACCATCAATGAATCCCCCACTATCTATAATCTGTGGTTTCCCATTGACAAAAAACTGAACTGGACTAGCCAGATAAATACTTTGGCGACAAGGGCAGCTCAGGGGCTTGGAATCCTGCTGCGAGTAACACTCCACCTGACTCCCCAAAACCTGCCCATGAATTATTAGGCAGAGAGAAAGAATGCAGTGGGAAGAGACTCACTTGGCTGGATGCGTTGCAGCTCCCACAACACTCAGGAAGCTCGATACCGTCCAGGAGAAAACAGCCCCACTTGATCGGCATTCCATCCAAAAATATTCACTCCCTGCCACACCGAAGCAGTGTTTACCATCTAAAATATGCACTGCAGAAAATCACAAAAGTTCATTTGACAGCACCTTCCAAACCCATGGCCTCCACGATCTAGAAGGACGAGGGCAGGAGACACATTGGGAATAACACCAACTGGAATTTCCCTTCCAAGCCACTCATCATCCTGACATTGAAATTTCTCGTCTACTCCTTCAATATCGCTTGGTCAAAATCCTAGAACTTTATCCCTAACAGCACTGTGGCTGTACCTACACCACCAGGACAACAGCGGTTAAAGAAGGACGCTCACCACCATCTTCTCATGGGACAAATAGGCATGGGCAATAAATACTGTTCCAACCAGCGAATCCTACATCCCCTGAATGAATACAACTAACAGATGGTGAGTGTGGAACTAGGCCCAGGGGGCAGACAGAGGAGAATTTCTGTCAATGGAGACCCCAGAAAGGTTCAGAGTCCTTCGGTGAACAGCAGCCACCGCGGGGGGAGTGGTGGGGAGGTGGGTGGGTGGTATCTGTGTTGTGTTGGTTGAGTTTGTCATCCTCTTCTTAAAGATTGGGAGTCAATTTGAAAGTGCGACTCCTGTAGGGTTTGTTGACACGTATATTTTGCACTTTGTCTCCCCTAATTTTCTATTGGAGAAGTCTCATTTCATTGAACAAATTGCTTGATGAGCCTTTGGCTGTACGATAAGTGCTTGATTTTGCTTCTGTTCAATAAACGTCAGTATTATTCGCTAATTCAGTGTCTGAGACTCTGCCTGATTGTTCTGTCTCTGTCGAACTAAGTCAGTTTGAAGGGTTAATTGAGGATCTGTTGATTACCGGGTTCACCGCTGAATTAATTCAAGCCTAAACTTATCAAAACAAACAGGACTTTTTAAATGTACAATGTGACTTTAAAGTCCTTTTGCTCCTATTTCTAATCTTCTTCAATGGCCGGTTCAATGAGCTAACTCCAGGGAGCAGGGTAGATTTTCAGCTCCTCCCACCCACACTATGGGACCTTTGTCAATGCTGAGGTTGTGTGATGGAGACTGGCTCTGTGCTGAGCAGATTTGAATGCTGCACACCGTGTATCAGGTACAAGCCAAGGTCATCCTATAAATATTTGTGAGTTTACTGTGTTTCACAGCGACCGCTCACAACAGAGGTGGAGATAAGGTCTCTTAGAAACCACAAATTGAGGAACACGTACAAACAGGAGCAAGGGGAACAGAGAGCTGATTTAAATATGAGAACAGGTGAAGGTAAGACACTCCTTTAGCCTTGTTGCAGTATTCATGGGGTCTATAGCACATCTGTATTATTACAGCAGTGAACCAGATTGCACCCAGAACCTTATATATCCTAACGTAAATAAGGCACATGAATGTATTTCTTGACATTCCCAATTGACACACTAAATGGCTTTCCACTGGCCCGTGTGTGATTGTGTGATTCCTGACATTACTCCTTATTGTCCCAAATCCAATTTTAAGACTATATCACTCGGAGGCAGAGCACACAATCATCTCAATACATGGGAAGAAGATCATTGATATACATTCCAAGCGCTGCCTCAGTACTGACCCTCTGACATTGCATCACTCCCTCAGAACTGACTCTTCGATAATCCGGCAAACCCTCAGTACTGATCCTCCGAGAGTTCGGTAGTCCCTTCGTACCGACCCTCCGACAATTCGGTGCCCTCTCAGAACTCAACCTCCAACAGAGCGTCCCTCCCTCAGAACTGCCCCTCCGACAATGCGCTGCTCCCTCAGAACGGAGTCTCCGGCAGTGTGGCACTCCTTCCGTCCTGAACTTCCGACAGTGTGGCATTCCCTGATTAATGAAGATCCGACAGTGCGGCACACCAAAAGTACTGATCCTCAAACAGCTCGGCACTCCCTCCGTAATGACCCTCCAAAAGTACGGCACTCCTTCAGTAAGGACCCTCCAACATTGAGGCTCAACCTCAATATTGAACCTCTAAATGTGACACTCCCACAATAATGACCCCCCAGCTGTGCGGCACTCTCTCAGTACTCACCCTCCAACTGTGCAGCGTTACCTCCGTACTGACACTCCGACAGTGCGGCGTTCCCGCAGCAGTGACCCCCGACAGTGCGAAACTCCCTCAGTACTCACCCTCCGACAGTACGGCACACCCTCATTAATGACACTCCATCTGTGCGGCATTCCCTCTGTACTGACCGTCAGACAGTATGGCACTACCTCAGTAATGCCCCTCCAACAATGCGGAACACCCACAGTTTTGACAATCCAACAGTGCGGCACAACTCCAATGCTGACCATCCAACAGTGCGGCTCTCCCTCAGTAATGACCATCCAACATTGCGGCACTCCATCAGTAATGACCATCCGACGGTGTGGCACACCCCCAGTACTGACCCTCCAAAAGTGCGGCGCTCCCTCAGTAAAGAACGTCCAACAGTCCGGCACTCCCTCACTAATGATCATTCGACAATGTGGCATTCCATTAGTAATGACCCTCCGGCAGTGTCGCACACCCCCAGTGCTGACCCTTAGACAGTGCGGTGCTCCCTTAGTAATTACCCTCCAACATCCAACGGTGCGGCACTCCCTCAGTACTGGCCCTCCAACAATGCGGAACATCAACAGTATCTACGCTCCGACAGTGCGATACTCCCTCCGTATGGAGCCTCTGGCAATGCGGTGCTGATATTAAGTCAATATTAGATTACTAGAGATGGAAGAAGATTAATTAATAATTGGATTTTAATGCATAATCTATTTTTGCAATTGATTATTAATTCGAACAATATTTTGTAATATATTTTTAGAAATTAATTGATAATTAAATGTTTAATTTACTATTAATATTTGGACTTTTCCATTCATAATTGAAAGTAATAATTAGGTGGACAATTCATAATATTCTGTTGATATTAATTAATCTTCAACTGTACTGTTTCCCACTACATGCTGCAATTAATTAATATTTAGACCAATCATACAAAATATGCTGATGAATTTAGTTAATAATAAGATGTATTAACTCACAATATATTGTAATTAATTAATAATATAAGGTAATTATTGAGAACATATTGTTGGATTCGATTAATAGCTATACCAATGAACTTACCAATTCGGAACAGGATTCGGCCACTCGGCCCCTCGATCCTCCTCCGCCATTCAATAAGATCATGGCTGATCTGATTGTAACCACTACCCCACATTCCCGCCTCCCCCCGATAACGTTTCATTCCCTTGTTAATCGAGAAACCATCTCACTTGGCCATAACAATAATCAAATACACTGCTTCCACCACTTCTTGAGGAAGAGAGGTCCAAAAACCCACGAAGCTCTGAGAGAAAATGCTATCCCTCATCTTTGTATGAATTGTTAGTATTGAGTAGTTTAAACTGCTTATTCTGATCACATATTAAACACAACCTTGTCCGCAGCTACGAAATTTTGCTGCTGGTATGAATGGGCTCTCACTCAATAGTGACTGCGTAGATATTGACCACAAAATTATAACCCTCCAATTATCAGAGGGAGTGTCGCATCCTCAGATGGTCAGTACTGAGGGACTGCAGAACTCTCGGAAGGTCAGTACTGAGGTAGAATCGAACTGTTGGAGGGTCAGTACAGATGGAGCACTGCACTGCCTGAGGGTCAGCACTGATGGAGCACCACTCTGTCAGAGGGTCAGCATTGCTGGAGTACAGCACTGTTGGAGGGACAGTAAAAAGGGAGAGACGCATCGTCAGCAGGTCAGTGCTGAGGGAGAGTCGAGCAGTCTGAGGGTCAGAACTGAGGATTTGCCGCACTGTCAGAAAGGCCTTACTTATGGAGTACAGCACTGTTGAAGCGTCAGTAGTGAAGGCGTACAGCACTGTTGAAGATTCAGTACTGATGGTGTACTGCACTGTTGGAAGGTCAGTACTGAGGTAATGCTGCAATTTTGGAGTGTCAGTCTTGAGGGTGTACCTTCATCCTTTGGAAGACCGGAGTCTGGAACATTAAAGAAAATGTTGTCACAGAAGATGTGAGAAAGGACCCTACACTCACGGAAAAAAGTGCCCTGGACTTATATTCCTGGGCCTAACGTATGGGATAGTCGTACGGTAAGAAAAATAGGGAATGCATCTTGAAGCAATCGATTGCCTTGGCTTGAAGGCAACGTGATAATTAAACTGGAACTAATGACGATAGCCCTGGCAGCATGAGTGACCACCGAGCCATTTGGAACGACATGGCTGAAGGTGGCGTTACAACCCTCTGGAGTGTGAAACACAGAAACGTCTCGATTTGGACACCAAGAAAAGGGAAAACGTTTCAGAACCTCGGGGTCAGAGGCGGGTTCCTGTCAGAGTGGAGATGGTGGGTGTGGCGCTGAGCCGAATATAAGACAGTGGAGTTTTCCCGTCAGTGTGGACCCCAGGGTGGAGATGACATCACCGCTGGAGTTCCTCAGGGTAGTGTCCTCGGCCCAACCATCTTCAGCTGCTGCATCAATGGCCTCCCTTCCATCATAAGGTCAGAAGTGGGGATGTTCGCTATTGGTGCACAATATTCAGCAACATTCGTGACTCCTCAGAAACTGAAGCAGCTCATGTCGTAATGCAGCGAGGCCTGGACAATATCCAGGCTTGGGTTGAAAAGTCGCAAGTTACATTCATGCCACATAAGTGTTCAATGGCATTACCATCAATGAATCCCCCACTCTCTATATCCTGGTGTTTCCCACTTACCAGAAACTGAACTGGACTAGCCAGATAAATACTTTGGGGACAAGGGCCGTTCAGAGGTTGGGAATCCGGCAGCGAGTAACTCTCCACCTGACTCCCCAAAGCCTGTCCAGGAAATGAGAGGCACAAGCCAAGAGTGTGATGGGATATTCCCCACTTGGCTGGATGCGTTGCAGCTCCAGGAATTCTCAGGAAGCTCGAAACCGTCCAGGAGAAAACAGCGCCTCTTGATCGGCACCCCAGCCATAAACATTCCTGCCCTGCACCACCAAAGCACTGTATATCACTTACAATATGCACTGCAGAAACTCACCAAAGCTCCATTGACAGCACCTTCCAAACCCATGGCCTCTACAATCTTGAAGGACAAGGGCAGCAGGTACATTTGAGATAACAGACTGGAAGTTCCCCTCCAAGCCACTCATCATCCTGACATTGAAATTTCTTGCCGCTCCTTCAATGTTGCTGGGTCAAAATCCTGGAACTTTATCCGGAACAGCACTGTGGCTGTACCTACACCACGTGGTTAACAGCCGTACAAGAAGGACGCTCACCACAAACATCTTATTGGGCTAATACGCATAGGCAATAAATTCTGTTCCAGTAGTCATTCCTACACCCCCTGAATGAATACAAATAGAAGATGGTGAGCGTGGCATGAGGCCTAGGGGGCAGACAGAGGAGAATTTCTGTCAGTGGGGACCCCAGAAAGTTTCTGAGCCCTTCGGTGAACAGCTGTCAGCGTGGGAGGAGTGGCGAGGTGGGGAGGTGGGTGGGTGGCATGGTGTTGTGGTGGTTGGGTTTGTCATCCTCTTCTTAAAGATCGGGAGTCAATTTGAAAATGTGACTCCTGTAGGCTTTTGTTGATACATCTATTTTCCACTTGGTCTCCCCTAATTTTCTACTGGAGAAGTTTTATTTCAGTGAACAAGTTGCTTGATGAGTCTTTGGCTGAATGATAAGTGCTTGATTTTGCTTCTATTCGATGAATGTCAGTATTATTCGCTAATTCAGTGTCTGAGACTCTGCCTGATGCTTCTGTCTCTGTCGAACTCAAAGGTTAATTGAGGATGTATTCATTACCCCGTTCACTGCTGAATTAATTCTAGCCGAAGCTTATCAAAATAAACTGCACTTTTTAAATGTACAGGGTGAGATTAAAGTCATTTTGCTACGTTTTCTAATATTATTCAATGGCCGGTTCAGTGTGCTACGGTAGATTTTCAGCTCCTCCCACCCACACTATGGGGACTTTGTCATTGCCCATGTTGTGTGATGGAGATAGGCTCTGTGCTGAGCAGATTTGAATGCTGCACACCGCGTATCAGGAGCAAGGAAAGGTCAGCCTGTAAATAATTATGAGTTTACTGTGTTTGACAGCGACTGCTCATAACAGAGGTGGAGATAAGATCTCTCAGAAACCACAAATTGAGGAACATGTACAAACAGGAGCAAGGGAACGGAGAGCTGATTTAAATATGAGAACACCTGAAGGTCATGCACTTCCTTAGCCTTGTTCCAGTATTCATGGGGTCTATAACACATCTGTGTTATTACAACAGTGACCCAGCTTGCACCCAGAACCTTAAATATCCTCACGTAACTAAGGCACATCAATGTATTTCTTGACATTCCCAATTGACACCACAAATAGTTTTCCACTGGCCTGTGTGTGATTGTGTCATTCCTGAAATTAATCCTTAATGGCCCACATCTAATATTAAGACTATATCACTTGGAAGCAGACCACACAGTAATCTCAATACATGGGAAACAGAACATTCCTCTTTATTGCAATTGTTGCCTCAGTTCTGACCCTCTGACAGTGCATCACTCCCTCAGAACTGATCCTCCGACAATGCAACACTCCCTCAGTAGTGACCCTCCGAGAGTGCAGCACTCCCTCCATACTGACCCTCCGACAATTCGGTCCTCCCTCCGCACTCACCTTCCGAAAGGGCATCCCTCCCTCAGAACTGACCCTCCGTCAATGCGCTTTTCCTCAGAACTGAGCCTCCGTCAGTGGGGCACTTCTTCCATCCCGATCTTCCGACAGTGCGGCACTCCCTCATTAATGAACCTCCGACATTGCGGCACACCACAAGTACTGACCCTCCAGCAACGCGACACTCCCTCAGTAATGACCCACCAACAGTACGGCATGCCCTCAGTAATGACCCTCCAAAAGTGCCGCACAGCCTCAATACTGACCCTCTAAGTGTGGCACTCCCTAAGTAATGACCGTGTAGCAGTGTGGCACTCCCTGAGTGCTCACCCTCCAACAGTGCAGCGTTCTCTCAGCACTGATCACCGACATTGCGACACTCCCTCGTTACTGACCGTCCGAAAGTACGGCACTCCCTCATTAAAGACCCTATATCAGTGTGGTATTCCCTCAGTAATGACCATCCAACAGTGCAGCCTCTCTGAGTAATGAACCTCCAACAGTGCGGCTGTGCCTCAGTACTGAGGCTCTGACAGCGCGGTGCTCCCTCAGTACTGAACCCCCGAAAATTCAGCAACACCTCAGTACTGACCATCCAACAGTGCGGCACAAGCCCAGTACTGAACATCCAACAGTGCGGCGTTCCCTTAATAATGACCCTCCAAAAGAGTGGCACACCCCCAGGAATGACCCTCCGACTCTGCGGTGCTCCCTCAGTAATGATCCTCCAACAGTGAGGTACACTCCCAGTTCTTACCCTCCGACAGTGCGACACTCCCTCCCTATGGATCCTCTGGCAATGCGACGTTGATATTAAGTCAACATTAGATTTACTAGAGATGGAAGAATACTAATTAATAATTGGATTTTAATATAAAATCTGTTGTTGCTATTGATTAATAATTCGCCAAAAATCTATAATATATTTTTAGAAATTAATTGATAATTAGATGTTTAATTTATTATTAATATTTAGACTTTTCCATTCATTATTGAAAGTAGTATTTAAGCGGACAATTCATAGTAATCTGTTGAAATTAATTAATAACCAGGTGTACTGTTTCACATTACATTTTGCAATTAATTAATATTTAGACATATCATACATAATATGCTGTTGAATGTTGTTTATTATTAGATATATTAATTCATAATATATTGAATTAATTAATAATTTAAGGTAATTATTGAGAATATATTGTTGAAATTGATTAACAGCTATACCTACGAACTTACCAATTCGGAACAGGAGTAGGCCACTCGGCCCATCGATTTTCCTCCGCCATTAAATAAGATCATGGATGAACTGATCGTAACATCAACCCCACATTCCCGCCTCCCGCCGATAAACTTTCACCACCTTGTTAATCCAGACTCTATCTCGCTTAGCCTTAAAAATATTCAAAGAATCTACTTCCACCACCTTTTGATGAAGAGAGCTTCAAAGACCCACGAAGCTCAGAGAGAAAATGCTTCTCCTCATCTTTAAATGAATTGCCAATGCTGAGTTGTTTAAACTGCATATTCTGATCACATATTAAAAACAACCTTATCCGCAGCTACGAAATTTTGCTGCTGGTGTGAATGGGTTCTCACAAAATAGTGACTCCGTAGATATTGACCACAAAATTACAATCCTCCAATTATCAGAGGGAGTGCCGCATTCTCAGAGGGTCAGTACTGAGGGACTGCAGTATTCTCGGAAGGTCAGTACTGAGGTAGAATCGAACTGTTGTAGGGTGAGTACAGAGGAAGCACTGCACTGTCTGAGGGTCAGCATTGCTGGAGTACAGCACTGTTGGAGGGACAGTAATAAGTGAGAGCCGTATGGGCAGCGGGTCAGTGCTGAGGGAGCACCGAGCTGCCTGAAGGCCTGTACTGAGGATTTGTCGCACTGTCAGAAAGGCATTACCTATGGAGTGCAGCACTGTTGAAGGGTCAGTCGTGAAGGTGTACAGCACTGTTGAAGGTTCAGTACTGAGGTAATGCCGCAATTTTGGAGTGTCAGTCCTGAAGGGTGTACCTTCATCCTTTGGAAGACCGGAGTCTGGAACATTAATGAAAATGTTGTCAAAGAAGATGTGAGAAAGGTGCCTATACTCCCGGAAAACACTGCCCTGGAGTTATATTTCTGGGCCTAATGAATGGGATTGTTGTATGGTACGAAAAATAGGGAATGAATCTTGAAGCAATCCATTGCCTTGGGTTGAAGGCAACGTGAGAAATAAGCTGGAACTAATGACGATAGCCCTGGCAGCATGAGTGACCACTGAACCATTTGGAACGACATGGACGAAGGTGGTGTTACAACCCTCTGGTATGTGAAACACAGAAAAGTCTCGATGTGGACACCAAGCAAAGGGAAACCTCTTCAGGACCTCGGGGTCGGAGGGGAGTTCCTGTCAGAGTGGAGATGGTGGGTGTGGCGCTGAGCCGAAGGTCAGACAGAGGAGAATTCCCGTCAGTGTGGACCCCAGGGTGGAGATGATATCACCGCTGGAGTTCCTCAGGGTAGTGTCCTCGGCCAAACCATCTTCAGCTGCTACATCAATGACTGTCCTTCCATCATAAGGTCAGAAGTGGGGATGTTCGCTGATGGTGCACAATGTTCAGCAACATTCGTGACTCCTCAGATACTGAAGTAGCTCATGTCGTAATGCAGCGAGGCCTGGACAATATCCAGGCTTGGGCTGAAAAGTGGCAAGGTACATTCATGCCACGGAAATGTTCAATGACATTACCATCAATGAATCACAACTATCTATATCCTGGGAATTCCCATTGACCAGAAACTGAACTGCACAAGCCAGATAAATACTATGGGGACAAGGGCAGTTCAGAGGCTGGGAGTCCTGCAGCGAGTAACTCTCCACCTGACTCCCCAAAGCCTGTCTAGGAAATGTAAGGCACAAGCCATGGGTGTGATGCGATACTCCCCACTTGGCTGGATGCGTTGCAGCTCCCATAACACTCAGGAAGCTCGAAACCATCCAGGAGAAAACAGCCCCGCTTGATCGGCACACAATCCACAAACAGACCTTCCCTGCAAAACCAAAGCAGTGTATACCATTTACAATATCTCTGCAGAAACTCACCAAGGCTCCATTTACAGCACCTTCTAAACCCAAGGCCTCCACCATCTAGAAGGACAAGGGCAGAAGGCACATTTGAAATAACACCGACTGGAAGTTACCCTCCAAGCCACTCATCATACTGACATTGAAATTTCTCGTCCACTCCTTCAATGTCGGTGCGTCAAAATTCTGGAACTTCATTCCTAACAGGACTGTGGCTCCACCTACACCACCTGGACAACAGCGGTTCAAGAAGGTCGCTCACCACCATCTTCTTATGGGGCAAATAGGCATAGGCAATAAATGCTGTTCCAGCCAATAATTCCTACATCCCCTGAATGAATACAAATAAAAGATAGTGAATGTGGCACTAGGCCCAGGGGGCAGACAGAGGAGGATTTCTGCTAGTGGGGACTCCAGAAAGGTTCAGAGTCCTTTGGTGAACAGCTGTCAGCGCGGGAGGAGTGGCGAGTTGGGGATGTGGGTGGGTGGTATGGTGTTGTGGTGGTTGAGTTTGTCATTCTCTTAAAGATTGGCAGTCAATTTGAAAATGTGAGTCCTGCAGGCGTTTGTTGACACACCTATTTTCCACTTTGTCTCCCCTAATTTTCTATTGGAGAAGTTTTATTTCATTGACCAAGTTGCTTGATGAGTCTTTGGCTGAATGATAAGTGCTAGATTTTGCTTCTGTTCAATAAACGTCAGTATTCTTCGCTAATTCAGTGTCTGAGACTCTGCCTGATGGTTCTGTCTCTGTCGAACTGAAGGGTTAATTGAGGATCTATTAATTACGCGGTTCACTGCTGAATTAATTCAAGCCTAAACTTATCAAAATAAGTAGCTCTTTTTAAATGTACTGGGTGAGATTAAAGTCCTTTTTCTCCTTTTTCTAATGTTATTTACTGGCCGGTTCAGTGAGCTAACTCCAGGGTCCATGGTAGATTTTAAGCTCCTCCACCCACACTATGGGGCCTTTGTCATTGCCGATGTTGTGTGATGGAGACAGGCTCTGTGCTGAGCAGATTTGAATGCTGCACGCCGCGTATCAGGAGCAAGGGAAGGTCAGCCTGTAAATAATTATGAGTTTACTGTGTTTGACAGCGACTGTTGACAACAGAGGTGCAGGTAAGATCTCTCAGAAACCACAAATTGAGGAACATGTACAAACAGGAGCAACGGAACGGAGAACTGATTTAAATATGAGAACAGGTGAAGGTCATGCACTTCCTTAGCCTTGTTCTAGTTTTCAGAGGGTCTATAGCACATCTGTATTATCATAACAGTGACCCAGCTTGCACCCAGCACCTTTAATATTCTCACGTAAATAAGGCACATCAATATATTTCTTGAAATTTCCAATTGACGCAGCAAATAATTTTCCACTGGCCTATGTGTGATTGTGTGATTCCTGAAATTAATCCTTAATAGCCCATATTTAATTTTAAGGCTATATCACTTGGAAGCAGATCACACAGTAATCTCCATACATGGGAAACACATCATTCCTCTATATTGCAATCGCTGCCTCGGTACTGACCCTCTGACAGTGCATCACTCCCTCAGAACTGACCTTCCGACAATGCGGCACTCCGTCAGCGGTGACCCTCCGAGAGCGCAGCACTACCTCAATATGGAACCTCCGACAATTCGGTGCTCCTTCAGCACTCACCTTCCAAAAGAGTGTCCCTCCCTCAGAACTGACCCTCCATCAATGCGCTGCTCCCTCAGAACTGAGCCTCTGTCAGTGGGGCACTCCTTCCTTCCTGACCTTCCGAGAGTGCGTCACTCCCTAATTAATGAACCTCCGACAGTGCGGCAAACCACATATGCTGACCGTCGAGGCAGCACAGCGCCCCCTCAGTAATGACCCTCCAACTTTGCAGCACAGACTCAATGCTGACCCACTAAGTGCAGCACTCCTTAAATAATGACCATCCAGCAGTGCGGAATTCCCTCAGTGCACACCCCCCAACAGTGCGGCGTTCTCTCAGCACTGACCACCGACATTGCGACACTCCCTCGGTACTGACCGTCCGACACTACGGCATTCCCTCATTAAAGACCCTAGTTTGGTATTCGCTCAGTAATGACCCTCCCACCGTGCAGCCTCTATGAGTAATGAACCTCCAACAGTGCGGCACTGCCTCAGTACGGAGGCTCTGACAGCGCGGCGCTCTCTCAGTACTGAACCCCCGAAAATGCAGCACACCCTCAGTACTGAACATCCAACAGTGCGGCGCTCCCTCAGTATTGACTCTCCAGCAGTGTGGCACACCCTCAGTAATGACCATCTGACAAGGCGGCGCTCCTTCAGTAATCAACCTCCGTCTGTGCGGCACACCCCATGTACTGACCATCAAATAGTGCGGCGTTCCCTTAATAATGACCCTCAAACAGAGAGGCACACCCCCAGTAAGACTCTCCGACTGTGCGGCGCTCCCTAAGTAATGATCCTCCAACGGTGACGTACATCCCCAGTTCTTACCCTCCGACAGTGCGACACTCCCTCCGTATGGATCCTCCGGCAATGCGACACTGATATTAAGTCAATACTAGATTTACTAGAGATGGAAGAAGATTAATTAATAATTGGATTTGAATGCAAAATTTGTTGTTGCAATTGATTAATAATTGGACCAAAAATTAATAATATATTTTTAGAAATTAATTGATAATTAGATGCTAAATTTATTATTTATATTTAGACTTTTCCATTCCTTATTGAAAGTAATATTTATGCCTACAATTCATAGTAATCTGCTGAATTTAATTAATAATCAAGTGTACTGTTTCACACTATATTTTGCAATTAATTAATATTTAGACCAATCATAGATAATATGCTGTTCAATTTTGTTAATAATTAGATGTATTAACTCATAATATATTGGAATTAATTAATAATTTAAGGTAATTTTTGAGAATTTATTTTTGAAATTGATTAGCAGCTATACCTATGAATTTACCAATTCGGATCAGGAGTAGTCCACTCGGGCCATTGATCCTCCTCTGCTATTCAATAAGATCATGGCTGATCTGATTGTATCATCAACCCCACATTCCCGCCTCCCGCCGATAACCTTTCACCACCTTGCTAATCCAGACTGTATCTCGCTTAGCCTTAAAAATATTCAAAGATTCTACTTCCACCACCTTTTGATGAAGAGAGGTGCAAAGACCCACGAAGCTCAGAGAGAAAATGCTTCTCCTCATCTTTGAATGAATTTCCAATGCTGAGTTGTTTAAACTGCATATTCTGATCACATATTAAACACAACCTTATCCGCAGCTACGAAATTTTGCTGCTGGTGTGAATGGGCTCTCACAAAATAGTGACTCCTTAGATATTTACCACAAAATTATAATTTTCCATTTATCAGAGGGAGTGCCGCATTCTCAGGGGGTCAGTACTGAGGTAGAATCGAACTGTTGTAGGGTAAGTACAGAAGAAGTACTGCACTGTCTGAGGGTCAGCACTGATGGAGTGCCGCACTGTCAGAGGGTCACCATTGCTGGAGTACAGCACTGTTGGTGGGACTTGAATAAGAGGACGCTGCATTGTCAGAAGGTCAGTGCTGAGGGAGCACCGAGCTGTCTGACGGTCAGAACTGAGGATTTGCCGCATTCTCAGAAAGGCATTATTACGGAGTGCAGCACTGTTTAAGGGTCAGTGGTGAAGACGTACAGCATTGTTGGAGGGTTGGTAATGCAATGTCGGAGGTCCAGTAATGAGGTAGTGCTGTACAATTAGAGAGTAAGTACTGAGTGAGAGCCGCACTGTCAGAGGGTCAGAAATGACTCTGCTGGATTCACTGGGAGGACTGTCGAACAAACGCTCGTGTCCTTCTTGAAGCTGGCTGCATGAGCATTCAGAAAAAAACTCTCGCAATGTCGACGTTAATGGAATGGACAGTGTCTGGATTGTGGAAACGTGTCTCTTGCTGCCAGGTCCTGTTTTCTCAACTTTCCAATGGGCAACGGTCGAGGGGGCAACGTTAAATCTCTGATCGAAGTGTGGCAGCATCGACGTTAATGGCTCAGAGGAGGTCGCTGCCCGTTGGTAAAATTTGTGATAATGTGTCCATCATTCTGCATCTCGCTTTGAGTCTCCATGTCTTAATGATGATGCAGAGCGGCCACAGTGACGGGAAGAAAAGGAAGCAAATCCTGCTCTCCGGATCCCACTACATGGTGGGACGTCCTGCCCCATGTGCCCGAAGCTCTGCGGCTCCAGAATCGGCCTGTTCATCCACATGAAGACCCACGGCAGGAAGTGGCTTCCCCGAGGTATCATCCTCAAATTGACGGACAGCCGAAGGAGAGGACATTCTACTATCAGGTTCAGTGTTGTGAAGAAGCTAGGACACAGAACATCATTAAGACATTGACATAGGTGGTAACTTTAGCGTGAATAGGGATTGATGAAGATTACTGGGACCAGGCAATTGGACAATGGGGAGTTTTGGGAGTGAGATGTCGCACTGTTGGAGGGCCAGTACTGAGGGAGCTCCAAGCTGTCAGAGAGTCAGTACTGAGGATATGCCACAACTATGCTTGGTCTGTAGTGAGGATTTGCTGCAGTGTGGGAGGGTCATTACTGAGGGATTGTAGCACTTTCGGAGCTTCAGTACTGATGTCGTAGTGACGTGCTGGAGGCTCAGTAAAGATCTGGTGCCATATTGTCAGAGGGTCAGTAATAAGGGACTACTGCACTGTCGGAGGGTCAGTGCTGAGGGGGTGCCGTACTTTTGGAGTGTCAGCCCTGAGATAGTGGCGCACTCTCCAAGGGTCAGTATTGAGTGAGTGCCGTACTGTCAGAGGGACAGCACTCAGGTAATATCACACCGGCAGAGTTTCAGTCCTGAGGGAGTAATGCACTGTCCGGGGGTATGCACTGAGGCAATGCCGCACTGTCAGAGTGTCAGTTCTGATGGAATTTCGCGCTGTCGGAGGGTCAGTTCTGAGGGAGTACCGCACTGTCCAAAGGTAAGTAGCGAGGGAATGTCGCACTATCGGTGGTTCAGCTGTGATGGAGAGTCGCACAGTCGGAAGATCAATTCTGAGGCAGTGCTGCACTTTCGGTTGGTTGAGGACTGAGGGAGTGCTGCACTATCGGAGGGTTAGTCCCGAGGGAGTGTCGATATGTTGGACGGTCAGTTCTGAGGGAGTGCTGAATGTAGGAGGTTCATTAGTGAAAGAGTGCAGCACTGTTAGTGGGTCAGAACTTATGATGAACTGCGCTGTTGGAGGGTCCGGACTGAGGGAGTGGTATATTGTCAGAAGTTCAGTACTAAGGGATTGTCGAAAGTTCAGTTCTGAGGGAATACCGATCTGTCGGTTTGTCAGTTCTGAGGGAGTGCCACACTGTCAGAGGGTCAGCATTGAGGGAGCGGCCAAGGCGCCTGAGGGTCAGTACTGAGGATGCACCACACTGTTGCATGATCTTTAGTGAGGATGTGCTGCAGTGTCGGAGGCCATTAGTGCGGGAGAGCAGCACTGTTGGGAGGTCAGGACTGAAGGTGTACTGCACTGTCGGAGGGTCATTGCTGCGGGAGTGCTGCAGTTTTGGAGTGTCAATATTGAGCGAGTTCCGCATTGTCGGAGGGTCAGTACAAGGGAGTTTTCCACTGTCAGATATTCAGTGCTGATGGACTTCCACACTGTCAGAGGGCCAGTACAGTTGGAGTAATACACTACCAGAGGTCAGTACAGAGGGAATGATGCACTGTCAGATGGTCAGCTCTGAGAGAGCACTGCACTGTCAGAGGGTAAGCACTGATGGAATGCCGCAATGCCAGAGGGTCAGTACTGAAGGACTGCCTCATTGACCAAGTTGCTTGATGAGTCTTTGGATGAATGATAAGTGCTAGATTTTGCTTCTGTTCAATAAACGTCAGTATTATTCGCTAATTCAGTGTCTGAGACTCTGCCTGATGGTTCTGTCTCTGTCGAACTGAAGGGTTAATTGAGGATCTATTAATTACCCGGTTCACTGCTGAATTAATTCAAGCCTCAGCTTATCAAAATAAACAGCCCTTTTTAAATGTACTGGGTGAGATTAAAGTCCTTTTTCTCCTTTTTCTAATATTATTCACTGATACCATGGGGAACACGTCCCGCCCGCCCGCTCCCGGGAACCTGTGGGGATCAGACTCCACAACACAAGCCGGTCACCATGGGGAATATTTCCCTCCAGCCCGCTCCCCGGGACCTGTGCTGGTCATGCTCCACACCATAAGCCGGACACCATGGGGAACAGGTCCCTCCCGCACAGTCCAAAGCCTTTGGGGGAGAGATTTTACTGCGCCCACCACTCGGTCGAAAGGCAGCTCCCCCTCCCCACCCCCAAATTCCCTGCCCTCCACTCATTCATTGGGAATGGAAATTAAAATGAGATAATGCTGGAAACTCCCAGACTCAGCTCCTCTCTGCTTTTTGAATGAATTATGCAATAGGGACAAAGGGGCATGTCAGCACATCCTTCAACTGCTGCCGGAATTTAGTCGGGGCATAAATGCAAGGATGTGTGGCGCAGAAGGATGCAGCAATATGGACTCATAGCACTAATTATACATCCGGACTCATACAGAACACACCATGATCGTGCCCACTGCAGGAGGAAATTTTCCGAGATAACAAACAGTAAAATGATGGATTTCTATCTACTCTCCACCTCTGGCTCTCTGGCCCTCTCCCCACTTCTGTGATCCCGGAGTCTCCTGCGGGCTCTGCTGTTCACTAAAATGCGTCTGACAGTGAGAACATTGAGCAGCAGAATCAAGATAAATGGGGCTAACGGGTTTAGAATGTAATGGACAAACTCGCTTGTTACCCAGACCGTAGAGTAATAAAAATCTAGTATTACAGAACATAACCAGGGTTCGTTTACAATTTGATACATTCCTGTGAGCATGGAATCCCAGAAAAGGTTCTTTAAAAATATCAGCACAGTCACTGTCCCAAGAACCACGCTTGTTTTGTCGGTTCATTGCAAAACACCAACTAATTAATTAACAAACTCAACATTGAAAAACACGAACAAATTCAACAATAAGGTTAGCATTGCAAAGCACCAACAAATTCAATAAGTGGTTTAACATTGAAAAACTCAATGAAATTCAACAACAGCATCAACATTAAGAAACACCAGCAAATCTACAACAACCTCAACATTGACAAACAGGTATATATTCAGCAAAAAACTTCTACATTGTAAATCACCAACAAATTCAGCAACATAAACATCGAAAAACACCCAGAAATTCAACAAGCTCGTGAACTTTGAAAAACATTTGAAATTGAAATTCAAAATTGAAATTCAACCACAACCTCAAAAATGAGAAACACCAACTAATTGAACAACAACCTCGAAATTGAGAAACACCAACAACTTGAAAAACAAACACAACATTGGAAAACAGCAATCAGTTCAATAACAACTCAACATTGGAAACACCAACAAATTCAGCAACAACTACAACATTCAAAAACCCCAGCAAATTCATAAAGAAACTCCGTACTGATTATCACCAACATATTCTGCAGGAACCTCAACATTGCAAAACATCAACAAGTTCACCAACAACTTCAACTTTGAAATGCACCAGCTAATTCAACAAGATTGAAATACTCCAGTAAATTCAGAAACCACGTCGCCATAGAAAATGAAGAACAAACCGATGAACCACCTCTGCATTGTTAAATACCAAAAAATTCAACAACAACTTCATCAATGAAAAACATCAACAAATTCAGCAAGCTTAACAGTGAAAAACATTAACACGTTCTAGAGGAACCTCGTCATTTGAAAACACCTACAAATTCACGTTAACATTGAAAAACATCTAAAAATTCAACAACAGCGCGGAAAAACACCAAGTTCAACAAAAATGTCATCAACTAAAAGTGCAAACATTTTCAAACACAACCTCAACGTTTAACAAACAATTGCTGAATTTGTTGATGGTTCTCAATTCTAACTCTGTTTATGAATTTGATGGTGATTCACAATCATTTTAACTTTGCTGCTGTTTTTCAAACGTGAATTTGTTGTTATGTTTGCTGATTTTTTTTTTCAATGTTGTTGCTGCTGTTGAATATGTTACTGACTTTCAATGTTGAAGTAGTTGTAAAATTTGTCAGTGTTCTACAATATTCAGGTTGTTGTTGAATATGTTGGTGATGTTCAATGTTGACGTTGTTGAATTTGTCGTTGATGTTATCAATGTTGAGTCTGTTGTTGAATTTGTTGCTCTTTTTCAATGTTGAGCTTGTTCTTGAATTAGTCGATGTTTTCAATGTTAACGTTATTGAATTTGTTGGTGCTTATTCATGTTGAAGTTATGGTTCAATTTGTTGCTTTTGATCAAAGCTGAGGTTGTAGTTGAATTTGTTGGGGTTATTCAATGTTTACATTGTTTATGTTGTTGATGAGTTTCAATGTTCAGATTGTTGCTGATTTTCAATGTTGAAGTTGTTGATGACTTTGTGAGAGTTTTTACAAAGTTGAGGTTGTTGCTGATTGTGTGCACTATTACAATGTGGAAATTGTTCTGGAATTTCTTGGTGATGCTCAACGTTATAGTTGTTGAATTTGTTTGTATTTTTCAATGCTAATCTTCCTATTGAATTTGTTGCTGTTTTGCAATGTTATGTTTGTTAATTAATTATTTGGAGATTTGCAATGTTGAGGCTCCTGTCGAAATTGTTGTTGGTTTTCAATCTTTTTGACTTTGCTGGTGTGTTTCAAAGTTAAAGTTGTTGGTAAATTTGTTGGTGATTTTCAATCTTGATGTTGCTATTAAACATGTTGATGTTTTACAATGCTGATTTTGTTTAATTTGTTGGTGATATTCAATGTTGAGGTTGTTGTTGAGTATGCAGTTGTGTTTTTTTTTCAAAGGCTGAGGTTGTTGCTGAATTGGTTTGTGTTTTTCAGTGTTGAGGTTGTTTTTGATTTTGTCGATGTTTTTCAATGTTGAGGTTGTTGTTGAATTTGTTGGTGTATTTCAAGGTTGAGGCTGTTGTTGAATTTGTTGGTGTTTTTAAATGCTGAGTTTTATTGAATTTGTTGGTGGTTTTCAATATTGAGTTTGTTGAATTTTTTGGTATTTTTCAAAGTTGAGGTTCTTGTTGAATTTGTTTCACTTTTTTCAATGTTGAGGTTGTTGTTGAATTTGCCGGCGGTTTTCAATGTTGATTTTATTGTTGAACTTGTTGGTGTTATTCAATGTTGAGTTTGTTGTAGTTGTTGGTGTTTTTCAAATCTGAGGTTGTTGTTGAATATGTTGGTGTTTTTCAATAATGTTGTGGTTGTTGAATTTGTTGTTATTTTTTAAAAGTCGCAGGATCGCGGGCTGAATGACCTTCTCCTGTTCCCATGAATAAAGTCCCTGTTAGTGGCTGACCGGGACGCCAGGATTGCTTTCCCCAATGCATAATCAACATCTGGGACAGCTGATACTCTGGAAGTACGGCGACGACTCTGCAGAATACAGATTGGTTTCTGTCCATGTGCCTGCTCCAGCAGGGGATACTTTGACCCATCTACTGCCCCTTTTCCATCCGCTCCTGAGCCTTCACCTCACCACAAGGACTCAGCGATTCAGTGGCCCGTGCCGATTGGAGGTTTGTGGTTAAATACACCATTTATTGCCGGGAAACCGTGATTGCCGCCTCTGGGCTATTTTCAGTTGTTTTGACTCTTCAACAAATGAATATATGATGTTAGCGGATATTCCACTGCATCCTTCAGCTGCTTTCTGAACTTGGACTGAGTCACTCCGTAAATAAATGTGTTTGTGCAGCAACTTAAACTCCGCAGCATCATTCCGAATTGTTTACATATATATTCGGAATCTGTGTAATCACTGGGATCTGTTCCCGTAATGGTATAAAATAAGCAATCTATAACATACACCGACCACAGCAGTCCGAAGCTGCCCGAGATGGTAAATAGTAAAATCACAGACTTCCTCCTGCTCTCCATCTCTGGGTCACTGCGATTCTCTCCCCTGCTCTGACCCCTCAGCCCCTTACGGACTCGACTGGCCAGTAAAATGTGTCTGACTGTCTGAGCGTTGAGCAGCAGAATTAAAGCGAATGGGAGCAATGGGGTTAAAAGAGTGTCAAACAAGTCAAATCCCACCCACCCGGGGTTAGTAAAATAGCTTGGCTTTGGATAACAGAACCACTGAACATTGTCGATTATCTCTCCATGTTCCTGTGTAAAGTGGTGCGGGATGTTTTTTAAACAGTGCAGAATGCCGGTTGATGCTAGAACCACAGCCGCAGTTTTCTCGGTGCAATATTTTGTTTTCAGCTTCTGCCAACAAATGGCCACAAATCGGTCAAAGGAGAAAGTGACGGTGAACCAGACTGAACAGTCTGTGGCTGCACGAGTCAGGACAACGAGAACACTACACACTGGGGTGATGAGCAGGAAACTCTGTCCAAAATAATAATAAGTTACCCTCCACATGATAACCTCAGTGATAATGACCATTAGGTCCGCCGTTGCCATGGCCACCAGATAGCGGGTGGTGCAGTTGGAGAGGCCACACTTTCCCCGGGTTAAGATGGCAATCGCCAGTAAATTAACTGTAAGAGAGAGAAGGGTAAAGAGACTGGAAATTAACTGATCAAACATTCACGCTCAATAAGGCCAATATTCAACCAACAAAACAGATCATTCTGGACCCTGCCAGAGGCTAAACTTTGAAATTAAAACTCCAAACCCCTCCCCAACCCATCCCCATCCTGTGAAATCCCGAGCTCAGACGGGGAAGCGTTAAATATGATTGGTCGGATATAAAGAACAGAAACAGGCAATTCGCCCTAAGCAGCTCATTTCAGTGTTGATGATCCACTGGAGCCTCCGCCCAGATTTCATCAGTTGAATCTGACAACGTAACACTCTATTCCTTTTTCCCTCACTTCCTTGTTCATATTCCCTTAACTGAATCTAAAGTATTCACAACACACACTCTGTGTGGTAGCGAGTTGCACATTATCACCGCTCTTTGGTTGAAGCAGTTCCCTTTGAACTCCCTCTCGGCTTTATTGGTAATTCTCTCAAAACGATGGCCTCCATTTATGCCCCTCTCTACAGGAAGAAATATTCTCTCTGTGTCCACTCTATCAAATCCTTTCTTCATTTTACATTTATAATTAGCTCACCCCTCAGCCTTCCATTTTCAACAGATAAAGTCACAGCCTGTCAATCCGTTCCTGGTATTTATACCCACGTATATCTGATATGATCGATGTACACAGTCTCTCCACCCTCGGCAGTGCCTCCGTACCCTTGGCTCTATAATATCTGAACTGAACTTAATCCAGTATTCAATATGTTCTCTGCCTAAGGTTTGATGCAGATTTATCATAAATGATCTACTTTTGCAATCCTCCTCAGTATTGACCACACCCTGTCTCAAGCTGTTCTCATCGGTAATCATCGACAATGTGTTTTGATTACCAAATTCAACTCATTAATGCATTTTGATGAGCACTGATCACAGCACTGAACCATGTGGAACACCACTTCCTACCTTCTGCCACTCTGAATAACGACCCTTTATTCCCACTGTCTGCTTTCTGTCCTCAATACAGCTAGCAATCCATTCAGCCACTTCTCCCTTGACGCCACATTTTATGACCTTATTCATTAGTCTGTTTTGCTCTCCTGTTTAACTGACAGTAAGCATCTCTTTCTCGTGGAGCAGTTGAATCGGCGACAGACCCACATCAATAATTTTTATTGTATACACTTACACTTACACAAGCCACAACAATAATCCACCCATCGTTTAAAGGTAACATCCGTAAAAATAAAAGCGAAAGCTATGTGAAATGGAGAGACCCGTCACCCTAAACAAGCATTCACAACCAAAGCAGTTTGTTGCATGCCAGTTATTGAACCAAATTCAGCATAGGTCTACCCTAACAGTTAATCCCGGTAATACATGGCCACTGGGTATCCCTTCCTCAGCTCTTCATTCCACGGGTTAGTGACCCACAGCCTCTGTAGTTTTGCACTAACAGATATTCCCAGTCACCCATAGGCACTGTGGCTGGGTGTTCCATTTCAGCTAGTTACCCATACTCAGTGCAACTGTACACTTACAGATAATAGAACGTAATGTGCCACTGGAGAATATAATTTGATATTACCGTTTCTATGCAAGTTATAAGCAGAACTTGATCTTCAGTTGGTGCAATATAATGAATCGGTAGAGATAATTCAGGGTATTTTTACTGTGGAAAATGCTACCACTGATCGACTGCCCATATAGATCCACCATATATGTAATATTATGAGTAGCAGAATAAAATCACAAAGCAGCTCACGTACATCTTCACAGACATTAAATGTTTATATTCACTTACCGGGTACACCAATTATTGCCAAAGTCAGGTAATATATTTTTCTAAAACTGTTAAACTGTTCAATCATATTCTCACTGAAGTGATTTGTCCCTTCGTCTCGTGTCAGTCTATCTGTATTAAACTGTGGGGCGATACATTCGCAAAGCCTTTAATTAATACTCTGTACGAACACCTCCGGGAATTTTAAGTTGCAGCTTATTTGTTTTAAACTTGAGCAAACAGGCTTCGAAAGTGAGTTAATTCCCTGCAGTACAGTCTATATTTAGCGCTGAGATTTCACTGGACAATTCTGAACACATCATTAGCTAACAAGTTTCGTTCGCCCAGCATTGACTCTGTTCACTCAAAAATAGGAAACATCAGTCCAAAAACAACATCTAAAATTGTCTCCTAAATGCTGATCCCAATGCTGTGGCTATTCAGTCATTGAATTGCAATTAATTGAGTCTCTCTCTCTCTCCCTCTCTCCCCCTCTCTCTCCCCTTGTCTCACTCTTCTTGTCTCTCTCTCAGTACCTCCATCCCTCTCTCTGTCTCTCTCTCATTGTCTCAATCTCTGCCTTCCTCTTCTTGTCTCTCACTCTTCTCTCTGTCACTCCACGCTCTCTCCTCTCTCTCCCATTTACTATTTATCTTTCTCTCTCATTGCCTCACTCTGTCTCTCACTCTCCATATCTCTCGGTCCTTTTCTCTCTCTCTCTCTCACTCACTCTCCCACACCGTCTCTCTTGTATTCACTCTTGCCTTTCTTGTCTCACTTTCTCTCTCTCGCTTTTGTCTCTTCCTCTCTGTATCTCACTCTCTCATTCTCTCAGGGGCGTGACTGCCCTCTTTAAATACCACTATCCTATCAAAGGGTAGAATGCCTCACTAAGGAACAGATATTTATATATTTGAACATTGAATCATTCACTTAGACTTGGAAAGGAATTAGGGGGGCAGATAGAGGGATTAAAAATGGGGATAATAAATGAATGAAATTTAGAATAAACAAAAATAAGTGGGTAAAACAAACAATCTAGGGAATGGGTTTAAAATGTGGTGAGGATAGAGGACAGAGCTCATCGTCTGATGTTGTTGAACTCAATCTAAAATCTGGAAGGCTGTAAGGTGCCCAGTCGGAAGACGAGGTGCTGTTCCTCCTGTTTGCATTTGGCTTCACTGGAACATTGCAGCAGGCCGAAGACGGACATGTGGGCTGAGATCAGGATGGAGTTTTGAAATGGCAAGCGGCAGGGAGGTCTGGGTCATGCTTGTGGACAGACCCAATGTGCTCCACAAAGAGGTCACCCAATTCTCTTTTAGTCTCCCAATCATAGAGGAGTCCGAATTTGGAGTAACAAATGCTATGGACAAAATTGAAGGAAGTGCAAGTGAAGCACTGGTTCACCTGAAAGGATTGCTTGAGCCCTAGGACAGTGAGGAAGGATGAGGACGGTGAGGTAAATGGGCAGGTGTTGCGCCTTGTGTGATTGCATGTGAAGTTGCCGTGGGAAGGGGTGAGGTGTTGGGGGTGATGGAGGCGTGGAACAGAGCGTCCCGGGGGGAGCTGTTACATTGGAATTCTGATGGAGGGGTTGAGAGGAAGATGTGTTTGGTGGTGGCATCATGCTGGAATAGGCGGAAATGGTGCTTAATGATCCTTTGAATGCAGAGGTTGTTGGGGTGTAAAATAAGGTCAAGGCGGTCCCAATCATTGTTCGGGGTGGGAGGGAAGCGGTTGAGGTCAGAGGCGGTGGAGATGGGTCAGACACTTTTGATGACCTTGTCAAGCACTGTGGGGGAGGGGGGTAACCTCGGTTAAGGAAGATGCAAGACATGTCAGAAGCGATTTGGAAAGTGGTATCATCCGAACACATGTGAAGGAACTGAGAGATTGAGATGGAGTCCTTACAGGAAGAGGGTTGTGAGGAGCTGTAGTCGAGGCAGCTGTAGGAGCTGGTGAACTTGTAATGAACATTGCTGGGCAGTCCATCAACAGAATTGGAAACAGAGAGGTCAAGGATGGTAAGGGAACTGTCGGAGATTTTCCATATGAAGGTGATAGAGGGGCCCAAATTTCAAGCAGAATTGATACATCTTTCCAGGCCCAGACAAGAACACAAAGCGCCACCAATTCAGTCATCGATGCACCTAAAAAAGCTTTTTCAGTGGGATGTGGACTGAGTAGGACAGGAACAAGGATTGTTCCACATTACCCATAAATAAACAAGCATAACTAGTGACATTGTGGTTGCCGTAGCCATCCCTTTTATTTGGAGGGCGAGGGATAAGTTAAAGGAGATTATTTTCAGTGAGAGAACAAGTTCAGCCAGGAGGAGGAGAGAGGTGGTGGATGTTGATTTTTTGGGCCTCTGTTCAAGGAAGAAGCGGAGATCCCTCAGACCAACCTGGTGGTTGGAGGATGTGTAGAGGGATTGGGCGCTCATGGTTACGAGGAGGCGTCATATCAATGTCAACAATTTCCAG
The DNA here is from genome assembly GCF_964194155.1 of Cetorhinus maximus. Lineage (NCBI taxonomy): Eukaryota > Metazoa > Chordata > Chondrichthyes > Lamniformes > Cetorhinidae > Cetorhinus > Cetorhinus maximus. The sequence continues at coordinate 170,724 of NW_027596199.1, forward strand.
TTCCCTGGCCCAAAGCGGCTGGGAAAGGGCTTTGGTGAGATCACAATTGGATTACTTTTTATTAAACATCGAATTTAGAACTGTTCTGAAAACAGGCTCATGCTAATCTGTATCAATGCCATCATGTAAAAATATTACATGTAGAAAGCCACCACCGGACTCTGTAAATTTCAACATACCACGTGGGAGTCGTTGACAAAGTTGTGTCGTCGCCAGAGGAGTCATCCAGAGACCCAGGGTAATGATCGGGGGACACGGATTCGGATCTCACTCGAATTTGAATATAATACAAATCTGGAAATAAACGTCTACAGATCACTGTGAATCCATCGTTGTTTGTGGTACAAATCCATCTGGTTAACTAATCCTCTTTTGGGCAAAGGAATCCGATGTTCTTACCTGTGGGACTTTATCTGACTCCAGATCCACAGCAATGGCACTAAGTTGCTTCAGAACACGAAATATCCCAAAAGGAATGAGACCGGAGAAATCACCAGGCATCGACGAAGGCACTGGAAATGACAACAATAAATCTAATTCAGTCGACCCTGCAAAATCCTCTTTACTAACATGGGGGCCGGGAGCGAGCTGTCTCACAGGCAGGTCAAGCAACAGCCAGACATAGTCGTCCTACCGGAATCATACAGAGAGAAAATGTCCCAGACACCACCATCGCCATCCCTGAGTATCCCCTGTTCTACTGGCATGACAGTCCCATCGCAGACGCAGGGCCACAGAGTAAATAGTTAGGAGGGAGTTGCGGTGGGAGAGCTCCACATGAAGTTCGGACCCGATGAAATCTCATGGCATCAGATGAAACATGGGCAAGGAAACATCCTGCTGATTACCACGGACAGCCGTCCCTCAGCTGATGAATCAGTGCTCCTCCATGTTGAATAAGGGAACCAACAGGAGGGAGAAAACATGCTTCATCTCATCCTCACTAATGCGCCTGCCGCAGATGCATCTGTCCATGACAGTATTGGTAGGAGTCACCACTGCACAGTCATGTTGGTGACCAAGTCCCACCTTCGTATTGAGGATACCCTCCATCGTGCTGTGTGGCACTACCAACGTGCTGAATGGGATAGGTTTCGAACCGATCCAGCAACTTGAGGCTGTGCGTCCATGAGACACTGAGGGCCATCAGCAGCAGCAGAATTGTCCTCGAACACAATCTGTAACCTCACGGCCCGGCATATCCCCCACTCTACCATTACCATCAAGCGTGGGTGTCAACCCTGGTTCAATGAAGTGTGCAGAAGGACATGCCAGGAACAGCGCCAGGCATATCTGAAAAAAGGTGTCAGCCTGTTGACGCTATAACACAGGACTACTTGCATGTCAAACTTGCATAAGCAGCAAGTGATAGACAGAGCTAAGCGATCTCACAACCAAAGAATTAGATCTAATCTCTGCAGTCATGCCACAAGCATTCGTGAATGGCGGTGGATGAGGGGGCTCCAGTAATATCCCCATCCTCAATGAAGGAGGAGCCCAGCACATCAGTGCAAAACCTAAGGCTGAAGCATAAGCAACAATCTTCAGCCAGAAGTGCCAAGTGAATGATCTATCTCGACTCCTCCGGGGTTCCACAGCGTCAGAGATGCCAGTTTTCAGCCAAATCTATGTACTCCACGTGTTATGAAGAACTGGCTGAAGGCACTAGATAATGAAAAGATTATGCACCGTGACGATATTCTGACAATTACACTGAAGACATGAGTTCCACAACATTCTGCGGCACTAGCCGAACTGTTCCAGTACATGTAGAACACTCGCAACTTACTGTCAATGTGGAAACATTCCCAGGTATTTTCTGTGCACAAAATACAGGACAAATCCATCCTGGCCAATTACTTCCCCATCAGTCTACTCTCGATCTTCAGTCAAGTAACGGAATGGGCTATCAACAGCGCTATCATGCAGCACCTACTTAGCATTAACCTGCTCACTGACGCCCAATTGGAGTCCTGCCAGGTCCGCTCAGCTCCTGACGTCATTATACTCTTGTTTCAAACATGGACACAAGAACTTAATTCAAGATGTGAGGTGAGAGTGACTGTCCTTGACATCAAGGCAGCGTTTGACTGAGTGTGACATCAAGGGGCCCTAACATATGTGGAGTCAATGGGAATCAGTGGGGAATTCGCTACGCTGGTTGGAGTCATAAATAGCACAAAGGAAGATGGTTGTGATTGTTAGAGGTCCAACATCTCAGTCCCAGGGCATCATTGCAGGAAATGTTCAGGGTAGAGTCCTCGGCCCAGCATCTTCAGCTGCTCATCAGTGACCTTCCCTCCATCATAAGGTCAGAAGTTGCGATGTTCGCTGATGATTTCACAATGTTCAGCACCATGCTCGACTCCTCAGGCACTGAAGCAGCCAATGTCCAAATGCAGCAACACCTGGACAATATCCAAGCTTGGGCAGATGTTAGGAACGAGAGAGATTAAGTAAGTTATATTTGCATTTGTTGGTTTAGGAAATATTTTTTGCTTTAATTTTCAAGTATGATTTCTGTTTCTCGAAGTGTGGGTTAAAATGGTGAAACCTGGGATGTCGTTACATTTTTGAGAGGCGGGAGCAAGTGGAAGCTCGGTTTGAGTGCCTGCATTTTCAATGACTTTTATGACCCTTGAGGTGGAGAGCTGTGTTATCATGTGGGGTAGTGGTTTAGGGAAGTTTAAGTACAAAACATTTGCTGTTTCCTAGCAGTCGGATTCCAGAGAGGGTGGCCACACACACACACACACACACTCACACACACACATACACACAGACACACACATATGCACAAGCACACATACACAAACACATACACACAGTTATAAACCGAAAGCAGTTTGAGTTCATTTGGTGTGTATGTTCTAATGCTGAAAGGACTTGCCAGGAGAAGGAACCTGGGAGAGGGGCTGGTAGCAACTCCGAAACTAAATTTGAAACCAGCTGGCAGGAGAAGCTGTACAGTAGGGAACTTCAGAAAGAGAAGAAGAGTGGTCTGAAGAAGACCTTCTAATCAAAAGAAGCAAACAGGAATCTGGACATGGCCCTGGTAGGTAGTATTGGGAGTGAGAAGCAGAGAAAGGTTTCAATTTTCAATTTACAATTTCAGCATGCAGATTTAAAGCAACTTCTGCTTGCAAAAATGCAGAAGGTCCAAGGAGACAGCTCGAGTTCTGTAAGGCCTTGCTATGGCCAAGTGAAGCAATGGTGTTCTTTTGGCATGGCTGAGACAGTGAGAGAGAATACATGGCAGGAAGCTTGAATGCCCGTGACGATCCAGGAGAGCTCGAAGCCCTGCAGATGGACCGTTATGGAAGGCGTCTGAGAGAAAGCATGGTTTGGGAGGAGATTCCAAATCGGTTCTTGGAGAGTGGAGGTTGGGAAGCCTCGTGTGAAAGACGGAGCTCAATGAGACCGGTTAGCTCAAGATTTTACAAGCGATTGGGGGGAGATGTCAGGTATCCATACCACAAGTCGCACATTGTTTTGCATGGACTGTGTAACGACCGTGAACATTAGAGTATAAGATAGATGTTCTAACATCTGCTTTCTTTGTAAATCTGTATATATCTGGAAAGGCACACTTATGGTGAAGGACCTATCATCTTTTCAAGTTTAATAAATGTTTTATTCATTGTTAAAAACCGATCAGCTGTCTCCTGTAACTTTTTTCAGTCGACACTCTCCATACATCTAAACAAAAAATCAAACTTAAGATCTCTCAAGCTGGGTACCACCCTGGGATCAGACTTTTCCCGTAGGAACATCATCACGGATCATACCACTGACAACTGGCAAGTGACATTCACGCAACGCTTGTGCCAGGCAATGACAATCTCCAAGAAGAGCGAATACAACCATTGCCTCTTGTCATTCAAAGGCGTCTAACACTATCAACATCCTGGGGGTTACCATTGACCAGAAACTGAACTGGACCAGCCATATAAATGCTGTGGCTATAACAGGATGTCATAGTTCAGAATTCTGCGGATTGTAACTCAGCTCTTGTCTACAGAAGGCCTGTCCACCATCTACAAGGCACAATTCAGGAGTGTGATGGAATACTCTCCACTTGCCAACATAAGTACAGCTCCAACAACAGTCAGGAAGCTTGAGCAAATCTAGGACATAGCATCGCTCTTGATTCGCACCACATCCGCAAACATTAACTTCCTCTACCACCGAACCACAGTAGCAGCAGTGTGTACGATGTACAAGGTGCACTGCAGGAACTCACTGAGCCTTTTTAGACAGCACCTTCCAATCCCACGACCATTATCATGTAGAAGGACAAGGGGAGCAGACACATTGGAACACCAACTCCTGGAATTTCTCCTCAAGTCACTCACAATCCCGTTTTGGAAACTTATCGCTGTTCCTTCCCTGTCGCTGAGGCAATATCCTGGAACTTGCTCCCGAACAGCACTGTGGGTGCCTCTGTACCTCAGGGACTCCGGCCGTTCGAGAAGGCTGCTCAGCACCACCTCCTCAAGTGCAATTAGAGTTGGGCAAAAAATGTTGACCTAGAAAGCTAAAAAGTTGACCACATCCAATTAACCAATGTAAACAATAATCTAAAAGGAAACAGTGGATTGGCAGAAATGGGTCTTCCTCTAATTGGCCAGATCTAATGAGTGGTCTGCCAAAGCGATCAGTGTAGGGCGCTAATTTTTTAAAATTTATATGAATGAATAAATGAAAGTATTTAGTAAATTTGCTCATGACACAAAGATTGGGAGAATAGTAAGTTGTGAAGAGGACATAAGGAGGCTACAAGGCATGTAGATAGGTTAAGTGAGTCGTCAAATACGTGGCTAAAGGAGAATAACGTGGGAAAATGTGAAATTGTCAATTTTGGCTGGAAAATGTATTTAAACAAGAATCTTATTATCCAAATGGTGAGGGATTGCAGAGCTCCGAGATGCAGAGGGGTCGCGGTGTTCTAGTGCAGGAATTAGTAAAGGCTAGTATGTAGGTACCGCAGGTAAATAGGAAATGTAATAGAAGTTTATCATTTATTGTGAAGGGTTTTTAATGCAATAGTTGGGAGGTTATATTTGACATGCACAGAGCACTGGTGAGAAAACAACTTGAGTATTGTGCACAGTATTGGTCTCGTTATTTAAGGAAGGATATAATGCGTTGGAAGCCATTCAGAGAATGTTTAACAGACCTTCTCTGAATGGGCGGGTTTTCTGATGAGGAAAGATTGGGCGGGCTAATCTTATATCCACTGGAGTTTAGAGGAGTGAATGAAAGATAAAAGATTCAGAGGGATCATGGCACGGTCAATCTGCAGAGGATCCTTCCTGCTGTGAGAGAATTTAGAACTGGGGCCCAATGTTTAATAATAAGGCGTCACCCACTGTGCACAGAGATAAGGAGAGTTTTTCTTTCTCTTAGAGGGTCATGAGCCTTCGGAACTCTATTTCTCAAAAGGTGGTTGGTGAAGAGTATTTGAATTCTTTTAAGGCAGAGGTGGTTCGGTCTTTGATACGCAATGGAGGTAAAAGATTTTCAAGGATAGGCAGGGCTGTGGAGTTGAGTTTACAATCAGATTATACACGATCTGCTGCAGCAGTCTCCAAGTCTTCTGGCTCATGAGATATGGAATAAATCAAGTGAGTCTCAGTACCCAGGTTAACATGTATAAGTGGCGCCTGAATTCACTGCCTGTCACACCGTCCATCACATTGTTGATGACTGAAATCGATCCCGCTTTTCACTACTTTGTGTGTGCGCGTGTGTACAGGACATAACAGGTCAATTACCCACTTCTCCCAGTAGGTGCCTGTCATGTAGTTGTCCTACAGCAGCTTGGCTGGAGCAGCGGCTAATTCTGGGGCACAAGTCCTCAATGCTCTGGCAGTGATGCAGTCAGCCCCTGGGGCCTTTGCTGTACCCAGAGGCTTCACAAGTACCTTGATATTATCGAAGTGAATCGAGTGGCTTCAGTCTGGCATCTGCGATTCAGAGGAAGTGAGGTGGAGGCCGGGATGGATCATCCACTCGGACCTTCTGGCCGAATATGGTTGCAAATCTTGCAGCCGAGTCTTTTGTGCTGACCTGCTGTGCGCCCAGATCATTGAGGATGTGGGTGTTTGTAGAGCCTCTACCTCCGGTCTGAATATTATCTTTTAATGGAACCAACATTAGATGTTGCAGAAATGCAGAGCTTTAATTTGATCGTTTGATTGAGGGCTGGCTTATTTCTTCCAGTCGCATTGGACTCCGCTGTTTGGGTTCCTGTAATATTAAGGTCGTTTTGCCACGTTCTTAACTCATTTTGTGGGGCGACTTGTGCTGATGGATTAACCCATTGCGGATATTAATAAACATTGAGTGGTTTAGATTATTTAAAAACAAAAGCTTTCTGAAGATGATAGCGGTGTCATGGGCAGCAGCATTTGCAGAAATAACTGGGTACAACGAGGCATTTAAAAAATGCAACCATATTCTGTTAAACTGGTAACTCGTCCCAGCCTGAAGATTAATTTACCCGTTTGTCTCCCTTCCTCAGATTTAATGTACTGACGATAGTGATTATTTCTCGGGGAAAGTGCGGGCTCTCGAAATGTGCCACTTACTACCTTGTGGCCATGCAAGGAGCAGATAAATTGGTCGTTATCATCGATCTGTTTCTGAGGCATCTTCCAATTCGTTATACTACCGAGTTTATGTTCCTGTTTTTTATTCCAGTGTGTAATATCCATGCTGTTCTGCTTTACGCAGTCACAGACTGTTCTGTCTGGTTCACTGTCACTTTTACATACGATCAGTTTGTGGCTATTTGTTGCAGTAAGTTGAGAGCAAAATATTGCACCACAAATACTGCATCTGTGGTTCTGGGAACAGTTAGTTTGTTGGGCAGTTTGAACAATGTGTTCTGGTAATTTATGTATACGGCTCAGTATTGGGGCATGAATTTCCCCTGGTTTTATTTTGTGACATTGGATCTTCAGAATTCACGGACATGGGCAGCAATCGAGTTTCTTCTTTACATTGTAACGCCAGGAGTCCAATTTTTCCTGGTTTCAGAGATCAATGCTTTACCGGAGGGGTATATTTTACTGAGGAGCAGAGGCCGCAGGAGACTCCGGGCCCAGAGCAGTGGGACTCAGAGACACAGAGTTGGAGAGTCGAAGGAAATCCATCATTTTACTGTTTAATTTCTCAGGAAATTTCATCCTGTTATGAGCTGTCTTCACTGTGTTTTCCCTATGGTGGCGAATGGTAGGTTTGGGCTATACTTACGTAAGATCATCACTTTTATTCGGGAAATAGGCTTCATGCTGCAGCTCCTGAGCTGCTGCACAAACTCTAGTTTGTATGCAGTTACTCAGATTATGTTCAGAGAGCATCTGAATGCTGGGCTGAAATTCCCCTTTACTCCGATTCTAAAACTCATTCAATGCTGAGCTGAATTGAGTTGAGAGCAAAATATTGCACCACAAATACAGCATCTGTTGTTCTGGGAACAGTGGCTTTTTTGGGCTGTTTGAAGAATGTGTTCTGGTATTTTATGTAAACGGCTCAGTATTGGGGCATGAATTTTCCCTGTTTTTGTTTTGTGACATTGGATGTTCAGAATTCAAGGACATGGGCAGCAATCGAGTTTCTTCTGAAAGGGGCTGAAATTCCCCTTTACTCCGATTCTAAAACTCATTCAATGCTGAGCTGAACAGAATGATTTCACAACCAGAACACGCTTACTCCTCATGCTCTGCCCGACCCAACTCTCCACAACAGGTCCAGTGATAGTGATTAATTATAAATCTCTGTGACACAGGCTGAGCCATCCTCAGGCACTGTCAGAGATATACTGTGAACTGGGAAAAGACTCTGGATACCACCTATATTTGATATTGGGCTTCGGGAAAGTGTAGGGTGGGATTATTCAACCTGGAGCCCCTGTTGGAAAAGCCCATATATCAGCATCTCACACAAAGTACCATGTAACTGCCCCCGATTCCAATCAGAAAGTGGCTCCCATCACACCCAGCACAAAGCCTCCTTCCACAGCAAAACACAACTTGATTCCTGTGGACACAACAGCCAAAACAAGCTGGACTTCCACTTCTGAGCACAATGATTCAAATCAAATTAATTGCCTCCTGTCAGACTGATCATGTCCAATAGAAACCTCAGCAGTGATGTTATTCTATTTCATTGTGTCATCAATGTGTATTCAGACATCAGTGCCACTTCACATGGGCTATAAAGGCTTCCATCCCAATTCGACAATGACTGCCTCAGACTGGACTCGCATCTTTTGTCAGAGTTTTTGTCTCTTTGGATCGTTTGATCAAGGAATGAATTTGAAAAGGGTGAATTCCTCTTGTCAAACCCGTTTCACTATCTTCGGATTAAAGTGATACAACCCTACCCTCTGCTGCCGCTCACCGCCACTACAGGCACAGCTCTTTCCCAGTCTCAGAGAAGTTCAGTTACTGCATGGCAGCATCTGGAAACAAATTGAAGAAGTCTGAATATTGAACAATACTGTAAGGGATTGAAGATTGCCGCAGGGTTCACAGTATCACACTATCACAGTATCACATATCACATCCACTCTGCAACTGCCTCTATACCCCATGGGTTTCCGTTTCCATTACATTTCTAACTAATGACGTCTGATCGCACGCCGATGGCAATACTATCTGTATGACAAGAAAATGACTACCATCATCACTTTCAGCTATTCCGGAAGCGGCCACGATCCAATTCATCAGACATGTTTGCTTTCCTATAAAGATTCCCATGTCCCTTGTATTCTATGAACCGATACATTGTATACAGAAGGGCCACTATTTTTGCCCTACATCATGGCCTGTAGAAATTGAGCCACCAGCGTCATTCGACTGCCTGGCTGCAGTTCGAGTGTTTGTTCTTTTTTCAAAGCAGGGTGGAACATTTACAAGCTTCCAGTCATCGGGCGTCACTAAATCAACCACCCTTCACTCAGCAAAACTCGTACATCTCTGTCCTGAAACAGGAATGCTGGAATGAAATGGGTTAACTGAACCATTTTGTTCGGTGGCAGTAATTAATGTCAGTCTCCATGGAATTTAACTGTGCCTCTGACAGTTTGCCTTCTTCAATGCGTTATCCCACAGTATTATCAGGAGCATTCCATCCGCAACAAACCGGCATCATCGGATAAATAGGGAGGCAGAGGAGAGGACAGAATCTGAGAACAATAGATTGGAATGTTACAGCAATGGATCAGAACGTGTGAAGAATAAATTGGAATGTTACAACAATGGATCAGGGCCTGAGAAGAATAGATTGGAATGTTACAACAATGAGGACGAGCTTCACCACGGCGCTTAACTTACTTTCTGCAGAAGATCATTGGATAACGTTAAATTGGCTCATTTTATGTGCGCTTTTGGTAATTCAAGGAGTTTACTATCCCATCCTCGCTATTCTCGGTGTCCCTGGTAAGTCTTTACATTCTGACATTAACTTGTGAAGCATGTTTAACTTCATTATAGTGCTTGTCGTCTAAATTCTGGTAAGACAAGTGTCATTGTGTGAAGTTCTGATCAATAACTCTATTCCTGATCCACGTACCCCAGACTTCTTATCTGCTTATTTCTAACGTTGCGGGTTATGGGTGAACTTGAGGGCTCTGTTGGCCCTAACTTCTTGCATTGTCAAGGTTGTTTTCAGGCTTCGCACCCGGAGGGGAGAATTGAAATTGAGTCACACACAAACTGCCAGCCAACATTCCCAATTCGGACACACAGATGAGCAGTTCTGTGCCACAGTTTACTCCCCTCAGTTTCCTCCCTAGACTTAATTTTGCCAACAGCCTACAGCAGACCATAACGCAAGGCCAATTCCCTTTCCACTTTCCATGTCCCTACCTCCACGGCACCCACTGCCCCGGCGCTGCCTCATCCCTGCTTGCGCCCAGCATCCATGGCAAGCTGGAGTTGTGGTAAGAGGTGGGGTGCAGTTGGGACAAGAACAACTGCAGCTTCTCTAGTATGTCCATGTATCCTACATCACTGGATACACTCTGCTAAATATCGCCTACACTCCCTCACAAACCTTTACATCTTTCAAAAAGTGTGGCGCCCGATGTTGGAAACAACATACAGAGCGGGATCAAAATAGTGCTTTACGTAGATTTATTATAAAGCCGTGCATTGTGTTCCCTCTGCCGCTATTCACATTGTGGGGGATCCCATAAGCTCTATGCAGAGCGTTCTTATCCTGTCCTGCCCACGGCAGAGATTTGTGCAAAAACATGTCCAGGTCTCTCTGTCCTTGCACTGCCTCTGAATTGGACAATTGAGTTTGTATTGATTACATTATATTGGATTGTATCCTCTCCAATATTCTCCCAACCCCGCCTCTCTTTCTTCCTTTTAAATCGTTTTGTAAAATGTAACTCTGTGTTCCAGCTCTGGTTTAATGGGGCCAATGTCTTCTTCTTCAGCTCGTTGTAGTATTTGGTCCGATATTGCTCCTGTCAAACGCCTAGAAATGTTTGGCTATACTAAAGGTGCTATATTTATGTTTGTTGTTTTTGATGTTATTGTTTAAATGCTCCATATGACAGGCAGAAACTGCAGCGAGGAAGCAAATGTGATGTTTCAGGTCGGTGAGCCTTGATCATGGAGAGGTTGTGGACCAGTCAGGAAAAGCCCTGCCATGGAATCCGAAGCCCGGGGTTTGAGATCCACTCCCAAAACTGTTGGCCATAGGAGAACCCAGTCAGTAACCCAGGCAAACCAACTTGTGCGTTACCAGCCCCTGGGTGAATAAAGGAGAAGGACAGCGGAAGCGGGATTACACAACTGGAAGAGAAACACCTGTCCAATCCAGAACTCATAGTTTAGCGTTCAGCATTGTGACAACTCTATTTCAGCTTGGATCGTAGGAAGGTCGAGAAGTTTGCTTAGATCTGGTTGAATGTAAGGGGCAAATGATATTAAGTCATGCAGGGAAAGGATATCAGAATTTGCAATAGATTTGAATTCAAATATTGCTGTAAAAACCTTTTATTGCTTTAATCTCTCCAGCCTTCCAGATCATCACTGGCTTTTCCTTTGTTCGTTCCGGCACAATCATATTCACACAGCTCAGGAAAGAAGAGCACAAATCATCATTTGAAGACTTGCTTAATCAAAATGGACACTTTTGTCCCAAGCTAATTTCCATGCTTATCTGTCTTCCACACAGTTAATTTATTGTCCATTGTCATTCTGTCTCGGGGAAACTGCGGTCTATCCAAATGTGTCGCTCGCTACCTGGTGGCCATGTCAGCGGCAGATCTACTGGTCGTTATCCTCGACCTGGTATTGAGTAACATTCCGATCGTTTTTGCGGAACAGTTTCGTTTCCTGTATTCTATCCCTGTGTGTAATATCCATGCTGTCTTCCTATATGCCGCCACTGACTGTTCTGTCTGGTTCACTGTCACTTTCACCTTTGATAGATTTGTGGCTATTTGTCTCCACAATCTGAAAAGTAAATATTGTACCGAGAAAACAGCGGCCGTTGTTCTGGGAACAGTGACTGTGCTGAGCTGTTTAAAGAACATCATCTGGTACTTTATGCTCAGAGGTGGGTATTTTCTGAGGAACGCGCCCTGGTTTTGCGATATATAATTTGCTGTTCAGCTCTCTATGGTCTGGATGACTATAGAATTTCTCCATCACATCCTTACACCCTGTGTCCCATTTTTCTTGATTCTGCTGCTCAATGTTCTCACCGTCAGGCACATTTTAGTCAGCAGCAGAGCCCGCAGGAGACTCCGGGCTCACAGCAGTGGGGAGAGTCCCAGCGACCCAGAGATGGAGAGTCGGAGGAAATCAATCATTTTACTGGTCGTTATCTCGGCCAATTTCATCCTGTTGTGGGCATTGTTAATATTGTTTTCTATATGGAGCCGGATATCATTCCTGGGGAATGTGCAAGTTGACCTAGATTATATTGTGATGGAATTGGGCTTCATGTTGCAGCTCCTGAGCTGCTGCACAAACACTGGGATTTACGCCGTGACTCAGACTAAGTTCAGGGAGCAGTTGAAGAATGTGCTGAAATATCCCTTTACTCCAATTCTTAAATCCATTGAATGACTTAAGCACTGACTGATTGAGAATGTCCATTTAATTTTGTATTTCTATTGGTGGCGCGTCTGTTACTGTGGCAACAGCAGGCAAAGAGCAGGGTGGTGCTGTTATCTTTATGGTGACAGAGCAAATGGACAGAGTCTGTTCCACATGATGTTGTTTGCCAGCCCTGCCCAGAGGCCCATACTGACTGGAGCACAGAGAAATAAAGGGTCGTGTCATCAGTGAGCCCGTCCACTCCTGGTTTTCATAGCTACCAGGGCATCAACAGAAGCAGCAACAGCAAGGAGGGATGGCATCTGTCATTGGCCGGGGGTGGGATAAAACAGATACATGGGGTTGGCTGGTTTTCCAGGCACACCAGAGCAGGAGGGTAATATAGCACCAACAGTGGGTGAGGCGCCAATTACAGGTGCACCGAGGAAGTAGGGTGATAAAACTGGTGCTGCGTGGGATGGTGTGTGGTATTCCAGGTTCTCGAATGTGGAAAGGTAATACAACGGGTACACCAACTGTGGGGGTACGGCGATGTCGTAATCCAGGTATACCGGGAGGAAGAATTAATACCTGGTGCACTAGATGCGGCGGTGTAGCGATATCAATTATAGAGTGCGAGGAGGGGTGAAATAACGGGCTTTTATCTAAGTGCTGACCCTCTGAAAGTGCTGCAGTACCTCAGTATCGACACATGACACTGATCAGTACTGTGATTCTCTGACAATGTATCGCTCCCTCAGTACTCACCCTCCCTCAGTGCTGGCATTCCGTCAACGATGCCTCTCTTACAGTGCACTGCTCCCTCAGTATTGACCCTCTGACAATTCAGCACTGTGACTGCACTGAGCACACATCAATGCAGCAGTCCCTCAGTTCTGACCCTCTATCAGTGCTGCACTGCCGCAGTTCTGACCCTCTGACAGTACGGCGCTCCTTCCGTGCTGAACCAATGACAGTGCCACACTCGCTCTGCATTGATACTGTGATATTGCGGCCATACCTCAGTACTGACCTTCCGACAATGCAGCACTGCCTGTGTACTGAACAGTCAACAGTGCAGCACTCACTCACTACTGACCCTCTGACAGTGAAGCACACCCTAAACACTGAGCCTCCAGCAGTGCTGCACTCCCTCATTACTGACCATTTGATAGTGCACCATTCCCTCAGTGCTACCCCGATAACACTGTGGAGCTTCCTCAGCATTGACCCTCTGGCAGTTCATTACTGTCTCATTATAAACCACGGAAAAGTGCAGCTCTCCCTCAGTACTAACTTGACGACAATGAAGCACTCCATCAGTACTCTCCTTCTGATAGTGTTGCACTCGCCCTGTACTAACCTTCCAGCAGTGCAACAATCCCTCAGCAGTTTCCGTCCGTACAGCACTCCCTCAATACTGACCTTCCAGCAATCCAGCAATCCCTCAGTACATACAATATGACCGTGCAGCGCTTCCTCAGTTATCCCCCCGCGGACATTGAGTCGCTCCCTCAGTACTCATCCTCTGCCAGTTCAGCACACTCTCAGTACTGGCCATCCAACAGTGCAGCACTCCCTCAGCATTGAACCACTCACCGTGTGGCGCACCCTCAGACTGACCCTCCGATGGTACAGTGCTCCTCTGTGCCGACCCTCTGATAGTGCAGCACTCCCTCTACACTCACCCTTTGACAGCACAGCTTTCCAACAGTACGGCTTCTCCCATAGAGCAGAACTCCATCAGTACTGACCGTCTCACTGTGCAGCACTCCGAAAATGCTGACGCCCCAACACTGCAGATTCCTTTCTTTACTGACCCGCCTTTTTATCAGGTCGCACTGTCTATGTCCTACTAATCAGTGCATCAATGTCTAAATATTGACCCTCCCACAGTGCAGCACTACCTCAATACTGAACTTCTGACAGTGCAGCACCAGCTTAATGCATACCATACGACATTGCAGCACTGCCTCATTACTGACTCTCTGACAATGCGGCACTCCCTAAGCACTGACCCAGCGACAGGGCAGCACTCCATCTGTCCTAACCCACCGACTGTGCAGCGCTCTCTAATTTTGCCGCTTCCAATAGTGCATCATTCTCCCACCACTGACCGTGCAGCCTGTGATAGAAGATAGAAATAGTGAGGTTGAATATGATTAGGACATTTTACTTTAGAATTGAATCAGTGGTCACTCTTTGTTAATGCGTAGAAAACGGTTAAAGGCTTCATACAGGTTACTTTGCACATACAGTTACAACAGAGGACCATTGGAACATTCCCTGATGTTGTGAGAATTCATTGACATTTCAGAAGCCCTTTTCGGAATCCAATACCAGATTTGGGCAATCTCCAGAAAAAATAGACATCAGAATATGTAAATTCTGTCTATATGATAAAGTTTCACCCTTTAGCAAAGACATGTTAAAACGACAGTAACATTCATTAATGATAAGTTAGTGTGTAATTTGGAGTTATTGAGGTTTTAAGAAAGAATCCTAATAACTTGGTCCAGTGTATCACTAAGTTCTAGTGGACTATATTCAATTCGTAGTGAACATTATCAGAGACCTTTATGAAGGGCCGATGCGGCGGGGATATAGCCTTTCAATGACCTACTTGGAATATATATATATATTATAAGAGCATTCTGTGAAAAGTTTATAAACTAGTTCACACAAATACAGATGATGAGAATACTAAAACAAGGTATACTGGTTGTAAGAGTGTTATTAGAACATATTACAAAAATCTATTGACCTTATAAACACTCACAGTGACCAAATAATGAGACAGCCCTGAACAATTAAACCATTAACAAAAACAGTGAAAAATGGAACCTTAAGAGGATGAATAAAGAGAAAGCAGCTTAGACAAAGAAGGAACACCACAGTTGCTAAGGGCGATCAGAATTGACAGATAGGGAGGAAATCATACCACTGAAAAGCCAGCAGTGTTGAAATCCTCAAGTTACCACTTCTCACTAGAGCTGTCTGCATGGCTAGACATTTCCAACTTCATTGCGTTGACCATAATCGGCTCACTCTTCTTGGTACTTAATGTAACAATTTGCTTTAAAGCTTGATGGACGATTATAAGATATTTCTGACTGTAGCATTGAATAGTTTTATATTATGGGTTCTATATTACAACTAAGATTATGCTTTCCATCTTTGCATATCTTTAAAATTTCATGTACTTACCTATTTAAATTGTCTTGCATTTTCTAGCTCTTGAATAAATGTTTAAATAATATAGGAAACATAATGTCTCACTCAGTATTCTGTATACGACTTCACGGAGCTCAACACTGCACGATCCTAAAGAGGGAAATATTTTTTATAACGAGTGCCACGCCTATTATAATATCCGTGTATTTGTAACATAGCTGAGCATTATATTGTTTTCAAAGGATAGTCTTGATGAAGGTACGATCGCTGTTGGAATCCTTCACTCAGCGTGTGGGGAATCACTTCCTAATTCCCCAAGCAAGAGTATGTGAGAGGTGTATGTTTTAAACTCAGGTGAGGGTTATTATCGGAGAAGAGGTCGTTATCTGGAAAGCCCCTGAAGGATAAAGGTTATAATCCACATCAAACCCTGCGACATAGCAGCACTTCCTCAGCAATGGCCCTTCGATAGTTCACTGCCCCTCAGTAAAGACCCTCCGATAGTGCGTCACTCCCTCAGTATTGAGACTCCGATTGTGCAGCACTCTCTCATTACTGACCCTCTGACATTCCCCGCCCCTCTCAATTGGCACTCACCCCCACCTCCACCGCCATTATACAATAAGGTAATCGGGCATTCAGTGGACCGACATGTTCTCACTGTCAAAGGTTTGGACTCCTGAAACAATAACAGAATCACAGAATTGCAGAATCGCGACTGAGCAGAAAGTGGCCATTTGGCCCATCGTGTCTAAACCTGCCGCCCGAACGAGCATCATGGCTCAGTGCCATCTTCCTGACTTTTCCCTGTAACGTTACACATTGTGCCCATATAAATAATCATGTAATGGCCTCTTGAATGCTTCGATTGAACCTGCACCCACCACACTCCCAGTTAGTCCTCTCCAGTCCAGAACCACTTGCTATGTGAATAAGACTTTCATTCACCTCAACCTAGATTTAACAGGCCGGATTAGAAAATTAAGAGTCACAAGGCAACGGCACTGAAACAATGGATGATCTTTCTATGAGCTTCCGTGTGTAGAGATGGCGGTTGCAATCATTTCACTCATGGCCGGCGGTCAAAATACTTTTTTTTTAAGTATTGGAGCTACGTTAGTTCAAGCGTCATCAATGAGCATTGAGGGTCTGTAAGGTCCAAATGTTTCTTCATATCAGTGAAATATTTTCAATATAAGGATGCGTAAACTAAAGGTTTATTTGCCAAGATACCAGAAGTTGCCAGGTCACCGTGGAGATGGTTGGGGTTTTGGGAGATTCTATGGTTTCAATTGCTCTGCCAGTTTGTTGAGATTGTTTAGCTGCAACTGGGACAGGCGCAGTGAGGCAATCCCCAACCAGATTGTGACACAAGTATATTCTCCCTTTAATGTGGGGGCCAAACAGCACCCAATGGAACAGGTGTCTCTTTCCTGAGTGCTGCTATGACTCGAAATATGTATTTTTGAACAATCTTATCAAGGTGCATGTTCACCTTCACAGGCCTGAAACATGGACAGGTTCTGTTTCTGCAACGTTAGGTCGTTTATGTGTTGGCATTAATTATCCCAAATTTGCTAGATTCTGGAAAGGTCCCATCAGACCGGAAAGCAATAAATTTAACCACACTGTTCAAGAAGGGAGGGAGCGGAATCAGGGAACGATAGGCCAGTTAGCTTAACGCCTGTCGTTGGGAAGGTGTTAGAATTCATCTTTAACGGAGTTCTAGCTGGGCAATTGGAAAAACTCAAGGTAATGGGCGAGAGTCAGAATGGTTGTGTGCCAGAGGAATCATGGTAAACCGATTTATTTGATTTGTTTGATAGTGCAACTTGCGCCGTGGATAAAGGGGAACCTGTAGATGTGCTGTGCTTGGGCTTCCAGAAGGCATTTGATAAGCTGCCACATGAAAGGTTCTTGCAGAAAACAAAAGCTCAGTGTATAGCGGGTAACACAGTAACACGGATTGAACATTGGCTGGCTAGACCACTGGCAGGGGCGGGGCATGATGCTCCTTTGTCAGCGAGGGGGCGGAACATGTCGATCCACTGTGAGAGCGGGAGCGAGGCCTGTTGCTCCATTGTCAGAGCGGAGGCGGGGTCTGTTGCTCTTTTGCTAGAGCGGGGTGCCGCCTGTTGGTCCATTGTCAGGCCGGAGGCGTGGCCTGCTGATTCATGGTCGGAGAGGAGGCGGGGCCTGTCGCCCCATTGCGAGAATGGAGTCGGGGCCAGTTGCTCCATTTTCTGATCTGAAGCGGGACCTGTTGCTTCAGTGTCAGAGGGGCGGTGGGGCCTGTTGATCCATTTTTTGACCGCGGGCGGGACCTGTTACTTCATTGTCAGAGGCGGGGCTGCGCTCGATGCAATTTTGTCAGAGCAGGGGCGGGGCATTTTGCTCCTTTTTCAGAGCGGAGGGAGGCCTGTGGCTCCATTGTCAGAGCAGACGCGCAGCCTGATTCTCCAGGGTCAGAGGGGAGGCAGGGACTGTTGCTCCCTTGTCAGCACGGGGGCCGGGCGTGTTGCTGCATTATAAGAGTGGGGACGGGGCCTGTTACTCCATTGTCAGATCGGGGCCGTGCATGTTAATCCATTGCAATACCGGGGGCGGGGCCTGTTACCCTGTTTTCATAGTGGAGGTGGGGCTTGTTTCTCCATTGTCAGAGAGGGGGCGGAACCCGATGTCCCATTGTCAGAATGGGGGCGTGGCCTTTTGCTCCATTGTCGGAGCGGAGGCGGGGCCTGTTACTGCATTATCAGCACTGGGGCGGGGCCTGTTGCTCTATTGTCAGAGTGGGGACAGGATCTGTCACTCCATTGACAGAGCGCGGGCATGGCATGTTTCTCCGTTGCCATAGCGGGGGTGGGGCCTGTTATTCTGCTTTCAGAGCAGGAGTTGGGACTGTTTCTCCATTGTCAGAGCGGAGGCGGGGCCTGTTGAAACATTGTCACAGGCGAGGCTGCGTCCGATACTCTTTTGTTAGAGCAGGAGCGGGGCATGATACACTTCTGTCAGAGCGGAGGGCGGTCTGTTGCTCCAATGTCAGAGCGGAGGCATGGAACTGTTCCTGCATTGTAAGAGCAGAGGCGGGACCTGTTTCTGTATTGACAGATAGAGGCGGGACCTGTTTCTCCAGGGTCAGAGGGGAGGCGGGACCTGTTTCTCTAGCGTCAGAGGGGAGGCGGGACCTGTTTCTCCAAGGTCAGAGGGGAGGCGGGACCTGTTTCTCCAGCGTCAGAGAGGAGGCGGGACCTGTTGCTCGATTGTCAGAGTGGAGGCGTGACCTGTTTCTCCAGGGTCAGAGGGGAGGTGGTGCCTGTAACTCCTTGTCAGAGTGGAGGCGGGACCTGTTTCTCCATTGTCAGAGTGGAGGCGGGACCATTGCTCTATTGTCGGAAAGAGGCGCGGCCTGTTTCTTTAGCGTCAGAGGAGAGGCGGGGCCAGTTTCTCCAGGGTCAAAGGGGAGGGTGGGACTGTTTCTTTAGCGGCAGAGGGGAGGCGGGGACTGTTTCTCCAGGGTCATAAGGGAGGCGGGACCTTTTTCTCCATTGTCAGAGTGGAGGCGGGACCTATTTCTCTAAGGGTCAGAGGGGAGGCGGGACCTGTTTCTCCAGGATCAGAGTGGAGGCGGGTCTGTTTCTCCGATGTCAGAGGGGAGGCGGGGACTTTTTCTCCAGCGTCCGAGGTGAGGCGGGGACTGTTTCTCCAGCGTCGGAGGGGAGGCGGGGACTGTTTCTCCACTGACATGGGGGCGGGGCGTCTTGCTGTATTTTCAGAGTGGGGACAGGGCCTGTTACTCCAGTCTCGGAGCGGGGCCGTGGCAGGGTATTTCATTGCCACACCGGGTGTGGGGCCAGTTAAACTGTTATCGTCCCGGGGGCGGGGCTGTTTCTCCATTGTCAGGGAGGAGGCGGGGCCCGATGCCCCATTGTCAGAGCGGGGGCGGGTCCTGTTGATCAATTGTGAGGGCGGGGGCGTGGCCTGTTACTTCATTGTCAGTGCTGGGGCGATGATGTTACTCCATTGTCAGAGCGGAGGCAGGGCCTGTTGCTCCATTGTCAGAGCGGTAGCGGGGTCTGTTACTCCGTTGTCATAGCGGAGGCGGGATCTATTGATCTATTGTGCGACCTATGCTCTTTATCAGAGCGGAGGCGGGGCCTGTTGCTCTTTTAACATAGCGGGGCGGGGCATGTTCCTCCATTATCGAGCGGGGGAAGGGCTTGTTGCTCCATTGCCAGATCGGACGCATTATACTGCATCTGCCATGTATTTGCCCATTGACGCAACGTCTCCAAATCACACTGAAGCTTCTCTGCATCCTCCCCAGAGTTCACCCTCCCACTCAGTTTTGTGTCAACTGCAAATTTGGAGTTATTGCATTTAGTTCCCTCATCAAAATCATGAGTGTAAATTGTGACAACTGGGGACCCATCAACGATCCCAGTGTTACCCCACTATTCACAGCCTGCCATTCGGAAATGAAACCCGCTTATTTCTACTCTTTGGTTCCTGTCCGCCTCCAGCTCAATACACGACCCCCAATCTCATTAACTTTAATTTTACACGCCAATCTCTGATGTGGGATTTTGTCGAAAGCCTTCTGAATGTCAAAAGTAACCACGTCAACTGGCTCTCCCTCATCGACTCTACCAGTTACATCCTTGAAAACATCCAGTAGACTTGTCAAGCATGAATTGCTTTTCGTAATCCATTGCTGACTCTGTCCGATTCTGCCACTTTTGATTTCCACACTGCTCAAATATCAAATCTTTCATAATTAACTCTATAATTTTCCCCACTACCTTGGTCAGGCTGCCTGATCTATAATTCCCTGTTTTCACTCTACCTCCGCTTTTAAATAGTAGGGTTGCATTAGCTAACCTCCATTCTGTTGGTACTGTCCCCGACTCTATAGGATCTCGGAAGATGACGATCAATGCATCCAGTATTTTACAGCCGCTTCCTTAGTTACTCTGGGGTGTAGATTGTAAGGCCCTCCGGTTCTATTTGCCTTCAATCCCATCAATTTCCCCAACATAATTTCTCTACTAATACTGATTTCTTTCAGTTCCTCGCTCTCACTAAACCCTATGTTTCCCCACACTTCCGGTATGTCATTTGTGTCCTCATTTGTGAAGACAGATCCAAAGTATGTATTTATTTGTTCAGTCATTTCTTTGTTCCTCTTTGTAGATTCCCCTGTTTCTGACTGTACGGACTGACATTTGTGTTTACCAATCGTCTCCTGTTCACACACCTATGAATAAAAATACAGTCGCGTTATGTTTTCCCTGCAAGTTAACACTAGGACTCACTTTTCCCCTTCTTAATCAAACCCTTGGTCCACTTTTTCTGAATTATAAACTTTTACCATTCATCAGGTCTGTTGCTTTTTCCAGATCAATTTGCATGCCCCTTCCTTGCATCTAATGCTATCCCTAATTGCCCTCCTAAGCCATGATTTGCCCACATTTCCCATTTGACAACATGCATTATTTTCAAATTTGCACACTAGCCTTCGGACCGATACATTACTGAAGCAAATTGATAACAAGCCGATCACAATAATGCACAATGAGCAAACGGAACACCCTTCAACAGAATTTAAAGGAAAGAGAAATGTATAATGAACAGATAGAATAATAAAAAAGAGGAACCAGAAGCGTTTAGAATCAATGTCGCATCTAAAACTTTGGAAGGAAAAGAATAAGTATAAAATTTACTTTTCGCCGAACATAACAAAGTAATGGGAAAACATGCCATAGAGAAGCTGTTATCAAAATGAAATCAGCATTAAGTCAGGTTCATTAAAGGACAGGCAAGATAAACTCAGATAATGGCATTAAATTGTAGAAATAACTTACCTTTATTTTGCCTCATTTTTATCAGTGAATTTAACATTGCACCATTACAACCGGAATATAAATCTCATTCTCTCTTTTCGACGCTCCAAACCCTCTCAGTCCTGGTCTCCCTCTCCGACTGTTTCATTTATATTCTTCTGTATGTGTCCTCTTCATTTGCCGCTTAATTTCTGCCCCTCTTCCTCTACCTGGTTCAACGTTCTAAATTACGACTGCTCCTGTATAGTTTCTGTGCCAACACAGGAACTTATTGTTTTATCTTAGTTGTTTCTCGGTGCCTTTGGCAAGGTCGGCATTTGTTGCCCATCCTTAATTGCCATTGAACTGAGTGGCTTGGTTGGCTATTTCAGAGGATAATTAAGGGGCAAGCACTTTCTTGTGGATCTGGAGTCACAAGTAGGCCGTGCTACGAACGGATGACAGGTTTCCTTTCCTAAAGGACATGACTGGACCCCATAGAATTTTTGCGACAAACGTTTCATTGTGGCCATTACTGAGAATGGCTTCCCAGTTCCCGATTATCAATTGAATTACAAATTCCAACATCTACCGTGCTGAAACCTGAACCCTGGCCGCCTGGGTTACTAGTCCAGTTACAATACCGCTGAACCACCGTCTCCGTGTCACCCGGCCCTGTAAGACCTTAACTCCGCTTCTACAGCCCCGGTTTTAAAAAGATCTGCCATGGATGTGCGAAAATGGCTTTGAGTCTTGCAAAATATTTCTGTAAATCTGAGGGATGTTTATTTTTGAATTTAAATTCTGCTGTAGATCTGCTTCTACCTTGACTAAGCAAAAATCCAGAACAATTTTAATCCCATTTCATTTGAAGTGAATATATTCAAGCGTTTATCTACACTTGCTCGCTCGGGAGTCGAGAATGAGGTTACACTTTCTGAGAATAAAACTCCATTACCGAGTGTTAATTATTGGAGCAATATCTTCAGACAAAGGTTTGTCATCTTTGAAATTCCCACCACAAAGGGCTGTGGATGTTCAGTTGTTTGTGCATATTTTGGACTGAAATTGCTAGGTTTTGGAATATGAATCCTGTAAATATCCTGCAGGAAGGGTGTGTTAAATATATGTCAGCATTATTATATTAATTGGCACTGCAACATCGAAGGCCGAAATGCCATAACGCTGCTTCTATTTCTGATATTTGCACTTTAAATCTACGTGGTGCATTTTTTCCCCTTACTGCTGACAGTCTGTCTTTGTAACTGAAGCTGTTTCATCGACTTCAAAATTTGCATCACACATTTGAATAAACTGTTAGCAATTGCTGCTGATCAACTGCTCATAACTAGATAGGGAGAACTAATACTTCGGGGAAGGCAGCATCATAGGCAGGTTAAATAACATGAAACAGGCTTTTCTAGAAACCATCACATAGTGGCAGAGGATTAGAAAGGAACAGGTTAGCAAAGCTATGGACAGAATAACATTCATAGGATCATTGTCCTTTTGGTTTTCATCTTCAGCGATTAATCTGGCAAGGGGCGGTTGGGAAATGGGGGGAATCTGGGAGGTGATTTTATGTAAGTTAGAGGGCACAATCATTACCCAGTTATTATGAAAGCCAGCAAAATTGTACTGACGGTATTAGACTTTTAACATAAACCACAGGAGAAATGAACAATTGTTTTACTTGTAAATGGGGACACCATCTTTCAGAAATTAATAGCTCGCTATGAGAAGGATACGGGAAAAAATAGGAGCAAGAAATTCCAAAAGAAAATAATTGATTCTGTTTGGGGAGGCCGTGGCTTGTGGCGGGGGAACCCGTATCCTGGCAACGGGAATGCAATTTGTGTTATTTAACTGTAACGGCATATAGACGAGGAACATTGGAAGTGCTTTGAAAGTGATCAGTAGTATTCAGGTTATAATGTTCAACTAAAATAAGAACAAAAATTGTCATTTATGAAACACACTGGGTAAATTAATGGATCAGAACAAAACTAATTTTAAAGTCTTAATCCTGCATTGTACAATGACAATACAGGATATGATGCCGAAAAGCACATCTCTCTCTCTCTCTCTCTCTCACTCGCCCTCTTTCTCTCTGTCCCTCTTTTCTCCGGCCCGACCTTCTAAGACAAGATTAATCTTGAATCATTTAACTTCACACAAGCCCAAAAAACACATTGAAAATGTTTCGCGCCATGACGTCAGCTGTTACATCCCTGGAAATATATTTTTTCCTGTCATTACAATTCGAGAGAAGTTTCCTTTTGCTTTGAAACTCAGCCGTAGATCTGCCTCACCATGTCACCCACTTCCATTCCAGGCATCGTTTTGTTATATTTAATCTTACAGGGATATATATATCTGCTCGCTTATGTATAAATATTTGTAGGATGATCTACTGGCGTTACCGGGCAAGGGACAGCCATTTATGAGTTAGATGTGAACATTTTTTTTCACTCAAAGCGTTGTGATGCTTTCAACTTTTCTGCCACTGATAGCAGCAGATTGATTGGCATTGAGTCTCAACAGGGCATGATTTAATCAAACCTTTCGATGTGATTGGGATGAAAGGAAATATGCAGACTTTTTGCGTTTGATGAAAAGTAAAATATTAGATGCAACTGTACTGAATGGGCTGCAAGCTGAGAGAACAAAATGAGCTAAACCTGCGTCTATATCATATATCCTGATGATCACATGTGTTCAATGTGTTTTGCTCTGGTCAACTTCTGTGCTTGTTTTCTGCATATTTTTCACAGCCTGCTCTATAACAGAAGCGATTTCGTCAGTATACAAATTTACCTTCAACATTCAAATATTTGGCATGCAATTTGTTCATGCTGAACACAGCGTTTACATGTGGGATTCAGGTTCTTCAACAAAGGGAGGATCAGAGATATGTTAAACAACGCCAAGTTCATTCTAAAGCCCAGCTAATCTTGGAGGGAATTTACACTGAGTCATTATCTCTGTGTTACAGGGCAAGATGCTTAACCCTTAGGCAAATTTACCAAATCAGTGGTCGTGAACCTAGACTTTGAAAAATCACCGATGCAGATATGAGAACCATATTTGGCTGAAATAGAGGCAATGCCAATCAGAAAACAATTAGAAATATCTGAGAAAGATTGATAAATACACAAGGGGGAACAAAATTCCAAAATATGACGAGCTAGTAATGAATCGATATTGGAGCAGTGAGAATGCAAATTGTGCAAGTAAACTCGAATCGAGTATTGATGACATAGAGAGAGAATAGCACTAGGAAATATATGTTTATCAGTGATTCATAAGTGAAGAGGCGTCTGGAATAATATGTTGCACTGAAACAAGCAATAGACAAAAATAGATAAGAATATAAGTTCCTGGATGAATAAAAGCAGACAACAAGTAATAAAAAAAATGAGTGAAAAGCATGCAATAACTGCAATGACAAGGAAGAAGAAGATGACAAGAAGCAAATCAAGGGTTTCGGGAAGAAACCAAAAATAAAAAGGAAGATAAAGGAAAACTTCGAAATTAAATAATGAATGAATAAATTACAGAATCAATAAAATACCCGAAAGACAAAATTGACAAAGGGCAAATCAGAATAGGAACAGGATAACAAGGATACATTCAGTAAATATAAGCTCGTAAGAAATGAAAGAGTTATCCTCTCCCCGCTCTCTCTCTGTCTCATTCATTCCATCCCTCTCTCTCTTTCTCCCTGCATCACAACCTCCCTCACTCGCTCTTATTCTTTTAATCATTTTATGTCACTACAGCATAAGTGACTCTATCCGCCCATTTTCCTACACATTGTTTTGAGGTGGATGGTGGGGGTGCGGTTGTGAGGCTATGTGGCGGGGTGGCTGAGGGGCGTATCGCCAGAATGACGGGACACACTCTGAGAATACGTGTGGCTATTCTGGGCTAAGGTGTGGAGCATTTTCTTCTCAAAAAGCGTTGTGAATCATTGGAACTCTCTTTTCTGAAGGTCTCTGGCTGTTTAGCTGCTGAGTATATTCAAGGCTGGAATGTAGGGGTTTTGGTAATAAAGGATAGGAAGGTACAGCAGGAAAGTTTATGAACGTCATAGATCCGGCATCATCATGTGTAAAATGAATGGAATATCAAAGGGCGAATTGCTTCATGTTCGTTTAATTTTTTAAGTCATTATGCGTGCAAAGCACTTTGCGCTTATACACATGTTATACATGTATTTCTGGCAGCCTGTAAGCGTAACTGAAACGTTCTCTCCAAAATGAAAATAGACCTTAAACACTTTGAATAAGTTGTAAATATTTTCTGCTGTTGGAGGAGTGCATTTACATAACAGGGACAAGTGCCTCGGGATGGGCGCATCATGGCCGGCTTGAACAGCATGAATAATGACATTTCAGGTAGCAGAGATATTGGATGGTATTAAATGTAAATGTAAAGGTAAAGGTAAAGATATTAACAAAGCTATGAAATGAACAAAATTCATAATCAAATAAACATCAACCAGTGCAATCAGTCAGGGATGGAGTTTTGGGGAAAGGGGGAAATGCAATGGGGCCTTTGGTGAGCACAGGACACACCCTTAACCATTATACAGCGAGTCCAGCAAAGCAGTGGTGATGGATTTGGACATTGGATGAAAACTAGGGCAGTTAGGAGCAATCATGTTAGCTGAAAATGGACGCATCATCACCAACTCAAACCTAGCCATTTGTTTCAGCAACAAAATTGAAATATAAGAGAAGAAAGAAGATAGAGAGAGAGAGGGTGCTGTATTCGGGACAAGCTAGTCCCAATAAAATATAAACAAAATAGCCAACCATAAAACATCCACATGAATAAAGGAATCCGAGCAATAATATAACTGAAGGTAGAAATCGTTCAGAGGGTAGAATGACGATAAAGGAGAGTCGGACGGACCGCATATCAAGAGGTTAGGGACGAATATTGAAGCGGAAGGGAAGCAGAAGCTTGGCAGTAAATCATTAATGAATAAATCAGCTAAAGCCAACTATATCCTATAAAAATAACAAAATGCAAATCAACAGATGTTTAGAGAGAATATGGATGAATTAGAAAGAATAAACATAGAGGCATGGGCCGGGATATTCCATGTTTATATCTCTCACTGTCTCTTTCTATCTCTCTCTCGCTCACTCTGTCCTCAGTCAGGATTATATCTATATTAGCACGCCCTTAGTTAAACACTTTTACAGGAGCTGAGCACGCACACGAAACATATTTAACATAAGAAAATTAGCTTTTAATCCATTCTTTAATAAACAGCTTCTCTGGATGTGCCGGACTACGACATTGGCATTAGTTCCTAGATGATTTTGCGTTTAATCTGGAGGGACATTGGTTGATTGCGTTTAAACTCTGCCTCAAACCTGCCACCCCATACAATCAACCACCATTCATAATTTTTTTTTAATAAAATGTGATATTGCACAAATACACCTGCTATCTGGATAGTTGTGATCTTGTAGGGACAGAATAACCGTCAGCGATTTACGTGTAATATATAGTGAAATGTCTTCAATCAAAGAATTGAGAATCTTTGACACCCTCTACCGCAGAGAGTTGCAGATGCTCGCCCTTTTAGTTTTTACAAAACAAAATTCAAAGGCGATTTTGGTACAAAGCTGACTAAAGACATTGGGAAAATTTATGAAGTGGAGCTAAGGTAAAAGATCAGGCATGTTTAAAGTGAATGTGAAAATAAGCTGCAAATAACACGTCGCCTCCTCCAGCTACTACAACTGAAGTTCATATGACCTCATGTCTGTAGTCATCTTCGGCCTATTAATCTTATCTGTATTTTTCAGTCACTTTTTCACAGCTTGTCTCTCTCTAAATGAAGCTATCTGGATTATGATGTGCCACGCCAAAGTGTAACACGCAATATAAACTTCATATAGTCAGGATATTATTGATGGAGGATTGGTAACAGGGAGGTTAAAGGGAGATGGAACAGGTGGGACATTTTCAACTTGTCAGGCTGGAACTCATGGAGCACCGCAGGGATTGCTGCTGGCGACTCCGCTGTTTACAAACTGTGTCAACTGATGGAGAGTAATGTATATACATTTGGTGTACAGACAAAACACGGTTACAATTGTAAAGTATAGGGAGGGAAGGAATAGGCTGCAAAGAGATACACACATTTTAAATGAAGAGGGAAGCAAGGAGTCAGACGGTGTCTGATATTGAAATGTGGGAATTTATATACGTTTTTAGAAAAGAGAATAAACAGAAGAATTTTCAAGTTTTGAAACGTCTGAATATTAAGCTTGACAGGTTCGTAAGTTTATTATTACAGGAACAAGGAACGAGGTCATTTGCATGGAGCTAAAGAAAGTCATGGGAAGGCAAAGTACATGTGGCTCTACACTGAAAGGGCATTTTTGCACGAAATGTAGACAATATATAAACATTTATGTAGGGCTTTGATGAGACCTGAACTGGAGCAGCGAGTGTAAATTTGGTCACATATAAGGAGAAGCATAATTTCCTTGAAAGTGGTACAGTAAAGGTTCACGCTGTTGGTGTCTGGGATGAAAGGGTTATCCAGTGATGAAAAGCTGATTCAATTGGGCCTCCCTGCAGGGTCGAAGAATAAGGCGTGATCTAATTGACAAATGCACGGTTTTAATAGGGGTTAACATGAGTAGACACTGAGAGTCCCGTCTCCATGCCTGCGAAAATAGATCATATGTGCACATTCACAGGTCTACGGATCAATCATTTTAGCTTGAGACGAGTTCAAATTTCTGCATTCAAACTTTGTGGATCTTGTGGATTCCCGACACCAGTGGGCTTTGTCTGTTCCATCGTCCTGTGTAGGCAATGGGCTGAGATAGACAGTTTTTGCTTTTTCAGAGAATCACGGGAGCTCGTGTGAAATTGAACTTGAGACTACAGATGAACGATGATTGTACTGAATAGCGGTGCAAGCCCAAAATAAAAACAGAAAATGCTGGAAAAACTCAATAGGAAGTAAAGCATCCATGGAGAGAATGAAAAACAGAGCTAAAGTTTCGATTCCTTTTTTAGTTTTAATTGTTTTGTTTTTATCCACGTATTTTTGTCTCTGTTGGTTTAATTTTATTCATTGCTTTACCCCCACCTTAGATCATGTTTTCATGCGTTTTCCCAAAACAGTCCCATCCCCCAACCCACCTCTACAAATACCATCTATCATTTGTTCATGTTGTTCTTTCCAGAGTGCCTACCCTTGTCCTACCATTAGCACGTTATTCTTTCTGATCTGAAAGCCACCATCTGCATCTCCTTTTAGCCAGTATCACCATCATTAGCACACCTTTATCATTTTGTCCATGATATCTCTGGCAACCTTTCCTTTTCCTCAACGTAGCACTGGCCTTCTATCTAGTTTCACCCGCTCTACCCCACTTGAACATCAGACACTTCATTACATTTTTACATCTCTTCAGCTCTGCAGAATTGTCATAAGGACTCGAAGTGTTAACTCCGTTTTCATCTCTCCACAGAAGCTCTAAGACCTGCATAGCTTTCCCAGTATTTTCTGTTTTTGTTTCAGGGTTCAAGCAACCACAGTATTTTGCTTTTACATCAGTGGTGCAAGCTCGGTGAATCATATGACCTACTGTAGCTCCTATTTCTTCAATTCTTACCGTTAGAACTCACAATTGCCTGCATCACAATCCATTCTTTTACAATTTTGTCCATTCATTTAAACTGTCAAAGCCTCGCTGAAATGACAAGCTTCCATTTAACCGATGCCTATATTTATGTCATTGGCAATTATATATTCGTGGTCTTCTAAACTTCATCTAAGTTATTAGTCACTACAGTGGATATTTGAGATCATTGTGGGACACCTGGAGTCACAGCCTGCCAATTGTTATCGTTGTCCATTCCCTCTGTCCTCTGGCTTCTTTCCACTGATCCTTAGCCAAAGTAATATTGCCTTCAATTCCATCAGTATTAAACTTAGCTGACAGTCTCTTATGGAGGACTTTATCAGATGTCCCCTCGATGTTGATACACATAAAAATCATAGACATTCGTCTGCAAAACACTTGAGTAAACACTTAAAAACATTAAATGCAATTCTTCAGGCAGAACTTGCCCTTTAAAAACAATGTTGGATTTCTCTGATCAGCTGAAACATTTCAAGATGTTTACACGCGCTTTATATCATAGTGACCTGTCGTAATTCCCCTACAACAAAGCATACTCCAGCTGAACTCGAATTCCCTGGTTTCCTGATATATTTCTTAAACGGCGGAATTAAATGGAAGAATTTCTAAACTTAAGGAGTGGTAGCCACGTGTATAGAATTGTATAAGTTTATAGTTAAGGACATTTGTAGCGCTTGACTAAATCCCTTAATATCCTGCAATAAAACAATCTGTCCTGAAAATTTGTAAGTGTTTTGTGTCAATAATTTCGCCAATACATTTCTCCTGCTGACGTGAACATTGTTAAGCCTATTCTTTCTGATGAAATTAATTTCCTTGGATGCCTGGAATGATGACCTCTCCCTTCAATTCCAATACTACAGGGATGCAATTATTCAGAATAGAAGCAAAAAACTGTTTATTCTGGAAATCCACAACAAAAATAATAATTAAACTACCTGGAAACATTCAGCAGGTCTTATATAATTGTTCAGAATTGTTCAAAATATCTGTCATCTCGTTAATTTCATTGACAATGGCGTCATTATCAGATGCAACTTGCCTCACATCGCTTCTGGCTATTCCAATCTTAGAAACAGGGAACATCAGAGCAGGAGTAGTTCATTTAGCCGTTATAAGCTGCTCCGAAATTGAGTTCTATAAGAATGTAAAAAGCTGGATATAAAATTTACTAAGTGGCAGGAAACAAAATAATAATTGTTGACGGGCGCTTTTGTGATTAGAGAGCTGTTTCCATTGAGTTTCCTGTTGACTTAGTAATAGTTCCTTTACTTTGTGTAGCGTCTGTTAATGATTTTAAATGTAAATGCAACATGGAGAACAGAGTTGACCTCCCGAGGTGTGGTGAGAGTGACTGTCCTTTACATCAAAGTAGCCTTTGGCCGCATGTGGAATCAATGAGCGCCAGCTAAACTGTAGTCAATGGGAATCAGGGGCAGAGCTCTCCACCGGCTGGGGTCATACCGAGCTCAAACGACGATGCCTATGGTTGTTGGATGTCATTCATCTCAACACCAGGACATCACTACAATAGTTCCTGAGGTTAGTGTACTAGGCCCAAGCATCCTCAGCTGCTTCTTCAATGACACTCCTTCCATCATAAGATCAGAAGTGGGGATGTTCGCTTATGATTGCACAATGTTCAGCACCATTGGCGGCTCGTCAGATGCTGAAGCGGTCCATGTTCAGTGCATCCAGGCTTGTGCTGACAAGTTGAAATCAAATTTCGCGCCACACAAGTGTCAGGCAATGACCATCACTAACAAGTGAAATTCCAACCATCGCCCCTTGATTTGAAATGGCATTTTCATTACTAAATGACCCACTATCAAAATCCAGTGGTTACCATTGACCAGAAACTGTACTGAACTATCCATTCAAATACTGTCTCTACAAGACCTGGTCAGACTCTAGGAATCTTGGCATGAGTAGCGCGATATAGACTCCCCAAAGCCTGTCCACCATCTACAAGGCATAAGTCAGGAGTTTGATAGAATAGTCCTTACTTGCCTGGATGAGTGAAGTTCCAACAACACTGAAGAAGCTGAACACCGTCCAGGACAAGCATTTCGCTAGATTGGCAACACATCCACAAACATTTAATCCCTCCACCACCGCCGCACTGTAGCAGCATTGTGCACCATCTACAAGATGCAATTCAGGAATTCACTAAGGCCCCTTAGACAGCACCTTCCAAACCCACGACCACTAGTACCTATAAGGACAAGAGCAGCAGATTGATGGGAATAACACCATCTGGACGTTCCCCTCTAAGGCACTCACCATCCTGACTTGGAATTATATCGCAATTCTTTCAATGTCGCTGGGCCAAAATCCTGGTATTCCCTTCCTAACTGCATTGTGTGTTTACCTATACCACATGGGCTGCAGCCTGTAAAGTGGGCAGCTTACCACCACCTTCTCAAGGGCAACTAGGGATAGGCAATAAATGCTGCATCAACCAATGTAGCCCATAATCCGTGAATGAGTAAAAATTAAAATCAGCATTGTCATTTCAATTGGCACTGCAACTTTGAGGGCCGAATGGCATGCAGTTGCTTATATGGCTGATATTTGAATGCCTGCTATGTGCTTTGCTCTTTAAATCATCTCTGTTTCTGTTTTTTTTTTATTTCTGATAGTCTGTCCCTGTAACTGATGCTGGATTTGTAATCATCATATTTTATGTGAAACATTTAGATAAACTATTAGCAAATTCTTCTGATCTGCTGCTCATAAATCGATATCGAGAATTAACGCCTCGGGGAAGGATGCATCATAGCCAGGGTAAATAACATGAATATGTTTGTTTTAGAAACCATAGCATAGTTGCAGGGGCTTGAAAGCAAACAATTTGACAAAATTATGGAATAAATTAAATTCAAATGATAATTATCATGTTGGATTTCAACTACAACAATTACTCTTGCAGGGAGAGGTTGGGAAAGGTACCCAAGTGGCTATATTAGGTAAGTTAAAGGACACAACCCTTACTCAGCTAATAGGAGATCCAGCAAAATATCGCTGTAGAATTCGGATTTCGAATATAAGCCACAGGATAAATGGGTAAAGGTTTTAGGTGTAAATGGGATCATCATCTGTCAGAAATTAATCGCTTGTTCTGACAAGGTTTTGGAAAAAAAGAAATACAAGCAAGAAAATCATTTTAAAATTATTGGGTGAAAAAACCTTATATTCTGCAATGGGAATGCAATTTGGGTAAATAAACAGGAATAGAATATTAACGAAGAGAGCTGAAAATATTTTAAAAATTGATCAGTAGGAGAATTAATCGGGGGAAATATAATAAAAACAATATAGCCAATACTAACATTCACTGGATGAATAAATCGAACAGAACAAAACTAAATTTAAAGCCTAATGCCTGCAGTAAGTACTATGACAATACTTACGAGGGTGAGGAAAATCAGGCCTCTCTCGCTCTCTATCTCTCTCTTTCTGTTTCTCCGGCCAACCCTGTCGCACATGTTTAATTTTGCAACATATAACATCACACAATTCCACCAAACAGACTGAACACGTTTAACGTGAAGACTTCAGCAATTCCATCCCCATCAAGATTATCTTTCTGTCATTTTAGTCGAGGAAAGTTTCATTTTGTTTTGAACCTCTGGCGCAGAACAGACTCATCATTTCACCCACTTCCATTCCTCAGCACGGTTTGATATATTTCATCTTAATGTGATTTACATGTACTCGCTTACGTTTTCATGTTTTTAGGGTAGAGATACGGAACAAGGGTCAGACTATTATGAGTAAGATGTGAAGATTTTTTTTTTCACTCAAAGCGTTGTGAATGTTTGGACTTTTCTGCCACACAAAGCAACAGATTTCTCGGTCGTTAAGTGTAATCAGGGCATTATTTGATCAAACTTTGATGTAATTGGGATGAAAGGCTATATGGAGATTGTTAGCGTTTGAAGAAATATTTAATATTAGATGAAGTTGAATTGAAAGGGGCTGCAAGCTGAGATGACAAATTGAACCGTTCCTTCACCTTAGGCACCGATGATTAAATGTGTTCACTCTGGTCATCGCCTATGTTTTTGTCCCTTTATTCTGTCTCTGCACCTGCTTGATACTGATGCCTATATTTATGTCATTGACAATTTTATATTCGTGGCCTTCTAAACTTAATTTAAGATATTAGTCACCAAAGTGAATAGTTGAGATCCTTGTGTGACACCGGAAGTCACAGCCTGCCAATCGTTATCGTTATCCATTGCCTTTGTCCTCTGGCTTCTTTCCACTGATCCTTAGCCAAAGTAAAATTGTATTCAATTACATTAATATGAGACTTAATTGGCACTCTCTTATGCAGGACTTTATCAGATGTCCCCTGGATGTTGATACACATAGAAATCATAGACGTTCCTCTGTAAAACACTTGAGTAATAATTTCAAAACATTAAATGCAATTCTTCAGGCAGAACTTGCCCTTTAAAAACAATGATGGCTTTCTCTGATCAGCTGAAACATTTCAATGTGTTCACATGCACTTTTTATCATAGTGACCTGTCGTAACTTCCCAACCAGAAAGCTTCGTCCAGCTGAACTAAAATTCCCTGTTCCCTGCTGATCAATTTATTAAACGGCTGATCGAAATGGAAGATTTTCTAAACTTAAGGAGTGGTAGCCAAATGTACAGAATTGTATAAGTTTCTAGTTAAAGAGACCTGTAGCGCTTGACTACATACTTTAGTATCCTGAAATAAAACAATCTGGTCCTGAAAATCTGTAAGTGTTTTGTATCATTAATTTCTTCAATACTATTCTCCTGCTGACGTAAACTTTCTGGAGCCTTTTGTTTCTGATTTACTATTAATTTCCGCAGGATGCCTGGCCTGGTGACCTCTCCGTTCAACACAAATACGACAGGAATGCAATTATTCAGAATAGTAAAAAAAATGATCTGTTGATGCTGGAAATCCACAACAGAAATAAGAATAAAAATACCTGTAAAAATTCAGCAGGTCTTATAGAATAATTCAAATTTATTCAAAATATCTGTCATCCCGTTATTTTCATAGGCAATGGCGTCATTATCAGATGCAACTTGCCTCACATCGCTTCTGGCTATTCCATTCTTAGAAACATGGAACATCAGAGCAGGTGTAGGTCATTTAGCCGTTATAAACTGCTCCGCAATTGAATCTCATTATGGTGATGTTTTATCGAAAATCTGCGCTCTATTGCTCTCCCCTGGTTTCTCAACAACTTGAACGTCCATAAATCTACCTATTTCTGTCTTAAATATATTCAGTGACCTGGCCAACACAGCCAGCTGTAGAATGGATTGCCATATGTCTACCTGAAACAGAGTGAAAACGTTTTTCCTCATTTCAGCCCCAAGTGCATAACCCGTTACCTCAGATTGTGGCCACATTATTACGAGCCACCGCTAAAGGAAACATCGTCACTGCATTATTTATGTCCATCCCTGTCAGAATGCTGTTTATTCAATGAGACCCTCTCCCATTCACCTAAACTACAGCAAATACAGGCTTAAGCAGCCCTATTTCTCTTCATGCGGCAATCCTGCCATCCCAGGAACCATTCTGCTTAACATTCGTTGCACTCCCTATGTGGAAATGCATAATTCCCTAGGGAGGGAGAACAAAAGTGCACACAATACTCCACGTGTGGTCTCACCAAGCGCCAATAATGCTGCAGGAAGCTATCCAAACTCCTGTGATCACGTCGTCACGCTATGAATTTAAAATCACCAATTCCAAAAGTTCTCCCTTAACTCCTCTATATTTACGTACCATTATCAAAGCTTAAATGGTTATTCTGGTATTCTGTCCAAGTTGCTTTAAATATTGTCCTTTTGTGATCCTTCCTTTCTGACCCGTTACCATTTTTTGCTCTTTGTATCGTTCCCATGAAGCTGGATCTGTGCTTATGCATTTATTTACACCTTTATTTTATTTTAATGCCATGATTTTCTTGACTCCTAGTTGCCCCTGAATGTCTTTTTGGCAAGTGGAAGTATTGCATGTTTGTTTATAAGTTGGTCCCAGCACCCAATTAAATTAACTTTCAGCAACCCTCCAATATTGTTTGTCCTCCTCAATCACAGCTTGGTATCCTCAATGTTTGCCAGAGAGGAAATATTCTCAGACAAATCAAGAATCTCGCCACTCCTCTTGCATGTGATGGTCTGCGTAACCCAAATGTCATGGAGGATGCATTGAAAAAGATGTAAGTAAGGCTAATATAAAATTAATAACTAGTACACAGTTGGTATTCAGAGTACGGGAAAACATCTCAGGAAGGAATGTTAAAAAAAAAATAATGAAATGCAAAGGGATAAAATAACAACGTATATTTTTTTATAACGTGAACAATGGGCTTCAGAATAATACATATTAAGCTGAAAATTAAGAAGAAGCTGATCACAATAAAGCACCATGTCAAAAGGCACCTTTCAACAAAATTGAAAGTAAAGTGAAAGGTATTCACAGTGCAATGAACAGAAAGAAGAACACAACAAAGAGGAACTGGTAGCATTTAGAATTAAAGTAAGGATTAGAAGTTAGGAAGGGAAAGTGGAACTATGAGAATTAACTTTCGTCTTACATAACAAGAAACACTAAAGCAGACCATAGGGAAGCTAATATCAAAAAGGATCCAGCATTATGCAAAGGAATGTGATTTCACTGGAGTGGTCGCAGAAGAGATCACCAGGGTGTTGCCTAGGATGAAACATTTAAGTTATGAAGGGAGGTTGTAAAGATTCGCTTTGTTTTCTTTGGAGCAGAGAAGGCTGAGAGGCGACCTGATCGAGGTGTACAATATTATGATTTGCATGGACAGGTGGAGAATTAGAAGGGCCAGTCACGAGGTGACACAAGTTCAACGTGAGGGGCAGGAAGTTCAGGGGGGATATGAGGAATTAAGTTTTTGCCAGGGGGGTGGAGACAGACTGGAATGGACGGCCTGGGAGGGTGGCGAAGGCCGGTTGCCACACATCCAATCTAAACACCTGAATGACCACTTGGCACGTGAGAACATTCAAGGCTATGACCAAGTGCTGGTAAATGGGATTAGGTTTGTATGTCAGGTGTTTCTCACATGTTGGTTGCGGACTCGATTAAATTATCGAAGGGCCTCTTATGCGCTGCATGATTCTGTGATTAATTCAGGCTCATTAACTGGCAGACAGTGTATCTCAATTCATGAGCTGAGAATCAACAGTTACTTATTTCCCCTAACGTTTAGAAATCAACATGACAATACACATTTACAGTCACAACATTTTCCTCATTCTCCCTTGTGGAGGAGTCAAAACCCCTCAGACCAGATATCCCTCTCTTTCTGTCTCATTCATATTGATCGGGGTGTTTCCTTTTTAGTTGCTCCTCTATCTCTGCCCCTCTCACATATCTGTGCCAACGTTCCAAATTAAGACGGCTCCTGTATCATTTTTTTTTAGTGCCAGAATACAACTTATTGTGTTATGTAATTCTTTGATCGATGTCACTGGCAAGGTCGGCATTTATTGCCCAACCCTAATTGCCTTTGAACCGAGTGGCATGCAAGTCGTTTTCAGTGGGTAATTGAGGGTGAAACATTTTGTAGAAGACCTGAAGTCACGTGCAGGCCAGGCCACGTAAGGATGGCAGGTTTACTTTACTTAAGGGCATTAGTGGACCAGATGGATTTTTAAGAAAACCGTTTCAATGTCACCGTGGCTGAGACTAGCTCCCCAATTACTGTTTATCAATTGAATTTAAATTTCACCAGCTGCCGCGGTGCAACTTGAGCCGTGGTCATCTAGATTACTAGGCTTCTGACGTTACCGCTATGCCACCGTGCTCCGCCCCTCCAGCCCCACAACCCTGCCCAACCCCCACCCCCAAAACCCCGCACGCTGCGTGAGCCAGCCTCAGCTGCTGCTTCCACAATTTTAAAACGAACTTTCATGCATGTGTCAAAGTGGCGTTGAGTCTTGCACAATATTGTTTTAAACCTGAGGGAAGTTAATTTTGGATTATGCTGCAGTTCAGCTTCCCTTCCATGGCTCAGCAGAATTCCAGAACTCAATTCTTCCAATTCAATTTGAAGTGTATATATTCAAAGTTTACCTATACTTGCTAGCTGGGAAATCAAAATTGAGACACATCCACTGAGATTAAGACTAGTAACCTAGTGGTAATTTTAGGAAGAATGACTTCACACAAGTTTTGTGAACTTTGGAATCATCCACCGCAAAGAGTTGTCGATGTTCAGCCGCTATGCATATTTGGGGCTCATTTTGGTCGATTTTGGATAATAAGTCATATGAAGATACTGCAGGAAGGTAGTGTTAATGATCTACCAGCATTACCACAATGTTGGGCTTTGCAACATCAGCGAACCGAATGTCAAACTGCTCCTTCTATTTCTGATGTTTCTATCCCTGCGTTGTGCGTTGCTATTTGAATCTTCTTGGTCTTTTTTCCCTGATTTCTAACAGTCTGTCCCGGTAACTGAAGCTGTTTTTGCCAACTTCCAAATTTATCTGAAACATTTGAATAATTTGTATGCAATTGCTGCTGACCTACTAATCAGAATTCCAAATCGAGAACACATTCCTGAGTAAATTCTGTGTTAGAGCCAGGTTAAATAACATTAACAATTCCACTCCAGAAACCATCACAATAATAGGATATTCACCAAAATTGTGCTGACTGGTCTAGATATTGTATAAAATCCACAGGAGGAATGAATTATCACTTTAGCTGGAATTGCTAACTTAACCCGTCAGAAATTAATAGCTTGTTCTGACAAGGATTCGGAAAAACAATAAAAGTAAGAAAAGCTCAAAAATAATTGATTGGGGGTTGGGGGAACTAATATTCTGTCAGTGGGAATGTCATTTGAGTAAATGAACTGGAATAGAAAATTGTCAAACAACACAATAAATATTTTAGAAGTTTCAAAGTGATCAGGAGGAAAATATTCCCTAAAATAAAAACAAAATAGGCAGTAATAATACAGCCTGGTTCAACAAATGAAACAGAACAATATTAAATTTAAAGCAAAAAGCCTGCAGTAAGTACAGAGACAATAAGGGAGAGAATGACGAAATGCAAATCTCTCACTCTCTTTCTCTGATTTTCTTTTGTCATATTTATTATAAAGACAAATTTTCCTTTTATCCTCTTCCGCAGGCCTGTCTCAAACATCATTCCTGAGCTCGATTTGTTATATTTCATTTGCTGTGATATGCATCTGCTCGCTTATCTATGCATGTTGGGTGGAATGTCTAAGCTCTGGAGAATCGGGACAAGTGTCAGTAATTTATAAGTTAAATGTGAACAAATGTATGCACTCAAAGCGTTTTGAATCTTGCAGCTTATATGCCACAAAAAGTAGCAGATTGCTCGGTCGTTCAGTACAATCAGAAATGTTCTAATCAAACATGTTGAAGCTTCTGGGATGAAAGGCTATATGGAGAGTTCAGCATTTGAAGACAATAAATTTACGAGATACAATTGAATTGAATAGGGCTGCAAGCTAAGATAACAAAATAAACTAACCGTGTGTCTATGGCTCATGTCCTGATGAACAGATGCGTTCAATGTCTTTCGCTCTGGTCATCTTCTGTGCTTTCCCTCCCCGTCCAACCACCCTTATTTTCCACAGCCTGTCTCTGTAACAAAAGCGATTTCTCAGTTTACAAATGTTCCTTCAGCATTTAAATTATTGACAGCAATTAGTTCTTGCTGCAAACCGTATTTACACTTGGGATACGTGCGGTTCAACGAAGGGCGGATCAGAGACATTTTAAACAACGCGAAGTGCATTCTTCAGCACAACTAACATTGGAAGAAATTGGATGAAAATATGTGACAAAGTCATGAAATGTTTAAATGCCCCACGTAAGGAATGAGTTCAGGTGTAATTTGAAGCAATACCTGCCAGATGTAGGAAGATGAAAATAATAATATTCGCAATATTAATAATAATAAATTATTCAAATAGATTGGGGAGATTGATATTAGCGATTGTGGTTGATTGGAGATATCTGTACATTGACTGGTGTCTCTAAGTCCCCTCTCCATCTCAGGGAGATATCTGTACACTGATTGGTGTCTCTCAGTCCCCTCTCTCTCAGAGGAGATATCTGTACACTGACTGGTGTCTCTCAGTCCCCTCTCTCTCTCAGGGAGATATTTGTACACAACGTGTGTCTCATAGTCCCTCTCTCTCTCAGGGAGATATCTGTACACTGACTGGTGTCTCTCAGTCCCCTCTCTCTCTCAGGGAGATATCTGTACACTGACTGGTGTCTCTCAGTCCCCTCTCTCTCTCAGGTAGTTATCTGTACACTGACTGGTGTCTCTCAGTCCCCTCTCTCTCTCAGGGAGATATCTGTACACTGACTGGTGTCGCTCAGTCCCCTCTCTCTCTCTCTCAGGGAGATATCTCTGAGACTGAGACTGTACACAGTTTTTCACATTTGCTCCCACCGCTGCTCTGAAATTGCAGTCAGAATGAATTACTCCTCTACCCCCAATTGCTTTGCAATAAATGTTTCTCGCTGCTGGTTTGATTTACCTGGATGTTAACTTTCTGTGATTCAGGTACAAGGAGACCCTGTCCCCTCCGAATGCAAAACTTTCCCAGCTTCTCGCCGTGGAAAAAATTATCCTGCCTGTTGCGTTTTCCCTGCCAAAGTGGATCGGTTGAGGGTGAAGGTCTCTCACTCTATTTTCCCCTCCATTGCCACAGCCCCTCTCTCCCTGTGAATTTTAATAGAACTGGCCTTAAATGTTCCTTTGCACAAGCCCCCACCCCCACCACCACCCCCCTCCCCCCCCCCCCCCCGCCCCCCCCCCCCCCCCGCCCCCCCCACCGCTCCTGTGGCCTTCCACCTCAGACAGTGAGAAACCCCAACGTTAGAGGTTTCGGTGACCGGCTGAGTGTGGGATCTTACTGTGCTTGTGTGCACAGTTTGAAGCTGGGTCATTTCGGGGAGATCGGTGAAGGATTTTGTGATGCCCCTGCTCCCTTCCAACCTTCATTCCTTTGTATCTGCTAGGTGTAATACTCGGTATTTTTTATTAAACCCCTCAATACGGCCAACCCCGAGTGTTCTCCTATTTCTTTCAAACATTCAACGGACAGTGAATCCTCTATGCCCAAGAGTAGGGCTGGAGGAAGACCAGAAATATAATTCAAAGTCAGGACCGTGAGTGGCTTGGAGGGGAACTTCCAGGTGGTGATGTTCCCCATGTGTCTGCTGCCCTTGTCCTTCTAGATGGTAGTGGTCGTGGGTTTGGAAGGTGCTGTCGAAGGAGCCTTGGTGAATTCCTGTGGTGCATCTTGTAGATGGTACACACACTGTTGCCACTGTGCGTCGGTGGTGGAGGGAGTGAATGTTGAAGGTGGTGGATGGGGACTGAGTATTTACACAACACAAAACCTCAAACACTTGGAAAACACAAAAAGAAAGAAAAGTTACTTTCTTGAAACTCTCCCAGGCGGTCTGAAAGGTCCACTTCCACATGATCTGTGTAAACGATTCAGTTTGTAGCACATAGAGCCTCTAAGGGAGAGTACTCCTCTCCAGAGCTTGATGCAACGCATCCACGCATGGAAATAAATTTCAATGCTTCTACCGAGAAAAGCTGGCTGGAAAATCAACTCTCCGAAAGGCTCCGAACTGCAAGTACAGAGAACAGGCTTTCCAGCTGTCTCATCATCAGTAGAGGTTTCCTCAGAGAGCAGGATTTAAACCTCATGGGCTTTGCCTGTTAACTCGCTTTGCCCTCCCCCCACCCCCGTCCAGCTTTCCTTTGGCTGCTCCCTTTGTTTTGTGATTTTCCAACGTGAAATGAATAATTATTCGACGCCCCTCCCCTCACGTTTTGACAAATTTAAGCAGCACCGCCCTTGTGTCTGTGTTTGGGGGGGACTGTCCCTGCCTTGTGGCACATTCAGTAGATAGAGGGAGAGTCTCTTAGATCAGGCTGTTGAAAATGGAATTCTCTTACACACCTCCGTTCCTGACTCTTTTTGTTTTTTTCTTCACCCCCTCTCTGTTACTCTCTTTTAATTTCTATCTTTCCCTTTCTCCCTCCTGACTCTTTCGTTCTGCTTTTCTTCCTTATCTTTCTCTTTCCCTTAGCCTGGAATATATCTCGCCCGTCTCTTCCGTTGCAAGTATAATTTTGCGAAAACCAGTTTGTCTGTTTCCAGTTCAACTCTTAACTCTTCCAATCCAGGTTCCTGATTGCCGGCCACGAGTTTTTAAAAATTTCCCTTACGAATTCTAAATGAGGCTCCTTTCAATGTGGTTCCTTTGCAGGCCTTTGTAGGCTTAGAGCTGCTTAGATAATGACATTGCCTCAGCCCTGAACAGACAAACTCCTCTCTGAGATACTCTGCCTCTCCCTTTGAAAGCAAAGTTTCATCGTATCGCCCGTTCCAATGAAATCCACCTATCCTAACACTAAAACCCCTTCCATTGTCCCAATTTTATTAGTAACACAAACACCTTGCTTGGTGTCTCCAAGATAGGTGCAATATTTCACCCCCAATCTGTGAATAGTTCACTCAACAAAATGCAAATGTACACTTTTCCTTAATGTTTACATCACAAAACTCCTGTACATCAAAGCACCCAGACTTGTTGGCTTTAATCCAATTAAAGCACCCACACACTCACAACCACAGACGCAGACCATACTACAAGCCCAATTTAAAATAATTACCCATGACATGATATACGTGAATATATCTTCATGACAAGTCCAAGAGCTACAAAGTTACGCTGACCTCGTATCAGACATTGGTTTAGCTCAGATGGAGAACTGCCTCCATTTCTGGGGGTCAACACTTTAGGAGCAGGTGAAGAGAATGAGGAAAAAGATTCATGAGAATGGGTCCAAAAATTCCCATCTTCAGTGAGGAAGATCGATTGAAGAGTTTAGGAATATTTTCCTTGGAGAAACGAAGGCTCAGTGCAGATTGGATAAATGTGTTAAAAATGATCAGGGAGTCTCTACAGAAGTAGAGCAGCGAGAAACCGATCGGGGATAATGGGGAACTGATTTGAAGCAATTAGCAAAAAATGCAAAATGGAGATGAGGTGCTCGGTATCCGAGGGGCGGGCCACGGGAGAATAAGGCTAATTCCGTGACGATTTCCCCGTAAATTACGACATTGTAGGTTATCCTTCATGTCCCGCAGGGAGGACTCTGACTCTCCTTCTGCGACATTTACATCCGCTCCTCCAGCCGTCACCTCTTGCCCGATGGTGCGCTGCTCTTTGTCGTGTGACTATTGGGAGTTTGTGTATAAATATTCCAATCATGGACAGGAAAACGTGGGAGATGCCTCTGGGCTGTTCTGAGTTATTGTTTTTTCTTCATGAATTGAATCATTGATATAAGCGGATATTTCACCGTGTTCTTGACCTGCTCCCTGAAGTTGGACTGAGTCACCCCGTAAATAAATGTGTTTGTGCAACAACTGAAACTCACCAGCATAAACCCGACTTGTCTTACGATGTATTGAACGTTGTTGTAAGCTGCTTCTGTAATGTTGGAATATAAAAATTCTATAACATTGACTAACCACAGAAGTATGAAGCTGCCGGAGATGGTGAAGAGTAATCTGATAGACTTCCTTCTGCTCTCTATCTCTGGGTCACTCTGGCTCTCTCTCTCGCTCTGACCCCTGAGTCTCTTACGGACTTTACTGGCCACTAAAATGTAGCCGACGGTCAGAGCGTTGAACAACAGAATTCAAAAGAATGGGAGGGAGGGGTTGAAAATCGTACGAAACCATTTAAATCCCACCCATCCAATGTTAGTAAAATAGCTGGGCTTTGTAAAACAGCCCCAGGGGACATTGTCAATTATCACTCCAGGTTCCTGTGTAAAGTAGAAGGGGGTGTTTATTAAACATGACAGAATGTCAGTTGTTGCTAGAACCACAGCCGCAGTTTTCCAGGTGCAATATTTAGTTCTCAGCGTCTGGCAACAAATTGCCACAAATCGATCAAAGGAGAAAGTGATGGTGAGCCAGACAGAACAGCTTTTTGCAGCAGTTCTCAGGAGAGCGTTAAAACTACATACAGGGGTGATGTCCAGGAAAGACACTGGGAAATAATGATATTTGATCTGACAGAGAATGACCTCCGTTATAACGACCAGTAGGTCTGCTGTTGCCATAGCCATCAGGTATCGAGTGGTGCAGGTGGAGAGGCCACACTTTCCCCGGGACAAGATAACAATTGCCAGTAAATTAGCTGTAAGTTAAAGAAGGGGAACAAATGCAGAATATTACTGAAAACACGTTTCCCTGTCTAGCACAGAGAGCAAGGACATGAGTTTAGCATCAGGTCAAACCCCTCGGACTGCACCACCTCCATCACTGGTTCAGACACTCCCCACAGGATCAGAACACAATGGACAACATTCTCATCTGGTATTGGACACTACCTGGCTGTGGATAGTCCAGGATCAGAACACATTCCCCCTCTGCCCTGGGACATTGAGAAGCTCTGAGATCCACATGTGCACACTTCCGATATATACCCCACTCTGGGACAAGTTCCACCATTGAGCCGAGGACCAGAGGCTGTCCAAAAAAACTGCCTCTCACCTGAAAGGGAATGGGTGTCTGCCAGGCAGAGCAAAATCACTAGGCAGGCACTGCAGCAAGTCCCCTTGCTCCATCCCCCTCCGAAACCGATTTTCCATTTAGGAAACAGCTGAGGGAGATGGTTTCTCACGGGAATGCACCAAAAGCCAAGTCCCTGGCACCAATCACGGCTCAGCTGAACAGGGCGGGGAGATGAAAGATTGGGAGAATAATACTGATAGCGGATTCTGTCTTAAGTGGAACAAATAGACCTTTTTGCAGTTGGTGACTTAACAGCAGGATGTTGTGTCGCCTCCCTGGTGCTAGGGTCCAGGATGTCACTGAGTGTCTGCAGGACATTCAGAAGGGAGAAAGTGAACAGCTAGAGGTCATGGCACACATCACTGCCAATGACATAGGTTAAAAAGAGGGAATCAGCCCTGCAAGCAGACTAAGTGGAGCTAGGAATTAAATAAGAACGCAGGACCCCAATGTTAGCAATCTCAGGATTACTCCCAGTGCCACGTGCTAGCGAGATCAGGAATAGGAGAACACACTGGATGAATGAGTGGCTGGAGAGATGGTGCAGGATGTTTGATTCCTGAGGCGTGGTGACCGATTCTGGGGAAGTTGGGACTTGGGAACAGCTGCACCCCAGCAGGACCGGGACCAATATCCTCGCTGGTACATTCGCTATGACTGTGGGGGGAGGGTTTAAACTAGAGAGGCAGGGGGATGAGAGGCTGAGGGTGGGCGCAGACACAAGAGAGGGAAACAAAGGCAGAACTGAAAGACAAATAAGTAATAAAAGCCAAAGCTCAAGGGGAGGAAACAAGGGCAAAGAGGGTCAAAGTAAAAAAAAAGGTGTGTAAAAAGACAAGTCTAAAGGCCCTGTATCGGAATGGGTGGAACATTCATGATAAGGTCAATGAATTAACAGTGCAAACAGTTGTAAAGGGGTCCGATGTGATTGTGATTACGGAGACATGGCTGCAGGGTGACCAAGGCTGGGAACTGAATATCCAAGAGTACTGCCTCTTTAGGAATGGCAGGAAAAACCGGAAAAGCAGTTGGCATGGGCTGGCTTGTTATGGGTGATTTCAGTGTGATGGTGAATGAGGATATTGTCTCTGAAAACCCAGAGCTAGAATCTTTCCGGGTGGTGCTAAGCAGAAACAAAGAGCGGAAAAGACCAGTGGGAGTAGTCGATAGGCCTCCAAACAGTAGGGGAAGGGCAGGAGGCAAATGGAGACGCATGTAACAAGGTTGCTACAGTAACCGTGGGTGAATTTAATTTACATATAGACTGGGCAAAACAAATTAACAATAATACTGCGTGCAAATGAATCCCTGGAGTGTGTACGAGATGTTTTCTTTACACCAGTATGCCCAGGAAACAACTGGGGAGCAGGTGTTGCCCGGTTTGGTATTGTACAAAGAGAAGCGGTTG
This sequence comes from Cetorhinus maximus, assembly GCF_964194155.1. Lineage (NCBI taxonomy): Eukaryota > Metazoa > Chordata > Chondrichthyes > Lamniformes > Cetorhinidae > Cetorhinus > Cetorhinus maximus. Next base: position 215,530 of record NW_027596199.1, read on the forward strand.
GTCAATCATTATTCTGCGGGTCCTTTAGGGAACAGTGACCATAACTTGATCGAATTCTTCATCGGGATTGGAAGTGAAGTGGACCAATTCGAAACTGGGTTCCTAAATCTGAACAGAGGAAACTAGGCAGGTATGAGGCGTGGGATGCCTAAGGTAGATTGGGGAACATCTTTAAAGTCATGATGGGCAATGGGTAATATTTAAGGAGCAAATATATGCATTGCAAAGCGACACATTTCTCCCTGGCACAAAAAAAAACACAGCAGGAAAAGTGGCCAAACCAGGGCATACAAAATATATTAAGGGTAGTATTAGATCCAAAGAGGAGCCATATAAAGTTGTTAGAAAAAAGTAGCATGCCTGAGGATTGGTAGCAGATTAAAGTACAGAAAAGGAGGACCAAGAGGTTGATTAAGAGAGGGAAAATAGAGTATGAGGGTAAACATGCAAGGAACATAAAGGAGGACTGTAAAAAGCTTCAATAAGTATGTAAGAAGAGAAAAAATTGGTGAAGACAAATGCAGGTCCCTTGCAGTCTGGAACAGGAGGATTTATAACAGAGAACTAGAAAATGGCAGATCAATTAAACAACTTCCCCAGGAAGGTACAAGTATCTTCCCAAAAAATACTGGATAACCAAGGGTCTAGTGAGAAGGAGGTATTGAAGGGAATTAGTATTACTAAAGCAATATTGCTGGAGAAATGAATGGGAGTGAAAACCAATGAACCTCCAGGGCCTGATAATCTACATCCCACGGTACTTAAAGAGGGTTTCCTTCTCTCACTCCTGCTCTCTCTCTCTTTTTCTCTCTTGTCCTGTCTCCTTCTTCCTCTTTCCCTCTTGCCCAATCTCTCTCTCTCTTAGAACTATAGGACCATAGAAAAGGTACAGCACAGGAGGAGTCCATTCGGCCCATCTTGTTCCTGCCAGCCCGAGGAGACCCAGGTGCCCTTTCTAATCCCACCTTCCTGAACCCGGCCCATAGCCCTGCAGCTTACAGCACTTAAGGTGCAGATCCAGGTACTTTTTAAAATAGTTTAGAATTTCTGCCTCTACCACCAACTTGGGCAGTGAATTCCACATACTCACTGCCCTCTGTGTAAAAGAAGCTCTTCCTCATGTCCCCCCTACACCTTCTGCCAGTTATCTTGAATCTATGTCCCCTGGTTCCAGAATTCTCCACCAAGGGAAACAATGTTATCCTGTCCGCTCTATCTATTCCCCTCATCATTTTGTACACCTCAGTCAAGTCACAGTCAACATGGGTTTATGAAAGGGAAATGATGTTTGACAAACCTACCGGAGTTTTTGAGGGGATAAATAGCAGAATTGATAAGGCATAACCAGTGGATGTGGTGTATTAGGATTTTCACACAGCTTTTGAGAAAGACCCACATAAGAGGATAATGTGCAAAGTTCAAGCACATGGGATGGGGGTAACATATTGACATGGATTGAGAATTTGCTAGCAGACAGGGAACAGAGAGTAGGAATAATTGGGTCTTTTTCTGAGTGGCAGACAGTGTTCCGTGGGGTACCGCAGGGATCAATATTTGGGCCCCAGCTACTCACAATATTTATTAATTATTTGCTTGAGCGAGCCAAATGTGATCATTCCAAGTTTGCTGATATCACCAAACTAGGTGGGAACATGAGCGGTGAGGGGGATTTTAAGAGGATGCAAGGCAATTTAGACAAGTTGAGTGAGGGTAAATACATGGCCGGGGCTGTATAATGTCTTTAACAAAGCAGCCGCTACGATTTTACCTCTTCCTGCTTCAAAAATAATTTCCAAATGATGCGGCTGTAACACGAAACTACAGTCAAATCGTCTCAGATTTTTGGGATGAAATATTAATAAAGAGGGTTAGAGGATTATTCGTCGGTATCAATAATAGTCTCTGCAGAGTTGTGAGATATGTAGATTTCAAAATGTTGTAGAGCCAACATCGAAATCAATGTCATTATTCCCACAGTTGGGAACATTTGCTGGCGAGGGTTCAGTCTCCAAGAATAGTAACTAACCGGCCCATTGTTCCCCATCTCATATCCCTGTCATAAAACTGCACCGACAACCACCTCACTTGCATCAACAGGCGATTTCAATGCCTTCCCCTAATTCAGCTCTGCTAAAACTGTTACAGTGCTCAGTCCAGCCTCCACACTGTCAAAGGCTCCTTGACTACCCTTTGTCCGCACAATCTTCTGTACGCTCTTTAACAAGCGAACCTGGGGATCCACTACAGTGCAGTGAACTGGAACTAACTCCTGTTAGAATCCATTAATGTGTTTCGACTGCAAAATCTCTCCATCTGTCTGTCTAATCATTGCCCCTTGATGTTCAATGGCATTACCATCACTGAATCCACCACTATCAACATCCTGGGGGGTTACCATTGACCAGAAACTTAACTGGACCAGCCATATAAATACTGTGGCTACATGAGCAGGTCAGAGGCTAGGAATCCAGCAGAAAGTAACTCACCTCCTGACTCCCCAAAGCCTGTCCACCATCTACAAGACACCAGTCAGGAGTGTGATGGAATACTCCCCACTTGCCTGGATGAGTGCAGGTCCCTCAACACTCAAGAAGCTCGACAGCGTCCAGGGCAAAGCATCCCAGCTTGATCGGCACCCCATCCACAAACGTCCACTCCCTCCACCACCGACACACAGTATTAGCGGTGTGTGTACCAGCTACATGATGCGCTGCAGGAGCTCACCAAGCATCCTCAGACAGCACCTCCCAAACCCACGACCACTACCATTTAGAAGGACAAGGGCAGCAGACACATGGGAACACCACCAACTGAAAGTTCCCTCCCAAGTCACTCACCATCCTGACTTGGAAATATATCAGCCATTCCTTCACTGTCGCTGGGTCAAAATCCTGGAACTCCCTCCCTAACCGCACTGTGGGTGTACCTACACCACAGGGACTGAAGCGGTTCAAGAAGGCAGCACATCCCCACCTTCTCAGAGTCAATGTGGAAGGGTGATATATGATGGCCCTGCCAGCGATGCTCAGATCCCATGAATCAATAAAAACACAGACTCCCTCGAATCCCTTCCTTCATAGAGTTTACCCTCACTGAGGTCTGATTAAACGTGAGGTGATATTCCACTGAATGCAAGAACGTGTTTATTCTGAAAGCCTGTGGATTGTAAACAGAGGTTTACTGACAGTTGAGGAAATTGAATCAAACTGCAGAGATAATATAAGATATTTCACTTAAGGTAATGCGGCCATTGACCGGCTATGTAGATAAAGGTGACCACTCGATCAGCAGGTAACGTGATCTGTCACTGATTGAAACCAGAGAGCAGCTCCCACACAGATTGACACGACTGCAAATGTCCTAGTCACTTACCTGGGACACCGACGATATCGAGACTCACATAGAATGTTTTATCGAAAACGTCAAATGCTCCAAGCATTTTCACTTAGCAGTGATCTGTCCCTGACTGCTGCAGGCAACCTCTGCACTAAACTCTGAAGTGACACATTCACAAAGCCCTTATTTATACCTTCTGGAATGTCTCCTTGGAGATAGTGAGATTGCAACACCCTTCTACTTAGTTTACTGAATACCTGGAAACAAACATATTAGAGCACCGAGTTAATTCCAGGTAGGAATAGAACATGTTTATCTCGGAGATTCTGTTATTAAAATCAAAATATAATCGTGAGTTTATCAGCCCTGTTCCACTGCACTGGTGGTTGTAGCTGCTCTCTTTAAATGTGGACATTCAGTTAAGTGATTAAATTATTAAAGTTGGCAATTTGTGGATATTTGTTGCTGAAGTCGAATAATCAAGTATCTGAAATCTTTCAAGTGCGCACATTGATACAAAAACACAAGGATGCATGAAATGATTGCACCACTTCAAACCAATCCAGACACTCTAGTTGATGCAGACCTTCAAAATAATATGGACCTTCAAACAGATACAATCCTCTCACAATATGGTCCTTCAAAACAATATGGACCTTCGAACAGATACAATCTTCTCACAATATGGACCTTCAAAACAATATGGACCTTCGAACAGATACAATCTTCTCACAATATGGACCTTCAAATTAATATGGACCTTCAAACAAATACAATCTTCTCACAATATGGACCTTCAAAACAATATGGACCTTCTAACAGATACAATGTTCTCACAATATGGACCTTCAAAACAATGTGGACCTTCTAACAGATACAATCCCTCCAACCAGTATAGACTCACCAAACACTGCTGACCCTGCAAAGGGTACAGACTCTGCAACGCATTCAGAATCTACAACCCTTACACACCCAGCAACTGATACAGGCCTTCCCAAAAATATTGACATTTCTATTTTTAAAATCTATTCTTTGATGCAATGCGGGCCTTGCTGGTAAGGTCAGTATTTATTACCATAATTCTTTAACTTTAGCCCCAGAATAGCTCGCCAGGCGATTCCCGAGGGGCGTTTCAGAGTTAAGCACGTTGACCTGGGTAAGGAGTCACGTGAAGGCCAGACAGTAGGACAGCAGTTTTACTTGCCGATAGGACATTTGTAAACTAGATGGGTGTTTACCACAATCAATAGTAGTTTCATGGTCACCATTACTGAGGCCAGATTTCAATTCCACAACATTTATAGATAGATTTATTGTGATTAACTGAATTCGAACACCAGTGGCTGCCATTTGAACCCGTATCTCTAGAACATTACCCTGTCCGCCTGGATCACTAGTCCAGTGACATGACCACTACGCCAATGTCACCGCTTGCTGGATTTTTAGAGTTAGGAGCAACAGGCAGCCATTTTCTCCCTAGAGTTTGTTCTGTCATTCAGTAAGTTCAGGGCTAATCTTGTACCTCAAATACATTTTGCCGCCCTATCCTCGTATTGTCTAATTCTCTTAGTGTCCAAATATCTATCGATGTCATCTCAGTACAAACTCAAGGATTGGCCATCCACATCTCTGGGGTAGAGAATTCCAGAGATTCCCTGCCCTCTGAGTGAAGGCACTCACAGCATCACAGAACTGCTCCGGTTCAGATGGAGGCCATTCAGCCTCTCCTGTCTGCACCGGCCCTCTGGACATTTTAACTTAGTGCCAATCCCCGGCCTTTTCCCGTTGCGCTGCACATTTTTTCTGGTTAGATAATCATCCAATGCCCTCTTGAATGCATCAATTGAACGTGCCTCCACCACACTTCCAGGCAGTGCATTCCCATCCCTAACCATTCGCTGGGTGAAAAAGTGTTTTTCTCAACTCACATTTGCTTATTTTGGGAAACAATTTAAACCTGGGCCCTCTGGTTCTCAATCCATTTCCAAGTGGTAACAGTTTCTCCCTATCTACTCTGCCCAGACACCTCATCATTTGGAAAAATTCTATCAAGTCTCCTCTTAGCCTTCTCCTCTCCAAGGAGAACAGTCCCAACTTCTCCAATCTTTCCTCATAACTGATCGGGCAATAATTGGTTGGGTTGGATTTGTCCTGCTTTAAGTGTACAGGAATCCCTGGGAATGTTTTCCCATTGCCGGGTAGATGCCAGTGTTGCAGCTGTACTGGAACAGCTTGGCCAGAGGCGCAGAATGTTCTGGAGCTCAGGTCTTCAGCACAATTCTCAAAACATCGTCACAGTCCATAAGCTTTTCAGCATCCAGTCCCTGCAGCCTTGTCTTGATATCACGTGGCATGAATCAAATGGTGTGAAGTCTGGGCACCTGTGATGCTGGGGAATTCAGGGGGAGGCCCAGATGGATCAGTCAATCAGAACATTCAGCTCAAGGGTTTTGGAAATGTTTCATCCTTGCATTTTGCACTGATGTGCACAGCTCCTCCATCATTGAGGATGGGGACATTTCCTGAACCTCCTCAATCAGTGAGTTGGTTAATTTTTGAACCGCTATTCACCACTTGATGTGGCAGGACTGAAGATCCTAGATCTGAGCCGTTGTTTCATGTGGAATTGCACAGCCCTATCTATCACTTACCGCTCGTGCTGTTTGATACGCAAGTGGTACTGTGTTAGAGATTGACCAGGTTTGCACCTTATTTCTGGTTATGTCTGTTGCTGCTCCTGGCATGCCCTCCTGCACTCTTCATTGAACCAGGATTGAACCCCTGGTGTTGGGATAATGTTAGAGTGAGGGATATGCCGTGCCATGAGGTGGTTTTCGAGTCCAATTCTGCTGCTACTGATGGCCCACAACACCTAATGGATGCCCCGCGTTGCATTGCCAATGCTGTGGAAAATCCATACCATTACGATGGTGGTAGCGCCACACAACAGGATGGAGGGTATCCTCAATGTGAAGACGGGACTTCTCTTGCTCAATGACTGTAAGGTGATCACTCCTACCGATACTGTCATGTGCAGATGTATTTGCGGCAGGCAGGTTGGTGATGATCAGGTCAAGTATGTTTTCCCCTCCCTATTGGTTCCCTCACCACCTGCCGCAGACCCAGTCTAGCAGCGATGTCCTTTAGGACTCGGCCAGCTTGGTCTGTAATGGTGTTTCTGAGCCACTCTTGGTGATGGACATTGAAGTCCCCCCACCCAGAGAGCATTCTGCACCCTTACCACCCTCAGTGATTCTTCCAAGTGATGTTCAACATGGACGAAGCATTGATTCATCAGCTGAGGGAGGTTGGTACGTGGTCATCAGCATGTGGTTTCCCTGTCCATGTTTGGCCTGAAGCCATGAGACTTCATGGGGTCCGGAGTCGATGTTAAGGAATCCCAGGGTAACTCCCTCCCCACTGTATCCCACTGTGTCACCAGCTCTACTGGGTCTGTCCTGCTGGTGGAACAGGACATACCCAGTTATAGTGACGGTGGAGACGGGGATATTATCTGTAAGGCATAGGTGAATAAGGATGATTATGTTGGGCTGGTGCTTTACTAGTCTGTGAGACAACTCTCCCACTAGCCCCCAGATGTTACTAGGGAGGACTATAAGGACTGGATTTGCTTTTATCATTTCCGATGCCTGGGTCGATGCAGGGTGGACTCTCCAGTTTCATTCCTTGTAGAATTTTTCATGGTTTGAAACAACTTAGTGCCGTTGCTGTGGCTCAGGCATCAGATAATGTCCCTCAGATATGGGCGTCAGGTTTCTTTACATAGACGGGATTAGTAAACAAGATGTCTATTTATAAAAAATCGACCTTGATTTCATGGTCATCTTTAGACTTTTAATTCCAGGTTTTTGATTAATTCAGTTTCCTTTCGAATTTGGGAGGTATTTGAACCCAGGCATTACCCTGGCCTCTGGGTTACTAGTCCAGGGACAACCGCACTAAACCATGGCCTCAACAACCCCACCAGCCTCCGCATTCAAAGGATCACCCTCTGCCATTTCCACCAACTCCAGCATGATGACCACCACCAAACACATCTTCCCTTCACCCCCACCCCCCAACCTGTCGACATTCCATAGGGACCGTTCCCTCTGGGACACCCTGGTCCACTCCTCCATCACCTCCAACTCCTCATCCTCTTCCTAAAGCACCTTCCCATGCAAACAGGGATGGTGCAACACGTGCCCGTTTATCTCCTCCCTCCTCACCGTCCAAGGGCCCAAACACTCCTTTCAGCTGAAGCAGCATTTCAATTGCACCATCTTCAACTTGGTCCACTGCATTCGCTGCTCACACTGTGGTCTCCTCTACATTGGAGAGACCAAATGCAGACTGGGTGACCGCTCTGAAGAAAACCTTCGGTCTGCCCTCAAACATGACCCAGACCTCCCTGTCGCTTGCCATTTTAACACTCCACCCTGCTCTCATGCTCACATGTCTGTCCTTGGCCTGCTGTATTGTTCCAGTGAAGCAACCTGGAAGAACAGCACCTCATCTTCCGACTAGGCACTTTACAGCCTTCCGGACTGATTATGGAATTCAACAACTTCAGATCATGAACTCTCGCCTCTATCCTCACACTTTTGCAAGCACATATTTCAACATTCATTTTTAAAAATTATTTTTAACCTCTTATTTCTATATATTTTTATTTTTATTCATTGTTTTATCCATGTTTTTAATACCCCTTCAATCCTCTTTTCAACCCTCGTCTAATTGAAAGATGAAAAATTTGATTATTTCAATCTGTGGACTTAGTGAGACATTCGACAGTTTGATTGTAGAACTGCAGATAAAGATTGCAGTCGTGTCACTGATAGTGAAAGACAGAGGGAGAGAGGGAGAGCGGGAGAGATAGTGAGAGAGAGAGTGAGAGAGAGAGAGAGAGAGAGCGGGAGAGTGAGACTGAGAGAGGGAGAGAGAGAGAGAGAGTGTGAGTGAGAGGGTGAGAGACAGAGAAAGAAACGGAGATAGAGGGAGGTAGGCAGAGAGACAAGGAGAGCAATGAGGTTGATAAAAGGAGAGATAGAGAAAGAGAGAGGCAAGAAGAGAGAGAGAGAGACAGTGACTGAGCGAGAGACAGAGTGAGAGACTGAGTGAGAAACAGATACAGTGAGAGAGAGGGAGAGAGAGAGGGAGAGAGAGAGAGAGAGACAGGGAGGCACAGGGACAAGGCGAGCAGTGAGGTTGAGATGAGGAGAAAGAGAGACAGAGAGAAGGAGAATAGGAGAGAGAGTGAGTGAGACAAGGAGAGAGAGAGTGAGAGAGAGGGAGGCAGAGACAGAGAGAAAGGAGAGAGTGAGAGTGAGACAAGGAGAGAGAGAGAGAGAAAGATAAAGACAGAGAGTGAGAGAGGGAGAGAGAGGGAGAGACAGGCAGGCATAGAGACAAGATAATCTGTGCGGGTGAGACAAGGGGAGAGAGATGGAGAGAGAGTTGGTAAGACAAGGAGAGAGAGAGAACTTGAGAGAGAGAGAGACAGAGTGAGATATAGAGAGAGAAAAACAGACAGGCACAGAGACAAGGAGAGCAGTGACGTTGAGACAAGGAGAGAGAGAGAAGGAGAGAGTGAGAGTGAGACAAGGAGAGAGAGAGAGACAGACAGAGAGAGAGAGAGGAGAAAGATAAACAGACAGAGAGAGAGATAGAGAGACAGACAGAAAGAGAGAGAAACAGACAGAGAGAGAGAGAGAAACAGACAGAGAGAAAAAGAGAGAAACAGAGAGAGAGAGAGAGAGATAAACAGACAGAGAGAGAAACAGAGAGAGACAGAGAGAGAGAGAGAGAGAGAGAGAGAGAGAGAGAGAGACAGAGAGAGAGAGAGAGAGAGAGAGAGAGCCTTAATTCTTTGCAATTCAATTCGTGAATGACCAGAGCATGTGGATCAGCATTTAGGAAGCGTTTGGAGATGTTGTTTTTGAACTTTTTTTGAGGGAACATAATCAATGCTGGGCGATGAAACTTCATTAATTTTGTCAGCTAATTGATGTGATCAGAATTGTCCAGTGGAATCTCAGTGCTAAATATAAACCGTCACAAGCGAAAATAGCTCGCATTCAGAGTCTGCTGTTCAAGTTAAAAAAAATAAACTGCAACTTCCAATTCCCGGAGGTGATCCCACAGGGTATAAATTAAAGACTTTGTGAATGTATCTCCCGCAGCTTAATACAGAGAGATTGTCGCTGCTCTAAGGGACAGACACTTCACTGGGAATATGATTGAAACGTTTAATAGTTTCAAGGAAACATATTACCTGATCCTGGCAATCATTGGTGTCCCCGGTAAGTGAACAGAAGCTTTGAATGTCTGTGAAGCTGGGTGTGAGCTGGTTTGTTATTTTATTCTGCTGCTCATAATGTTACAAACTGAGCTGCTGATGGATTTATAAAAACACCCGATCCATGGGAGCATTTTCTACCGTCACATAACTACAATCGTCTCCAGTGAATTATTCTACTGCCACAACTGAATTTCAACCTCTGCTTATAATTCGGATACACCGTCAAATATCAAGTTCTACATTCCAGAGGAATATCTGGTTCTGTTATCTGTCGGTGTAGAATTGTACTTAGTGCAGGTTACAAACTTGGGTTGAGTACGTGATCACAGTGACCGTGTGTTACTGGGAGATTCTGTCAGTGTACAATTGTACAGAGTGTGGCTCACTAACCGGAGAGCAGCACCAGATCACAGTGACCGTGTGTTACTGGGAGATTCTCTCAGTGTACAATTGTACAGAGTGTGGCTCACTAACCGGAGAGCAGCACCAGATCACAGTGACCGTGGATTACTGGGAGATTCTCTCAGTGTAGAATTGTACTGATTGTGGATCACTAACCGGAGAACAACACCAGATCACAGTGAACGTGTGTTCCTGGGAGATTCTCTCAGTGTACAATTGTACAGAGTGTGGGTCACTAATCGGAGAGCAGCACCAGATCACAGTGACTGTTTGTTACTGGGAAATTCTCTCAGTGTACAATTGTACTGAGTGTGGGTCACTAACCGGAGAGCAGCACCAGATCACAGTGACCGAGTGTTTCTGGGAGATTCTCTCAGTGTACAATTGTACTGAGTGTGGGTCACTAACCGGAGAGCAGCACCAGATCACAGTGACCGTGTGTTACTGGGAGATTCTCTCAGTGTAGAATTGTACTGAGTGTGGGTCACTGACCGGAGAGCAGCACCAGATCACAGTGACCGTGTGTTACTGGGAGATTCTATCAGTGTACAATTGTACAGAGTGTGGGTCACTAACCGGAGAGCAGCACCAGATCACAGTGACCGTGGATTACTGGGAGATTCTCTCAGTGTACAATTGTACTGAGTCTGGGTGAGGGACCGGAGTGCAGCTCCAGATCTCAGTGACCGTGTGTTACTGGGAGATTCTCTCAGTGTAGAATTGTAGTGAGTGTGGATCACTAATCGGAGAGCAGCACCAGATCACAGTGAACGTGTGTTACTGGGAGATTCTCTCAGTGTACAATTGTACTGAGTGTGGGTGAGGAACCAGAGTGCAGCACCAGATCACAGTGACCGTGGATTACTGGGAGAATGTGTCTCTGAAGAATTGCAGTTACTGTGGGTCACTCATCTGGGGAGGGAGCGGCTGGGGAGGGTTAACTGACCCCAGTGACCATGTGTATCTGGGAGTATCTATTAGGGTAGACTTGCACTGTTTTTGGCTCAATAATTGGAATGAAACAAAGCGGATTGATTCGGAATGGCTGCTTTTGGTGGTGAATCTCTCCATTCCATGTACCTGCCTCTCTTTTTTAGGGATGTTATCTTTAAAAGATGGGTAGATTATTTCTGTTGTATGTTTGTAAGTGTAGGCACTGAAAATGATTGATTTTGGCCTGTCTCCTATTGGACTGATCCAACAGGAACAGATATTTACTTTAAGGTTAGCAGGAGAGCAACATAGACTAATGAATAGGTCATAAAATGTGGAGCAATGTGACAAGTGGCCGAATGGATCCCTCGCTCTCTACGAGACAGGAAGCAGACAGAGGGAGGAAAGGGTCGTTATTCAGAGAGGGAGAGGGTGGGAAGTGGTGTTACAGAAGGTTCAGTGCCGGGATCGCTGTTCTTGGCAATGCATTAGTAACTTGCAGATTTGAATCAGAATCACAATTTCTACATGTAGAGATGACACCAGCTTGAGTCGGGGTGTGGTCAATACTGAGGAGGACTGAAAATGTAGAACAGTTATAATAAACATCTATCAAACTTCTCAGAGCGCATACATAATTCTGGATAGAGTTCTGATCAGATAATGTATAATAAAATTAGATACACAGTCTCTGCCTCGGGTGGAGAGAGGATTTGTATGTGTGATGTCAGATTCACGTGGGTATAAATATCAGGATCGGATTGACGGGCTGTTCCCTTATCTCTTGAAAAAGGAAGGGTGAAGGGTGAGCTAATTAGAATTGTAACATGATGGCAGGTTTTGATAGGGCGGGCACAGAGAGAATATTTATTCTGGTGGGGAGGGTGGAACTGGAGCCTATGAATATGAGAGAGTTACCAGGAAAGCCCATCAGGAGTTCATAGGGAGCTGTTTAACCCATAGAGCAGTGAGAATGTGCAACTCACTACCACACAGAGTGTGTGATGTGAATAGTTTAGATTCATTCATGGGAAGAGGGATAAGAATATGAGGGATAAAGGAATAGAGGATTACGATGTCAGATTTAACAGTTGAAATCTGAGTGGAGATGGGAATGGATCTTCGACATTGAAATGAGCTGCTTAGGGTGAATGGCCTGTATCTGTTCTGTATATCCGAACCCATCATATTTAATGCTTCCTCGTCTCAATTTCGTCACCTGGAATTTCGCAGGTTGGTGGTGGGTTGGAGTGGGATGTGGATTTTAATTTCAAATTTTAGCCTCTGACACGGCCAAAAATGACACCATTTGCTGCTTAAATCTCTCTCTTTCTTTCCGTGCCAGACACAGGGACTGTTTGATCAGTTAATTTCCAGTCACTTTTACCTTCTCTCTGTTACAGTTAATTTGCTGGCGATTGTTATCCTAACCCGGGGAAAGTGTGGTCTCTCCACCTGCACTACTCGCTACCTGGTGGCCATGGCAACGGCGGACCTACTGAGCATTATCACAGAGGTCATACTGTGGAGGGTCGTTTATTATTATTTCGGACAGAGTTTCCTGGACATCACCCCTGTGTGTAGTGTTCTCACTCTCCTTATTCGTGCATCCACAGACTGTTCAGTCTGGTTCACCGTCACTTTCTCCTTTGACCAATTTGTGGCCATTTGTTGGCAGAAGCTGAGAACAAAATATTACACCGGGAAAAGTGCGGCCGTGGTCCTAGTGACCACCGGCATTCTGAACTGTTTAAAAAACATCCCACACTACTTTACAAAAGAACCCGGAGTGATAATCGACAACGTACCATGGTTCTGTAATGTAAAGAGAAGCTATTACACTGACCCCGGGTGAGTGGGATTTGATTGGTTTGACACGGTTTTAACCCCACTACTCCCTTTCGCTTTAATCCTGTCGCTCAACGCTCTGACCGTCAGACACATTCTAGTGGCGAGTCGGGTCCGGAAGGGACTGAGGGGTCAAAGCCAGGGGGTGGATCACAGTGACCCAGAGATGGAGAGCAGGAGAAAGTCTGTAATTTTACTCTTCACTATCTCGGGCAGCTTCATCCTCCTATGGTCGGTGAATGTTGTTGATTGTTTATACTATACCATTACAGGAACAGATCCCAATGATTACTCCGAGTCTGAATACATATTCCAACAAGTCGCATTGATTCTGCTGAATTTCAGTTGCTGCACAAACACTTTATTTACGGGGTCACTCAGTCCAGGTTCAGGGAGCAGGTCAACAACGCGGTGAAATGTCCGCTCACATCAATTAGACAATTAATTAAGAAAGGAAACTATTGAGGGAAACAAACCCTCTTACATCCACAGCCAATGAGCCGCTGGGCGACAGCTGCCTCAACCAATCACAAACGCTTATCGCCCATTGGGCACAGGCTCTACAGGCTCTCCATGCTCTGGGTGAAGAATGTTCTCCTCATCTCAGTCAGGCATGGTCTGCCCCGTATCCTCAGACTGCGACCACTGGGTCAGGACTCCCCCCATCGGGAAAATCCATCCTGCATCTAGCCAGTCCTGCCCTTTTAGAATTTTATAGGTTACTACGACATGCCTCTCAATCCACTCATCTCCTTCGAATATAGTCCTAACTGACACAACATCTCCTGATTTGTCAGTCGCAACAAACCAGGAATCAGTCTGGTAAATCTGTTCGGGTTATATTCGCTGGAGTTCAGGAGAATGATGGGGGAAAGTAATCAATGGATACATGGACAATGCAGGAGCAGGCTGTTAACTTTGATAATCAGCCATGATCAGGATGAATGTTGGAGCAAGCTCGAAATACCGAATGGTCCACTCCTGCTCCAATTATCTATGCTTCTATGTTTTTTTCCAACTCAATAGCTCCACAAATGTCAGTCCCGACATCCCTGGAATCATCTGGTAAATCTTCGCTGCTCTATGGTTATATAAATAATATGCATCTTTAGATAACGAAATCAAAACTGCACACAATATTCCAAATTTGGTCTCACCAGGGCCCTGTCTAATCATAGCAAGACATAGCTGCTCCTGTACTCATATGATGTCGCTATGAAGGCCAACATACCGTTTGCCTTCCTTACATCCTGCTGGACCAGCATGGACTCAGCGACTGGTGTACGAGGACACCCATGTCTCGTTGCACGTTCCCCTCTCTCAATTTATAGCAATTCAGATAATAATCTGCCTTGCTGCTTTTGTTACCAAAGTAGATAATCTCACATTTACCCACGTTATACTGCATCTGCTGTGCATTTGCCCACTAACTCAACTTGTCCAAATCACAATGAGGCATCTCTGGATCCTCCGCACTACTGGCCCTCCCGCCCAGTTTCGTGTCACCTGCAAATTTGTAGATATTACATTTAGTTCCCTCATCTAAATTATTAGCATACATTGTGAATAGCCGGGGTCCCAGCAACGACCCCTGCAGTGCCCCAATAGTCACTGCCTGCCATTCTGAAATTAAGACCCGTTTATTCCGACACTTTGTTAACTGTCTGCCAACCAGTTTGCTATCCATGTGAATACGCTATAACCAATCACACGCATTTTAATTGTACACGCTAAGAACTTATGTGGAACTTTATCGAAACCCTTCTGAAAGTCCATATAAGCCACATCCCCAGGATCCCCTTCTTCACTTCTTCTAGTGAAATCTTCGAAAAATTCAAAGCATTTTTTCCATTTCGTAAATGCATGCTGTCTCTTTCCGATTCCGCAACTGCTTTCCAAGTGCCTTCTACTAATTATTTGAAAATGGGCTCTCGAATTTCCCCACGACCGATGTCAGGCTAAATGACCTTTAAGCAGCTGTTTGCTCTCTACCTCCATTTTTAAATAGCAGGTTTACATTCGCTACACTCCAATCTTTAGGAACTGTCCCTGAGTCTATAGAATCAATGCCCATGCTATTTCTGGGGACACTTCCTTCAGTAGTCTGGGATGTAGATAATCAGGCCCTGGAGATTTAGCAGCCTTCAATCCCATCAATTTCCCCAACACCATTTCACTGAATACCTGTTTGAATTTGTCCTTGATTTCGAAAGACTTTCGATTTCCTTATTCCCCTTTATGTATTTTGTTTTTGTCCTTGATTCCCCTGCTCTGGCTTTTGAATAGATTTCCATTCCCCTGCCATTTTAGCTTAAAGCTTCCCCAACCACTCAAGCAAATATTCCCCTTTGGACATAAGTCCCGTTCCTGCCCAGGTGTAACCCTTTCTGTTTGTACTGGTCCCATCTCCCCAGAAACGTTCCCAATGTCCCAGGAACCTGGAGATCTCCCCCTCACATAATTGCTTCAGCCTCCTGTTCATTCGATATATCCTACTATTTCTACTCTGACTAGCACGTGACACTGGCAGTAACACTGCGATCAATACCATTGAGGTCCTACTTTTCAAATTAATTCCTATATTCTCTTTTTAGAACCACAATCCTTTTTACCTGTGTCGTTTGTACCAATGTGTATCACGACCACTGGCTGTTCACCCTCACTTTTCAGAATGTCCTGAAGCTGCTCTGAGATATCATTCGCTCGAGCACAAGGGAGGCAACATACCATCTTGGAGTCTCGTTTGCGGCCACATAAACGATGATCTATTACCCTTACAATAGAATCGCTTATAAATATCGCACTTCCAAAAATGTTTACTTCTCCCTTGTGCAGCAGAGTCAAGCACAATACGCCGAATTTGGCTGTTGCTGCCTTCACCAGAGAGGCCGTTCCTCTTAATAGTATCCAAAGTGGTATATCTGTTTTACAGGGGAATAGCCACAGAATATTCCTGCACTGCCCGCCTAGTCCTTTTTCTCTGCCTTGTGGTCACCCATTCCATTCCTGCCTCTGTACCTTTAGCCTGCGGTGTGACCACCTCTCTATACGCGCTATCCACGTTACTCCCCACCGCGCGTGTGTTCCACAGTGTCCCCAGCCGCCGTTCCAGCCTCAGAACCCGGGCTTCCAGGAGCTGCAGTTGGAGACACTTCCCACGCACATGCAGGCTCCGGGCATTGGAAATATTCCCGGCTTCCCAAATTAACTCATCTAACTCCTCCTAAAACATTCTTTGCTGCTGACCTTGTTATGACACGGCAGAGGTTGTGTGCCAGGCGGGCCCAAATCCACGGGGGGAAACTTGGTTCCTAAAATAAAACTGTTTTGTTATTTGTATTTATAACGAGAAGACTGAGTGTCGTGACTTTATGCCATATTTAAAAAATCAGTAGCACATAACAAATTATTGACCATAATCAAAAACACACGGTGATGATTAGCACTTCCACTGAACTCAGGAGGGTGCAACATTTGAAAGAGACCAGAATATAATATTACGGCACTCGCTGAGTTTTCTGTCTGTTTCATTATATCGCTCGTGCCACAGTTGTCGGTAAAGCACCCCTAGAGACTGTACCTAGGTTAGAGAGCCATGGGCCATTGATATTAGGTAAATAATTGGAGAGTCTGTCACTCAGGTATCAGAGCTGGTGGAACAGTCACTATTGGAATGGATTGGGGAGATGGTCACTCAGGCTGCAAAGCCTGTGGCCAGTCATATGTAGCCATTGATTGAGGAGACTATCACCCAGACTACGGAGCCGGTGTCAGTCTCTATAGGAATTGATTGAGGAGAATGTCACTCCGGTTACAGAGGCAGGGGCCAATCAGTACAGCAATGGTTTGTGGAGATTGTCACTCAGGTTACAGAGCCTGCTGCCGGCAAATATAGTAATTTATTGGGGAGATGGTCACCCAGGTAACAGAGCCGGGGCGAGTCAGTAGACTAATTGATTGGGAGTCTGTAACTCAGGCTGCAGGACCAGTGGCCCTATTCGTGCAACAGATAATTGGGGAGACTGTCAGTCAAGCTGCAGAACCGGGGGCCAGTCGGCATATTATTTGGCTGAGAAGATTCTCACTCAGGTTACAGGACCAGGGGACAGTCAGTATATTAATTGATTGACGAGGCTGGTTACAGAACCAGAGGCCTGTCAGCATAGTAATTAAATTAGGGAGACTGTCACAGAGTTTACAGTGCCAGGGTCTGACACTCTAGGAATTGATTGAAGAGACTGTAATATCGTAATAGAGTGTTGAGATTGTCAGAATCTTTGCAGAGACATGGTGCAGTCACTATTTTAAATGAGTGGAGAGACACTCAGCATATTTAGAACATGGGGTCTCTCACAATCGTAATAGAGTGGAGAGACTGCAAGAATGTTTACAGAGCTGGATTTTGACACTATATTAACAGAATAGGGTGACTATCAGGGTGCTTACAGAGCCCGGGGACTGTCACTATAGCAACAGAGTGGAATGACTGACTATATTCTGACAAAGCCAGGGCCCTATCATTAACATAATGGAGAGGGTAAACCATAAGGATGATTGGAGAGCCCGAGGCCTGGTAAATATTTGAATGGGGAAACTGTCAGATAATACAGAGCCAGGGGTCTGTCACTGTGATAAAAGACTGGGGAGCCAGTGCGGATGTTTCCAGACCTGGGTTCTGCCACTATTGGAATAGACTGTATAGACTTTCACTAAATTTACAGATCCGGGGGCCTATCAGTACAGTAATTGGATGTTGGGACTGTCAGATTGTTTACAGAGCAGGGGGCCTCTCAATGTTGTCAGGGACAGGGCCGAATGTCAAAATGTATATAGAGGAAGGGGCTTGCCACTAAATGAATAGAGTGTATAGACTCTGTGAATGTTTACAGAGTTGAGGGCCTGTCACTGTAGTAATAAAGTGCGGACACTGCCAATACATTTACAAACCTGGGGGCCTGTCACAATAGTAATAGCCTGCGGAGATTGCCCTATTATCTACAGTGCCATGTGTCTGTCAGTATATTAATAGAGTTGGAAGATGGCCAATAGTTTTACAGAGCCGGGGGCTAACACGATAGGGATAGAGTTAGTAGACTGTCAGTGTGTTTTCAGACCTGGGGAATTGTCACTATATTAATATAGTGGGGAGACAGTCAGTCTCTATACAGAACCAGGGTCTATCTATAGGAAGAGGCTGCGTAGGCTCTCATTATGTTTGCAGACCCGGGGACCTGTCACTATACTAAGAGAGTGGGGAGACTGTCAGTATGGTCATAGAGCTGGGAGGCTGTCACGATTAATACAGTGGGGAGACCTACAGTATGATTAAAGAGCCAGAGACCTGTCAATATACTAATAGAGATGCTGGACTGTCGATAATTTGATAGGACCGGCGTTCTTGCTCTAAACTAAGAGAGTGGGGAGAATGTTATTATGTTTACAGAGCCTGAGCCTGCAACAATAATTATAGAGTGCGGGAAACAGTCAGTATTTTTACACAGATGGTCGCAAGTTATTGCAGTAATAGAGTGCGCAGAATGTCAGTATGTTTACAGACCCGGGGCTGTCACCATATTAAGAGAGTGGGGAGACAGTCAGCATTGTTAAAGAGCTGCTAGCCTGTCAATATACTAATAGAGAGGCTGGCCTGTCGGTGCTTTGATAGAAAGGGGGTAATTTCACTCCAGCAATATAGTGGGGAGACTCTCAGTATGTTTACAGAGCCGTGGCCTGTCTTTATAGCAATAAAGAGGGACACTTTCGGTAATTTTCGAGAGCCAGTGGGTGTCAGGAAATTAATAGAGGGGAGAGATTGTCAGTATGTTCACAAAGCCGAGGGACTGTCACTACCATAATAGTGTTGGGAGACGGAATGTTTAGAGAGCCAGCAGCCTCTCACTGTTGTAATATACTGGGGTGACTGTCAGTATGTTTACAGAGCCTGCAGCTTGTCAGTATAGTAATAGCGTGGACAGATTGTTAATGTTTTGAAAGACCTGTGGCCCTGTCACAATAGCAATAGCTTGGGGGGAGGCGTGGGGTAGGGGGGAGGGAGAGTTAGGGGAGCCCTCAGTGTCTTTACAGAGCTAGGGGCTTGTCACCATTGTAATATGTGGATCGACTGCTAGTACGTTGACAGAGCGTGGGGCGTGTCTCTATAGGAATAGACTGGTGCACTCTCTGCATTTTAACAGAGCCAGTGTTCTGTCGCCATAGTAATAGATTTTGGAGACTGACCGTGCGTTTCCAGAGTAGAGAGTCTGTCATTATATTAATAGATTGCGGAGGTTATCCGTATGTTTACAGGTCAGAGGCCTGCCCCAAAGTAATCGAATGGGGACAGTTTAAGTTTCTTTACCGTGCCGGGGGCCTGTCACTATAGAAATAGATTGGGGAGCCTCTCTGTATGTTTAAAGAACTGAGGGGCTGTCAATATATTAAGAGAGAGGATAGTCTGTCACTATTTTTACAGAACCCATGTTCTGTTACTATAGTAATATCTTGGAGAGAGTATCATTATATTTAAAGAGAGAGTGACCCATCAAAGGAGCAATAGACTAGGAGACTTTCAGTGTGTTTACAGAGCCGGGAGGCTGTCTCTATATTTATAGACTGGGCAGACTGTCAGTGTGTTTATAGAGCCGGGAGGCTGTCTCTATATTTATAGACCGGGCAGACTGTCAGTGTGTTTACAGAGCCGGCAGGCTGTCTCTATATTTTTAGACTGGGCAGACTGTCAGCGTGTTTACAGAGCCGGGAGGCTGTCTCTATATTAATAGACTGGGCAGACTGTCAGTGTATTTATAGAGCCGGGAGGCTGTCTCTATATTTATAGACAGGGAGACTGTCAGTGTGTTTACAGAGCCGGCAGGCTGTCTCTATATTTATAGATTGGTAGACTGTCAGTGTGTTTACAGAGCCGGGAGGCTGTCTCTATATTTATAGACTGGGAGCCTGTCAGTATATTTACAGAGCCGGGAGGCTGTCTCTATATTTATAGACTGGGCAGACTGTCAGTGTGTTTACAGAGCCGGGAGGCTGTCTCTATATTTATAGACTGGGAGACTGTCAGTGTGTTTACAGAGCTGGGAGGCAGTCTCTATATTTATAGACTGGGAGACTGTCAGCTTGCTTAAAGAGCCAGGGGCCTCTCACTATAGTAATAGATTGGGATGACTGTCGGTATGTTTACAGGGCTGGGGGCCTGGTAATATAATTCCATACTGGGGAAAATGTCACTATGCTTATCGAGCTTTGGGCCTGTCAGTATCTTAGTAGCGAGGAGGGTCTGTCAGTATGTTTACAGAGCAGGGAGTCTCGTAATAGAGTAGCATACTTGGGGGGTTGGGGGTGTTGGGGGTGGGGGGGGAGCGGTGGGGGGGTGGGGGGTGGTGTGTGTTGGGTGGAGGTGAGGGAATTGTCAACGTGCTTATCGACCTGTGGGCCTGTCAGTAGCTCAGAAAGGAAGAGGGACTGTCAGTATGTTTACAGATCCGGCGGCCTCTCACTACACTAATAGATTTGAATGACTGTCAATGTGTTTCCAGAGCTGGAGGTTCACCCGCGGCTTCTTCCTCTTCACCCTGCAACTTCCCGCAGACCTCTTGCTGCTTTAATTGACATCAGATAAATGTATTTGCTGTATTTCCGACAGCAGCAACTACGCTTCAAGATGACGCCGTTGCCTTTAAAGTTTTTGGCTGCTTTGTTTGTGGGTTAAGAATTTTATCTTTCATTGAAAAGTAGTAGCGGGAACAAAAACGTAGGAGGAGGCGATATACCCCGTTGTTTCTTTGATTTCCAAACTCCATGAAACACTCCTGCAGCCCGGAACCACGTAACAAGCTCACAACCCTTCCATCACTTCTGTCCCTCCTCTCCACCTACTGTTAACAACCCTGCATCCACTAAAGCTCGTCAGTCACCCTTATCCGCGTTCCACACCCATTGAAACTCTTTGCAAACATTTGATCTCCCTTTGCCACCAAGTGACTAACTACCCATCCCTCTGCTCGCCCTTCTCCACGACCAAAAACTGTTGCGAACGCTCTGGTCGTCTTTCCCCACGCATTGAAGCTCCTCCCAATCCTCTGACCGCCCGGTGGCGCCCTCTATAATCCATCCTAACAATTGGATTGTTCTATTGTTCTTCCCCAGGCACTGAAACTCTTCCCAAACCTCTGACCGCCCCTTGGCGACCTTTAAAATCCATTCCAACAATTGGATTGTTTTCCTCCAACCACTGAAACTTTTCCTAACCGTCTGAACGCCTTTCACCACCCACTAAAACTCATCCCAACCCTCAGATCCCTCATCCCCACACACTGTTAATCTTACAAATACCCTGATCATCCTTCCCCACTCATTGACATTATTCCCAACCATCGGATCGTTCTTCCACACCCACTGAAACTCGTCCAATCCCTCTGATAACACTTCGCCACTCACGCAATCTATTTCTAACACTCTGATCCCACTTCACCTCCTACTGAAACGATTCCCCACAAACTGAATCGACCTTCCCATACTTTCGCCCCTTCACCACACTCTGACCAACATCCTCATCCATGAAACTCTTTCCCATCTGCAGAACCTGTATCTGTACTGTAGTGGTTATCTAGATTTCCTGACACGAGCAAGGTTTCTGCCTCGAAAATGTCTAGAACTTTAGTCTGCACGGAGCGTGGATCGCTCAGCTGGTAGATACTCGGAATTACAAACTGAAGTCCCAGTGCTTCATGTTCTGTGTGAGTGCTGCCTTCGGCAAAACTCGGTCAATTCCCATGAAACCATTGAAAGTGAGGAATGTCCGCTCAATTTCCCTGCTCCTTCAATGGAACTAAATGAGATGTTATTATAACCTGCAAATAATGTGCATTCTACCGAAATTTCAGCAGCCACGACCGTTGTTATTCTTGAATAACAAGGGGGTCAAAGATTATCAGGATAGGCAGAATGAGAAGCTGAGGCCACAATCAGATCAACCATGATTTCATTAAATCGGACAGCAGGCTTAAGGGGCCGAAAGTCCTTATTCCCCTAATAATTGCCAAGCCACTAAATCCTTCCCAATTCGTTCAGCCGCTGAAATCCCCTATCACAACGTTACCCACCTCCTGAAGCAATTCCCAAACCCCGATTTACTTTCCATGTCCCCTTCTCCGCCTGTACTCATGCTCTACACCCTGATATTTGTGAGATATCTTGCTCGGTAAATGGTCAGAGTGCTGACATTCCGAGGCACCTGCCTTATATCGGTCCCCTTCTGAAAGTGCTATTCAGAACTTACAGAGATTCCCCACGTTGACTTCCACTTCCCATCCCGTATGATTCCTACCATTTCCATCAGCGCCATTCCTTTCCCAAGTACCTTGTCCTGGGACTTGTTCGTCCAAATGAGAAACAAGACAGGAAATGAAACAGTGATCAATGCAGTAAGTTTTATTTCGGCGTACAGCCCATTATTATCAAAGCTGCAATACAGGGACAGGGGTCGGTGGACTGAAACAGTCAAACAGAGCCTGCTTCCTAGGGACGAAGATTTCATTCAGAAAGAATATGGAGAGCTCGGGCTGCCGGCAATCCATCTCTGGATACTACTTTCCTCGTGAGCAGCATGCAATCCAACTGTTTATTTTAAAGACGGCCTCCTGGTGTGGGGCACACGGAATTGTTTGAAGTCTTGGTGCTCTCCTATGGCAGGCCAACCACGGTCCTATAATCCAAAATGAATAATTAATTGAGTGATCGTTGTGAACCCAGAGAGAGCGAGATCGATGGGAAAACACGATGCTGAGTTTCTCAGTGTTATTGGGAATGACTTTGAATATAACGCCAACCTGAACACTTCTATATTTAATTAAAACCCGCACTTCCCTCCCTCCCATTGACATCTAAAGGCTCAAGCTTCGCCCTGAAGGGCCGTCCAAGGCTGTTTCTCAAAGTGGACACCATTACACCCACAATCTGAGACCAGAGATAGTGAAATGAAAGGTCTGTCATTTATATCTAAACCTTTTCATGTCAGGCGAAGAATCCAAAGTGTTTTATAGACTATGGATAGTTTCTGTAACACCGAGACTGTTCTATATGAAAGAACGTGGACACCCAGCTTTCAGCAAACTCTCTCAAATAAAGCAGGAGATTTGATAGGCTTAGAAGTTTCTGGTCATGTTGGTTAGGAGGGTGATGCAGATCGAATGGACACGGAGAACTGCCAGGTTTTCAATAATCGACCAGATATGCTCTGTCCAATGAAGAGTTGGACAGGAGCTCTGTTTAATGTTTCACCCAACGCATTACACATTTAACAGTGCAGCACTCTCACAGTGGTGAGATGGATCTGCTGAGTGGGAAATCAACCAAGTATTTGTTCACTCAGTTCCCTGCAGATGCAGAGTGACAATGGATAAATTAGTTACTTGTCTTACAGACATAATTTGTTTTCCCAGACACCAACCACTGTGAACGCTGCAGTATACATCGAATTAAGTAAACCTGTCTGAAACCTTTTTAATCTCTCTCCCTGTCCTCGTTATGGAAAGCTGACTGATGTCTCTGTAGCGTTATCGGAATCATTTCCAGTTTTCCTCCGTTTTCCTCATTTTTCACCTGGGAGACGGACAGTGAGAGTGCGTGAAATTGACTAAGGGAGCTGTACTGAGGGACCATCCGATCCTGTCCTCACACACAGTATATGCTCTCACACTTTTCAGCAGGTATCAGTGATCGTGAGCAGTGACTGGTGGTTACCCCTATGTAGTGTGTTGGGACTGAGACCAAATGCAGAGTTTCCCTATCAAATGATTCGTCCGGAATGAACTACCGACTCGGAGCTGCCCTTTTATTGCTGCTCTGCTTAGAACAGCTCCCGAAACCGACAATTCTGTCTAGCTGCTAAGCTAGTGACTGAACATTCAGGGAATTAACCTGTCGAACTAGCGAATGTTAAAACGTTCAGTCTCACAAACAATCAGCTTAATACAGCAGATTAAAACATGATTCTCAAATCGAATAACTTAGTTTAAAAATATAAATATTCGAGCACTGGCTTCTGAATGATCGGATAATTTTACAAGCATATACCTGTGCTGCCCGAACGGTATCCATCAATAGGACTGTGCTGTGCCATCATTAGAACTACTATCAGCAAGATGAGAGTTTTCTCCATCTTCGGTGGATTTCCTCAGAGTTAGTATCAGGTTGCTGGAGTTGATGTTTTCTGTATCGAATCTCCGAGGTTGTACTGCTTTTATAATCACACACACACGGGTAGTGACATCACTCACTGAACTTATTAGGGTAGTTGGCGTTTCACATCCTGCTACATCTCATTTGCCTGAGTGAAGCCTTCAGGCATGAGCTCCACTCGGTGATCGCTTGCTAAACGTAGGGAAGGTGAACCTGAGTTGCAGTTAAGAGATGTAGTCCAGAAGAAACGTGACCTGCACTTATTCTAAGGAGGTTGAAGCTGAGTGTCCGTGTAGGGGTTGTCTATAAAAATAAATTAAGCAATTTCGATGAGTGTGGGTTCCCAAGGCCATGTTGTGGTCCTTTTGTCCAGGTCTAGGCAGGGGGAGTGAGGCCACTTATCTTTGGCGGGTGGTGCAGAACAGCCTAAAACAATAATCAGAAGTGAATGATTTCAGGCAGCCAGGGAGGTCAATTCCGAGAGTCTCACTTCGAGGAGCTGAAAAAAGTGTTGCCCGAAGTGAAATTACATCGTAGAGTCATTAGGACAAAGAATGACGACAATTTGCCCATACAGTCCATTCTAGTTTTGGACAATTCGATTAGCCCAATTCGGCTGCACTATCCCCATGCCCATTCATATTGATTTCCTGCTAGTGCTCAAACAATATGCTTTTGGAATCATTGCCTATCTCTGCTTCCACCATAAAAGACAGCGAGTTCCCGGTCATTGCCGATTGCTGGATCAAAATGTTATTCATCCCATGCTCCCTACACCCTCCCCCATCCTCATCCCTAAGTAGATCTAAGCCAAAACACCCAAAAAAGGAGAACATGCACAAAGTGAGGGTATGGAAATAAAGTTGCGAGCAATATTCCAATGAGCTCATAAATATTTTACAATTACATTAGGAAAAGCACGGTTGGCATAAGCAATGCAGGCCAATTGATAATTGATAACCTGTTATTGTCAATAAAAATAAGCAAGTACCAGGCATGATAAATAGTAACGTTGTTGCAGCGTTTGCTGTAGAGGAGGAGCTCAGCATGTCAGGCATCCCAATGGAACTATCATTGCATCAGGAACAAGGATTCAGCAAAGTTAATTTTAACACAAATAATTGTTATGGAGAGATTAAAGACAAGCGGGAGGGACAAATCTCCAAGACCGGATTGTTTACTTCCAGCTGTTTAAAGGAAGTATTTTGGAAAATTGCAGGTGCCCTAATCAAAAACGTGCAGCGATTTCTACACTTATGTACCACTACTTACACTTGGAAATATTGTCTGTCACTCCGCCAAATAAGAAAGGTGTCAGACAATATTTCCAAGTGTAAGGAGTGGTGCATAAGTGT
This sequence comes from Cetorhinus maximus, assembly GCF_964194155.1. Taxonomy (NCBI): domain Eukaryota; kingdom Metazoa; phylum Chordata; class Chondrichthyes; order Lamniformes; family Cetorhinidae; genus Cetorhinus; species Cetorhinus maximus. Next base: position 240,895 of record NW_027596199.1, read on the forward strand.
AGAAATCGCTGCACGTTTTTGATGTAAAGCAAGGAATTTTCGGTCACTATGGCCTCTAATTGGCCCCACCCTTTCCCTAGTTAGTATTTTGCTCTTTGTCTACTTTAAAACACCCCGTTGAGTTTCCCATTATTCTCCCCACCGATGATTTCTCCTGCACTGTCTTGGCTTTCATCATTTCCATTGTGATATGCCGATTGCACTTTTAATACTCCCCTAGGGACTCTGCCGTACTGAGCTTCGGTATCTTCTCGAAACTTCATTTCTTTTTCTGAATAGATCTTAAATTTCCCTTGACCCCCTGCCTTCTCCGGACATGTCTCTATGTATATATACATTTATTATTGTAGAGCTCAATACATTCTTGACAAGTAAGGGGCAGAGAGCTTCTGGGGGGTAGGGGGGATGTAGATTTCAGTTAACTATCAGGTCAGCCGTGACTTTGTTAAATGAGGGAGTAGGCCCGAGAGGCTCAACGGTTTACTCCTGCTCCTTGTTTGCATGTTCAGGGACAATTAGGGTAGGGCAATAAATGCCGGCCTTGCCAGTGACATCGATGAAAGAATAACACAACAAAAAATGTTGCTCTGCTGGCACAAGAAACGACAAAGGAGCCGCCTTAATTTAGAACGTTGGCACAGATATGGGAGAATACAGAGATAGAGCAGAAATTAAAGAGGAAACACCCTGATCAATTCGAATGAGACAGAAAGAGAGGGATATCTGGTCTGAGGGGTTTTGAAGCGTCCACAAGGAAGAATGAGGAAAATGTTGTGAGTGTAAATGTGCAGAGTCACGTTGATTTCTAAACGTGATGGGATGTAATTATCTGTTATTTAACAGCTCATGACTTGAGTTATCCAGTCTGCCCGTTAATGAACCTGATTTAATCACAGAATCCGGCAGCGCAGAAGAAGCCCTTCGGCCAATCGAGTCCGCTACCAACCCGTGAGAAACACCTGACCTACCTACCTGATCCCATTTACCAGCACTTGGCCCATAGCCTTGAATGTTCTCACGTGCCAAGAGCTCATTCAGGTGTTTATAAAGGATGTGTAGAAACCCGCCTTCAGCACCCTCCCAGGCCGTCCATTCCAGAACGTCACCACCCTCTGGGTAAAACAGTTTTTCCTCACATTCCCCCTGAACCTCCTGCCTTTCACCTTGAACATGTGTCCCCTCGTAATTGACCCTGTAAATAATTGGAACAGCTGCTCCTTCTCCATCCAGTCCATGCTCCTCGTAATCTTGTACACCTCGATCAGGTCGCCCCTCAGTCTTCTCTGCTACAAAGAAAACCATTTAAGTCCATCCAACCTCTCTTCATAACTTAAATGTTTCTTCCTAGGCAACCTCCTGGTGATCCCCTCTGCACCTCCTCCAGTGCAGTCACATTCCTTCGTATAATGCTGGATCCTTTTTGATATTAGCTTCCCTTTGGTCTGCTTTACAGTTTCTTGTTATGTAAGGCAAAAAGTAAATGTCATAGTTCCACTTTGCCTTCCTAACTTTTTATCCTGACCTTAAATCTAAACGCGACCGGTGCCTCTTTGCTGTATTCTTCTTTCTGAGGGATCACAAATGATAATATTTAATGAAACTTGCAATGGATGCCAAAATAGCCATTTAAAATCATGACAATGGCATGTACTTAGCAGAATAGTCAAGGGAGAAATATTGGAATTGGTGATTTTGAATTCATTGCGTGAGGACTTGCTCACAGGAGCAAGGATGGGTTCCTGCAGCATTACTGGCGCTTGGTGAGACCACACGTGGAGTATTGCCCGCAGTTTTGCTCTCCGTCCGTAGGGAATTATGCATTTCTATGTAGGGAGTGCAACGAATGTTCAGCAGGATGGTTCCTGGGATGGCAGGATTGCCGCATGAAGATAAATTGGGCGGCTTAAGTCTGTATTTGCTGGAATTTAGGTGAAAGGGAGGGGGTCTCCTTGAATATAGAACATTCAGACAGGGATGGACATAGAACATGCAGTGATGATGTTTCCTCTGGCGGTGGCTCGAATTAATGTGGGCAGAGTCTCAGGTAAAGGGATATTCACTTGGGACTGAGATGAGGAGAAACGTATTCACTCAGGTTCAGGTAGACATATGGCATTCTCCTCTACAAAAGGCTGTATTGGCCAGGTCGCTGAATATATTTAATAAGGAAATAGATAGATTTATGGACGCTCAAGGTGTTAAGAAACCTGTGGAGAGCAAGAGAGCGCAGAGTTACGACAAAGTAACACCATGATGACATTGAATTGCGGAGCAGTTTATAACGGCTAAATGACCTACTGCTGCTCTGATGTTCCATGTTTCTAAGAATGGAATAGCCAGAAGCTATCTGAGGCAATTTACATCTTACAATGCCGGCATTGTCAATGAAATTGTCTGATGACAATTTGCGGAAGTTACGCCAGGTCACTATGATATAAAGCGCGTGTTAAAGCCTTGCAAAGTTTCAGCAGATCAGAGAAAGCCAACATTTTTTTTTAAATGGCAAGGTCTGCGTGAAGAATTGCATTTAATGTTTTCAAGCCTATACTCAAGTGTTTTACTGAGGAATGTCTGTGGTTTTTATGTGCATCAACATCCGGGGGACATCTCATAAAGTCTTGCATAAGAGACTGTCAGGTAAGTTTCATACTGATGAAATTGAAGGCAATATTACTTTGGCTAAAGATCAGTGGAAAGAAGAGAGAGTACAGAGGCAATGGACAACGATAACGATTGGCAGGCTGTGACTCCCGGTGTCCCACAAGGATCTCAACTATTCACTGTAGTGACTAATAACTTAGATGAAGTTTAGAAGGCCACGAATATGCAATTGCCAATGACATAAATATAGGCATCAGTAACAAACATTTTAAATGGAAGCATGTCATTTCAGTAAGGCTTTGACTTTTGAAGTGAACGGACAAAATTGTAAATGATGGATTGTGATCTAGGCAGTTGTGAGTTCTAACGGTGAGAATTGAAGAAAGAGGATCTACAGTAGATCATATGATCCATCGAGCTTGCACCACTGATGTAAAAGCAAAATACTGTGGATGCTGGAACACTGAAACAAAACCAGAAAATGCTGTGAAAGCTATGCAGGTCTAAGAGCAACTGTGGGGAGATGAAAACACAGTTAACGCTTCGAATCCTTATGGCAATTCTTCCGAGCTGAAGAGAGGTAGAAATATAATGTAATGTATACCATTTGGGGGGATGGGGGTGGGGGGTGGGGGGTGGGGGGGTTGGCGGGGGTGGTAGAGCAGGTGAAGCTAGATTGAAGGCCAGTGATAATTTGAGGCAAAGGAATGGTTGCCAGAGATATCATGGACAAAATGACAAATGAGCTAATGATGGTGAAACTGGCTGAAGGACATACTGAAAGTGGCATTAATATCAGAAAGAAGAATGTGCTAATGTTAGGACAAGGGTAAGCCCTCTGGAAAGAACAACATGAAAAAGTGATAGATGGTATTTGTGGGGGTGGGGTGGGGGGGAGGGGACTGTTTTGCGGAAAAGCATGACAACGTGATCTAAGGTAAGATAAAGCAATGAATAAAATGAAACCAATAAAAATAAAAATACGTGGATAAAATAAAACAATTAAAAATGAAAAAGGACTCGAAACGTTAGCTCTGTTTTTCTTTCTCTCCATGGATGTTGTTCGTCTTATTGAGTTTTTCCAGCATTTTCTGTTTTTGTTTTGGGCTTGCACCGCTATTCAGCACAATCATGGCTCATCTGCAGCCTCGAGTTGAATTTCACACCAGCTCCCCATATCCCTTGCTTTTCTGAAAAAGCAAAAAAACTCTCTATCTCAGCCCCTTGAATGCACAGGACGATGGACCAGACAAAGCCCACTGGTGTCGGGAATCCCCAAGATCCACAAAGTCTGAATGCAGAAATTTCAACTCGTCTCAAGCTAAAACGATCGATCCGTAAGCCTCTCAATGTGCACATGTGATCTATTTCCCAGGCATTGGAAACGGGACTCTCACTGTCTTCTCTTGTTAACCACCATTAAAACAGTGCATTTATCACGGAGATCACCCCTTATTCTTCGACCCTGCAGGGAGGCCCAAATGAGTCAGCTTTTAATCACTGGTTAACCCTTTCATCCCAGACACCACAACGTGAACCTTTACTGTACCACTTTCAAGGAAATTATGATTCTCCTTATATGAGACCAAAATTACACACGCTACTCCCTTTCAGGTCTCATCAAAGCCCTATATAAATGTTTATATATTGCATTAATCTCGTGCAAAAAAGCCCTTGCAGTGTACGGACACATGTTACTTTGCCTTTCCATGCAAATGACCTCGTTCCTTGTTCCTGTAATAATAAACTTAAGTTTCTGTGAAGCTCAATATTCAGACGTTTCATAACTTGAAAATTCTTCTGTTTATTCTCTTTGCTAAAAACGTATATAAATTTCTAAATTTCAGCATCAGACAACGTCTGACTCCTTGCTTCCCACTTCATTTAAAATGTGTGTATCTCTTTGCAGCCTATTCGTGCCCTCCCTATACTTTACAATTGTAACCGTGTTTTGTCTGTACACCAAATGTATATACATTACTCTCCATCTGTTGACAGAGTTTGTAAATAGCGGAGTCGCCAGCAGTAATCCCTGCGGTCCTCCATGAGTTCCAGCCTGACAAGTTGAAAATGTCCCACCTGTTCCATCTCCCTGCAACCTCCCTGTTACCAATTCTCCATCAATAATATCCTGACTATATACAGTTTATATTGTGTGTTACGCTATGGCGTGGCACATCATAATCCAGATAGCATTATTTAGAGAGAGACAAGCTGTGAAAAAATGACGTAAAAATGCATATAATGATAATAGGCCGAAGATGACTGCAATGAGGTCATATGAACTTCAGTTGTCGTAGTTGGTGGAGGCGACGTGTTATTTGCAGCTCATTTTCACACTCACTTTAAACATGCCTGATCTTTTACCTTAGCTCTACTTCTGAAATTTTCCCAACGTCTTTAAACAGCTTTGTACCAAAATCGCCGATGAAATTTGTTTTGTAAAAACTAAAAGGCCTAGCCTCTGCAACTCACTACGGTAGAGGGTGTCAAAGATTATCAATTCTGTGATTGAAGACATTTCACTATATATTACACCTAAGTCGCTGACAGTTATTCTGTGTCTACAAGATCACAACTGTCCAGAGAGCAGGTGTATTTGTGCAATATCACATTTTATAAAAAAAATAGGAATGATGTTTGATTAAATGGGGTGGCAGGTCTGAGGCAGAGGTTAAACGCAATCAATCAATATCCCTCCCGATTAAACGCAAAATCATCTGGGAACTAATGCCACTGTCGTAGTCCGGCACATCCAGAGAAGCTGATTATTTAAAAGTGGTTTGAAAGCTAATTTTCTCATGTTAATTATATTTCGTGTGCGTGCTCAGCTCTTGTAAAAGTGTTTAACTAAGGGCGTGCTGTTAAAAATATAATCCTGACCGAGGAGAGAGAGAGTGAGACAGTGAGAGATGTAAACATGGAATATCGCAGCCAATGCCTCTATGTTTATTCTTTCTAATACATCCATACTGTCTCTAAACCTCTATTGATATGCAGTGTGTAATTTTTGTAGGATATCGTAGGGTTTAGCTGATTTATTCATTGATGATTTACTGCCAAGCTTTTGCTTCCCTTCCGCTTCAATATTCGTCCCTAACCTCTTGATGTGCGTTCCGCCCGACTTTCCTTTATCGTCATTCTACTCTCTGAATGATTTCTATCTTGAGTTATATTGTTGTTCTGATTCCTTTATTCATGTGGATATTTTATGCTCGGCTTTTTTGTTTGTCTTTTATTGGGACTAGATCGTCCCGAATGCACCCCCCCCCCCCCTCTCTCTCTCTCTATCGTTCTTTCTCGTATCTTTCTAATCGTTGCCGAAGCAAATGTCTAGGTTTAAGTGGATGATGATGCGTCGATTATCAGCTATCATGATTGCTCCTAACTGCCCGGGTTTGGTTCCAATGTCTAAATCCTTTTACGGTGGACTCGCTGTTTAATGGTTAAGGTTGTGTCCTGTACTCACTAAAGGCCCCATTGCATTTTCCCCTTTCCCCAAAACTCCATCACTGACTGATTGCTCTGGTTGAAAATTCTATGATTACTCTCCATGAATTTTACTCATTTCATAGCTTTGTTAATATCTTGACCTTTACCTTTGCATTTACATTTAATAGCTTGCAATATCTCTGCTACCTGGAATGTCATTATTCATTCTGTTCAAGCCGGCCATCATTCACCATTCCCGAGGCACTTGTCCCTGTTATGGAAATGCGCTCGTCCAACAGCAGAAAATATTTACAACCTATTCAAAGTGTTTAAGGTCTATTTTCATTTTGAAGAGAACATTTCAATTACGCTGACAGGCTGCCAGAAATACACAAATAACATGTGTATAAGCGCAAAGTGCATCGCACGCATAATGACTTAAGAAATTAAACGAACACGAAGCAATTCGCCCTTTGACATTCCATTGATTTTAAACATGACGATGCCTGATCTATGAATTTCATTAGCTTTCCTGCTGTACCTTCCTATCCTTTGTTACCAAAACCCTTAGATTCCAGCCTTGAATATACTCTGCAGCTGAACATCCACAGGCCTTCGGTGAAGAGAATTCCAATGATTCACAAACCTTTTTGAGAAGAAAATGCTCTACTCCTTAGCCCGAAATAGCCACTCTTATTCTCAGAGTGTGTCCCGTCATTCTGGCGATACATCCCGCACCCACCCCGCCACATAGCCCCACAACCACGCCACACCCCACCACCCCCTGCAAAAAAATGTGTAGAAAAATGGGCGATAGAGTCATTTACGCTGTAGTCACATAAAATGTTTTAAAGAATGAGAGCGAGAGAGTGAGGTTGTGATGCAGGGAGGGAGTGAGGGATGGAATAAATGAGATGGAGAGAGAGCGGGGATAGGCTAAATCTGTTATTTCCACCGAGCTTATATTTACTGAATGTATCCTTGTTATTGCTTTTCCTATTCTGATTTACCCTTTGTTAATTTTATCTTTCGGGTATTTTATTGATTCTGTAATACATTCATTCATTATTTAAATTCGAAGTTTTCCTTTGTCTTCCTTTTTATTTTTGTTTTCTTCCTGAAACCCTTGATTTGCTTCTTGTCGTCTTCTTCTTCCTTGTCCTTGCAGTTATTGCATGCTTTCCACTCATTTTTTTTTAATATCTTGCTGTCTCCTTTTATTCATCCAGGAATTTATATTGTTGTCTATTTTTTGTCTATTGATTGTTTTAGTATAACATTTTATTACAGGAGCCTATTAATCACTGATAAACACATATTTCCCAGTGCTCTTCTCTCTCTCTCCCATCAATACTCTATTCGAGTTTACTTGCACAATTTACATTCTCGCTGTGACAATACCAACTGATTACTAGCTAGTCATATTTTGGAGTTTTGTTCCCCCTTGTGTATTTATCAATCTTTCTCAGGAATTTCTAATTGTATTCTGATTGGCAGTGCCTGTATTTCAACCTAATATGTTTTCTCATATCTGTGTCGGTGATTTTTCAAAGTCTAGTTTCACGACCACTGATTTGGTAGATTTAACAAAGAGATAACGACTCAAGTGTAAATTCCCTCCAAGATTAGTTGGGCTTTAGAATGAACTTGGCGTTGTTTAACATATCTCTGATCCTCCCTTCGTTGAAGAACCTGAATCCCACAAGTAAATACTGTGTTCAACATGAACAAATTGCATGCCAAATATTTGAATGTTAAAAGTAAATTTGGATAACGACGAAATCGCTTCTGTTGCAGAGCAGGCTGTGAAAAGTATGGAGAAAACAAGCACAGAAGTTGACCAGAGCGAAACACATTGAACGCATGTGATCATCAGAATATATGATATTAATGCAGGATTAGCTGATTTTGTCATCTCAGCTTGCAGCCCCATTCAATTCAGTTGCATCAAATATTTTTCTTTTGATCAAACGCTAACAGTCTGCATACAGCCAATCATCCTAATCACATCAAAAGGTTTGATTGAATCATGCCCTGTGGAAACTCGACGACCGATCAATCTGCTGTTATCTGTGTCAGAAATGTACAAAGCATCACAACACTTTGAGTGAAAAAAAATGTTCACTTCTTACTAATAAATGGCTGCCCCTTGCCCGGTAACGCCAAGGTTTAGATAATCCTACAGATATTTATACATAAACGAGCAGATATGTATCCCTGTAAGATTAAATATAACAAAACGATGCCTGGTATGGAAGTGGGTGAGATGGTGAGGTAGATCTACGGCTGAGATTCAAAGCAAAAGGAAACTTCCCTCGAATTATAATGACAGAGAAAATATATATTTCCGGGGATGTAAAAGCTGAGGTCATCGCGTGAAACATTTTCACTGTGTTTTCTGTGCTTGTGTGAAGTTAAATGATTCAATATTAATCTTGACTTAGAGGGAGAAAGGGGGACAGCGAGAAATAGAGAGTGAGAGAGAGAGAAAGAAAGATAAATCTGCTTTTCGGCATCCTCTCATTTATCGTCATTGTACAATGCAATCTTAAGACTTTAACATTAGTTTTGGTCTGCTCCATTAATTTATCCAGTGTGTTTCATAAATGACAATTTTGGTTCTTATTTTAGTTGAACAGTTTTCAACTGAATACCAATGATCACTTTTAAACTGCTTTCAATGTTGTTCGTCTATATTCCATTACCGTTAAATAATACAAATTACATTCCCAATGCCAGAATACGAGTTCCCCCTCCCCACCCCACGACCTCCCCAAACAGAATCTATTATTTTCTTTGGGAATTTCTTGATCCTATTTTTTTTTTCCCGAATCCTTGTCAGAACGAGCCATTCATTTCTGATAGATGGTGTTCCCATTTACACGTAAAGCAATTGTTCATTTCTCCTGTGGTTTATGTTCGAAGTCTAATTCCGTCAGTACAATTTTGCTGGGTTTCATAATAACTGGGTAAGGATTGTGCCCTCTAACTTACATTAAATCACCTCCCAGATTCCCCCCATTTCCCAACCGCCAATTGGCAGATTAATCGCTGAAGATGCAAACCAAAAGGACAATGATCCTATGAATGTTATTCTTTCCATAGCTTTGCTAACCTGTTCCTTTCTAATCCCCTGCCACTATGTGATGGTTTCTAGAAAAGCCTGTTCCATGTTATTTAACCTGCCTATGATGCTGCCTTCACCGAAGCATTAGTTCCCTTTATCTAGTTATGAGCAGTTGATCAGCAGCAATTGCTAACAGTTTATTCAAATGTGTGATGCAAATTTTGAAGTCGATGAAACAGCTTCAGTTACAAAGACAGACTGTCAGCAATAAGGGAAAAAAATGTACCAGGTAGGTTTAAAGAGCAAATATCAGAAATAGAAGAGGCGTTATGCCATTTGGCCCTTCGATGTTGCAGTGCCAATTAATATAATAATGCTGACATATATTTAAGAATCCCTTCCTGCAGGATCCTTATAGGATTCATAGTCCAAAACCTAGCAATTTCAGTCCAAATATGCAAAAACAGCTGAAAATCCACAGCCCTTTGTGGTGGGAATTTGAAAGATGACACACCTTTGTCAGAAGATATTGCTCCAAACTTTAACACTTGGTAATGGAGTTTTATTCTCAGAAAGTGTAACCTCATTCTCGACTCCCGAGTTAGCAAGTGTAGATAAACGCGTGAATATATTCACTTCAAATGAAATGGGATTAAAATTGTTTTGGATTTTTGCTTAGGCAAGGGAGAGGCAGATCTACAGCAGAATTTAAATTCAAACATAAACATCCCTCAGATTTACAGAAATATTTTGCAAGACTCAAAGCCATTTTCGCACATCCATGGCAGATCTGTTTAAAACCGGGCCTGTAGAAGCGGAGTTAACGTCATACCGGGACGGGGGACGCGGAGACGATGGTTCAGCGGTATTGTAACTGGACTAGTAACCCAGGCGGCCAGGGTTCAAGTTTCAGCACGGTAGATGTTGGAATTTGTAATTAAATTGATAATCGGGAACTGGGAAGCCATTCTCAGTAATGGCCACAATGAAACGTTTGTCGCAAAAATTCTATGGGGTTCAGTCATGTCCTTTAGGAAAGGAAACTTGTCATCCGTTCGTAGCATGGCCTACTTGTGACTCCAGATCCACAACAAAGTGGTTGCCCCTTAATTATCCTCTGAAATAGTCAAGCAAGCCACTCAGTTCAATGGCAATTAAGGACGGGCAACAAATGCTGGCCTTGCCAAAGGCACCGAGAAACATCTAAGATAAAACAATAAGTTCCTGTGTTGGCACAGAAACTATACAGGAGCAGTCATAATTTAGAACTTTGAACCAGGTAGAGGAAGAGGGGCAGAAATTAAGCAGCAAATGAAGAGGACACATACAGAACAATATTAATGAGACAGAGGGAGAGGGAGATCAGGATTGAGAGGGTTTGGAGCGTGGAAAAGAGAGAATGAGATTTATATTCCGGTTGTAATGGTGTAATGTTAAATTTACTGTTAAAAATGAGGCAAAATAAAGGTAAGTTATTTCTACAATTTAATGCCATTATCTGAGTTGATCTTCCCTGTTCTTTAATGAACCTGACTTAATGTTGATTCCATTTTGATAACAGCTTCTCTGTGGCATGTTTTCCCATTACTTTGTCATGTTAGGCGAAAAGGAAATTTTATAGTTCTTCTTTGCCTTCCAAAGTTTTAGATCCGACATTGATTCTAAACGCTTCTGGTTCCTCTTTGTTCTATTATTCTATCTGTTCATTGTACAATTCTCTTTCCTCTAAATTCTGTTGAAGGATGTTCCGTTTGCTTATTGTGCATTATGGTGATCGGCTTGTTGTCAATTTGCTTCGGCAATGTATCGTTCCGAAGGCTAGTGTGCAAATTTGAAAATAATGCACGTTGTCAAATGGGAAAGGTGGCCAAATCATGGCTTGCTAGGGCAGTTAAGGACAACATTAGATGCAAGGAAGGGGCATACAAATTGATCTGGAAAAAGTAACAGAACTGAGGAATGGTATAAGTTTATAATTCAGAATAAGAGGACCAAGGGTTTGATTAAGAAGGGGAAAAGTGAGTCTGAGTGTAAGCTTGCAGGGAAAACATAACGCGACTATATTTTTATCTATAGGTGTGTGAACAGGAGACGATTGGTAAACACAAATGTACGTCCCTTACTGTCAGAAACAGTGGAATCTACGAAGGGGAACAAAGAAATGACTCAACAACTAAATACATACCTTGGATCTGTCTTCACAAATGAGGAAACAAATGACATAGCAAAAATCTGGGGAAACATAGGGTTTAGTGAGAGCGAGGAACTGAAAGAAATCAGTATTAGTAGAGAAATTGTGTTGGGGAAATTGAAGGGATTGAAGGCCAATAGAACCGGAAGACCTTACAATCTACACCCCAGAGTAATTAAAGAAGCGGCCATAAAATACTGGATGCATTGATGGTCATCTTCCGAGATCCTATTGAGTCTGGGACAGTACCAACAGAATGGAGGTTAGCTAACGCAACCCTACTATTTAAAAGCGGAGGTAGAGTGAAAACAGGGAATTATAGATCAGGCAGGCTGACGAAGATAGTGGGGAAATTATAGAGTTAATTTATGAAAGATTTGATAGGTGAGCAGTGTGCTAGCTTTTCACTAATTTAAAAACAAAAATACTTGCTGTCTCCTTTTATTCATCCAGTAACTTGTATTGTTATCTATGTTTGTCTATTGCTTGTTTTATTATAACATATTATTCCGGGAGCTTATTAATGACTGATAAACATATATTTCCCAGTGCTATTCTCTCTCTCTCTCATCAATACTCTATTCCAGTTTACCTGCACTATCTGCATTCTCACTGCGGCAATACCAACTGATTACTGGCTGGTCATATTTTGGAGTTTTGTCCTCCCCCTTGTGTATTTATCTATATCTCTCAGAAATGTCTACTTGTCTTCTGATTGGCAGTGCCTGTATTTCAACCTAATATGGTTTCTCATATCTGTGTCGGTGATTATTCAAAGTCTAAATTCACGTCCAATAATTTGGTAGATTTGCTTAAGGGGTAAGCATTTCGCCCTGTAACAAAGAGATAATGATTCAAGTGTAAATTCCCTCCAAGATTAGTTGGGCTTTAGAATGAACTTGGCGTTGTTTAACATATCTCTGATCCTCCCTTCGTTGAAGAGCCTGAATCCCACATGTAAATACTGTGTTCAGCATGAACAAATTGCATGCCTAATATTTGAATGTTGAAGGTAAATTTGTATAATGACGAAATCGCTTCTGTTGCAGAGCAGGCTGTGAAAAGTATGGAGAAAACAAGCACAGAAGTTGACCACAAGCGAAACACATTGAACGCATGTGATCATCAGGATATATGATCTAGACGCAGGATTAGCTGATTTTGTCATCTCAGCTTGCAGCCCCATTGAATTCAGTTGCATCTAATATTTTACTTTTCATCAAACGCTAATAGTCTACATACAGCCATTCATCCCAATCACATCAAAAGGTTTGATTGAATCATGCACTGTTGAAACTCGACGACCTATCAATCTGCTGTTATCTGTGTCAGAAATGTACAAAGCATCACAACGCTTTGAGTGAAAAAAAAATGTTCACATCTTACTAATAACTGGCTGCCCCTTGCCTGGCAATGCCAAGGTTTAAATAATACTACAAACATTAACACATAAGGGAGCAGATATGTATCCCTGTAAGATTAAATATAACAAAACGGTGCCTGGAATGGAAGTGGGTGAGCTGGTGAGGCAGATCTACGGTTGATGTTCAAAGCAAAAGGAAACTTCCCTCGAATTATAATGACAGAAAAAATATATATTTCCGGGGATCTAAAAACTGAAGTCATCACGTGAAACATTTTCACGGTGTTTTCTGTGCGTGTGTGAAGTTAAATGATTCAATATTAATCTTGCTTTAGAGGTCGATCGGGGGAAAGGGGGACAGCGAGATAGAGAGAGTGAGAGACAGAGAGAAAGAAAGAGAGATCTGCTTTTCGGCATCCTCTCCTTTATTGTCGTTGTACAATGCAAGCTTAAGACTTTAAAATTAGTTTTGTTCTGCTCCATTAATTTATCCACTGTGTTTCATAAATGACAATTTTTGTTCTTAATTTAGTTCAACATTTTTCAACCGAATACCACTGATCACTTTTAAAGTGCTTTCAATGTTGTTCGTCTCTATTCCATTACCGTTTAACAAAACAAATTACATTCCCATTGCCAGAATAGAGTTCCCCCGCCCCAACCCACCAACTCCCCAAACATAATCTATTATTTTCTTTTGGAAGTTCTTGCTCCTATTTTTTCCCGAATCCTTGTCAGAACGAGCCATTCATTTCTGACAGATGGTGTTCCCATTTACACGTAAAACAATTGTTCATTTCTCCTTTGGTTTATGTTCGAAGCCTAATTCCGTCAGTACAATTTTGTTGGGTTTCATAATAACTGGATAAGGATTGAGCCCTCAAACTTACATAAAATCACGTCGCAGATTCCCCCCATTTTACAACCGCCAATTGCCAGATTAATCGCTGAAGATGAAAACCAAAAGGACAATGATCCTATGAATGTTATTCTGTCCATAGCTTTTTCTAACCTATTCCTTTCTAATCCCCTGCCACTATGTGCTGGTTTCTAGAAAAGCCTGTTCCGTGTTATTTAACCTGCCTATGATGCTGCCTTCCCCGAAGCATTAGTTCCCTCTATCTAGTTATGAACATTTTATCAGCAGCAATTGCTAACAGTTTATTCAAATGTGTGGCGCAAATTTTGAAGTCGATGAAACAGCTTCAGTTACAAAGACAGACTGTCAGCACTAAGGGAAAATTGTACCAGGTAAATTTAAAGAGCAAATATCAGAAATAGAAGAGGCGTTATGCCATTTGGGCCTTCGATGTTGCAGTGCCAATTAATATGATAATGCTGATATATATTTAACACTCCCTTCCTGCAGGATCTTTACAGGATTCATAGTCCAAAACCTAGAAATTTCAGTCCAAAATATGCACAAACAGCTGAACATCCACAGCCCTTTGTGGTGGGAATTTCAAAGATGACAAACCTTTGTCTGAAGATATTGCTCCAATAATTAACACACGGTAATGGACTGTCATTCTCAGACGATTTGACCTTATTCTCGACTCCCGAGATAGCAAGTTACATAAAAGGTTAAATATATTCACTTCAAATGAAATGAGATTAAAATTGTTCTGGATTTTTGCTTAGTCAAGGGAGAGGCAGATCTACAGCAGAATTTAGATTGAAACATAAACATCCCTCAGATTTCCAGAAACATTTTGAAAGTTTCAAAGTCAATTTCGCACATCCATGGCAGATCTTTTAAAAACTTGGGCTGGAGAAGCGAAGTTAAGGTCTTACATGGCAGGGGGTCACGGAGACGGTCCTTTAGAGGTATTGCCATTGGACTAGTAATCTAGGCGGCAGGGTTCAGATTTCAGCACGGTAGCTGTCGGAATTTGTAATTCAGTTGATAATCGGGAACTGGGAAGCCATTCTCAGTAATGGCCACAATGAAACGTTTGTCGCAAAAATTCTATGGGGTCCAGTCATGTCCTTTAGGAAAGGAAACCTGTCATCTGTTCGTAGCATGGCCTACTTTTAACTCCAGATCCACAACAAAGAGGTTGCCCCTTAATTATCCTCTGAAATAGTCAAGCAAGCCACTCAGTTCAACGGCGATTAAGGACGGGCAACAAATGCTGGCCTTGCCAAAGGCACCGAGAAACAACTAAGATAAAACAATAAGTTCCTGTGTTGGCACAGAAACTATACAGGAGGAGTCGTAATTTAGAACTTTGAACCAGGTAGAGGAAGTGGGGCAGAAATTAAGCAGCAAATGAAGAGGACACATACAGAAGAATAGAAACGAGACAGAGGGAGAGGGAAATCACAAGTGAGAGTATTTGGAGCGTCGAAAAGAGAGAATGAGATTTATATTCCGGTTGTAATGGTGCAATGTTAAATTTACTGTTAAAAATGAGGCAAAATAAACGTAAGTTATTTCTACAATTTAATGTCATTATCTGAGTTTATCTTGCCTGTCCTTTAATGAACCTGACTTAATGCTGATTCCATTTTGATAACAGCTTCTCTGTGGCATGTTTCCCATTACTTTGTTATGTTAGGCGAAAAGTAAATTTTATAGTTCTTCTTTGCCTTCCAAAGTTTTAGATCCGACATTGATTCTAAACGCTTCTGGTTCCTCTTTGTTTTATTATTCTATCTGTTCATTGTACATTTCTCTTTCCTTTATATCCTGTTGAAGGGTGTTCCGTTTGCTCATTGTGCATTATTGTGATCGGCTTGTTCTCAAATTTCTTCGGCTTTGTATCGTTCTGAAGGCTAGTGAGCAAAATTGAAAATAATGCACGTTGTAAAACAGGAAAGGTGGCCAAATCATGGCTTACTAGGGCAATTAGGGTTAGCATTAGATGCAAGGAAGGAGCATACAAATTGATCGGGAAAAAAACAACAGACCTGAGGAATGGTAAACGTTTATAATTCAGAAAAAGAGGACCAAGGGTTTGATTAAGAATGGGAAAATTGTGTCCGAGTGTAAGCTTGCAGGGAAAGCATAACGGGACTGTATTTTTATTTATAGGTGTGTGAACAGGAGACGATTGGTGAACACAAATGTACGTCCCTTACAGTCAGAAACAGGGGAATCTACGAAGGGGAACAAAGAAAAGACTGAACAACTAAATACATACTTTGGATCTGTCTTCACAAATGAGGACACAATTGACATACCAGAAATGTGGGGAAACATAGGGTTTAATGAGAGCGGCGAACTAAAAGAAATCAGTATTAGTAGAGAAATTGTGCTGGGGAAATTGATGGGATTGAAGGCCAATAGAACCGGACGGCCTTACAATCTACACCCCAGAGTAACTAAAGAAGCGGCCGTAAAATACTGGATGCATTGATGGTCATCTTCCGAGATCCTATAGAGTCTGGGACAGTACCAACAGAATGGAGGTTAGCTAATCCAACCCTACTATTTAAAAGCGGAGGTATAGTGAAAACAGGGAATTATAGATCAGGCAGCCTGACGAAGGTAGTGGGGAAAGTTTTACAGTTAATTATGAAAGATTTGATAGTTGAGCAGTGTGGAAAACAGAAATGGCAGAATTGGACAGAGTCAGCATGGGATTACGAAAAGGAAATCATGCTTGGCAAGTCTACTGGAAGTTTTCAAGGATGTAAATGGTAGAGTCGATAAGGGAGAGCCAGTTGACAAGGTTTATTTTGACATTCAGAAGGCTTTCGACAAAATCCCACATCAGAGATTGGCGTGTAAAATTAAAGCTAATGAGATTGCGGGTTGTGTATTGAGCTGGATAGAAAACCCGTTGGCAGACAGGAAACAAAGAGTAGAAATAAGCGTGTTTCATTTCCGAATGGAAGGCTGTGACTAGTGGGGTAACACTGGGATCGGTGATGGGTCCCCAGTTGTCACAATTTACACTTATGACCTTGATGAGGGAACTTAATGCAATATCTCCAAATTTTCAGTTGACACAAAACTGAGTGGGAGGGTGAACTCTGGGGAGGATGCAGAGATGCTTCAGTGTGATTGGGAGACGTTGGGTCAATGGGCAAATACATGGCAGATGCAGTATAATGCCTCCGAAATGGCAATGGAGCAACAGGCCCTTCCCCCGCTCGACAATGGAGGAACATGCCCCGCCCCGCTCTGGTAAAAGAGCAACAGGCCCCGCCTCCGCTCTAACAATTGAGGAAAAGGCCTGGCCCAAGCTCTCTCAGTGGATCAACATGCCCCGACCCCGCTCTGACAAAAGAGCATAGGTCGCACAATAGATCAATAGATCCCGCCTCCGCTATGACAACGGAGTAACAGACCCCGCTACCGCTCTGACAATGGAGCAACAGGCCCAGCCTCCGCTCTGACAGTGGAGTAACATCATCGCCCCAGCACTGACAATGGAATAACAGGCCACGCCCCCGCCCTGACAATTCATCAACAGGACCCGCCCCCGCTCTGACAATGGGGCATCGGGCCCCGCCTCCTCCCTGACGCTGGAGAAACAGTCCCCGCCTCCCCTCTGACACTGGAGAAACAGTTCCCGCCTCCCCTCTGACACTGGAGAAACAGGTCCCGCTTCCCCTCTGACAATGGAGCATCAGTCCCCGCCTGTACTCTGACAATGCAGCAACAGTTCCCGCCTGCACTCTGACACTGGAGAAACAGTCTCCGCCTCCCCTCTGACAATGGAGCAACAGTCCCCGCCTCCACTCTGACGCTGGAGAAACAGGTCCCGCCTCCCCTGTGACAATGGAGCATCAGTCCCCGCCTGCACTCTGACAATGCAGCAACAGTCCCCCCCTGCACTCTGACAATGCAGCATCAGTTCCCGCCTGCACTCTGACAATGCAGCAACAGTCCCCGCCTCCACTCTGACGCTGGAGAAACAGGTCCCGCCTCCCCTCTGACCCTGGAGAAACAGGTCCCGCCTCCAGTCTGACAATGGAGCAACAGGTTCTGCCTCCACTAGGACAATGGAGTAACAGGCCCTGTCCCCACTCTGAAAATACAGCTAAACGCCCCACCCCCGTGCTGACAATGGATCAACAGTGTCCGCCTCCCCTCTGACGCTGGAGAAACAGGTCCCGCCTCCCCTCTGACCCTGGAGAAACAGGTCCCGCCTCCAGTCTGACAATGGAGCAACAGGTTCTGCCTCCACTAGGACAATGGAGTAACAGGCCCTGTCCCCACTCTGAAAATACAGCTAAACGCCCCACCCCCGTGCTGACAATGGATCAACAGTGTCCGCCTCCCCTCTGACGCTGGAGAAACAGGTCCCGCCTCCACTCTGGCAATGGAGCAACAGACCCCGCCTCCCCTCTGATGCCGGATAAATAGGCCCCGCCTCCACTCTGACAATGGAGCAACAGTTCCCGCCTCCGCTCTGACGCTAAATAAACAGGTCCCGCCTCCCCTCTGACACGGAATAAACAGGTCCCGCCTCCCCTCTGACACGAGATAAACAGGTCCCGCCTCCACTCTGACAATGGCGTAACAGTCCCCGCCTCAACCTCTGACGCTGGAGAAACAGGTCCCGCCTCCCCTCTGACACGGAATAAACAGGCCCCGCTTCCGCTCTGACACTGGAGAAACAGTCCCAACCCCCGCTCTGAAAACAGAGTAACAGGCCCCACCCCCGCTATGGCAACGGAGAAACATGCCATGCCCGCGCTCTGTCAATGTCAACAGATCCTGTCCCCAGTCTGACAATACGGCAACAGGCCCCGCCCCACTGCTGTCAATGCAGGAACAGGCCACGCCTCCGCTCCGACAATGGAGCAAAAGGCCCCGCCTCTCCTCTGACGATGGAGTAACAGGCACCGCCCCGCTCTGACAGTGAAGTAACATGCCAGGCCCCCGCTCTGACAATGTATCAACAGGCCCCGCCCCCGCTCAGACAATGGGGCATCGGGCCCCGTCCCTTCTCTGACAATAGAGAAACAGGCCCCGCCTCCACTTTGATAGCAGGTTAACAGGCCCCGCCCCCGGTATGGCAATGGATTAACATGCACGGTCCCGCTCTGACAATGGAGTAACAGGCCCCGTCACCACTCTTAAAATACAGCAACACGCCCGGCCCCCGTGCTGACAAGGGAGCAACAGTCCCTGCCTCCCCTTTGACGCTGGAGAAACAGGCCGCGCGTCTGTTCTGACAATGGAGCAACAGGACGCGCCGCTGTTCTGACAATGCAGTAACAGGCCCATGCCTTCGCTCTGACAATGAAGCAACAGGACCCGCCTCTGTTCTGACAATGCAGTAACAGGCCCATGCCTTCGCTCTGACAATGGAGCAATGGACCACCCTGCGCACTAACAAAAGAGTTTCATGCCCCGCTCCTGCTCTGACAAAAGTGCATTGGGCGCAGCACCGGCTCTGAAATTGGACCAACAGTCCCAACCCCCCGCTCTGAAAACAGAGAAACAGGCCCCACCCCCGGTATGGCATCGGAAAAAAATGCCAGGCCCCCGCTCTGTCAATCGAGTAACAGACCCTGTCTTCACACTGACAACACAGCAACAGGACCCTCCCCCGGGCTGACCATGCAGAAACAGGCCCCGCCTCCGCTCAGTCAAAGGAGCAAAAGGCCACACCTCTCTTCTGATAATGGAGCCACAGGCCTTCCCCCGCTCTGACAGAACAGCAACATTCCCCGCCCCTGCTCTGACAAAAGAGCATCGAGCGCAGCCCCGCCTCTGACAATGTGTCAACAGGACCCGCTCCCGCTCTGACAATGAGGTAACAGGCCCCGCCCACGCTCAAAAACTGGATCAACAGGCCCCGCCCCCGCTCTGACAAAAGAGCATCCGGTGCACCCCCAGCGCTGACAATGCATCAACAGGCCCCGCCAGCGCTCTAACAATGGATCAACAGGCCCCGCCAGCGCTCTAACAATGGATCAACAGGCCCCGCCAGCGCTCTAACAATGCATCAACAGGCCCCGCCAGCGCTCTAACAATGGATCAACAGGCCCCGCCAGCGCTCTAACAATGCATCAACAGGCCCCGCCAGCGCTCTAACAATGGATCAACAGGCCCCGCCAGCGCTCTAACAATGGATCAACAGGCCCCGCCAGCGCTCTAACAATGGATCAACAGGCCCCGCCAGCGCTCTAACAATGGATCAACAGGCCCCGCCAGCGCTCTAACAATGCATCAACAGGCCCTGCCAGCGCTCTAACAATGGATCAACAGGCCCTGCCAGCGCTCTAACAATGGATCAACAGGCTCCGCCACCCCTCTGACACTGAAGCAACAGGCCCCGCCACCCCTCTGAAACTGAAGCAACCGGCCCCGCCACCCCTCTGACACTGAAGCAACGGGTCCCGCTTCAGATCCGAAAATGGAGCAAATGGCCCCGACTCCATTCTCGCAATGGGGCAACAGGCCCCGCCTCCTCTCCGACCATGAAGCAGCAGGCCACGCCTCCGACCTGACAATGAACCAACAGGCCGCACCCCGCTCTAGCAAAAGAGCAACAGGCCCCGCCTCCGCTCTGACAATGGAGCAAATAGGCCCGCGCCAGCTCTGACAATGGAGCAACCTGCCTCGCTCCCGCTCTCACAGTGGAACATGTTCCGCCCCCGCTCTGACAAAAGAGCATCATGCTCCTCCCCTGCCAATGTTCTAGCCAGCCAATGTTCTATCCGTGTTACTGTGTTACCCGCTATACACTGAGCTTTTGTTTTCTGCAATAACCTTCCATGTGGCAGCTTATCAAATGCCTTCTAGAAGCCCAAGCACAGCACATCTACAGGTTCCCCTTTATCCACGGCGCAAGTTGCACCATCAAACAAATCAAATAAATCGGTTAACCATGATTCCTCTTGCACAAAACCATGCCGACTCTCTTCCATTACCATGAGTTTTTCCAATTGCCCAGCTAGAACCCCGTTAACGATGAATTCTAACACCTTCCCCAACACAGGCGTTAAGCTAACTGGCCTCTCGTTCCCTGATTCCGCTCCCTCCCTTTTTGAACAGAGGGGTTAAATTTATTGCTTTCCGGTCTGGTGGGACCTTTCCAGAATCTAGCAAATTTGGGATAATTAATGCCAACACATACACGACCTAACGTTGCAGAAACAGAACCTGTCCATGTTTCAGGCCTGTGAAGGTGAACATGCACCTTTTTAAGATTGTTCTAAAATACATATTTCGAGTCATAGAAGAACTCAGGAAAGAGACACCTGTTCCATTGGGTGCTGTCTGGCCCCCACATTAAAGGGACAATATATTTGTGTCACAATCTGGTTGGCGATTGCCTCACTGCGCCTGTCCCAGTTGCAGCTAAACAATCTCAACAAACTGGCAGATCAATTGAAACCATAAAATCTCCCAAAACTCCAACCATCTCCACGGTGACCTGGCATCTTCTGGTTTCTTGTCAAATAAACCTTAGTTTACGCATCCTTATATTGAAAATATTTCACTGATATGAAGAAACATATGGACCTTACAAACCCTCAATGCTCATTGATGACGCTAGAACTAATGTAGCTCCAATACTTAAAAAAAAAAGTATTTTGACCGCCGGCCCTGAGTGAAATGATTGCAACCCCCATCTCTTCACACCGAAGCTCACAGAGAAATCATCCATTGTTTCAGTGCCGTTGCCTTGTGACTCTTACTTTTCTAATCCGACCTGTTAAATCTAGGTTGAGGGGAATGAAAGTCTTATTCACATAGCAAGTGGTTCTGGACTGGAGTGGACTAACTGGAAGTGTGGTGGGTGCAGGTTTAATCGAGGCATTCAAGAGGCCATTACATGATTATTTATATGGACACAATGTGTAAAGTTACAGGGAAAAGTCAGGAGGTTTGCACTGAGCCATGATGCTCATTCGGGCGGCAGGTTTAGACACGATGGGCCGAATGGCCTCTTTCTGCTCAGTCGCGATTCTGCAATTCTGTGATTCTGTTATTGTTTCAGGAGTCCAAACCTTTGACAGTGAGAACATGTCGGTCCATTGAATGCACGACTACCTTATTGTATAATAGCGGTAGAGGTGGGGGTGAGTGCCAATTGAGGGGGGCGGGGAATGTTAGAGTGTCAGTAATGAGAGAGTGCTGCACAATCGGAGTCTCAATACTGAGGGAGTGACGCACTATCGGAGGGTCTTTACTGAGGGGCAGTGAACTATCGAAGGGTCATTGCTGAGGGAGTGCTGCAATGTCGCAAGGTTATGATGTGGATTATAACCTTTATCCTTCAGGGGCTGTTCCAGATAACGACCTATTCTCTGATAATAACCCTCACCTGAGTTTAAAATATACACCTCTCACATACTCTTGCTTGGGGACTTAAGAAGTGATCCGCCTCACCCTAAGTGAAGGATTCCAACAGCGATCGTACCCTTCATCAAGACTATCCTTTGAAAACAATATAATGCTCAGCTATGTTACAAATACACGGATATTATAATGGTCCGTGGCACTCGTTATAAAAAATATTTCCCTCTTTAGGAACGTGCAGTGTTGAGCTCCGTGAAGTCTTATGCAGAATACTGAGTGAGACGTTATGTTTCCTACATTATTTAAACATTTATTCAAGAGCCAGAAAATGCAAGACACTTTAAATAGGTAAGTACATGAAATTTTAAAGATATACAAAGATGGAAAGCATAATATTAGTTCTAATATATAATCCATAACATAAAACTATTCAATGCTACAGTCAGAAATAACTTATAATCGTGCATCAAGCTATAAAGCAAATTGTTACATTAAGTACCAAGAAGAGTGAGCCGATTATGGTCAGCGCAATGAAGTTCGAAATGTCTAGCCTTGCAGACAGCTCTAGTGAGAAGCGGTAACTTGAGGATTACATCGCTGCTGGCTTTTCAATGGTTGATTTCCTACCTATCTGTCACTTCTGATCGCCCTTAGCAACAGTGGTGTTCCTTCTTTGCCTAAGCTGCTTTCTCTTTATTCATCCTCTTAAGGTTCTATTTTTCACTGATTCTGATAATGGTTAAATTGTTTAGGACTGTCTCATTATATGGTCACTGTGAGTGTTTATAAGGTCAATAAATTTTTGTAATATGTTCTAATAACAACTCTTACAACCAGTTTACCTTGTTTTAGTACTGCCATCATCTGTATTTGAGAGAACTAGTTTATAAACTTTTCACAGAATGCTCTTATAATATATAAGTATATATATATATTCCAAATAGGTCATATCCCCGCCGCATCGGCCCTTCATAAAGGTATCTGATAACGTTCACTTCGAATTGAATATAGTCTATCAGAGCTTAGTGATACACTGGACCAATTTATTAGGATTCTTTTTTAAAACCTCAATAACTCTTGATTACACACTAACTTATCATTAATGAATGTTACTGTCGTTTTAACATGTCTTTGCTAAAGGGTGAAACTTTATCACATAGACAGAATTTACATATTCTGATGTCTATTTTTTCTGGAGATTGCCCATATCTGGTACTGGATTCCGAAAAGGGCTTCTGAAATGTCAGTGAATTCTCACACCATCAGGGAATGTTCCAATGGTCCTCTGATGTAACTGTATGTGCAAAGTAACCTGCATGAAGCCTTTAACCGTTTTCTACGCATTAACAAAGAGAGACCTCTGATTCAATTCTAAAGTAAAATGTCCTAATGATATTCAAACTCACTATTTCTATCTTCCATCACAGGCTGCACGGTCAGTCGTGGGTGAATGATGCACTATTGGAAGCGGCAAAATTAGAGAGCGCTGCACAGTCGGTGCGTTAGGACAGATGGAGTGCTGCCCTGTCGCAGGGTCAGTGCTTAGGGAATGCCGCATTGTCAGAGAGTCCGTAATGAGGCAGTGCTGCAATGTCGTATGGTATGCATTAATCTGGTGCTGCACTGTCAGTGGTTCAGTATTGAGCTAGTGCTGCGCAGTGGGCGGGTCAATATTTAGACATTGATGCACTGATTAGGAGGACATAGACAGTGCGAGCTGATATAAAGGTGGGTCAGTAAAGAGGGGAATCAGCAGTGTTGGAGCGTCAGCATTTTCGGAGTGCTGCACAGTGAGACGGTCAGTACTGATGGAGCTCTGCTCTATGGGAGAGGCCGTACTGTTGGAAATCTGTGCTGTCAAAGCATGAGTGTAGAGGGAGTGCTGCACTGTCAGAGGGTGGGCAGATAGGAGCACTGTACTATCGGAGGGTCAGACTGAGGGTGCGCCACACGGTGAGTGGTTCAATGCTGAGGGAGTGCTGCACTGTTGGATGGCCAGTAATGAGAGCGTGCTGAACTGGCAGAGGATGAGTACTGAGGGAGCAACGCAATGTCCGCGGGGGGAGCACTGAGGAAGCGCTGCACGATCATATTGTAAGGACTGAGTGATTGTTTCACTGCTGGAGGGTCAGTATTGAGGGAGTGCTGCACTGTTGAATGTTCAGTACTCAGGCGGTGCTGCATTGTCGGAAGGTCAGTACTGAGGTATGGCCGCACTATCACAGTGTCAATGCAGAGCAAGTGTGGCACTGTCATTGGTTCAGCACGGAAGGAGCGCCGCACTGTCAGAGGGTCAGAACTGCGGCAGTGCAGCACTGATAGAGGGTCAGAACTGAGGGACTGCTCCATTGATGTATGCTCAGTACAATCACAGTGCTGAATTGTCAGAGGGTCAGTACTGAGGGAGCAGTGCACTGTAAGAGAGGCATCGTTGACGGAATGCCGGCACTGAGGGAGGGTGAGTACTGAGGGAGCGATACATTGTCGGAGAATCACAGTACTGATCAGTGTCATGTGTCGATACTGAGGTACTGCTGCACTTTCAGAGGGTCAGCACTTAGATAAAAGACAGTTATATAACCCCTCCTCGCACTCTATAATTGATATATCACATCGCTACACCGCCACATCTAGTGCACCAGGTATTAATTCTTCCTCCCGGTATACCGGGATTATCACATCGCCATACCCCCACAGCTGGTGTACCCGTGGTATTACCTTTCCACAATCGAGAGCCTGGAATACTATACACCATCCCCCGCAGCTCCTGTTGTATCACCCTACTTCCTCGGTGCACCTGTAATTGGCGCCTCACCCACTGTTGATGCTATATTTCCCTCTTGCTCTGGTGTGCCTGGAACACCCGCCAACCCCATGTACCTGTCTTATCCCTCCCGCGGCCAGTGATAGACGCCATCCCTCCTTGCTGTTGCTGCTTTTGTCGATGCCCTGGTAGATATGAAAACCAGGAATGGACGGGCTCACTGATGACACGACCCTTTATTTCTCTGTGCTCCAGTCAGTATGGGCCTCTGTGCAGGGCTAGCAAACAACATCATGTGGAACAGACTCTGTCCATTTGCTCTGTCACCATAAAGATAACAGCACCACCCTGCTCTTTGCCTGCTGTTGCCACAGTAACAGACGCGCCACCAATGGAAATGCGAAATTAAATGGACATTCTCAGTCAGTCAGTGTTTAAGTCATTCAATGGATTTAAGAATTGGAGTAAAGGGATATTTCAGCACATCCTTCAACTGCTCCCTGAACTTAGTCTGGGTCACGGCGTAAATCCCAGTGTTTGTGCAGCAACTCAGGAGCTGCAGCATGAAGCCCAATTCCATCACAATATAATCAAGGTCAACATACATATTCCCCAAGAATGATATCCGGCTCCATATAGAAAACAATATTAACAATGCCCACAACAGGATGAAATTGGCCGAGATAACGACTAGTAAAATGATGGATTTCCTCCGACTCTCCATCTCTGGGTCTCTGGGACTCTCCCCACTGCTGTGAGCCCGGAGTCTCCTGCGGGCTCTGCTGCTGACTAAAATATGTCTGACGGTGAGAACATTGAGCAGCAGAATCAAGAAAAATGGGACACAGGGGGTAAGAATGTGATGGAGAAATTCTATAGTCATCCAGACCGTAGAGAATTGAATAGCAAATGATATACGGCAAAACCAGGGCCCGTTCCTCAGAAAATACCCACCTGTGAGGATAAAATACCAGATGATGTTCTTTAAACAGCTCAGCACAGTCACAGTTCCCAGAACAACAGTCGCTGTTTTCTCGGTACAATATTTAATTTTCAGATTGTGGAGACAAATAGCCACAAATCTATCAAAGGTGAAAGTGACAGTGAACCAGACGGAACAGTTAGTGGCGGCATATAGGAAGACAGCATGGATATTACATACATGGATAGAATACAGGAAACGAAACTGTTCCGCAAAAACGATTGGAATGTGTCTCAAGATCAGGTCGAGGATAACGACCAGTAGATCTGCCGTTGACATGGCCACCAGGTAGCGAGAGACACATTTAGATAGACCGCAGTTTCCCCGAGACAGGATGACAATTGACAATAAATTAACTGTGTGGAAGAAAGATAAGCATAGAAATTAGCTTGGGACAAAAGTGACCAGTTTGATTAAACAGGTCTTGAAATGTTGAATTGTGCTCTTCTTTCCTGAGCTGTGTGAATATGATTGTGCCTGAACGAATAAAGGAAAAGCCAGTGATGATCTGGAAGGCTGGAGAGATTAAAGCGATAAAAGGTTGTTACTGTAATATTTGAAATAAAATCTATTGCAAATTCTGTTTTACTTTCCCTGCATGGCTTAAAATCTGTTGACCCTCTACACTCAACCAAATCTAAGCAACCTTCCCCTCTTCCTACTATCCCTGGTGAAATTGAGTTGTCACAATGCTGAACACTAAACTATGAGTTTTGGATTGGACAGGTGTTTTTCTTCCAGCTGTGTAATCGTCCTTCCGCTGCCCTTCTCCTTTATTCGCCCAGGGTCTGGTAACACACAAGCTGGTTGGCCTGGGTTACTGACTGGGTTCTCCTGTGGCCAACAGATTTTTGAGTGGATCTCAAACACGTGGCTTCGGCTGGGCTGTTTCTGACAGGTCCAAAACCCCTCCATTATCAAGGCTCAGCGACCTGAAACATCACGTTTGCTTCCTCGCTGGAGTTTCTGCCTGACATGTGGAGCATTTAAAAAACAACAACAAAAACAGCTTACAATAATATAGCACCTTTAGTATAACCAAACATTTCTAGGCGTTGGACAGGAGCAATATCAGACCACATACTACACCGAACTGAAGAAGAAGCTATTGGACCCATTAAACCAGAGCTAGGAAACAGAATTACACTTTACAAAAAGTTTTTAAAGGAAGAAAGAGAAGTTGGGATGGGGAGAATATTGGACAGGATACAATCCAGTATAAGGTAACGAATACAAACTCCATTGTTCAAATCAGAGGCAGTGCAAGGACAGAAAGACCTGGGCTGTTTGTGCACAAATCTCTGCCTTTGGCAGGACAGGCTAAGAACGCTCTGAATAGAGCTTATGGCATCCTCCACAGTGTTAATAGAGGTGGAGGGAACACAATGCACGGTGGTAAAATAAATCTACGTAAAGCACTATTTTAATCCCGCCCTTTATGTTGTTTCAAACATCGGGCGCCACACTTTCAGAAAGATATGAAGGTTTGGGAGGGAGTATAGGTGATATTTACCAGAGTGGATCCAGTGATGTATGATACATGGACAGATTAGAGAAGCTGTGGTTGTTCTTTCCCCAACTGCACCCACCCCACACCCCAACTCCAGCGTGCCATGGATGCTGGGCTCAAGCAGGGATGAGGCAGCGCCGGGGCAGTGGGTGCCGTGGAGGTAGGGACATGGAAAGTGTAAAGGGAATGGGCCTTGCGTTCTGGTCTGCTGGGGGCTGTTGGTAAAAGTCAGTCAAGAGAAGAAACTGAGGAGACTAAATTGTGGCGCAGAACTGCTCACCTGTGGTCTGAATTGGACATATTGGCTTGCAGTTTGTGTGTGTGACTCAATTTCAATTTACTCTCCGGGAACGAAGCCTGACAATCCCCTTGATAATGCAGAGAATGGAGGGCCAACCGAGCCCTCAAGTTCAGCCATGACCCAGAACCTTAGAAATGAGC
The DNA here is from genome assembly GCF_964194155.1 of Cetorhinus maximus. Classification (NCBI taxonomy): domain Eukaryota; kingdom Metazoa; phylum Chordata; class Chondrichthyes; order Lamniformes; family Cetorhinidae; genus Cetorhinus; species Cetorhinus maximus. Next base: position 268,460 of record NW_027596199.1, read on the forward strand.
AGATAGGAGGAGTGGGGTCCCTGGATCAGGAATAGAGTTATTGATCAGAACTCCACACAATGACACTGGTCTTACCAGAATTTAGCCGACAAACACTGTAATGAAGTTAAACATGCTACACAAGTTAATGTCTGAATGGAAAGACTTACCAGGGACACCGAGAATGGCGAGGATGGGATAGTAAACCCCTTGAATAACGAAAAGCGCCAAGTAAATGCGCCATTTTAATGTTATCCAATGATCTTCTGCAGTAAATAAGTTAAGAGCCGTGGTGAAGCTCGCCCTCATTGTTGCAACATTCCAATCTATTCTTCTCTGGTTCGGATCCATTGTTGTAACATTCCAATGTATTCTTCTCAGGTTCTGATCCATTGTTGTAACATTCCAATCTATTGTTCTCAAATTCTGTCCTCTCCTCTGCCGCTCTATTAAGCCAATGATCCCGGCATATTGCGGATGGAATGCTCCCGATAATACTGTGGGATTACGCATTGAAAGGTGCCGCTTATAAATAGAAGAGGGCAAATTGTCAGAGGCACAGTTAAATTCCATGGAGATTGACATTAATTACAGCCACCGAACAAACAGCTTCAGTTAACCCGTTTCATTCCAGCCCTCTTGTGTCAGAACAGAGATGTCCGAGGGTTGCTGAGTGAAGGGTGGTGGTCTTAGCGGAGGCACTGATCATAATCTTTCATTCTTCCTTGATCACGGGAGTGACGCCCGATGACTTGATGCTTGTAAATGTTATACCCTGCTTTGAAAAAAAGAACAAACACTGTAACTGCAGCCCGGTAGTCGAATGACGCTGGTGGCTCAATTTCTGCAGGACTTGATGTAGGGCAAAAATAGTGACCGCTCTGTAAACAATGTATCGGTTCATAGAATACAAGAGACATGTGAATATTAATAGCAAAGCAAACATGTCTGATGAATTGGATCGTGGCCGCTTCCAGAATAGCTGAAAGTGATGATGATAGTCCGTTTCTTCTCATATAGATAGTATTGCCAAAGGCGTCATTAGTTAGAAATGTAATGGAAACGGAAACCCATTGGGTATAGAGGCAGTTGCAGATTGGATGTGATATATGATACTGTGATACTGTGATACTATGCATCCTGCAGCAATCTTCAATCCCTTACAGTATTGTTCAATATTCAGACTTCTTCGATCTGTTTCAAGATGCTGCCATGCAGTAACTGAACTTCTCTGAGACTGGAAAAGAGCTGTGCTTGTAGTGGCGGTGAGCGGCCAGCAGAGGGCAGGATTGTATCATATTAATCCGAATACGGTGAAACGGGTTTGACAAGAGGATTTCACCCTTTTCAAATTCATTCCTTGATCAAATGATCCAAAGAGACAAAAACTTTGATAGAAGATGCGAGTCCAGGCTGAGGCAGTCATTGTCGAATTGGGATGGAAGCCTTATATAGCCCATGTGAAGTGACATTGATGTCTGAATACACACCGATGACACAATGAAACAGAATAACATCACTGCTGAGGTTTCTATTGGACATGATCTTTCTGACTGGTGGGAATTAATGTGAGTTGAATTATTCTGCTCAGAAGTGGAGGTCCAGCTTGTTGTTGGGTTTTCTGTCCACAGGAATCAATTTGAGTTTTGCTGTGGAGGGAGACTTTGTGCTGGGGTTGATGGGAGCCACTTTCTGATTGGTATGGGGGGCAGTTACATGGTACTTTGTGTAAGATGCTGATATATGGGCTTTTCCAACAGGGGCTCCAGGTAGAATAATCCCACCCTACACATTCCCAAAGCCCAATATCTAATCTAGGTGGTAGCCAGAGTCTTTTCCCCGTTCACAGTATATCTCTGACAGCGGCTGAGGATGGCTCACTCTGTGTCAGTCAGAGATTTATAATTAATCACTACCACTGGACCTGCTGTGGAGAGCTGCGTCGGGCAAAGCATGAGGAGTGAGCGTGTTCTGCTTGTGAAATCATTCAGTTCAGCTCAGCATTGAATGAGTGTTAGAATCGGAGTAAAGAGGAATTTCAGCCCAGCCTTCAGCTGCTCTCTGAACTTAGTCTGGGTCACTGCATACAAACTAGTGTTTGTGCAGCAGCTCAGGAGCTGCAGCATGAAGCCTCTTTCCCGAATATAAAGTGGTGGTCTTACGTAAGTGTAGCCCAAAACTACCATTCGCCACCATAGGGAAAACATCGTGAAGTAAACTCATAACAGGATCAAATTTCCTGAGATAATAAACAGTAAAATGATGGATTTCCTTAGACTCTCCATCTATGAGTCTCTGGGACTCTCCCCACTACTCTGAGCCCGGAGTCTCCTGCGGGCTATGCTCCTCAGTAAAATATGCCTGTCAGTTAAAGCATTGAGCAGTAAAACCAGGAAAAATTGGACTCCCGGCGTTAGAATGTAATAAAGAAACTCGATTGCTGACCATGTCCGTGAATTCTGAACATCCAATGTCACAAAACAAAACCAGGGGAATTTCATGCCCCAATACTGAGCCGTATACATAAAATACCAGAACACATTCTTCAAACAGCCCAACAAACTGACTGTTCCCAGAACCACAGATGCAGTATTTATGTTGCAATATTTTGCTCTTAACTTACTGCAACGAATAGCCACAATTGATCGAATGTAAAAGTGACAGTGAACCACACAGAACAGTCTGTGACTGTGTGAAGCAGAACAGCATGGATATTACACACCGGAATAAAAAACAGGAACATAAACTCGATAGGATAACGAATTGGAAGATGCTTAAGAATCAGATCGATGATAACGTCCAATTTATCTGCCCCTTGCATTGCCACAAGGTAATAAGTGACACATTTCGAGAGACCACACTTTGCCTGAGAAATAACCACTATCGTCAGTACATTAAATGTGAGGAAGGGAGACAAGCAGATAAATTAATCTTCAGGCTGGGACGAGTTACCAGTTTAACAGAGTATGGTTGCATTTTTTAAATGCCTCGTTATACACAGTAATATCTGCAAATGCTTTTGCCAATGAAACAGCTATCATCTGCAGAAAACATTTGTTTTTAAATAATGTAAACCACTCAATGTTTATTAATATCCGCAATGGGTTAATCCATCAGCACAAGTCGCACCTCAAAATGAGTTTCGAACGTGGCAAAACGACATTAATATGCAGGAACCCAATCAGCGGAGTCCAATGCGACTGGAAGAAATAAGCCAGCCCTCAATCAAACGATCAGATTAAAGCTCTGCACTTCTGCAACATCTAATGTTGGTTCCATTAAAACATAATATTCAGACCGGAGGAAGAGGCTCTGCAAACACCCACATCCTCAATGATCTGGGCGCACAGCATGTCAGCACAAAAGACTCGGCTGCAAGATTTGAAACCTTATTCGGCCGGAAGGACCGAGTGGATGATCCATCCCGGCCTCCACCTCAATTCCTCTGAATCACAGATGCCAGATTGAAGCCGCTCGATTCACTTCGGTAATATCAAGGTACTTGTGAAGTCTCTGGGCACAGCAAAGGCCCCAGGGGCTGACTGCATCACAGCCAGAACATTGAGGACTTGTGTGCCAGAATTAGCCGCAGCTCCAGCCAAGCTGCTGTAGGACAACTACATGACAGGCACCTTCTGGGAGAAGAGGGTAATTGGCCAGATATGTCCTGTACACACGCTACAAACACAAAGTATGGAAAAGCGGGATCGATCTCAGTCATCAACAATGTGATGGAAGGTGTGACAGGCAGTTAAAGCAGGCACCATTTATACATGTCTAACCTGGGAACTGAGACTCACTTGATTTAGTCCATATGTCATGAGCCAGAAGACTTGGAGACTGCTGCAGCAGATCGTGTTTGATCTGATTGTAACTCAACTCCACAGCCCTGCCTATCCTTGAAAATCTCTTACCTCCATTGCTTATCAAAGACCGATCCACCTCTGCCTTAAAAGAATTCAAAGAATCTTCACCAACCACCTTTTGAGAAACAGAGTTCCAATGGCTCATGACCCTCTGAGAGAAATAAAAACTCTCCTCATCTCTGTCCACAATTGGTGACGCCTTATTATTAAACATTGGGCCCCAGTTCTAAATTCTCTCACAGCAGGAAGGATCCTCTGCAGATTGACCATGCCATGATCCCTCAGAATCTTTTATCTTTCATTCACTCTTCTAAACTCCAATGGATACAAGATTAGACTGCCCAATCCTTCCTCATCAGAAAACCCGCCCATTCAAGATATTTCACATTTCACATTTTCCCACGTTATTCTCCTTTAGCCACGTATTTGACGACTCACTTAACCTATCTACATGCCTTATAGCCTCCTTATGTCCTCTTCACAACTTATTATTCTCCCAATCTTTGTGTCATCAGCAAATTTACTAAATACCTTAATTTATTCGTTCATATAAATTGTAAAAAAATTCGGGCCCTACACTGATCACCATGTTAGACCACTCATTAGATCTGGCCAATTAGAAGAAGACCCATTTCTGCCAATTCACTGTTTCCTTTTAGATTATTGTGTACATTGGTTAATTGGATGTGGGCGTCGCTTTCTAGTCAACATTTTTTGCCCAACTCTAATTGCACTTGAGGAGGTGATGCTGAGCAGCCTTCTCGAACCGCCGGAGTTCGTGAGGTACAGAGGCACCCACAGTGCTGTTACGGAGCAAGTTCCAGGATATTGCCTCAGCGACAGGGAAGGAACAGCTATAAGTTTCCAAAACGGGAATGTGAATGACTTTAGGGGAACACCCAGGTGGTGGTGTTCCAATGTGTCTGCTCCCCTTGTCCCCAAACCCCCTGACTTGGGCTTGGACGGTGCTGTCTAACGAGGCTCAGTGAGTTCCTATAGTGCACCCTGTACATCGTACACATTGCTGCTACTGTGGGTCGGCGGTGGAGGGAGCTACTGTTTGTGGATGTGGTGCCAATCAAGAGCGCTGCTATGTCCTAGATTTTCTCAAGCTTCCTGACTGTTGGTGGAGCTCTACTTATGTTGGCAAGTGGAGAGTATTCCATCACATTCCTGAATTGTGCCTTGTAGACGGTGGACAGGCCTTCTGTAGACAAGAGGTGAGTTACTATCCGCAGAATGCTGAACCTATGACATGCTGTTATACCCACAGCATTTATATGGCTGGTCCAGTTCAGTTTCTGGTCAATGGTAACTCCCAGGATGTTGATAGTGTTGGACGCCTTTGAATGATAAGAGGTAATGGTTGTATTCTCTCTTCTTGGAGATTGTCATTGCCTGGCACATGCGTTGCGTGAATGTCACTTGCCAGTTGTCAGTGGTATGATCCCTGGTGATGTTCCTACTGGAAAAGTCTGATCCCAGGGTGGTACCCAGCTTGAGAGATCTTAAGTTTTATTTTTTGTTTAGATGCGTGGAGAGTGTCGACTGAACAGAGTTACAGGAGACAGCTGATGGATTTTTAACAATGAATAAAACATTTATTAAACTTGAAAAGATGAACTATATTACAATAGACCTTCACCATAACTCTGCCTTTCCAGATATATTCAGATTAACAAAGGAAGCACAAGTTAGAAAATCTACCATATACTCTAATGCTCACAGTCGTTACACAGTCCATGCAAAACAATTTGCGACTTGTGGTAATGCATACAACACCCTGAAACCAAGTGTCTGGTTCCATTCCGAACAGATGCTATGGATACCTGACATCTCCCCCCAATCGCTTGTCAAATCTTGAGCCAACCGGTCTCATTGAGCTCCGTCTTTCGCTCGAGGCTTCCCAACCTCCACTCTCGAAGAACCCATTTGGAATCTCCTCGCAAACCCTGCTTTCTCTCAGACGTCTTCCATAACGGTCCATCTGCAGGGCTCCGAGCTCTCCTGGTTCGCCACGTCATTGAAGCTTCCTGCCATGCATTCGCTCTCACTGTCTCAGCTATGCCAAAAGAACACCATTGCTTCACGCGCCGAATGCAAGGCCTTACAGAACTCGAGCTGTCTCCTTGGATCTTCTGTTTTTTTGCAAGCAGAAGTTCCTTTAAATCTGTATGCTGAAACTTCCCCTTGAAATTTGAAACCTTTCTCTGCTTCTCACTCCCAAAACTACCTAAAAGGAACTTGTCCAGATTCCTGTTTGCTTCTTTTGATTAGTAGGTCTTCATCAGACCTCTCTTCTTCTCTTTCTGCTTCTCCTGCCAGCTGGTTTCAAATTTCGTTTCGGACTTGTTACCAGCCCCTCGCCAAGGTTCCTTCTCCTGGCAAGTGCTTTCAGCCTTGGAGCACCCACACCAAATGAACTCAAACTGCTTTCGGTTTATACCTGTGTTTATGTGATTGTGTACGTGTGCATATGCGTGTGTGTCTGTGTGTATGTATGTGTGTGGCCACCCTCTCCGGAATCCGATTGCTAGGAAACAGCAAATTTGTTGTGCTAAAACTTCCCTAAACCACTACCCCATTTGATAACACAGCTCTCCACCTCAAGGATCATAAAAGTTTTTGAAATTGCAGGCACACAAATCTAGCTTACACTTGCTCTCGCCTCTCAAAAATGTAACGATATCCAAGGATTCACCACTTTAACCCACACATCGAGAAACAAAAATCATGCTTGAAAATTAAAGCAAAAAATATTTACTAAACCAACTAATGCAAATATAACTTATTAAACTCTCTCGTTCCTAACATCTGCCCAAGCTTGGATATTTTCCAGGTGTTGCTGCATTTGGACATGGGCTGCTTCAGTGCCTGAGGAGTCGCGAATGGTGCTGAACATTGTGAAATCATCAGCGAACATCGCAACTTCTGACCTTATGATGGAGGGAAGGTCATTGATGAGCAGCTGAAGATGCTGGGCCGAGGACTCTACCCTGAACATTTCCTGCAATGATGCCCTGGGACTGAGATGTTGGACCTCTAACAATCACAACCATCTTCCTTTGTGCTATTTATGACTCCAACCAGCGTAGCGAATTCCCCACTGATTCCCATTGACTCCACATATGTTAGGGCCCCTTGATGTCACACTCAGCCAAACGCTGCCTTGATGTCAAGGACAGTCACTCTCACCTCACATCTTGAATGAAGTTCTTGTGTCCATGTTTGAACCAAGAGTGTAATGACGTCAGGAGCTGAGCGGACCTGGCAGGACTCCAATTGGGCGTCAGTGAGCAGGTTAATGCTAAGTAGGTGCCGCATGATAGCGCTGTTGATAGCCCATTCCGTTACTTTACTGAAGATCGAGAGTAGATTGATGGGGAAGTAATTGGCCAGGATGGATTTGTCCTGTTTTTTGTGCACAGAAAATACCTGGGAATGTTTCCACATTGGCAGTAAGTTGCGAGTGTTCTACATGTACTGGAACAGTTCGGCTAGTGCCACAGAATGTTCTGGAGCTCATGTCTTCAGTGTAATTGTCAGAATATCGTCACGGTGCATAATCTTTTCATTATCTAGTGCCATTAGTCAGTTCTTCATATCACGTGGAGATTTGGCTGAAAACTGGCATCTCTGACGCTGTGGAACCCCGGAGGAGGTCGAGATAGATCATTCACTTGGCACTTCTGGCTGAAGATTGTTGCTTATGTTTCAGCCTTGTGTTTTACACTGATGTGCTGGGCTCCTCCTTCATTGAGGATGGGGATATTTCTGGAGCCCCCTCATCCAACACCATTCACGAATGCTTGTGGCATGACTGCAGAGATTAGATGTAATTCTTTGGTTGTGCGATCGCTTAGCTCTGTCAATCACTTTGTGCTTATGGAAGTTTGACATGAAAGTAGTCCTGTGTTATAGCGTCAACAGGCTGACACCTCTGTTTCACATATGCCTGCCGCTGCTCCTGGCATGCCCTTCTGCACTCTTCATTGAACCAGGGTTGACCCCCTCTCTTGATGGTAATGGTAGAGTGAGGGATATGCCGGGCCGTGAGGTTACAGATTGTGTTCAAGGGCAATTCTGCTGCTGCTGATGGCCCTCTGTGTTTCATGGATGCCCAGCCTTAAGTTGCTGGATCTGTTCGAAATCTATCCCATTCAGCACGTTGGTAGTGCCACACAGCACGATGGGGGGTATCCTCAATGTGAAGGTGGACTTGGTCACCAAAATGGCTGTGTGGTGGTGACTCCTACCAACACTGCCATGGGCAGATGCATCTGCGGCAGGCAGATTGATGAGGATGAGGTGAAACATATTTTCTCCCTCCTGTTGGTTCCCTCACCACCTACCGCAGACACCGCTATGTCCTTTAGTATTCGGCCATCTCGGTCAGTAGAGGTAATAACTAGTCAGTCTTTGTGATGAACAGTAAAGTCCCCAACCCAGAGGAAATTCTGCGCCCTTTTACTATCAGTGCTTCCTCCTTATTCAACATGGAGGAGCACTGATTCATCAGCTGAGGGACGGCGGTCCGTGATAATCAGCAGGATGTTTCCTTGCCCATGTTTCATCTGATGCCATGAGATTTCATCGGGTCCGAACTTCATGTGGAGCTCACCCACCGCAACTCCCTCCTAACTATTTATTCTGTGGCCCTGCGTCTGCGGTGGGACTGTCATGCCAGTAGAACAGGGGATACTCAGGGATGGTGATGGTGGTGTCTGGGACATTTTCTCTCTGTATGATTCCGGTAGGATGACTATGTCAGGCTGTTGCTTGACCTGCCTGTGAGACAGCTCGCTCCCGGCCCCCATGTTTGTAAAGAGGATATTGCAGGGTCGACAGAATTACATTTCTTGTTGTCATTTCCAGTGCCTTGGTCGATGCCTGGTGATTTCTCCGGTCTCATTCGTTTTGGGATATTTCGTGTTCTGAAGCAACTTAGTGCCATTGCTGTGGATCTGGAGTCAGATAAAGTCCCACAGATAAGATCCTCAGATTCCTTTGCCCAAAGGAGGATTAGTTAACCAGATGGATTTGTACCACAATCAACGATGGATTCACAGTGATTTGTAGACGTTTATTTCCAGATTTGTATTATATTCAAATTCGAGTGAGATCCGAATCCGTGTCCCCCGATCATTACCCTGGGTCTCTGGATGACTCGTCTGGCGACGACGCAACTTTGTCAACGACTCCCACGTGGTATGTTGAAATTTACAGGGTCCGGGTGGCTTTCTACATGTAATATTTTTACATGATGGCATTGATACAGATTAGCATGAGCCTGTTTTCAGAACAGTTCCAAATTCGATGTTCAATAAAAAGTAATCCAATTGTGATCTTACCAAAGCCCTTTCCCAGCCGCTTAGGGCTAGGGAACTGGAAATTGTTGACATTGATATGACGCCTCCTCGTAACCATGAGCGCCCAATCCCTCTACACATCCTCCAACCACCAGGTTGGTCTGAGGGATCTCCGCTTCTTCCTTGAACAGAGGCCCAAAAAATCAACATCCACCACCTGTCTCCTCCCCCTGGCTGAACTTGTTCTCTCACTGAAAAAGATCTCCTTTAACTTATCCCTCGCCCTCCAAATAAAAGGGATGGCTACGGGCAACCACAATGTCACTAGTTATGCCTGTTTATTTATGGGTAATGTGGAACAATCCTTGTTCCTGTCCTACTCAGTCCACATCCCACTGAAAAAGCTTATTTAGGTGCATCGATGACTGAATTGGTGGCGCTTTGAGCTCTTGTCTGGGCCTGGAAAGATGTATCAATTCTGCTTCAAATTTGGGCCTCTCTATCACCTTCATATGGAAAATCTCCGACGGTTCCCTTACCACCCTTGACCTCTCTGTTTCCAATTATGTTGATGGACTGCCCAGCAATGTTCATTACAAGTTCACCAGCTCCTACAGCTGCCTCGACTATAGCTCCTCATAACCCTCTTCCTGTAAGGACTACATCTCATTCTCTCAGTTCCTTCACATGTGTTCGGATGATACCAGTTTACAAATCGCTTCTGACATGTCTTGCATCTTCCTTAACCGAGGTTTCCACCCTCCCCCACAGTGCCTGGCAAGGTCATCAAAAGTGTCTGACCCATCTCCCCCGCCTCTGCCCTCACCCGCTTCCCTCCCACCCCGAACAATGATTGGGCCCGCCTTGACCTTATTTTACACCCCAACAACCTCTGCATTCAAAGGATCATTAAGCACCACTTCCGCCTATTCCAGCATGATGCCACCACCAAACACATCTTCCTCTCAACCCCTCCATCATAATTCCAATGTAACCGCTCCCTCCGGGACGGTCTGTTCCACGCCTCCATCACCCCCAACACCTCACCCCTTCCCACGGCAACTTCACATGCAATCACAGAAGGCGCAACACCTGCCCATTAACCTCACCGTCCTCATCCTTCCTCACTGTCCTAGGGCTCAAGCAATCCTTTCAGGTGAACCAGTGCTTCACTTGCACTTCCTTCAATTTTGTCCATAGCATTCGCAGCTCCAAATTCGGACTCCTCTATGATTGGGAGACTATAAGAGAATTGGGTGACCTCTTTGTGGAGCACATTGGGTCTGTCTGCAAGCATGACCCAGACCTCCTTGCCGCTTGCCATTTCAACACTCCATCCTGATCTCAGCCCACATGTCCGTCTTCGGCCTGCTGCAATGTTCCAGTGAAGCCCAATGCAAACTGGAGGAACAGCACCTCATCTTCCGACTGGGCACTTTACAGCCTTCCGGACATTAGGTTGAGTTCAATAACTTCAAACCATGAGCTCTCTCCTCTATCCTCAGCATATTTTAAAACCTTTCCCTAGATTTTTCTTTTTTACCCACTAATTTTTATTTATTCTTAATTTGATTCATTTATTATCCCCGTTTTTAATCCGTCTATCTGCCCTAATTCCTTTCCAAGTCTAAGTGAATGATTCAATGTTCGAATGTATAAATCTTTGTTCCTTAGTGAGGCATTCTACACTTTGATAGGATAATGGCAGTTAAAGAGGGCAGTCACGCCCCTGAGAGAATGAGAGAGTGAGATAGAGAGAGGAAGAGACAAAAGCGAGAGAGAGAAAGTGAGACAAGAAAGGCAGGAGAGAAAGACAACAGAGACGGTGTGGGAGAGTGAGTGAGTGAGAGAGAGAGAGAAGGACTGAGAGATATGGAGAGTGAGAGACAGAGTGAGGTAATGAGAGAGAAAGAGAAATAGTGAATTGGAGAGAGAGGAGAGAGCGTGGAGTGAGAGAGAGAAGAGTGAGAGACAAGAAGAGGAAGGCAGAGATTGAGGCAATGACAGAGCGACAGAGAGAGGGATGGAGGTACAGAGAGACAGACAAGAAGAGTGAAACAAGGGGAGAGAGGGGGAGAGAGGGAGAGAGAGAGACTCGAATAATTGCAATTCAATGATTGAATAGCCACAGCATTGGGATCAGCATTTAGGAGACAATTTTAGATGTTGTTTTTGGACTGATGTTTCCTATTTTTGAGTGAACAGGGTCAATGCTGGGCGAACGAAACTTGTTAGCTGATGATGTGTTCAGAATTATCCAGTGAAATCCCAGCGCTAAATATAGACTGTACAGCAGGCAATTAACTCACTTTCGAAGACCTGTTTGCTCAAGTTTTAAACAAATAAGCTGCAACTTCAAATTCCCGGAGGTGTTCGTACAGAGTATTAATTAAAGGCTTTGCGAATATATCGCCCCACAGTTTAATACAGGGAGATTGACACGAGACGAAGGGACAAATCACTTCAGTGAAATATGATTGAGCAGTTTAACAGTTTTAGAAAAATATATTACCTGATCTTGGCAATAATTGGTGTACCCGGTAAGTGAATATAAACACTTAATGTCTGTGAAGATGTGCGTGAGCTGATTTGTGATTTTATTCTGCTACTCATAATATTACATATATGGTGGATCTAAATGGGCAGTCGATCAGTCGTAGCATTATCTACTGTCAAATACCCTGAATTATCTCTATCGATTCATTATATTGCACCAACTGAAGATCAAGTTCTGCTTATAACTTGCATAGAAACGGTAATATCAAGTTATATTCTCCAGTGGAACATAACGTTCTATTATCTGTAAGTGTACAGTTGTACTGAGTGTGGTTAACTAGCTGAAATGGAACACCCAGCCACAGTGCCTATGGGTGACTGGGAATATGTGTTAGTGCAAAACTCCAGAGGCTGTGGGTCACTAACCCGTAAAATGAGGAGCTGAGGAGGGGATACCCATGACCATGTATTACCGGGAGTAACTGTTAGGGTAGACCTATGCTGAATTTGGTTCAATAACTGCCATGAAACAAACTGCTTTGGTTGTGAATGCTTGTTTAGGGTGACGGGTTTCTCCATTTCATATAGCTCTCGCTTTTGTTATTACGGATGTCACCTTAAAACGATGGGTGGATTATTGTTGTGGCTTGTGTAAGTGTAAGTGTATACAGTGAAAATGATTGATGTGGGTCTGTCGCCGATTCAACTGCTCCATTAGAAAGAGATATTTACTGTCAGTTAAACAGGAGAGCAAAACAGACTAATGAATAAGGTCATAAAATGTGGCGTCAAGGGAGAAGTGGCTGAATGGATTGCTAGCTGTATTGAGGACAGAAAGCAGACAGGAGGAATAAAGGGTCTTTATTCAGAGTGGCAGAAGGTGGGAACTGGTGTTCCAGAAGGTTCAGTGCTCTGATCAGTGCTCATCAAAATGCATTAATGAGTTAAATTTTGTAATCAAAGCACAATGTCGATGATTACAGATGAGACCAGCTTGAGACAGGGTTTGGTCAATACTGAGAACGATTGCAAAAGTAGATCATTTATGATAAATCTGCATCAAACCTTAGCCAGAGCACATATTGAATACTGGATAAAGTTCAGTTCAGGTATTATAGAGCCAAGAGTACGGAGGCACTGCCGAGGGTGGAGAGACTGTATACATCGATCATATCAAACATACGTGGGTATAAATACCAGGAACGGATTGACAGGCTGTGACTTTATCTCTTGAAAATGGAAGGCTGAGGGGTGAGCTAATTAGAAATGTGAAATGAAGAAAGGATTTGATAGAGTGGACACAGAGAGAATATTTCTTCCCGTGGGGAGGGGCATAAATGGAGGCCATCGTTTTGAGTGAATTACCAATAAAGCCGATAGGTAGTTCAGAGGGAACTGTTTCATCCAAAGAGCGGTGAGAATGTGCAACTCGCTACCACACAGAGTGTTTGTTGTGAATACTTTAGATTCATTTAAGGGAATATGAACAAGGATGTGAGGAAAAAAGGAATAGAGTGTTACGTTGTTAGATTCAACTGATCAAATCTGGGCGGAGGCTCCAGTGGATCATCAACACTGAAATGAGCTGCTTAGGTCGAATGGCCTGTTTCTGTTCTTTATATCCGACCAATCATATTTAATGCTTCCCCGTCTGAGCTCGGGATTTCACAGGATGGGGATGGGTTGGGGAGGGATTTGGAGTTTTAATTTCAAAGTTTAGCCTCTGGCAGGGTCCAGAATGATCTATGTTGTTGATTGAATATTGGCCTTATTGAGCGTGAATGTTTGATCAGTTAATTTCCAGTCTCTTTACCCTTCTCTCTCTTACAGTTAATTTATTGGCGATTGTGATTTTAACCCGGGGCAAGTGTGGCCTCTCCAACTGCACCACCCGTTATCTGGTGGCCATGGCAACGGCGGACCTACTGGTCATTATCACTGAGGTCATCATGTGGAGGGTAATTTATTATTATTTTGGACAGAGTTTCCTGCTCATCACCCCTGTGTGCCGTGTTCTCGCTGTCCTGACTGGTGCAGCCACAGACTGTTCAGTCTGGTTTACCGTCACTTTCTCCTTTGACCGATTTGTGGCCATTTGTTGGCAGAAGGTGAAAACAAAATATTGCACCGAGAAAACTGCGGCTGTGGTTCTAGCATCAACCAGCATTCTGCACTGTTTAAAAAACATCCCGCACCACTTTACACAGGAACATGGAGAGATAATCGACAATGTTCCATGGTTCTGTTATCCAAAGCCAAGCTATTTTACTAACCCCGGGTGGGTGGGATTTGACTTGTTTGACACGCTTTTAACCCCATTGCTCCCATTCGCTTTAATTCTGCTGCTCAACGCTCTGACAGTCAGACACATTTTAGTGGCCAGTCGAGTCCGTAAGGGGCTGAGGGGTCAGAGCAGGGGAGAGAATCGCAGTGACCCAGAGATGGAGAGCAGGAGGAAGTCTGTGATTTTACTCTTCACCATCTCGGGCAGCTTCGAACTGCTGTGGTCGGTGTATGTTATAGATTGCTTATTTTATACCATTACGGGAAGAGATCCCAGTGATTACACAGATTCTGAATATATATGTAAACAATTCGGAATGATGCTGCGGAGTTTAAGTTGCTGCACAAACACATTTATTTATGGGGTGACTCATTGCAAGTTCAGAAAGCAGCTGAAGGATGCTTTGAAATATCCGCTAACATCATATATTCATTTGTTGAGGAATCAAAACAACTGAAAATAGCCCAGAGGCGGCAATCACGGTTTCCCGTCCATAAATGGTCTATTTAACAACAAACCTCCATTCGGCACGGGCCACTGAGTCGCTGAGCCCTTGTGGGGAGGTGAACGCTCAGGAGCGGATGGAAAAGGGGCAGTAGATGGGTCAAAGCATCCCCTGCTGGAGCAGGCACATGTACAGAAACCAAACTGTATTCTGCAGAGTCGTCGCCGTACTTCCAGAGTATCAGCTGTCCCAGATGTTGATTATGCATTGGGGAAAGCAATCCTGGCGCCCCGGTCAGCCACTAACAGGGACTTTAATCATGGGAACAGGAGAAGGTCATTCAGCCCGCGAGCCTGCGACTTTTAAAAAATAACAACAAATTCAACAACCACAACATTATTGAAAAACACGAACATATTCAACAACAACCTCAGATTTGAAAAACACCAACAACTACAACAAACTCTACATTGAATAACACCAACAAGTTCAACAATAAAATCAACATTGAAAACCGCCGGCAAATTCAACAACAACCTCAACATTGAAAAAAGTGAAACAAATTCAACAAGAACCTCAACTTTGAAAAATACCAACAAATTCAACAAACTCAATATTGAAAACCACCAACAAATTCAATCAAACTCACCATTTAAAAACACCAACAAATTCAACAACAACCTCAACCTTGAAATACACCAACAAATTCAACAACAACCTCAACAATGAAAAGCACAGACAAATTCAAAAACAACCTCAACACTGAAAAACACAAACAAATTCAGCAATATCTTCAACATTGAAAAACACCAACAAATTCAAGAACAATCTCAAGACTGAAAAACACCAACAAATTCAGCAACAACCTCAGCCTTTGAAAAAAAACACAACTGCATACTCAACAACAACGTCAACATTGAAAATCACCAACAAATTAAACAAAATCAACATTGTAAAATATCAACATGTTTAATACCAACATCAAGATTGAAAACCACCAACAATTTCAACAGGAGCCTGAACGTTGCAAAACTCCAAGTAATTAATTAACAAACATAACATTGCAAAACACCAACAAGTTCAATAGGAAGATTAGCATTGAAAAACACAAAGAAATTCAACAACTGTAACGTTGAAAATCACCAAGAAATTCCACAACAATTTCCACGTTGTAATAGTGCACACATTCAGCAACAACCTCAACTTTGTAAAAACTCTGACAAAGTCATCAATAACTTCAACATTGAAAATCAGCAACAATTTGAACATTGAAACTCATCAACAACTAAAACAAATGTCAACATTGAATAACCCCAACAAATTCAACTACATCCTCAGCTTTAATCAAAAGCAACAAATTGAACCACAACTTCAACATTAATAAGCACCAACAAATTCAATAACGTTAACATTGAAAACATCGACTAATTCAACAACAAGCTCAACATTGAAAAAGACCAACAAATTCAACAACAGACTCAACACCGAGAACAACAACGACAAATTCAACAACGTCAACATTGAACATCACCAACATATTCAACAACAACCTGAATATTGTAGAACACTGACAAATTCTACAACGACTTCAACATTGAAAACATCAACATATTCAACAGCAGTAACAACACTGAAAAAAAAAATCAGCAAACATAACAAATTCATCTTTGAAAAACAGCAGCAAAGTTAAAATGATTGTGAAACACCTTCAAATTTATAAACAGAGTCACAATTGAGAACCATCAACAAATTCAGCAATTGTTTGTTAAACTTTGAGGTTTTATTTGAAAATGTTTGCACTTTTAGTTGATGACTTTTTTTGTTGAACTTGGTGTTTTTCCGCGCTGTTGTTGAATTTTTAGATGTTTTTCAATGTTAACGTCAATTTGTAAGTGTTTTTCAATGACGAGGTTGCTCTTGAACTTGTTAATGTTTTTCATTGTTAAGCTTGCTGAATTTGTTGATGTTTTTCATTGATGAGGTTGTTGTTGAATTTTTTTGGTATTTATCAATGCTGAGGTTGTTCATCGGTTTGTTCTTCATTTCCTATGGCGACGTGGTTTCTGAATTTACTGGTGTATTTCAATATTGTTGAATTAGCTGGTGTATTTCAATGTTGAAGTTGTTGGTGAATTTGTTGATGTTTTACAATGTGGAGGTTCTTGCAGAATATGTTGGTAATAATCAGTATTCAGTTTCTTTATGAATTTTCTGGGGTTTTTGAATGTTGAAGTTGTTGCTGAATTTGTTGGTGTTTCCAATGTTGAGTTGTTGTTGAATTTATTACTGTTTTCCAATGTTGGGTTTGTTATTGAATTTGTTGGTGTTTCTCAATTTTGAGGTTGTTCTTCAATTAGTTGGTGTTTCTCATTTTTGAGGTTGTGGTTGAATTTCAATTTTGAATTTCAATTTCAAATGTTTTTTCAATGTTCACGAGCTTGTTGAATTTCTTGGTGTTTTCAATGTTGCTGCTGTTGAATTTCTGGGTGTTTTTCAATGTTTATGTTGCTGAAGTTTTTGGTGATATACAATGTGGAAGATTTGTGCTTATTGTATACCTATTTGTCAAAGTTGAGGTTGTTGTAGATTTGCTGGTGTTTCTTAATGTTGAAGTTGTTGTTGAATTTGTTCGTGTTTTTCAATGTTGAGTTTGTTAATTAATTAGTTGCTGTTTTGCAATGAACCGACAAAGCAGGCGTGGTTCTTGGGACAGTGACTGTGCTGATCTTTTTAAAGAACCTTTTCTGGTATTCCATGCTCACATGAATGTATCAACTGGTAAACGAACCCTGGTTATGTTCTGTAATACTAGATTTTTATTAATCGACGGTCTGGGTAACAATCGAGTTTGTCCATTATATTCTAAACCCGTTAGCCCCATTTATCCTTATTCTGCTGCTCAATGTTCTCACCGTCAGACACATTTTAGTGAGCAGCAGAGCCCGCAGGAGACTCCGGGTTCGCAGAAGTGGGGAAAGTGCTAGAGAGCCAGAGATGGAGAGTCGATAGAAACCAATCATTTTGCTGTTTGTTATCTCGCCAGTTTCCTCCTGTAGTGGGCACGATCATGGTGTGTTCTGTTTGAGTCCGGATGTATAATTTGCTCTATGAGTCCATATTGCTGCATCCTTCTATGCAGGAATTGGGTTCCTGAATTGCTCCACACATTCTTGCATTTATGCCCCGACTACATTCCAGCAGCAGTTGAAGGATGTGCTGACATGTCCCTTTGGACCTATTGCAAAATTCATTCAAAGAGGAGAGAGGAGCCGAGTCAGGGAGTTTCCAGCATTATCTCATTTTACTTCCCATTCCCAATGAATGAGTGGAGTGCAGGGGATTTGGGGGTGGCGAGGGGTAGGTTTCTTTTCGACCGAGTGGTGGGAGCAGTTAAATCTCTCCCCCAGTGGCATTGGACAGTCCGGGAGGGACCTGTTCCCCATGGTGTCCGGCTTGTGCTGTGGAGCCTGATCCCGACAGGTCCTTGGGAGCGGGCGGGCGGGCGTGATCTGTTTCCCATGGTGTCCGGCTTGTGGTGTGGAGCCTGACCAGCACAGAGTCCGGGGAGAGGGCTGCAGGGACATGTTGCTATTTGGCAGGGAAATTCGGGCTGCGCATATTCGCTTTGCTGGTCGCACAACGGGCAGGGGGCAGAAAATGTTCCCCAGGATGGCGGCATCATGGGAGGGGCGGCTTCTAAAAGTCACAACGAGCAGGGGGAGGGACCTGTTCACCATGGTGACGGTATCATGGGAGGGGCGGCTCCTAAATGTCACGAAGAGCAAGGGGCGGGATCTGGTCTCCATGGTGACGGCATTATGGGAGGGGCGGCTTCTAACTTTCACAACGGTTAGGGGGCGCGCACTGTTCACCATGGTGACGGAATCATGGGAGGGGCGGATCCTAAACGAAACAGAGAGCAAGGGGTGGGATCTGGTCTCCATGGCGACGGCATAATGGGAGGGGTATCTTTAAACGTCACAATGGACAGGGGGTCGTACTGGTCCCAGTGATGACCGCATAATGGGAGGGGCGAGTGCTGTGACGGCAACATGGCCACGAGGCGGGACCTTGTGCCCATGACGAACGCCCTACGTTAGGTCCGGGTCCTGTGGTGGCACAATGGACAGGGTGGCGGGACCTGGCCCCCATGACGACGGCTTAATTGGAGGGGCGTGTCCTTTGACTGCACAATGGAAAGGGGGAAGGACATGATCCCCATGATGACGGCATAATGCGGAGGCGTGGGCCTTGTGACGGCACAATAGACAGGGGTTGGGGCCTGCTCCCGAAGATGACGGCATAACAGAGAGGTGCGTGTCCGGAAGCGGCCCAATTAACGGGGCCGTGACCTTGCCCCTTTGATGAAGGCACAATGGAAAGGGGCGTGCCCTGCTTCCCTTGGCCAGTGTAAGCTGGACTGGTTTGGAGCAGGGCTCCCACCGACCCCGCCCATGACACTCAGCCATTGGAGCAGGGAGAAAAGGTGAGGGGGTAAATGGTCACCGCCCCACCAATCCCACCGACGCTCTCCTGAACAACCAGTGGACCAGCAGCAACAGGATTAGAAAAGGTATTGTGAAAATCTATGCTGAATATTCCTCCTGCGTTGCCTTCCGTTATGCCCTTCCGTTACCCTTTGATGTTTTAACAATATTCAGGAGAATCAATAAAGAGGAATCTGGTTGTACCAAAGCCAAATTCTGGCCTGTAAAAGGGCTACATGATCCCTGGGGTACCTCCGCGAGTTACACCGTGAATATTTCACCAACATCACACAGCAAACACGCCCCAGTTAGAATCCACAGGATCAGAAATGATAAACATTGGTAGCGGCGTATATTGAGAGACCCCCGACACACACAGACACATATACACGCAATAGAGGACACACACAGACGCAGAAACATACACACACACACAGACACACACTCACAGGTACATACATACACACACACACACACACACACAAACATACATACACTCACAGACACACAGACACATACGACACACACAAACAGACACATGCATACGCACAGATTCATAGGCACAAACACAGTCACACACAACACACTCACATACAGTCACACACACACAGACACACCCACACGCACACACTCAGAGGCACCAACTCAGACAAGCACACGCACACGCACACACAGACATACAGAGATACGCTCACACACACACAGCCAAACAGCCACACACACACAGAGACACACACACAGACGAACACACACAGACAGGCGCACAAACAGACACAAATAATTCACACGCAGACACAGACACATAGGTTGTACAGACACACACTCACACACCTCTGTTAGTTTTAGGATTTGTATAAATTTCATGGTCTGCATTATTTTCAGTATTTGTATTGGTATCGGGATCTGTTATATTTTCAGGGCCTGTGTTAATTTCAGGTTATATATTAGCATAAAGATTTGTATCAGTTTCAGGGTCCGCTTTTTGCTTCAATATCAGTTTAGGTGTCTGCATTAATTTTAAATTCTGTATTAGTTTCAGGATCTGTATTACATTAAAGATCTGCATTAATTTAAACATCTCTATTAGTTTCAGGATCTGTTATAAATTAAAGGACTGTATTAATTTAAAGATCTGTATTAAATTAAAGATCTGTATTGGTTTAAGGATCTGTATTATTTTCAGGATCTGTATTAGTTTCTGGATCTGTATTAGTTTAATACAGTACATTGCAGAATTTTTTGAACCAACAATTCTTCATTCCTTTTCTGCTTCTTTGTTCATCCCTTTAAAACTCTGTCAGCCCATGACTTGCCCATATTCCAGGATCACCAGTTCCTTGTTATTTACCTTATCAAAACCCATCGTGAGTTTAAATCACACTATTAAACCTCCCCTTTGCCTGCTCTGCTCGAAGGAAAACAACCACAGCTTCTGCAGCCTCTCCACGCAATTCAAATCCCTCAGCCCTGTTTCAATTCCAGTACAATTCCTCTGCGCCCTCTCCAAGACTATAACATCCTTCCTGAAATGCGCACAACAGAATTAGGCATTATACTCACCAAGCCTCACCAAGGTTTTATGATTTATGCATCCTTTGTCTGAAATTCTTATTTTTGTAAACTCTGATTCTCTTGATCAATAAACACGAATTGTTGTTTTAATGCACTAAAAAGCTTTTTCTACCTTCTTCAATGATTTGCTTATATCTGCAGAACTTATTGTTGGGCAGTGCCAAAATGTTTCTACCTTACACTCCTCTATTTACAATATTCCGTCCCTCTGAAACCATCGTACATCTCAACTGGACGAGGTTAAACTTTACCCCTTTAGATTGGTGCAAGAATAATTGTATTGAAAGGGTTATGTGAAGCTGTTTGTTCTGTGGCTGGAATTAATGGCAGTCTCCATGTCCCCTAATTGTCTACATGGAGAGCTTCCCACTCATGTTTATAAGGGAGTCCCTTCAAGGCGTTACCTGACATTGTCAGCGCGAGCCTGGGCCTGTCACTAACAGGGAACTACAATTTCAAGAGAGGGAGAGGCGATCTCAGAATCTGAGAGCAATGGATTGGAAAGTTACAACAATGGATCAGAACCTGAGAACAACATGTTGGAATGTTACAACAATAAGTAGGAGTTTTTCGGAAGCACTTTATGAGCTTTCCACGTTTTATAATTGAATTCCATTAAATTACCGGATCTATTGGGCAATCCAGCTTATTCTGCCATTTTACTATCCGATCCTCGGTATTATTGGCGTCCCTTGTAAGTCTTATTGTGTCCGACCTTCAATTTTATAAGCCATGTTTAACAGCATTAATCTTCTTCACCAAAATTAGAGTTGTTTCGAGTTTGCAAATTTGTCTTAACTAGTCCAAGAGAGCTGGGGCGACAGTTCAATGATTAACAACTTGTTCAGAAATGTCAGTATCATATGTATTCCTGTTTAATATCTGCTTTCTTCCACCATATCACAGACATTTCAAGTTATTGTCGCATGTACAGCAATTTCAATAATTCACTGGATGCAAAAATATCATGGATCAATTCAGTTCCTACAGCCAAGCTGATATTATTTTTCCTTTAATCTTGATGCATAATTCCACTGTTTTCTCTGTTCCTTACAGCGAACGTCGTGACAATTGTGATCTTAACTAAGGGAAATTGTGGTCTCTCCAACTGTGTCACTCACTACCTGGTGTCCATGGCAGCAGGGAATCTACTGGTCATTAACTTGGACCTGTTATTGAGGCACATTCCTATTGCTTATTGGGAATATTTTAATTTCCTGCAGGCCATGCGTGTGTGTAATATCCATGACGTCCTGCTTTATGCTCCCACTTACTGTTCTGTCTGGTTCACGGTCACTTTCACTTTTGATCGGTTTGTGGCCATTTGTTTCCAGATGCTAAAAAGTAAATATTGATTTGAGAAAACGGCCGTTGTGGTTCTAGGGTCAGTGACTGTGCTGAGCTTCTTAAAGAATATTTTCTGGTATTTTATGCTATCAGGTTTGTATACGCTGAGGAACAAACCCTGGTTTTGTTTTGTAACATTCAAAGTTCAGGATACTCCGATCTGGATAATCATCGAATTCCTCCATCACATTCTTACTGCCTGTGTCCCATTTGTCCTGATTCTGCTGCTCAATGTGCTCACCGTCAGACACATTTTAATGAGCACCAGAGCCCGCAGGAGACTCCGCGCTCACAGCAGTGGGGAGAGTCCCAGAGACCCAGAGATGGCGAGTCGGAGAAAATCTATAATTTTACTGTTTGTTATCTCGGCCAATTTCATTCTGTTGTGGGCGATATTAATGGTGTATTCTATCTGCAGGCGAATGATTTATATGGAGGCTTATTCCGTATGGATGGATAACTATGTGCAGGAATTGGGCTTCACGTTGCAGCTCCTGAGCGGCTGCACAAACACTGGGATTTACGCTGTGACCCAGACTAATTTCATGGAGCAGTTGATGAATGTGCTGAAATATCCCTTTACTCCAATTCTTCGATGCTTTCGATGACTTGAAGAAATTAATCTGTGAGTGTTTCTACTTTTCGTCAATTTAATATCACTCTTCCAGCGGGGCGGTTGGCTGCCTCTGTTGTGTCAGAGTGGGGACCAGTCCTGTCCCCATTGTAAAATGTGGGGGCCAGTGCGTGTCCCTGTCACGGCAGAGCGGGCTGCCGACTATCGCCCTGGTGACAGAGGGGATGATGGATCCTGTGACTATGGTTAGAGAGTGGGGAGGGCTCTGCGGCCATGGGGACAAAGAGGCTCGTGGCTTTGCAGAGGAAACGACGAGTGAATGGAGCCTGGCGCTCTGGTGTCAGTGAGGGGCAGGGCCTGTCGCTGAGGTGGGCAGAGCGAGGCATTCCGTCTAGCTCTTTTGACAGAGGTGTGTGTGTGTGTGGGGGGGGGGGTGTTGGTGGGTGGCGAGCGGAGTCTCTGACCGTGGTAACAAAATGGGAATGGCGCTCCCTCTCTGGAGACAGAGCCAATCTAGCACCTGTCATCATTTGCGTAGCCTAATCCCAAACCTGCCGTCCGCTGCCTCCCATTTGGGCCCTCAAAAATTGGAGCCTGGATGGAATGGGGGTGGGGATTGGGGGTAATGCCACCGTCGGCCTGCAGAGAAATAAGAAAAGCAAGTGGGGATGTCAAACCAGGTAGACTGCGCGAACTTGCTTCTACTGAATTTTTCTGAGGCAGAGTGAAACATAGCAGGAAAATGGTGGAATGGGGTGTGTGAACAGCTGCATCACTGGGTGATTATTATAAAAATAAATGTAACAATAAATTCTGTCCCATATATTGTTTGTGATTTCAATATATTTTCTACAGCCAAATTATCAATGTGACGAATTGAGAAAACGATCTTGGAAACAAATAGAAACTTTTAGCAAGATGCAATGTGTCGGTTTGAACATTGACAAAATATTGCACAGGAATTACAGAGCACAGCAAAGTTCATCTACTCCCATTCTGAATGGGATTAGTGTCTGATAACTATATAGAATGTGTACATTGCTGTCTGGAATATTCACAAACTACCATCTCCAGCCAATATCTCCAATGGAGAATGAGGAGAAAGTTCATGTACAGGGTCAGTTGATAGAAGAGCGAATGCCCCACCCGAGTGAACTGTGCACCCTGCTGCAAACTTCAATCCCTTATTGTAATGTTAAATATTCACACTTCATTAATCTGCTTACAGATGCAGACATGCAGTAACTGAACTTCTCTGAGTCTGGCAAAGAGCAGTAGTGGCGATGAGCTGCCAGCTTAGGTTGGGCATGCATTCCTTTAATCGCAGGCGTGGTATGTTGCTGTCTTGTCAGAGGGGGCGGGGCATGTTACTTCAATTTTAGAGCAGGGCGGAGCCTGTTGCTGAATTGTCAGAGCGGGGGCTCGGTCTGTTGCTCCATGGTCAGAGCGGGGGCGGGGCCTGTTGCTCTCTTCTCAGAACGGGGGCGGGGATTGTTGCTGCATTCTCAGAATGGGGGCGCGGTCTGTAGCCTCATTTTCATAGCGGGGGCGGAGCCTGTTCTACCTTTGTCAGCGAGGTGTCGTGCACGGCCATTGTGATGTCACTGTTCGGCGTGGCCTGTTGTTGCAGTGAGATAGTGGGTGTGGATATGGGTTGAGTGCTCACCTTTTGAAGCAGAGTGGAACAGCCCCTCTCGGCCACGTGATCATAAGCTGCCCCTCCAAGTATGGTATCCATAGAAACGAGGAAAGGAGTCCAACCAGAACACGAGCAGGCAGGCGCTGATGTCACAGGGACATGGGAGGAGTGTTGATATCACAGGTATTCGCATAGGGGGAGGTGCACCAGCTTCACTGGGTGGGAGGATGTTCATGACCCCCAGTGAGTAGGCCGATATACATGCTGAATTATGGTTGGGGGTGTATACCAAATTCACCGGGGCCAGGAGGTAGTCTGAAGAGGTACACGCATCGTTAGATGTAGACCAGATAGGCGGGGGAAGGAGGTGATATGCCAGGCACTCTGGGAGAGAGCGAAGCTGGGGGGCGGTGTGGATATTGCAGTTGAATCTTGGAAAGGGAGAGATATATCAGCTGTAGGAATGGAGCAGAGTGATATACAAGGTACATACTCGGTCCTGGTGGGGAATAGGCCAGGTACACGGGAGCAGCAGGGAGGCGCGATTAATTTCGGAGGGAGTGCAAGGGAGGTTGATATAGCAGGTATAGAGGGGCAAGGATAAATGTACCAGCTACACCAGGAGAGGGGTTGTTGTGCGATGTGCACTGGGGAGGTTGTTGATATACCTCGGGGACAGAGGGAGGTTTACGTTTACAGGGCAAAGTTGGGGGGAATATGCAAGTTGCCCCGGGGCAGCGTTTGTATGAGATTAATGGGGGAACGAGGAGATATATGGACATGCCCTGGAGCTCTGTATTTGTTACAGAGACTGAAATAGTTTCAGAATCTGTTTCGGGCTCAGAGTTCGTTTCTTAGTTTTCAGACCCTATACTGGGATCAGTGTCTATTTTACATTCAGTTTCTAATTTAGGTACATGCTTGGTCCTCGTATCAGGGTGTGTTATGATCCCTTGCCAAGGTTTCCCGTGGATAAGCGTGATCCCAGTGTGGAGCCCAGATTGATCGATCGTAATTTAATTGTTTGTTTATATATGTGGAGAGTAGCTACTAAACAGAGTCACAGGAGCCAGCTGATGATCATTCAACAATTGAATGAAACATTTATTCAACAAGAAAAGATGAACCATACTACACTACACCTTCACCCACAACTATAGCTTTAAGATTAGTATAGATTTATGAAGATAACAGAAGTTGAAAATAGCTATCTTATGCTTTAATGCCCACAGTAATTACTCAGTCCATGTAAACCTAAGGCGCCCTGTGGGCAGGCAGACCACACTCTGACCTCATGTGATAGATGATTTCTCAACCAGATGCTATGTTTCCCTCATCAACTCCCCCCAGACACTTGTTACTGCGTGAGCCAACTAGTCTCACTGAATTCTGTCCTTTTGACGAGGGTTTCACATCTTCAATCTCCAATCCCTCGCCTTGGAATCTTCTCCCAAATTGGCGTTTTATCTCAGAAACTTTCGACAATGGTTCACCTCCAAGGCTTAGAACAATACTTTCAATGTTCCTCTGCATTTGGTCACCACATGCTTTCAAGCTGTTTTCCATGCCATCTCTCTCACATGCTCAACTTTAACAGTACATCACTGCTTCACATGCTCATAGCAGAGATTTACAGACTTTCAGTTGTCTCTTTGAAACTTTTTTTTTGCAAAGTTCTCTCACTTTAAATCTAAATCTTGGAGCCTTCCTCTCTGCCCCTCACTCTTAACTATGATTAACAGGACCGTTTCCTTGGTTCCACAAGTTCCTTTGGCTATAACCTCTCCTTTGGTCTTTTTGTCATTCACTCTCCCGGCTTTTGGGGATTTTACTTTTGCTTCCTACATTTTTGTTCTTCTGGGGAACCTGCAGCTCCCTCTCCCGGTGCCCAGTCTCTCTGGGGTCCTGGCTTCAACTGCACTTTAAACTGCTGTTTCTTTATTTCTGTGTGTATGTCTGTGGGAGGATCCTGTCTAGCTGGCTCCCTGGTGCTACACAACAGCATTGTTTTTCTAATCTTCTGTCTCTAACTTTAAATTAGAGCAGACATAAACTCCAGGTTTGAAATGCAAGCAACCTTTTAAAGTGTAACTAAACCGTCCATTTGACCTCATTAAAACACACAGATACAGAAATACATATCAGAATTAAACTTTAATGCTAAAACTCATCCTAACCTCCACAAATTAAAATATAACATACTTAAACTATCTCTATTTCCTAACATGGAGTATATTAGTTTAACTCTGTGTTGGTTTAAGTGCCTGTGCTAGTTTAAGTAGCCGTATTAGATTCATGGTCTGTAAGTGATTCATTGGCGCTATAAGTTTCTGGACCTGTATTAATTACATGGTCCATATCAGTTTCCTTGTCTGCAATATTTCAGCGACACACTTGTGTCATCGGCTCTCTGGGTTTCAGCGTCTACATTAGTCATATACTCTGTATTTGTTTCAAGGCCTGTATTAACATTTTGCACCCTATTAGTTTGAAAGGTTTGACAACAATTGGCACTGATTCAAATCCTGCGGACTTTTGTATTTTTTAGTCTATTCCCAAAGTAGGAAGATAAGCTCAAAGCCTTGAAATAGTTTGGCAGAAATCCAATTTTTGACCGAGTTAAAGAATCTGTGATAATTCTAATGGAAACGGGCTAAACCTAATTTAGTGATTTACGTTTGGGACAATAAAATGATTTTTGAGAAGAAGATAAGTAACCAAAACATGTGAATGCCCGATTTCTGCTTTAAAACTATTATGAGAATACTTTACTGGATTTTAAATTCTCCCCGCAGATCTGAACAAGATAAGATTGTAGTCTCTTGTATGGGTAAAATGGAATAAGGCAAGTAGGATAGAGAGTTAGGGAAAGAGGACACAATATACAAACTCTTTTAAGGGAACTGAATTTGATAATCTGGCCATCAGCTGCGACATTGGAACTGCACAGGGGAGATAAGCAAAGATCTGGAGACATAGATCCTCATTGACATGGAGTAGTTAATACTGCCTAAAGAGCAAGGAAACATTATAAACGATCAAGCCAAGAGAGAACATGACCTCAAAAGAATCTTATGATGATCATGGTCAGGGGGGAAAAAAAATTAGAGGTAAAACTATGTGGAATCTGTAGTTCAGGAACTGAAATGTAGGGAGAAATACTACTTAACTACAATTTACCACAAGATGGTTATAGTTAAAGGGAAAGCTGGAAAAAGGATAAGTAGATGCATTACTGATTGTATTAATGTCCCTGCGACCTACAAAAATTCAGACCATACGGTTAACACTATGATGACAGACAGAGCTAAGCAGTTGTAGTGGCCTATCGCCTGTTCAAATCCAGCTTTGGCAAACGTGATTTCGGAAAGAATTGCGATTACATCTTTAATCGTGGCCAAAAAATGCAAGTATCAGAAAAGGATTAAAACCAGGTGACTGAAAAATACACACAATTCAATCAGCCATTAAGATGGAATAATATTCGCAAAGGGTGGATTTATACAGTAAAAAACTAATTACATTGAGATGCTCAATAAAACATTCTGTGCAATGAATAATTTCGCAGGGAAAGGGCTTTAGGAAATAGCAATGGACAAGATTGCCCGCTGAGATGCGGGCTTTAAAAGAATATTCGCTGCAATCAGGCAAAGAGAATTAAATAAAGGTCGAAATATTCATGTTGGGAACTATATCTGTCGGGACCAAAAGAGATTGCACCTTTTGATCCGTAGGGATTAATCTCAGCTCAAATGGTTTCAATCTGCTTTCCCTTCTACTCTTTTATAAGTTTGGAGAGGAATTGGATGCAAAACACCATTTGAGGCCGGCAATTACTTCATGAAGAATATTCCCACGTTTCCCTCTAGTTATAAACATCATGAGCTATTAAGCCTTTTCAACCCCTTTCCAAAATCCCCACGAATTAGTGCATATGTACAGAAAGGTCACGGTGTAGCTGCATAATCTTTCGAATTGTAACTTTATTTCATATTGTTTTCGAAAATGACAAGTTATCATGACCTGGCATGCGACACTTAGAGTGCATAATTTTTTTTTTAACGTGTAATGTCGTCTACTTTCTACTGAAAATAGACGGATCACATTATTTCTTAAATGATCAGACGTTAGAAACTGTAGATTCGCACAGAGGTTATAAGGTACTGTACAGAAAACTGCCGTCAACTGAGAATTGCAACACTGAGTCTGACCAGGAAGCAATAATGTGAAGGATTACAGTATCAAGAGAATAGGTACTGTATGTAGGACGGGATAGTACCTCCTGTGTTTTAAATACAGGGAAGGAGTAAAATAAAATGCGATGCTTTCAGTATGCTCCATAAAATGTAGGTGATTAAGGAGATCAGTAATTTCCTAAAAAAAAAAATTGGTAAGGGAATCAGGGCTTTGGATCAATAACGGAAAGAGTGATGAATGTCTCCTAGGTGTACATTATCATAGCTGAGTCTGCACCAGATAAAGACATGGATGAGGAGCATAATGTCAGCTGGGCTGAAGTGAGAGCGAACGCAACAAACCCACTGAAGGCAGCATTTTTCAAACTGCGGCCCATGGACTTGGTAGATAACAGGGCGTCAAATATTGTGCAGATGATCACTAGCAGCAAATGAACATGATGTGGACTTCACTTAGTGACTTTGATATATGGTTTGTTTCGTTTGAGTTGACCTTGGCTCATTCCACCCTGTCAATGGATGATAAGACAAACATGTGACCCTTGCAAGCTTGACATTTGATAGTTGTACAGATTGCACAGCGAGAGTGGGACGAACTGACGAGAAATAACATCGAGAGAAAAAGCTGATGTCAATATCGTACAAAGAAATCCAGCCACTCTCCTGCTGATGAGTCAGTACGTCACAGAGCTACTAATACAGGGAGTGTGACTTCAAATTGAATTCAATTTACATAATTCAATTAAATTTGTGTATTTAATTTACATATAGACTGGGCAAAACAAATTAACAATAATACTGCGTGCAAATGAATTCCTGAAGTGTGTACGAGGTGTTTTCTTTACACCAGTATGCCCAGGAAACAATTGGGGAGCAGGTGTTCCCCGGCTTGGTATTGTACAAAGAGAAGCGGTTGGTCAATCATTATTCTGCGGGTCCTGTGGGGAACAGTAACCATAACTTGATCGAATTCTTCATCGGGATTGGAAGTGAAGTGGACCAATTCGAAACTGGGTTCCTAAATCTGAACAGAGGAAACCAGGAAGGTATGAGGCGTGGGATGCCTAAGGTAGATTGGGGAACATCTTTAAAGTCATGATGGGCAATGGGTAATATTTAAGGAGCAAATATATGCATTGCAACAGCTACACATTTCTCCCTGGCACAAAAAAAACACAGCAGGAAAAGTGGCCAAACCAGGGCATACAAAATATATTAAGGGTAGTATTAGATCCAAAGAGGAGCCATATAAAGTTGTTAGAAAAAAGTAGCATGCCTGAGGATTGGTACCAGTTTAAAATACAGAAAAGGAGGACCAAGAGGTTGATTAAGAGAGGAAAAATAGAGTATGAGGGTAAACATGCAAGGAACATAAAAGAGCACTGTAAAAAGCTTCAATAAGTATGTAAGAAGAGAAAAAAATGGTGAAGACAAATGCAGGTCCCTTGCAGTCTGGAACAGGAGGATTTATAACAGAGAACTAGAAAATGGTAGAGCAATTAAACAACTTCCCCAGGAAGACACAAGTATCTTCCCAAAAATACTGGATAACCAAGGGTCTAGTGAGAAGGAGGAATTGAAGGGAATTAGTATGACTAAAGCAATAGTGCTGGAGAAATGAATGGGAGTGAAAACTTATGAACCTCCAGGGCCTGATAATCTACATCCCACGGTACTTAAAGAGGGTTTCATTCTCTCACTCCTGCTCTCTCTCTCTCTTTTTCTCTCTTGTCCTGTCTCCTTCTTTCTCTTTCCCTCTTGCCCAATCTCTCTCTCTTAGAACCATAGAACCATAGAAAAGGTACAGCACAGGAAGAGTCCATTCGGCCCATCTTGTCCCTGCCAGCCCGAGGAGACCCAGGTGCCATTTCTAATCCCACCTTCCTGCACCCGGCCCATAGCCCTGCAGCTCACAGCAGTTAAGGTGCAGATCCAGGTACTTTTTAAAACAGTTTACAGTTTCTGCCTCTACCACCAACTTGGGCAGTGCATTCCAGATACTCACTACCCTCTGCATAAAAGAAGCTCTTCCTCATGTCCCCCCTACACCTTCTGCCACTTATCTTGAATCTATGTCCCCTGGTTCTCGAACTCTCCACCAAGGGAAACAATGTTATCCTGTCCGCTCTATCTATTCCCCTCATCATTTAGTACACCTCAATCAAGTCACAGTCAACATAGGTTTATGAAAGGGAAATGATGTTTGACAAACCTACCGGAGTTTTTGAGGGGATTAATAGCAGAATTGATAAGGGATAACCAGTGGATGTGGTGTATTTGGATTTTCACACAGCTTTTGAGAAAGACCCACATAAGAGGATAATGTGCAAAGTTCAAGCACATGGGATGGGGGTAACATATTGACATGGATTGAGAATTTGCTAGCAGACAGGGAACAGAGAGTTGGAATAAATGGGTCTTTTTCTGAGTGGCAGACAGTGTTCCGTGGGTTACCGCAGGGATCAATATTTGGGCCCCAGCTACTCACAATATTTATTAATTATTTGCTTGAGGGAGCCAAATGTGATCATTCCAAGTTTGCTGATATCACCAAACTAGGTGGGAACATGAGCGGTGAGGGGGATTTTAAGAGGATGCAATGCACTTTAGACATGTTGAATGAGGGTAAATACATGGCCGGGGCTGTATAATGTCTATAACAAAGCAGCCGCTACGATTTTACCTCTTCCTGCTTCAAAAATAATTTCCAAATGATGCGGCTGTAACACGAAACTCCAGTCAAATCCTCTCAGATTTTTGGGATGAAACATTAATAAAGAGGGTAAGAGGATTATTCGTCGGTATCAAAAATAGTCTCTGCAGAGTTTTGAGATATGTAGATTTCAAAATGTTGTAGAGGCAACATCGAAATCAATGTCTTTATTCCCACAGTTGGGAACATTTGCTGGCGAGGGTTCAGTCTCCAAGAATAGTAACTAACTGGCCCATTGTTCCCCATCTCAAATCCCTGTCACAGAACTGCACAGACACCCACCTCACTTGCATCAACAGGCGATTTCAATGCCTTCCCCTAATTCAGCTCTGCTAAAACTGTTACAGTGCTCAGTCCAGCCTCCACACTGTCAAAGGCTCCTTGACAACCCTTTGTCCGCACAATCTTCTGTACGCTCTTTAACAAGCGATCCTGGGGATCCACTACAGTGCGGAGAACTAGAACTAACTCCTGTTAGAATCCATCAATGTGTTTCGACTGCAAAATCTCTCCATCTGTCTGAGCAACTGGTAAGTAACATTCTAATCATTGCCCCTTGATGTTCAATGGCATTACCATCACTGAATCCCCCACTATCAACATGCTGGGGGTTACCATTTGACCAGAAACTGAACTGGACCAGCCATATAAATACTGTGGCTACAAGAGCAGGTCAGAGGCTAGGAATCCTGCAGAGAGTAACTCACCTCCTGACTCCCCAAAGACTGTCTACCATCTACAAGACACCAGTCAGGAGTGTGATGGAATACTCCCCACTTGCCTGGATGAGTGCAGCTCCCTCATCACTCAAGAAGCTCGACACCGTCCAGGGCAAAGCAGCCCCACTTGATCGGCAACCCATCCACAAACGTCCACTCCCTCCAGCACCGACAGACAGTAGTAGCGGTGTGTGTACCAGCTACAAGATGCACTGCAGGAGCTCACCAAGCCTCCTCAGACAGAACCTTCCAAACCCACGACCACTACCATCTAGAAAGACAAGGGCAGCAGACACATGGGAACACCACCAACTGAAAGTTCCCTCCCAAGTCACTCACCATCCTGACTTGGAAATATATCGGCCATTCCTTCACTGTCGCTGGGTCAAAATCCTGGAACTTCCTCCCTAACCACACTGTGGGAGTACCTACACCTTAGGGACTGTAGCGGTTCAAGAAGGCAGCTCACCCCCACCTTCTCAGAGTCAATGTGGAAGGGTGATATATGATGGCCCTGCCAGCGATGCTCAGATCCCATGAATCAATAAAAACACAGACTCCCTCGAATCCCTTCCTTAAGAGAGTTTACCCTCACTGAGGTCTGATTAAACATGAGGTGATATTCCACTGAATGCAAGAACTTGTTTATTCTGAAAGCCTGTGGATTGTAAACAGAGGTTTACTGACAGTTCAGGAAATTGACTCAAACTGCAGAGATAATACCAGTCATTTCACTTAAGGTAATGCGGCCATTGACCGGCTATGTAGATTATGGTGACCACGAAATCAGCAGGTAACGTGATCTGTCACTGATTGAAACCAGAGAGCAGCTCCCACACAGATTGACACGACTGCAAATGTCCTAGTCACTTACCTGGGACACCGGCGACAGCGAGACTCACATAGAATGTTTTATCGAAAACGTCAAATGCTCCAAGCATTTTCACTTAGCAGTGATCTGTCCCTGACTGCTGCAGGCAACCTCTGCACTAAACTCTGAAGTGACACATTCACAAAGCCCTTATTTATACCTTCTGGAATGTCTCCTTGGAGATAGTGAAATTGCAACACCCTTCTACTAAGTTTACGGAATACCTGGAAACAAACATATTAGAGCACCGAGTTAATTCCAGGTAGGAATAGAACATGTTTATCTCGGAGATTCTGTTATTAAAATCAAAATATAATCGTGAGTTTTTCAGCCCTGTTCCACTGCACTGGTGGTTGTAGCTGCTCTCTTTAAATGTGGATATTCAGTTAAGTGATTAAATTATTAAAGTTGGCAACTTGTGGGTATTTGTTGCTGAAGTCGAATGATCAAGTATCTGAAATCTTCCAAGTGCGCACATTGATACAAAAACACAAGCATGCCTGAAATGATTGCACCACGTCAAAGCTGAGAAGGGAACAAAGATGAAGAAATTAACTGATTGCAGAGAAACTGTTAGTTAAACGGAACATTCGCGTCACAGGTATGCAAGAGGGGTAAATGTGAAAGGTTGGGAAAGGAAACAGAAATTAAATCCGGGGAAGGTTGAGTGATGATGATTAAACAGGTGGAGTATTCGGGGAGACAGTAAATGAAATAACAGAAAGGGATTGAGAAGAGGAGAGAACTGATACAGAAGACGTCACTTAAAGAGAAGTGGAGCCACAGTGAGCGGCAGAGCAGGAATATGAAACAGAAACATTCACAGAGCAAAATCCCAGAAAAAAAAGAGGAAATCATTCACTACACAGTGAATTAGTTCGTTTTGTTGCTTTAAGTTACAGACATTCATCAATTTTACATTAAGTTAACAAGATAACTCTGAACAGGTTCCCCGAGACGAGTCTCCACCAACGCCTTTTTTTCTTTCTTCAAAATGTTGTCCATTTGGGTCATTTCAAAAATAGGTAACCAGAGCAACACTGACAATGGGTGTTAAAACCTGCACCGGCACCGTTAGCTTTGTCTACTCCAAGGGGCGAGATTTGCATCGCTTTAGACATCGTTGTATAAAGAGGCTGAGGAAGCGAAGTATCCTCACAGGGACGGAAAACATAACTGAGAAGCAAACATATTAAGAAGACAATGTTGTGTGAGAGAGTGAGTTCAGCACGGAGAGATCAAGTAATATGTACCCTTTCATAAATATTAACTTCTAAAAAGAAACTGCTGGGCTGTGCAATGCCAACCATCAGACGGGCGTTAGAGTTCGCGCTGAATTATAACTGAGCTCTCTGGAGGACGAGCAAGAAAGTCACTCAGTCTGGGATAAATGATTCTGCGCAACAGTACTGCAGGAAATTGACAAGGGACTCCTTTCAATCTGTAATAATACTAGTAACATTCAAGCTGGTGCGATTTAGCAGCATATTCTTGTGTATTGCCTGGTACATAGGATGTTGCTGCAGTGTCACTTTCTGTTATTGCCCTGTATTCTGTACGTGGTTCATGTTAATTAAAACACGAATAGAAATTCCGGGATAACAGTGAATTGCACGAACGATACTGTGTAGCCCGGATTAATAATTATCCTTCGATATTGGAATTGTAACGATATTGTACTTGGAATAAGCCCTTTCCATGCCGTAAATAACTTAGGTACATATATATTAAACACATGTCCACATCGCAAGGATTATTTTACGCAATGCACAACACTATCAGCATTAAGATTCTAAGAGTTTCAAAGTGAACTCAATATTCCCGCTACCACATACTGTTTTAAAGTAATTTACGTCAGTCAATTTTATTCACACACCAGTTTACATTTCTCTTAGCTCAACCCAATCAGGGCTGTTATAAACCAATGGGCTGTCGCCCAGAACGCCGACAATTAAAGGGGTGGGATGGGGGTGGGAGATGGCGATAATTTGAAGAACTATTCATCCTATACTAAAAATGCTCCCGAATCTCAGTTGCTGGAGACGCTGAGCGGCAGCAGTGGAGCGGACGGGAAGCTTCGGCTTGGATCACGGTTATTTCTTAACGGGGCTGATGGTAAACTGAGAGTTTGATCAGCAGCTGAGTGGTTCAATGGCCGTGTTGGAGCTATGGACGGCGGGCAGATCACGGGGGTGCTGTTGAAGATATTGCACACTCTCAAATTTCCTGGGAAAATGCCATCGACAGAATTGGAGATGCTCGACACCATCCAATGCAATGCAACCTCATTGCTGGATGATTCCTTAAACATTCACTGTCATTGCTCGTGACGCACAGTGGCAGCCGCGTGTATCATCCATAAATGAATGGAACATATCTCATACGAATTGCAATTCCGTACTCAATGGTAGAAGGATCAAGAACCATTTGGCAGCGACTTATTGTGACTGACAAAATCATCAGTTTTGACATCAGGGAAACTGTGGCTTTTACAACCCGACTGCATAGACTGTAGGAGGCACTGTCTGAGAGCGTGGCGAAGGCAGTTTGAACCCTGGAATTCAAAGTTTAAAGCCCAAATTCGTTCTCTCCGGTGCGTTCCTTAATCCTATGATATTTACTTTATATTCTGACAATTAATGTTGCCCATAAAAAAAATACCTATATCACGTTTCCCTGAGTGATTGCCACTTGACACTTGCATGTTCATTTCACAAGCCCCGCTGTCACATGCTACTATGCTTCATCCTGTTTATTACATTTCTAATAAGGTTGCGTCTGGAAACTTTGAAACTCTGTCCTCTGTCCATTAATAATTGTGTATCTCAAAAACGCGTGCAGCGGCCCCATCAGGGAGACCTAGAGGAGCAGAAGCGGAATCCGTCTTCTCGTTTTGGGGGGAAAATAACATCCGTTGACTCTTCTCGATGTGTTCAGTCTGTTAGCGAATATCGTATCCACAAAGCCATTAACTCTTTAAACCAATGCACGTCAGTGGTGAACATTACTTTATGTGTCACCATATTGGGCACGTGTGAAGTCCGTCTGCACTTGAGTAAGCATTCTACTCATCCATCTTCTCCATTGCTTCCCCAAATAACTCGATGAGGTTACACAAACCAGATTTACCATGAACCAATTAGCGCTCACTTATATTAATCAGCCCGGAATTTTGAAATAAAATCTGCTTGTCACGGGTTAACATTTTTATATTCTCCCACTACATTCTAATTCAAAGAAACGATTCAAGGAAGGAAATGATGCCCCATCCTTTCAGCCCAACTTTATTCATCCAAATATACGTTGTTTGCAAAACATGAAAACACTAAGTTATGTTCAGTGTACGTTTTATTTCATCTTTTCTTTTATGGCATATTATGAATAAAGAATGACGAGTAAACACTGATGTCATTGTGCTAAATGTCAATCATTCCCACCATGTATTTTCTTCATCATTTGAAGGATTGTTTTAAAAGCAATTCCAACAAAGAATGCACGTTCTCTCCTGAATGTGCCGAGTAAAACGCATTGTAACGTTTGCCTCTGATTAACATGTTTAAATATTCCAACGTTTATTTTCAATGTGTATTTCCCCGCGTTCATCAGGTCTTCTCTGAATTTAGCCTCAGTCAGGACATTAATTAACGGTGTTTGTGCCGGAACTGAACATGAACCCAGCAACCTTCTGGTAATTGACACTATAATACCGAGTGATCGCTAAATGCAGAGGAAAGATAGAACCTGTAACTCTTATTAAATTCTAAAACCACCCGATATGCTTCAGCGCAACGCGACGGGTTTCCTTTCTTTATCAAACTCTGGGTTCTTGATGTGTTAAATGTTCTTGTGCAGCTAGAGTCTATTGTGGAGTCGATTGGAGAAGAGAAATTGTCGAAACTCGCACTTTTTCACAATTAACTCAGTCGGTGTGACGCACACGTTTGCCCATCAGTCCGGTGTGTGTGGTCTCCAAGATTGGCCACAAGTTTGGGACTTTTATTGGCCCTTCCGTCAACAGCTCTTGCGTGTGATTCACACATTTTCCGATGAGCTGTTGAGCATGATTACCCATCTATCCAACGAGTTTTACGTGCGTTTGATTCGCCAGCTTTCCAATGAGATCGGAGTGTGTAACACCCTTATCCAATATTCTCATAATATATTTCTCTATGAGAAAAAAGGCTAAATTCTCGAAACCGAACAGCTTAGCCCCAGTAACTCCGTGTTCTGCATGAAATGGGGGTGACAGAACGAAACACAATGCTCCAGTGGAGGGCAAAATTGTTTTGTATGGGATAATTTTAACAAATTTATTCTCTATCAAATTGTTTGTACCTTTTTGAACCACCAATTCATCATTACGTCTGTTGCCTTCAACTACTTTTACATTTGCATTCAAGGGCCCCTTCTGTATATGTGCATGTTTTTCTTTATTGTTATTCATTTTGCCTTTACCCCTATTACATCACCGTTTTTCTTCCATGGAGCATTTATCAGTTCACACATCTCTGCATTAAATTCCCGCTGCCACTTGTCCAATTGTTACACGAGGCCGTCCATGTCCCCTACAAGTAATGAAGACGTTGCTCACATTGGACAAAACTTCCGATATTGTGGCATCTGCAAAATTCGAAAGCGTATCCCCTACATCCACCTTTAGGCATCAAAATATATTTAGGGAACCGTTGTCCTCACATAGAAATTAAGGGAACCACACTCTGCACTATCCTGTAATTCCAATAACAGATGTGCACCATCACTCTGTGTTTCCCGCAACCATCAGTCTTCATATAGATGTGGACACGTTCGCTGTTCTTCCAATCAGCTTCACCTTTGCTGGAAAGTCAATGTTATGACATTCCATGGAACGTCTGTTGAAAATCCCTGGAAAGAATACCAATTGCATTACCATTATCATAGCTTCCAAAAAGAAAACCATTCCGAATTCGACAGACCACTTCTGTCTGGAAATTCTGAATCTGAATCACAGGAAACGCGCAATTTGTTGGTTCACACAATCGAGAAGCTTCCTCTGACTCTGATAGCTTATAGCTCTTAGAGAGCCAACTTCCAAATTGCAGAACGACAGATAAAAACTCCCATATTTGGCAAAGGCATTCCCGGATAAAATCTCACAGAGGCCCACATTTTCAATTCTATTGACAACAGGTAATTGTTTCAGCGGTAGCACATGAGAAACGTTCAGGTTTTGGGATTTAAAAGTAAATGAAGATCTGATATAGAAGTGAAATCAGCCTTCTATTGGCAATGCAAGGCACTGTCAATGTTGGAATTCTGAACAAAATCAGAAACTAATGAAATGCTCAGTTAGACTGGCACAGTCTGCGAAGAGACCAACATTGTTACTTTGTTAAAATTGAAAACTTGTTGAGTCATGATAGAATATAAAACTGCAATAAAATCGTAACTATTAAAATGTGGGAGTGTTAGGAAGAACACGTGAGAATGTATGTTTAAGGCCAGGGTGTGGGGGGATTATTTCCCAACGATTTTATTGTACATACATAAATGACGGGTCAATGGCTGTAGTTCATCACTGGTGAAGACACCTGTTTTACCATCAAAGCTCCATGGTCTGCTCTCTGGGCCAGGTCATTAACAAATAGGTAACAAA
Source organism: Cetorhinus maximus (assembly GCF_964194155.1). Taxonomy (NCBI): domain Eukaryota; kingdom Metazoa; phylum Chordata; class Chondrichthyes; order Lamniformes; family Cetorhinidae; genus Cetorhinus; species Cetorhinus maximus. Next base: position 306,592 of record NW_027596199.1, read on the forward strand.
GTTGACGGGAAACAACAGCACACAGCATAACGGTAAGGCCCCAGAAAAGATATCCAGTGTACTCCAGTACCACAACGCGAATACCAAAACAAAAGCATCTCTGCATGGATGGCTAGTAAACAAACAATGATCCAACACAAAATATTTGGGAGTGAATCTAGATTTAACTCCAGAAGCATTGGATGAATAAGACAGCAAAGGTCAACACCAGAATAGACGATCGGGTGTTGGCACCACAACCCTCCGCACCTCAGCAAGTGCAGCATTAGTCTCAGCAGCAGAGTACTGTCCACGTGTCTGACGAAGGCCATCACATACATACATTCACACACACACATACACACAACACGAACATATACAAATAAAAACAGAAAATAGGAGCCGCAGAAGGCCATTCGGGCCTTCGGGCCTGCTCCCCCATCACTATGATCATGCCTGATCACCCAAGTCAAAGCCTGCTCCCAGTTTCTCCAATTACTCTTTGATCCCCTTCGCCCCAAGAGCTCTATCTAACTCCTTCTTGAAAACATAAAATATTTTGCTGAAAACGGCTTTCTGTGGTAGCGAATTCCATAGGCTCTCCATTCTCTGGGTGAAGAATGTTCTCCTCATCTCAGTCCTACATGGTCTAACCGTATCCTCCGACTGCGATCCCTGGTTCTGGACTCCCCGACATCGGGAAAATCCTTCTGCATCTAGCCTGTCTTGCCCTTTTAGATTTTTATAGGTTACTACGAGATGCCTCTCAATCCACTCAACTCCTTCGAATATAGTCCTAACTGACACAACATCTCCTGATATGTCAGTCGCAACAAACCATGAGGCAGTCTGGTAAATCTGTTCGGGTTATATTCGCTGGAGTTCAGGAGAATGAGGGGGGAAAGTAATCAATGGTTACATGGACAATGCAGGAGCAGGCTGTTGACTTTAATAATCAGCCATGATCAGGATGAATGTTGGAGCAAGCTCGAAATAACGAATGGTCCAATCCTGCTCCAATTATCTATGCTTCTATGTTTTTATCCAAATCAATAGCTCCTCATATGTCACTCCAGACATCCCTCGAATCATCTGGTAAATCTTCGCTGGTCTATGGTCATATAATTAATATGCATCTTTAGATAACAAAATCAAAACTGCACACAATATTCCAAGTTTGGTCTCACCAGGGCCCTGTCTAAACATAGGAAGACATAACTGCTCCTGTACTCATATGATGTCGCTATGAAGGCCAACATACCGTTTGCCTTCCTTACCTCCTGCTGGACCAGCATGGACTCAGCGACTGGTGTACGAGGACACCCATGTCTCGTTGCACGTTCTCCTCTCTCAATTTATAGCAATTCATATAATAATCTGCCTTCCTGCTTTTGCTACCAAAGTAGATAATCTCACATTTACCCACATTATACTGCATCTGCTGTGCATTTGCCAACTAACTCAACTTTTCCAAATCACAATGAAGCATCTCTGCATCCTCCGCACTACTGACCCTCCCGCCCAGCTTCGTGTCACCTGCAAATTTGTAGATATTACATTTAGTTCCCTCATTTAAATTATTAGAACGACCCCTGCAGCGCCCCAATAGTCACTGCCTGCCATTCTGAAATTAAGACCCGTTTATTCCGACACTTTGTTAGCCGTCTGCCAACCAGTTTGCTATCCATGTGAATACGCTATAACCAATCACATGCATTTTAATTGTACACGCTAAGAACTTATGTGGGACTTTGTCGAAACACTCTGAAAGTCCATATAAGCCACATCCCCGGGATCCCCTTCATCACTTCTTCTAGTGAAATCCTCGAAAAATTCAAAGCATGATTTCCATTTCGTAAATGCATGCTGTCTCTGTCCGATTCTGCCACTGCTTTCCAAGTGCCTTCTACTAATTATTTGAAAATGGGCTCTCGAATTTCCCCACGACCGATGTCAGGCTAAATGACCTTTAATCACCTGTTTGCTCTCTACCTCCATTTTTAAATAGCTGGTTTACATTCGCTACACTCCAATCATTAGGAACTGTCCCTGTGTCTATAGAATCAATGCCCATGCTATTTCTGTTGACACTTCCTTCAGTAGTCTGGGATGTAGATAATCAGGCCCTGGAGATTTAGCGGCCTTCAATCCCATCAATTTCCCCAACACCATTTCACTGAAGCTCTGTTTGAATTTGTCCTTGATTTCCAAAGACTATTGATTTCCTTATTCCCCTTTATGTATTTTGTTTTTGTCCTTGATTCCCCCTGCTCTGGCTTTTGCATAGGTTCCCATTCCCCTGCCATTTTAGCTTAAAGCTTCCCCAACCACTCAAGCAAATATTCCCCTTTGGACATAAGTCCCGTTCCTGCCCAGGTGTAACCCTTTCTGTTTGTACTTGTCCCATCTCCCCCAGAAACGTTCCCCATGTGCCAGGAACCTGGAGCTCTCCCCCTCACATCATCGCTTCAGCCTCCTGTTCATCCGATATATCCTCCTATTTCTACTCTGACTAGCACGTGACACTGGCAGTAACACTGCGATCAATACCATTGAGGTCCTACTTTTCAACTTACTTCCTAACGAACTATATTCTCTTTTTAGAACCACGATCCTTTTTACCTGTGTCGTTTGTACCAATTTTTATCACGACCACTGGCTGTTCACCCTCACTTTTAAGAATGTCCTGAAGCTGCTCTGAGGTATATTTCGCCCGACCACAAGGGAGGCAACATACCATCTTGGAGTCTCGTTTGCGGCCACAGAAACGATGATCTTTTACCCTTACAATAGAATCCCTTATAAATATCGCACTCCCAATAATGTTTACTTCTCCCTTGTGCAGCAGAGCCAAGCACAGTACAACGAATTTGGATGCTGCTGCTTTCACCAGAGAGACCGTTACTCTTAACAGTATCCAAAGGGGTATAACTGTTTTAAAAAGGAATCACAACTGTAGATCCCTGCAATGCCCGCCTAGTCCTTTTTCTCTGCCTTGCGGTCACCCATTCCATTCCTGCTTGTGTACCTTTAGCCTGCGGTGTGACCACCTCTCTATACATGGTATCCACGATACTCTCCACCGCGCGTGAGTTCCACAGTGTCCCCAGCCGCCGTTCCAGCTTCAGAACCCGGGCTTCCAGGAGCTGCAGTTGGAGACACTTCCCACACACGTGCAGGCTCCGGGCATTGGAAATATTCCCGCCTTCCCAAATTAACTCATCTAACTCCTCCTAAAACATTCTTTGCTGCTGACCTTGTTATGACACGGCAGAGGTTGTGTGCCAGGCGGGCCCAAATCCACGAGGGGAAACTTGGTTCCGAAAATAAAACTGTTTTGTTATTTGTATTTATAACGAGAAGACTGAGTCTCGTGACTTAATGCCATATTTAAAAAATCAGTAGCACATAACAAATTATTGACCATAATCAAAAACACACGGTGATGATTAGCACTTCCACTGAACTCAGGAGGGTGCAACATTTGACAGAGACCAGAATATAATATTACGGCTCTCGCTGAGTTTTCTGTCTGTTTCATTATATCGCTCGTGCCACAGTTGTCGGTAAAGCACCCCTAGAGACTGTACCTAGGTTAGAGAGCCATGGGCCATTTATATTAGGTAAATAATTGGAGAGTCTGTCACTCAGGTATCAGAGCTGGTGGAACAGTCACTATTGGAATGGATTGGGGAGATGGTCACTCAGGCTGCAAAGCCTGTGGCCAGTCATATGTAGCCATTGATTGAGGAGACTATCATACAGACTACGGAGCCGGTGTCAGTCTCTATAGGAATTGATTGAGGAGAATGTCACTCCGGTTACAGAGGCGGGGGCCAGTCAGTACAGCAATGGTTTGTGGAGATTGTCACTCAGGTTACAGAGCCTGCTGCCGGCAAATATAGTAATTGATTGGGGAGATGGTCACCCAGGTAACAGAGCCGGGGCGAGTCAGTAGACTAATTGATTGGGAGTCTGTCACTCAGGCTGCAGGACCAGTGGCCCTATTAGTGCAACAGATAATTGGGGAGACTGTCAGTCAAGCTGCAGAACCGGGGGCCAGTCGGCATATTATTTGGTTGAGAAGATTCTCACTCAGGTTACAGGACCAGGGGACAGTCAGTATATTAATTGATTGACGAGGCTGGTTACAGAACCAGAGGCCTGTCAGCATAGTAATTAAATTAGGGAGACTGTCACAGAGTTTACAGTGCCAGGGTCTGACACTCTAGGAATTGATTGAAGAGACTGTAATATCGTAATAGAGTGTTGAGATTGTCAGAATATTTGCAGAGACATGGTGCAGTCACTATTTTAAATGAGTGGAGAGACACTCAGCATATTTAGAACATGGGGTCTCTCACAATCGTAATAGAGTGGAGAGACTGCAAGAATGTTTACAGAGCTGTATTTTGACACTATATTAACAGAATAGGGTGACTATCAGGGTGTTTACAGAGCCCGGGGACTGTCACTATAGCAACAGAGTGGGATGACTGACTGTATTCTGACAAAGCCAGGGCCCTATCATTAACATAATGGAGAGGGTAAACCATAAGGATGGTTGGAGAGCCCGAGGCCTGCTAAATATTTGAATGGGGAAACTGTCAGATAATACAGAGCCAGGGGCCTGTCACTGTGATAAAAGACTGGGGAGCCAGTCCGGATGTTTCCAGACCTGGGTTCTGCCACTATTGGAATAGACTGTATAGACTTTCACTAAATTTACAGATCCGGGGGACTATCAGTACAGTAATTGGATGTTGGGACTGTCAGATTGTTTACAGAGCAGGGGGCCTCTCAATGTTGTCAGGGACAGGGCCGAATGTCAAAATGTATATAGAGGAAGGGGCTTGCCACTAAATGAATAGAGTGTATAGACTCTGAGAATGTTTACAGAGTTGAGGGCCTGTCACTGTAGTAATAAAGTGCGGACACTGCCAATACATTTACAAACCTGGGGGCCTGTCACAATAGTAATAGCCTGCGGAGATTGCCCTATTATCTACAGTGCCATGTGTCTGTCAGTATATTAATAGAGTTGGAAGATGGCCAATAGTTTTACAGAGCCGGGGGCTAACACGATAGGGATAGAGTTAGTAGTCTGTCAGTGTGTTTTCAGACCTGGGGAATTGTCACTATATTAATATAGTGGGGAGACAGTCAGTCTCTATACAGAACCAGGGTCTATCTATAGGAAGAGGCTGCGTAGGCTCTCATTATGTTTGCAGACCCGGGGACCTGTCACTATACTAAGAGAGTGGGGAGACTGTCAGTATGGTCATAGAGCTGGGAGGCTGTCACGATTAATACAGTGGGGAGACCTACAGTATGATTAAAGAGCCAGAGACCTGTCAATATACTAATAGAGATGCTGGACTGTCGATAATTTGATAGGACCGGCGTTCTTGCTCTAAACTAAGAGAGTGGGGAGAATGTTATTATGTTTACAGAGCCTGAGCCTGCAACAATAATTATAGAGTGCGGGAAACAGTCAGTATTTTTACACAGATGGTCGCAAGTTATTGCAGTAATAGAGTGCGCAGAATGTCATTATGTTTACAGACCCGGGGCTGTCACCATATTAAGAGAGTGGGGAGACAGTCAGCATTGTTAAAGAGCTGCTAGCCTGTCAATATACTAATAGAGAGGCTGGCCTGTCGGTGCTTTGATAGAAAGGGGGTAATTTCACTCCAGCAATATAGTGGGGAGACTCTCAGTATGTTTACAGAGCCGTGGCCTGTCTTTATAGCAATAAAGTGGGACACTTTCGGTAATTTTCGAGAGCCAGTGGGTGTCAGGAAATTAATAGAGGGGAGAGATTGTCAGTATGTTCACAAAGCCGAGGGACTGTCACTACCATAATAGTGTTGGGAGACGGAATGTTTAGAGAGCCAGCAGCCTCTCACTGTTGTAATATACTGGGGTGACTGTCAGTATGTTTACAGAGCCTGCAGCTTGTCAGTATAGTAATAGCGTGGACAGATTGTTAATGTTTTGAAAGACCTGTGGCCCTGTCACAATAGCAATAGCTTGGGGGGAGGCGTGGGGTAGGGGGGAGGGAGAGTTAGGGGAGCCCTCAGTGTCTTTACAGAGCTAGGGGCTTGTCACCATTGTAATATGTGGATAGACTGCTAGTACGTTGACAGAGCGTGGGGCGTGTCTCTATAGGAATAGACTGGTGCACTCTCTGCATTTTAACAGAGCCAGTGTTCTGTCGCCATAGTAATAGATTTTGGAGACTGACTGTGCGTTTCCAGAGTAGAGAGTCTGTCATTATATTAATAGATTGCGGAGGTTATCCGTATGTTTACAGGTCAGAGGCCTGCCCCAAAGTAATCGAATGGGGACAGTTTAAGTTTCTTTACCGTGCCGGGGGCCTGTCACTATAGAAATAGATTGGGGAGCCTCTCTGTATGTTTAAAGAACTGAGGGGCTGTCAATATATTAAGAGAGAGGATAGTCTGTCACTATTTTTACAGAACCCATGTTCTGTTACTATAGTAATATCTTGGAGAGAGTATCATTATATTTAAAGAGAGAGTGACCCATCAAAGGAGCAATAGACTAGGAGACTTTCAGTGTGTTTATAGAGCCGGGAGGCTGTCTCTATATTTATAGACCGGGCAGACTGTCAGTGTGTTTACAGAGCCGGGAGGCTGTCTCTATATTTATAGACTGGGAGCCTGTCAGTATATTTACAGAGCCGGGAGGCTGTCTCTATATTTATAGACTGGGCAGACTGTCAGTGTGTTTACAGAGCCGGGAGGCTGTCTCTATATTTATAGACTGGGAGACTGTCAGTGTGTTTACAGAGCTGGGAGGCTGTCTCTATATTTATAGATTGGGAGACTGTCAGCTTGCTTAAAGAGCCAGGGGCCTCTCACTATAGTAATAGATTGGGATGACTGTCGGTATGTTTACAGGGCTGAGGGCCCGTCACTATAATAATAGATTGGGATGACTGTCGGTATGTTTACAGGGCTGGGGGCCTGTCACTATTGTAATAGTTTGGGATCGCTTTCAGTATGTTTATAAAGCCGTGGGCCTGTCAATTTGGTACTAGCTAGGTGACACTGTAAGTACATTTACAGGGCCGGGGGCCTGTCACTAGCCTAATATTTTGGGAAGACTGTCAGAATATTTACAGGGTTGGTGGCCTGTCACATTGTAACAGGTTGGGCTGACTGTCATTATGTTCACAGAGCAGGGAGCCTGGTAATATAATTCCATACTGGGGAAAATGTCACTATGCTTATCGAGCTTTGGGCCTGTCAGTATCTTAGTAGCGAGGAGGGTCTGTCAGTATGTTTACAGAGCAGGGAGTCTCGTAATAGAGTAGCATACTTGGGGGGTTGGGGGTGTTGGGGGTGGGGGGGGGAGCGGTGGGGGGGGTGGGGGGTGGTGTGTGTTGGGTGGAGGTGAGGGAATTGTCAACGTGCTTATCGACCTGTGGGCCTGTCAGTAGCTCAGAAAGGAGGAGGGACTGTCAGTATGTTTACAGATCCGGCGGCCTCTCACTACACTAATAGATTTGAATGACTGTCAATGTGTTTCCAGAGCTGGAGGTTCACCCGTGGCTTCTTCCTCTTCACCCTGCAACTTCCCGCAGACCTCTTGCTGCTTTAATTGACATCAGATAAATGTATTTGCTGTATTTCCGACAGCAGCAACTACGCTTCAAGATGACGCCGTTGCCTTTAAAGTTTTTGGCTGCTTTGTTTGTGGGTTAAGAATTTTATCTTTCATTGAAAAGTAGTAGCGGGAACAAAAACGTAGGAGGAGGCGATATACCCCGTTGTTTCTTTGATTTCCAAACTCCATGAAACACTCCTGCAGCCCGGAACCACGTAACAAGCTCACAACCCTTCCATCACTTCTGTCCCTCCTCTCCACCTACTGTTAACAACCCTGCATCCACTAAAGCTCGTCAGTCACCCTTATCCGCGTTCCACCCCCATTGAAACTCTTTGCAAACATTTGATCTCCCTTTGCCACCCAGTGACTAACTACCCATCCCTCTGCTCGCCCTTCTCCACGACCAAAAACTGTTGCGAACGCTCTGGTCGTCTTTCCCCACGCATTGAAACTCCTCCCAATCCTCTTACCGCCCGGTGGCGCCCTCTATAATCCATCCTAACAATTGGATTGTTCTATTGTTCTTCCCCAGGCACTGAAACTCTTCCCAAACCTCTGACCGCCCCTTGCCGACCTTTAAAATCCATTCCAACAATTGGATTGTTTTCCTCCAACCACTGAAACTTTTCCTAACCGTCTGAACGCCTTTCACCACCCACTAAAACTCATCCCAACCCTCCGATCCCTCATCCCCACACACTGTTAATCTTCCAAATACCCTGATCATCCTTCCCCACTCATTGACATTATTCCCAACCATCGGATCGTTCTTCCCCACCCACTGAAACTCGTCCAAACCCTCTGATAACACTTCACCACTCAATCAATCTATTTCTAACACTCTGATCCCACTTCACCTCCTACTGAAAAGATTCCCCACAAACTGAATCGACCTTCCCATACTTTCGCCCCTTCACCATACTCTGACCAACATCCTCATCCATGAAACTCTTTCCCATCTGCAGAACTTGTATCTGTACTGTAGTGGTTATCTAGATTTCCTGACACGAGCAAGGTTTCTGCCTCGAAAATGTCTAGAACTTTAGTCTGCACGGAGCGTGGATCGCTCAGCTGGTAGATACTCGGTATTACAAACTGAAGTCCCAGTGCTTCATGTTCTGTGTGAGTGCTGCCTTCGGCAAAACTCGGTCAATTCCCATGAAACCATTAAAAGTGAGGAATGTCCGCTCAATTTCCCTGCTCCTTCAATGGAACTAAATGAGATGTTATTATAACCTGCAAATAATGTGCATTCTACCGAAATTTCAGCAGCCACGACCGTTGTTATTCTTGAATAACAAGGGGATCAAAGATTATCGGGATAGGCAGAATGAGAAGCTAAGGCCACAATCAGATCAACCATGATTTCATTAAATCGGACAGCAGGCTTAAGGGGCCGAAAGTCCTTATTCCCCTAATAATTGCCAAGCCACTAAATCTTTCCCAATTCGTTCAGCCGCTGAAATCCCCTATCACAACGTTACCCACCTCCTGAAGCAATTCCCAAACCCCGATTTACTTTCCATGTCCCCTTCTCCGCCTGTACTCATGCTCTACACCCTGATATTTGTGAGATATCTTGCTCGGTAAATGGTCAGAGTGCTGACATTCCGAGGCACCTGCCTTATATCGGTCCCCTTCTGAAAGTGCTATTCAGAACTTACAGAGATTCCCCACGTTGACTTCCACTTCCCATCCCGTATGATTCCTACCATTTCCATCAGCGCCATTCCTTTCCCAAGTACCTTGTCCTGGGACTTGTTCGTCCAAATGAGAAACAAGACAGGAAATGAAACAGTGATCAATGCAGTAAGTTTTATTTCGGCGTACAGCCCATTATTATCAAAGCTGCAATACAGGGACAGGGGTCAGTGGACTGAAACAGTCAAACAGAGCCTGCTTCCTAGGGACGAAGATTTCATTCAGAAAGAATATGGAGAGCTCGGGCTGCCGGCAATCCATCTCTGGATACTACTTTCCTCGTGAGCAGCATGCAATCCAACTGTTTATTTTAAAGACGGCCTCCTGGTGTGGGGCACACGGAATTGTTTGAAGTCTTGGTGCTCTCCTATGGCAGGCCAACCACGGTGCTATAATCCAAAATGAGTAATTAATTGAGTGATCGTTGTGAACCCAGAGAGAGCGAGATCGATGGGAAAACACGATGCTGAGTTTCTCAGTGTTATTGGGAATGACTTTGAATATAACGCCAACCTGAACACTTTTATATTTAATTAAAACCCACACTTCCCTCCCTCCCATTGACATCTACAGGCTCAAGCTTCGCCCTGAAGGGCCGTCCAAGGCTGTTTCTCAAAGTGGACACCATTACACCCACAATCGGAGACCAGAGATAGTGAAATGAAAGGTCTGTCATTTATAACTAAACCTTTTCATGTCAGGCGAAGAATCCAAAGTGTTTTATAGACTATGGATAGTTTCTGTAACACCGAGACTGTTCGATATGAAAGAACGTGGACACCCAGCTTTCAGCAAACTCTCTCAAATAAAGCAGGAGATTTGATAGGCTTAGAAGTTTCTGGTCATGTTGGTTAGGAGGGTGATGCTGATCGAATGGACACGGAGAACTGCCAGGTTTTCAATAATCGACCAGATATGCTCTGTCCAATGAAGAGTTAGACAGGAGCTCTGTTTAATGTTTCACCCAACGCATTACACATTTAACAGTGCAGCACTCTCACAGTGGTGAGATGGATCTGCTGAGTGGGAAATCAACCAAGTATTTGTTCACTCAGTTCCCTGCAGATGCAGAGTGACAATGGATAAATTAGTTACTTGTCTTACAGACATAATTTGTTTTCCCAGACACCAACCACTGTGAACGCTGCAGTATACATCGAATTAAGTAAACCTGTCTGAAACCTTTTTAATCTCTCTCCCTGTCCTCGTTATGGAAAGCTGACTGATGTCTCTGTAGCGTTATCGGAATCATTTCCAGTTTTCCTCCGTTTTCCTCATTTTTCACCTGGGAGACGGACAGTGAGAGTGCGTGAAATTGACTGAGGGAGCTGTACTGAGGGAACACCCGATCCTGTCCTCACACACAGTATATGCTCTCACACTTTTCAGCAGGTATCAGTGATCGTGAGCAGTGACTGGTGGTTACCCCTATGTAGTGCGTTGGAGCTGATACCAACTGCAGAGTTCCCCAATCAAATGATTCGTCCGGAATGAACTACCGACTCGGCGCTGCCCTTTTATTGCTGCTCTGCTTAGAACAGCTCCCGAAACCGACAATTCTGTCTAGCTGCTAAGCTAGTGACTGAACATTCAGGGAATTAACCTGTAGAACTAGCGAATGTTAAAACTTTCAGTCTCACAAACAATCAGCTTAATACAGCAGATTAAAACATGATTCTCAAATCGAATAACTTCTTTTAAAAAGAAACATATCCGAGCATTGGCTTCTGAATGATCGGATAGATTTACAAGTATATACCTTTGCGTTCTCCAGGGGCTCCCCGTCCGGCAATAGTACTGTGCTGTGCCATCATTAGAACTGCTATCAGCAAGATGAGAGTTTTCTCCATCTTCGGTGGATTTCCTCAGAGTTAGTATCAGGATGCTGGAGTTGATGTTTTCTGTATCGAACCTCCGAGGTTGTACTGCTTTTATAATCACACACACACGGGTAGTGACATCACTCAATGAACTTATTAGGGTAGATGGCGTTTTACATCCTGCTACATCCCATTTGCCTGAGTAAAGCCTTCAGGCAAGAGCTCCACTCGGTGATCGCTTGCTAAACGTAGGGAACGTGACCCTGAGGCGCAATTACGAGATGCAGTCCAAAAGAAACGTGACCTGCACTTATTCTAAGGTAGTTGAAGCTCAGTGACCCTGTAGGGGTTGTCTATAAAAATAAATTAAGCAATTTCGATGAGTCTGGGTTCCTAAGGCCATGTTGTGGTCCTTTTGTCCAGGTCTAGGCAGAGGGAGTGAGGCCACTTATCTTTGGCGTGTGGTGCAGAACAGCCTAAAACAATAATCAGAAGTGAATGGTTGCAGGCAGCCAGGAAGGTCAGTTCCGAGGGTATCACTTCGAGGAGCTGAAAAAAGTGTTGCCCGAAGTGAAATTACATCGTAGAGTCATTAGGACAAAGAATGACGACAATTTGCCCATCCAGTCCATTCTAGTTTGGGACAATTCGATTAGCCCAATTCGGCTGCACTATCCCCATGCCCCTGCATATTGATTTCCTGCTAGTGCTCAAACAATATCCTTTTGGAATCATTGCCTATCTCTGCTTCCACCATCAAAGGCAGCGAGTTCCCGGTCATTGCCGATTGCTGGATCAAAATGTTCTTCCTCTCATGCTCCCTACACCCTCCCCCATCCTCATCCCTAAGTAGATCTAAGCCAAAACACCCTAAAAAGGAGAACATGCACAAAGTAAGGGTGTGGAAATAAAGTTGCGTGCAATATTCAAATGAGCACATAAATATTTTAAAAGTACATTAGGAAAAGCACGGTTGGCATAAGCAATGCCGGCCCATTGAAAAATGATAATCTGCTCCCTTCAATAAAAATAAGCAAGTACCAGGCATGATAAATAGTAACGTTGTTGCAGCGTTTGCTGTAGAGGAGGAGCTCAGCATGTCAGGCATCCCAATGGAACTATCATTGCATCAGGAACAAGGATTCAGCAAAGTTAATTTTAACACAAATAATTGTTATGGAGAGATCAATGACAAGCGGGAGGGACAAATCTCCAAGACCGGATTGTTTACTTCCAGCTGTTTAAAGGAAGTATTTGGGAACATTGCAGGTGCCCTAATCAAAAACGTGGAGCGTTTTCTACACTTGTTTACCAGTCCTTACACTTGGAAATATTGTCTGTCAATCCACCAAATAAGAAAGGTGTCAGACGTAAAGCAAGGAATTTTCGGCCACTATGGCCTCTAATTGGCCCCACCCTTTCCCTAGTTATTATTTTGCTCTTTGTCTACTTTAAAACAACCCGTTGGGTTTTCCATTATTCTCCTCACCGATGCTTTCTCCTGCACTGTCTTGGCTTTCATAATTTCCATTGTAAGATCCCGATTACACATTTAGTACTCCCCTAGGGACTCTGCCGTACTGAGCTTCGGTATCTTACAGAAGCTTATTTTATTTTTCTTAATCCATCTTTAATTTCCCTTGACCCCCGGCGATCTCCGGACTTGCCTGTATTATATATATACCTTTATTATTGCAGAGCTGAATACATTCCTGACAAGCAAGGGGCAGAGAGGTTATGGGGAGTAGGGGGGATGTAGATTTCAGTTAACTATCAGGACAGCCGTGACTTTGTTAAATGAAGGAGTAGACCCGAGGGGCTCAACGGTCTACTCCTGCTCCTTCTTCGCATGTTCGCATTACCATTATATTCTTGTAGGCCTCGAAGCTACTGACGGAGGCTCTCAGGTCGAGGAAACTCATTTAAAAACTTGTGGGAGGGGGAGAAGCTCAGTGCAATTCATTCCCTGTAATTAATGTGGTTGCTGGTCATCAATGGAAGTGTTTCTGTTGGTACAGAAATGAAACACGAATATTTTCAACTATGAAGATTGGCACAGGAAGGGAGAGAGAGAGAGAGAGAGAGAAGCGCAGATGCAGCAAAAACAAACAAGGAAACTTAGAAAAAGAATAGGACGGATGCTGGAAATCTGAATTAAAAGCAGAAAATTCTGAGAAAAAGATAATTCAGCAGGTCGGGCAGCATCTGAGGGCCATACGTCATTGCGGAAAAAGAGACATATATTGGGAAATAAACAACACAGGGTTAGAGAGAGAGAGGGAAAGATAGATAGAGAGAGAGAGAGAGAGCCAGAGAGAGAGAGAGAGAGGGATAGAAAAGAGAGTGTTTACCATATCCACCCTTACATGAGTCTGCCCATAACTGACTTTTTTTTCCCTCGGTGTCTATGCAATGCTTTGCTATTTCTTGTTAACTTGCCATGGAACAATAACTCTTAATAGCTATGCGTAGCCCTCTTCGTATTTTTTTTTTCGATTTGTTTCAAAGCATCTCCTGTTCATATTTGTTATAAGCTTCCTTCTTGTTGCAGCACATGATGGTGTGTGGATTAAAGAGGAACTGCCAGGTGGTGGTGTTCCCTTGCATCTGCTGCCCTTGTCCTTCTAGATGCTAGCGGTTGTGGGTTTCGAAGGTGCTGTCAAAGTACCTTGGTGCGTTCCTGCAATCCATCTTGTCGACGGTACACAATTCTGTCACTATGGGCTGGTGCTGGGGAAAGAGGATATTTGTGGATGTGCTGCGAATCAAGCGGCTGCTTTGCCCTGGATGGTGTCGAGCTTCTTGCGTGTTGGAGCTGCACACCTCCAGGCAAGTTCAAAGCATCCCACAAAACTCCTCTCCTGTGCCTTCAAGATTGTGGAGGGGCATCTGGGAGTTGTTCGCCGCACGATTCCGAGCCTCTGACCTGTCATTGTAGCCACGGTGTTTATATGGCTGCCCAGTTCATTCTCTGATCAATGGCGAATCCCATAATGTTGATTGTGGGGTGTTCAGCGATGGCAGCGCCATTGAATGTCACGTTCATTGAGTGGCAATTGTGTGGCGTGAATATTACTTGCCACTTGAAACTCCAAGCCTGAATATTGTGCAAGCCATGCTATATTTGCACATGGAATGATTCAGGTTCAGAACATTCACAAATGACACTAAACATTGTGCAGTGAACATCCCCACTTGTAACCTTATGATGGAAATAAGGCCATTGATGAAGCAGCCGGGATGGTCGGCCGAGGACACGCCAATGTGGAATTGCTGCAATGATGTACTTGGACAGAAATGTTTAACCTCCAAATAAAATAAATATGTTGTTTTGTGCGTTTGTTTTGTCTTGTACTCAACACCTCTCTGATCACCATTGACCCCAAATATTATCGGGCGTCTTAATGGCTCACTCTGCCAAAAGCTGCCTTGATGACAGAGTCAGAAATTCTCACCTAGCCTCTGAATTTCAGATCATCTATCTATGTTTGGACCAAGGGTGTACTCAGGTCAAGAGCTGAGGGTTCCTGGCAGAACATAAGACAGAACATCAGTGAACATGTTATTGATAATTTAATGCCGCTTCATTGTACATTGATGACCACTTCTATCAATTCACTTTGTATGGAGAGCAGACTAATTGGACAACAATTGGCTGTGGTGGATTTGACCGGCTTTTTGAGTACAGGACGTAGTCGAGCAATTTCCCATCTTTCCGGGTACATGCCAGTGTTGTCGCTGCACTGGAAAGGCTTGGCTATGTGCGCGGCAAGTACTCGACTGCAGGTCCTCAGTATTATTGCTAGAATATTGTCAAGGTCCATTGTCTTTGCATAACCATTCCCTTTTAGCCAATTCTTGATATTATTTGGAATGAACCGAATTGGCTGAGGATTGCACACCCCCACCCCCGCCTTATCTGTCAACAATCACCTTAAACCTATGCGCGCTCCTCCCTGACCCCTCTGCTCATGAAAGTTGTCACTTCCAAACACTCTATCCTGCCACCTCACAGTTTAGTGCATCTCAATTAAATCTCACCTCATTTCCCTGTTTTCCAAAGTTAAAAAAAAAACCCTAGCCAATCCAAACTTACCTCAAAACGTAATGCTCCTGTTCTAGCAACATCCTTGCAAATCTCTCTGTACCCTTGCTATTGCAATTGCATTCTTTCTGTAAAATGGTGACCAGGCCTGCCATCAAATTTAAGGCTTTCTACTAAGTAATTTTTTAGATAGTTCCAAAATAACCTCCTTGGTCTTATATTCTATATTTCGGCTAAAAAAATTGAATAATTCCAGATGACATCTCAGCCATCCTACCAACTTGTCCTGCTACCTTCAGGCAACCGTGAGCATTCACCCAAGGCCTGACTTCCTCTTCAACTCCCATTATCCTCTCATTTCTTGTGCAATCCTTTGTTATTTGGCCTTCTTAAATGCATCGTCTCACACTTCTGTGGGTTGAATTCAATTCGAAATACTTCTGTCCACCTGACCAGAACTTGGATATCTTGCTGCAGTCTACAGAAACCCTCCTCTCTATCAATCGCTCCGCCAATTTTAATAGGGCCTCCAACTTCTTCATCAATCCCCATACATTTACATTTAAAATCATTAATAAACGCCACACAAAGCAAAGGAGCTATTACTAAGTCCACAACAACCTCAATGGAAACAGCCCTCTAATCACATTAGCGCCCGACAACAATTAGTATTTGTTTCCAGTTACTAAGTAAATTTTATATCCAGCGTTTTACATTCTCCTGGAACTCAAGGGCTTTATATTTTTTAACGAGTCAGCCATGTGGGAACTCGTCAGGAAAAAAAAAAATGTTCCAATCTATTATTAATTCAATCAACCACAATCACTGATATCAATTTCCCCAATGTATTCGGATAATTTATTATTATTATTATTACGAAGATGATTATTTTCATCTTTCTACATCTGGCTAGTATGGCTTTAAATTTCACCTGAATTCATTCCTTCCGTGGGGCATTTAAACATTTCAAGACTTTGGTCACATATTTTCAACCAATTTCGTCCAATGTTAGATGGGCTGAAGAATGCACTTCACGTTATTTAAACTGTCTCTGATCCGCTCTTCGTCAAACAGCCCGTACCCCACGTTTAAATACGGTTTGCAGCCAAGAACCAATTGCTGCCAATTATTTAAATGCTGAAGATAATTTTGGAACCTGACGAAATCGCATCAGTTACAGAGACAGCTGTGGAAAATAAGGGTGGGTGGAGGGAGAGGGAAAGCACAGGACATGACTAGAGCGAAACATATTGAACGCATCTCTTCATCAGGACATGAGCCGTAGACACAAGATAATTTTATTTTGTTAGCTTGCAGCTCCTCGCAATTCAATTGTATCTCGCGAATTTATTTTCCTCAAACGCTGAACTCTCCATATAGCCTTTCATGCCAACAGCAGCAACGTGTTTGATTAGAAAATTTCAGATTATACTGAACGACCGAACAATCTGCTTCTTTCTGTGGCACAAACGCTGCAAGATTCACAACGATTTGACTGAATACATTTGTTCACATCTTATTTATAAATGGCTGACCCTTGTCCAGATTATCCAGAGTTTAGAAACTCCACCCAACATGCACAGATAAGCGAGCAGATGCATATCCCAGCAAATTCAATACAACAAATCGAGCTCGAGAATGAAGTTGAGACAGGTCTGCGGCAGAGGTTAAAAGCAAAATCAAGCTTTGCAATAAAAATGACAAAAGAAAATCAGAGACAGAGAAATATTTTTTTTTCGTCATGCTCTCCTTTATTGTCACTGCACTTACTGCAGGTTTTTCGGTTTAAATTTAGTATTGCTCTGTTTCACTTGTTCAACCAGGCTGTATTATTATTGCCTTTTTTTTTATTTTAGGGAATATCTTTCTCCTGATCACTTTGAAACTTCTAAAATATGCTCTGTGTTGTTCGACAATTTTCTATTCCAATTCATTTACTCAAATGACATCCCCAATGACAGATTATTAGTTTTCCCCCAACCTCCAATCGATTATCATTGGGCTTTTTTAAACTTTTATTGTTTTTCCGAATCCTTGTCAGAACAAGCTATTAACTTCTGAAAGATTATGTTCCCATTTTCACGTAAAGTGATAATTCATTTCTCCTGTGGATTTTATTCAATATCTAGACCTGACAGTACAATTTTGGTGAATACCCTATTATTGTGATGGACTCTGGAATTGTTCATGTTATTTAACCTGGCTCAGACGCAGCCTTCACTCAGGAATGTGTTCTCCATTGGAATTCTGATCAGTAGGTCAGCAGCAAAAGCATACAAATTATTCAAATGTTTCAGATAAATTTGGAAGTTGGCAAAAACAGCTTCAGGTACGTAGACAGACTGTCAGAAATAAGGGAAAACATACCAAGAAAATTTAAAGAGGAACACACAACGCAGGGATAGAAACATCAGAAATAGAAACAGCGGTTTTACATTCGGCTCGCTGATGTTGCAAAGCCAAACATTGTGATAATGCTGATATATCTTTAACTGTAACTTCTTGCAGAATCTTCATATGACTTCTAATCCAAGAACTAACAAAGTCAACCCCAAATATGCACAACGGCTGGTCTTCAACAACTCTTTGCGGTGGATGATTCCAAAGTTCACAAAAATTGTGTGAAGTCATTCCTCCTAAAATTACCACTAGGTTATGGAGTCTTAATCTCAGAGGATGTGTCTCAATTCCGATTACCCAGCTAGCAAGTATAGATAAACATCGAATATTTTCACTTAAAATTGAATTTGAAGAAATTAGTTCCGGAGTTCTGCTGTGCGATGGAAGGGAGGCTGAACTGCAGCATAATTTAAATCCAAACATTAACTTCCCTCAGGTTAAAACTAATACTGTGCAAGGCTCCACGCCACTTTGACAAATGCTTGATAGTTCGTTTTAAAATTGTGAAAGCAGCAGTAGATGCTGGCTCAGTGTGCGGGGTTTGGAGAGTTGGGGTTGGCCAAGGTTGTGGGGGTGGAGAGGCTGAGCACGGTGGCATAGCGGTAACGTCAGAAGCCCAGGAATCCAGATGACCACGGCTCAAGTTGCACTGCGGCAGCTGTTGAAATTTAAATTCAATTGATAAATTGGAATTGGGGAGCTAGTCTCAGTAACGGTCACAATGAAACGGTTGTCGTAAAAATCCATCTGGTCCACTAATGCCCTTCAGTAAAGTAAACGTGCCATCCTTACGTGGTCTAGCCTGCATGTGACTTCAGGTCTTCTACAAAATGATTGACACTCAATCACACTCTGAAATCGACTTGCAAGCCACTCGGCTCAAGGACTACTAGGGTTGGGCAATAAATGCCGGCCTTGCCAGGGACATCGATCAAAGAATAACATAACCCGAAATGTTGCTCTGCTGGCACAAGAAACGACAAAGGAGCCGTCCTAATTTAGAACGTTGGCACAGATATGGGAGAATACAGAGATAGAGCAGCAAATAAAGAGGAAACACCCTGTTCAATACGAATGAGACAGAGAGGGATATCTGGTCTGAGGGGTTTTGAAGCGTCCACAAGGGAAAATGAGGTTTATGTTGTGAGTGTAAATGTGTAAAGTCACGTTGATTTCTAAACGTGAATGGATATAATTATCTGTTATTTATCAGCTCATGACTTGAGTTACCCTGTCCGCCCGTTAATGAGCCTGACTTAATCACAGAATCCGGCAGCGCAGAAGAGGCCCTTCGGCCCATCGAGTCCGCAACCAACAAGTGAGAAACAACTGGCCTACCTACCTAATCCCATTTACCAGCACTTTGCCTATAGCCTTGAATGTTCTCACGCGCCAAGAGCTCATTCAGGTGTTTATAAATGATGTATAGCGACCCGCCAACTGCACCCTACCAGGCTGTCCATTCCAGAACGTCACCACCCTCTGGGTAAAACAGTTTATCCTCAAATTCCCCCTGAACCTCCTGCCTCTCACCTTGAACGTGTCCCCTCGTGATTGGCCCTTCAAATATGGGGAACAGCTGTTCCTTCTCCACCATGTCCATGCTCCTCATAATCGTGTACACCTCGAACAGGTCGCCCCTCAATCTTCTCTGCTACAAAGAAAACAACCGAAATCTATCCAGCCTCTCTTCATAAATTCAATGTTTCTTCCTAGGCAGTCTCCTGGTGATCCCTTCTGCACCTCCTCCAGTGCAATCACATTCCTTCCTATAATGCTGGTTCCTTTTTGATATTAGCTTCCCTATGGTCTTTTCTACTGTTTCTTGTTATGAAAGGCGAATAGTAAATGTCACAGTTCCACTTTGCCTTCCTAACTTTTTATCCTGACCTTTTTTTAAACGCTTTGTTGTATTCTTCTTTCTGTTCCTTGCAATTTGTGTTTGCCTTTCACTTTACTTTCAATTTTGTTGAAACGTGCCTTTTTCCCATCTTGCTTTATTCTGATCTGCTTCTTCTTGATTATCTGCAGAATATGTATTATTCTGAAGCCCATTGTTCACGTTATAGAATAACACACGTTGTTATTCTACCTATTTGCTCTTTATTATTTTTCTGAGCATTCCTTCCTGAGATCCATTCCCGTTCCCTGAATACCAGCTGTTTAATAGTTATTTATGTTTTGTTTGCCTTACTTACAGCTTATTCAATACATCTTCCATGAAGTTTGTGATAAGCAGACCATCACATGCAAGAGAAGTGGGGAGATCCTTGAGTTGTCTGGGAATAGTTCCTCTCTGGCAAACACCGAGGGTACCAAGCTGTGAATGAGAAGGACAAACGATATTGGAGCGTTGTTGGCAGATAATTTAATCTATTGCAGGGACCAACTTATATACAAACATGCAATATTTCTACGTGCCAAAAAGAGATTCATGGGCAACTCGGAGTCTAGAGAAAACATGGCAGGAACATGAAATAATGACGTAACTAAATGCATAAGCACAGATCCAGCTGCATCGGAAAGATACAAAGAGCAAAAAATGGTGATGGATCAGAAAGGAAGGATCACAAATGACAATATTTAATGAAACATGCACTGAATGCAAAAATAACCATGTAACCCTTTGACAATTATATAGCAGAATAGTTAAGGGAGACACATTGGAATTGGTGATTTTGAATTCATTGCGTGTGGACTTGATCAGAGGAGTTTGGATGGCTTCCTGCAGCATTACTGGCGCTTGGTGAGACCACACGTGGATATTGTGCGCATGTTTGCTCTCCGGCCCTAGGGAATTATGCATTTCCATCTAGGGAGTGCAATGAATGTTTAGCAGAATGGTTCCTGGGAAAGCAGGATTGCCGCATGAAGATAAATTGGGCGGCTTAAGTCTGTATTTGCTGGAATTTAGGTGAATGGGAGAGGGTCTCTTTGAATATAGGACATTCAGACAGGGATTGACATAGAACATGAAGTGATGATGTTTCCTCTGGCGGTGGCTCGAAATAATGTGGCCAGAGTCTCAGGTAAAGGGATATGCACTTGGGACTGAGATGAGGAGAAACGTATTCTCTCAGGTTAAGGTAGACATTTGGCATTCTCCTCTACAGAAGGCTGTTTTGGCCAGGTCGCTGAATATATTTAAGAAGGAAATAGATGGATTTATGGATGCTCAAGGTGTCAAGAAACCTGGGGAGAGCAAGGGACCGCAGAATTACGATAAAGCATCACCATAATGACAGTGAATTTCGGAGCAGTTTATAACGGCTAAATGGCCTACCTCTGATGTTCCATGTTTCTAAGAATGAAATAGCCAGAAGCGATCTGAGGCAAGTTACATCTTACTTTGCCGCCATTGTCAATGAAAATAACGAGATGACAGACATTTTGAATAATTCTATCAGACCTGCTGAATTTTTCCAGGTATTTCTATTTTTATTTTTGTTGGGGATTTCCAGAATCAGCAGTTTTTTGCTTCTATTCTGAATAATTGCATTCGTGCAGTATTTGCTTTGAAGGGAGAGGTCAACATGCCAGGCATCCCAAGGAAATTAATTGTAAATCAGAAACAAAAGGCTCCACAAAGTTCACGTAAGCAGGATAATAGTATTGGAGAAATTAATGACACAAAACACTTACAAATTTTCAGGACCAGATTGTTTTATTGCAGGATATTAGAGGATGCAGCCAAGCGCTACAGGTCTCTTTAACTAGAAACTTATACAATGCTGTACACTTGGCTCCCACTCCTTAAGCTTTGAAAATCTTGCATTTTGCTCCGCCCTTTAAGAAATTTATCAGAAGGAAACCCTGGAAATTCTAGGTCATCTGGACTAAGCTTTGTTGCAGGGAAGTTACACCAGATCACTATAATATAAAACGCGTGTTAAAGCCTTGCAATGTTTCAGCTGATCAGAGAAAGCCAACATTATTTTTTAAATGGAAAGTTTTGCCTGAAGAATTGCATTTAATGTTTCCAAGCCTTTACTCAAGTGTTTTACAGAGGAATGTCTGTGGGTTTTATGTGTATCAACATCCGGGGGACATCTCATAAAGTCTTGCATAAGAGACTACGAGCTAAGTTTCATACCGATGAAATTGAAGGCAATATTACTTTGGCTAAAGATCAGTGGAAAGAAGAGAGAGTACAGAGGCAATGGACAACGATAACAATTGGCAGGCTGTGACTCCCGGTGTCCCACAAGGATCTCAACAATTCACTGTATTAACTAATAACTTATATGAAGTTTAGAAGGCCACGAATATGAAATTGTCAATGACATAAATATAGGCATCAGTAACAAGCATTTTAAATGGAAGCTTGTCATTTCAGCGAGGCTTTGACTTTTGAAGTGAATGGACAAAATTTTAAACGATGGATTGTGATCTAGGCAGTTGTGAGTTCTAACGGTAAGAATTGAAGAAAGAGGAGATACAGTAGATCGTATGATCCATCGAGCTTGCACCACCGATGTAAAAGCAAAATACTGTGGATGCTGGAACACTGAAACAAAAACAGAAAATGCTGTGAAAGCTATGCAGGTCTAAGAGCAACTGTGGGGATATGAAAACACAGTTAACGCTTCGAGTCCTTATGGCAATTCTTCCGAGCTGAAGAGAGGTAGAAATATAATGTAGTGTATACCTTTTCGGAGGGTGGGTTGGGGGAGGGGGCATGGGGGTGTGGGGGGGAGGGGGGTGGGGTGTGGTGGTAGAGCAGCTGAAGCTAGATTGAAGGCCAGTGATAATTTGAGGCAAAGGAAAGGTTGCCAGAGATATCATGGACAAAATGACAAATGAGTTAATGATGGTGAAACTGGCTGAAAGAGATATTGAAGGCGGCATTAATATCAGAAAGAAGAATGTGCTAATGGTAGGACAAGGGTAAGCCCTCCGGAAAGAACAACATGAAAAAGTGATAGATGGCATTTGTGGAGGTGGGGTGGGGGAGGGGACTGTTTTGCTGAAAAGCATGAAAACGTGATCTAAGGTGAAGATAAAGCAATGAATAAAATGAAACCAATAAAAATAAAAATACGTGGATAAAAATAAAACAATTAAAAATGAAAAAGGACTCGAAACGTTAGCTCTGTTTTTCTTTCTGTCCATGGATGCAGTTCGTCTTATTGAGATTTTCCAGCATTTTCTGTTTTTGTTTTGGGCTTGCACCGCTATTCAGCACAATCATCGCTCATATGCAGCCTCGAGTTGAATTTCACACCATCTCCCCATATCCCTTGATTCTCTGAAAAAGCAAAAACTGTCTATCTCAGCCCCTTGAATGCACAGGACGATGGACCAGACAAAGGCCACTGGTGTCGGGAATCCCCAAGATCCACAAAGTCTGAATGCAGAAATTTCAACTCGTCTCAAGCTAAAACGATCGATCCTTATGCCTCTCAATGTGCTCATGTGATCTATTTCCCAGGCATTGGAAACGGGTCTGTCACTGTCTACTCTTGTTAACCTCTGTTAAAACCGTGCAGTTATCACTGAGATCACCCCTTATTCTTCGACCCTGCAGGGAGGCCCAATTGAGTCAGCTTTTAATCTCTGGTTAGCCCTTTCATCTCAGACACCAACAGCGTGAACCTTTACTGTACCACTTTCAAGGAAATTATGATTCTTATTATTTGAGACCAAAATTACACACGCCTGAAGTTCAGGTCTCATCAAAGCCCTATATAAATGTTTATATATTGCATTAATCTCGTGCAAAAATGCCCTTGCAGTGTACGGCCACATGCTACTTTGCCTTCCCATGACTTTCTTTAGCTCCATGCAAATGACCTCGTTCCTTGTTCCTGTAATAATAAACTTAAGTTTCTGTGAAGCTCAATATTCAGACGTTTCATAACTTGAAAATTCTTCTGTTTATTCTCTTTGCTAAAAACGTATATAAATTCCTAAATTTCAACATCAGAAAATGTCTGACGCCTTGCTTTCCCCCTTCATTTAAAATGTGTGTATCTCTTTGCTGCCTATTCGTGCCCTCCCTATAGTTTACAATTGTAACCGTGTTCTGTCTGTACACCAAATGTATATACATTACTCTCCATCTGTTGACACAGTTTGTAAATAGTGGAGTCTCCAGCAGTAATCCCTGCGGTCCTCCATGAGTTCCAGCCTAACAAGTTGAAAATGTCCCACCTGTTCCATCTCCCTGCAACCTCCCTGTTACCAATTCTCCATCAATAATATCCTGACTATGTACAGTTTATATTGTGTGTTACGCTATGGCGTGGCACATCATAATCCAGATAGCATTATTTAGAGAGAGACAAGCTGTGAAAAAATGACGTAAAAATGCATATAATGATGATAGGCCGAAGATGACTGCAGACATGAGGTCATATGAACTTCAGTTGTCGGAGCTGGTGGAGGCGACGTGTTATTTGCAGCTTATTTTCACACTCACTTTAAACATGCCTGATCTTTTACCTTAGCTCCACTTCTGAAATTTTCCCAACGTCTTTAAACAGCTTTGTACCAAAATCGCCGATGAAATTTGTTTTGTAAAAACTAAAAGGCCGAGCATCTGCAACTCTCTGCGGTAGAGGGTGTCAAAGATTATCAGTTCTTTGATTGAAGACATTTCACTGTATATTACACCTAAATCCATGACAGTTACTCTGTGCCTACAAGATCACAACTATCCAGGGAGCAGGTGTATTTGTGCAATATCACATTTTATAATAAAAAATAGGATTGATGTTTGATTAGATGGGGTGGCAGGTCTGAGGCAGAGGTTAAACGCAATCAATCAATATCCCTCCCGATTAAACGCAAAATCAGCTGGGATGTAATGCCACTCTCGTAGTCGGGCACATCCAGAGAAGCTGATTATTCAAAAGTGTTTTGAAAGCTAATTTTCTTATCTTAATTATATTTCGTGTGCGTGCTCAACTCCTGTCAAAGTGTTTAACTAAGGGCGTGCTAATATAGATATAATCCTGACTGAGGAGAGATAGAGAGAGACAGTGAGAGATATAAACATGGAATATCGCCACCAATGCCTCTATGTTTATTCTTTCTAATACATCCATACTGTCTCTAAACCTCTATTGATATGCATTGTGTTATTTTTGTAGGATATTGTATGGATTATCTGATTTATTCATTAATGATTTACTGCCAAGGTTTTGCTTCCCTCCCGCTTCAATATTTGTCCCTAACCTCTTGATGTGCGTTCCGTCCGAATCTCCTTTACCGTCATTCTACTCTCTGAATGATTTCTATCTTCAGTTATATTGTTGTTCAGATTCCTTTATTCATGTGGATGTTTTATGCTTGGCTTTTTGTTCCTCTTTTATTGGGACTAGATTGTCCCGAATGCACCCCCTCTCTCTCTCTCTCTATCGTCTTTCTTCTCGTATCTTTCTATTTCGTTGCCGAAACAAATGGCTAGGTTTAAGTTGATGATGATGGGTCGATTTTCAGCTATCATGATTGCTCCTAACTGCCCTGGTTTGTTCCAATGTCTAAATCCTTCTACGGTGGACTCGCTGTATAATGGTTAAGGGTGTGTCCTGTACTCACTAAAGGCCCCATTGCATTTTCCCCTTTCCCCAAAACTCCATCACTGACTGATTGCTCTGGTTGAAAATTCTATGATTACTCTCCATGAATTTTGCTCATTTCATACCTTTGTTAATATCTTGACCTTTAACTTTACATTTACATTTAATACCTTCCAATATCTCTGGTACCTGGAATTTCATTATTCATTCTGTTCAAGCCGGCCATCATTCGCCCTTCCCGAGGCACTTGTCCCTGTTATGTAAATGCGCTCGTCCAACAGCAGAAAATATTTACAACTTATTCAAAGTGTTTAAGATCTATTTTCATTTTGAAGAGAACATTTCAATTACGCTGACAGGCTGCCAGAAATACACACATAACATGTGTATAAGCGCAAAGTGCATCGCACGCATAATGACTTAAGGAATTAAACGAACACGAAGCAATTCGCCCTCTGACATTCCATTGGTGTTAAACATGATGATTCCTGATCTATGAATTTCATTAGCTTTCCTGCTGTACCTTCCTATCCTTTGTTACCAAAACCCTTACATTCCAGCCTTGAATATACTCAGCAGCTGAACATCCACAGGCCTTCGGAGAAGAGAATTCCATTGATTCACAAACCTTTTTGAGAAGAAAATGCTCCACACCTTAGCTCAAAATAGCCGCTCTTATTCTCAGAGTGTGTCCCGTCATTCTGGCGATACATCCCGCAACCACCCCGCGACATAGCCGCACAACCAGGAAACACCCCACCACCCCCCGCAAAAAAATGAGTAGAGAAATGGGCGCATAAAGTCATTTATGTTGTATTGACATAAAATGATTTAAATAATGAGAGCGAGAGAGTGAAGTTGTGATGCAGGGAGAGAGAGAGGGATGTAATGAATGAGATGGAGGGAGAGCAGTGAGTGGAAAACTCTGTTATTTCCTCCGAGCTTATATTTACTGAATGTATCCTTGTTATCTCTGTTCCTATTCTGATTCGCCCTTTGTCAATTTTGTCTTTCGGGTATTTTATTAATTCTATAATTTATTCATTCATTATTTAACTTCGCAGTTTTCCTTTGTCTTCCTTTTTATTTTTGTTTTCTTCCCGAAACCCTTGATTTGCTTCTTGTCGTCTTCTTCTTCCTTGTCATTGCAGTTATTGCATGCTTTTCACTCATTTTTAAAAAAAAATTACTTGCTGTTTCCTTTTATTCATCCAGGAACTTATATTGTTACCTATGTTTGTCTATTGCTGTTACTGTCTGCCGGTGGTGCAGGGTGTTAATATTTGTGGATGTGCTGCCAATTAGGTGGGGCTGTTTTGCCCTGGACGGACTCAAGCTTTTTGAGTTTTGTGGGAAGTTCACTCATAAAGGCAAGTGGAGTGTATTCCATTGCACTCCTGACTTCTGGCTTGTCGATGGTGGACAGGCTTTAGGGAGTTAGGGGATGGGTTACTCATTGCAGAAATCCTAGCCTCTGAGCTGCTCTTGTAGCCACAGTATTTATGTGGCTGGTCCCATTCAGTTTCTGGCTCATTTAGACAGTGTGAAGAATAGCCTGACTCATGGAGGATGCAGGCAGATTGGTGAGACTAGCAGCTACATGGCTGATGGAATCACTAATAAAAGGACATGAGGAAGGCATCTGGTACAATAACAAAGTATTTTCTTTAACTGATTTGTACCGATGCAAGTTATCTGGACAAGCATGTCCGGTTGAAAGGAAAAGTAAGATCTTCCTCCTGAGGAGGAACTTCACACTGACATGTTATAACTCACTGGTTAGTCCTCGGCTGGAGTATTGTGTCAAATTCTGGATATGTTATTTTGCAAAGCAGGGCAGGTCCCTGGTGAGGCCGTTGATGATATTTCCAAGAATGGTTATAAGGATTAGGGACACCAGCCACGTGGAGTGGCTAGGACTATTTTTTAAAAAAATATTATCATGTAAAAGGAAGTTATAAAAGAGCCATTGGAATCGGGATGCGTTTTTCAAAGAGTGAGAAGGGATAAACAGGTTACATTTGAATATGGGTCGGAAACCAGTTCCCGGGTGAGTGCAGTTCAAACAATACTCAGGAAGCAGGACACCATCAAAGCCGAAGCAGCCCCGCTCGATTGGCACCCGATCCAGGAACATTCACTCCCTCCACCACCGGCGCACAGTGGCAGTGGTTTTCTGGGATAATGGAAAAGATCATTGGAGGAACTAAAATTATAGCGTTTGTTTGTTTGTTATTGTGCACATAACGACTTGTTTATTGTTTTATGGGTATGTGTGTAGCTAACCATTTGTTTATTATTTGCATTTATGTATGTACATAATCAAATGATTACCATTTGTGTATGTGTTTGCATAACTACTTGTTTACTGTTTTTGTGTATCATCTACTCTCTGCTGTTTGCTTTCTTTTTTCTCGGACTGTCGGTTTAAAATGTGACTGCTGCTTTAAAAACTACCATAGCTATTGTTTAAAGACTAGTTCGCTGGAATAGGATGAGGAATATCTACAATCTTGCTACCTTGGAAAATAGTGTGCCATAAAAGAACAGGATGGTTCTGGAAAGGAGCCCTGGACTAACGGGAATTGCCTGCCGACAACATTTGAATTAGCTCCTGACCAGGTGACAGGGTTTTGTGTGGTAACATTGCAGGCAGTTCAGATCCTAGCCTGCAAAGAGGGGAGATATAAAACCTATCTCTCTCCTGTCTTTGTCTGGATTCCAGTAAGGAGCTGGCTGGCTATTTCTCACATTTTTACATCCTGCTTTCTCTCAAACCCCCTTTCAAGAAGATTTCTCAGGCCCGCTCTCCACCGACAGCTCCACTCTCTTTACCCCTGAGACCTGATCTCTCGCTCCAGCTCCACCCTCTCTAAACCTGGACCTGCTCTCTCCCTACGGCTCCACTCTCTCAAACCGCCTGACCCGCTCTCGCCCTACAGCTCCACTCTCTCTACACCCCATACCTGCTCTCTCCCTACGGCTCCACTCTCTCAACCCCCCAGACCCGCGCTCCCCCTACATCTCCACTGTCTCTGCAGCCCAGACCTGTTCTCTCCCTACGGCTGCACTGTCTCAAGCCCCCAGACCTCTGTTTTCCCTAACACTCGACACCCTCCACACCCCAGGCCCGCTCTTTCCCTAAGGATCCATTCTTTCCATACATCCAGGCCCACTCTCTCCCTCTAACTCCACTCCCTGTACCCTCCATACCCGCTCACTTCCTAAAGAACCACTCTCTCCCTCCCAACACCACCCCAGGCCCGCGCTCTCCCTATAGATCCACTCTCTCAACCC
The DNA here is from genome assembly GCF_964194155.1 of Cetorhinus maximus. Lineage (NCBI taxonomy): Eukaryota > Metazoa > Chordata > Chondrichthyes > Lamniformes > Cetorhinidae > Cetorhinus > Cetorhinus maximus. The sequence goes on from NW_027596199.1 coordinate 334,995, forward strand.
CTCAGAGACGCTCTTTCACCCCAGACACGCTCTCTCCCAAAAGCTCTACTCTCTCTTCCTTCCAGACCCGCTCTTTCCCTACAGCACCAACTCTCTCTAACTCCCAGACCCGCTCTCTCTCTAAAACTGCACTCTCTCTACTCCTGAGACACCCCCTCTATCTACAGTTCCAATCTCTCTCCCTCACCAGACCGGCTCTCTCCCTAAAGCTCGACTCTCTGAACACCTCAGACCCGCTCTCTCCCTACAGCTCCAATCTCTCAACCCCTCAGAGACGCTCTTTCCCTAAAGCTCCACTCTCTCTCCCTCACCAGACCCGCTCTCTCCCTAAAGCTCCACTCCCTTTACCCCCCAGACCCGCTCTCTCCGTACAGCTACTCTTTCTGTACACCCCAGACGCGCTCTCTCCCTATAGCTCCACTCCCTCTACTCCCCAGAAGCGCTCTCTCCCTGAAGCTCCACTCGCTCTCCCTCACCAGACCCGCTATCTCCCTACGTCTCCAATCTCTCTACCCCCCAAGACCCGTTTTCTCCCAAAAGCTCCACTCTCCCTCACTCACCACACACGCTCTCCCAGAAGCTACACTTTCTGTACACCCCAGAACCGCTCTCTCCCTACAGCTCCACACTCTCTAACCACCACCCACCCCCCTCCCACACCCGCTCTCTCCCTACAGCTCCACACTCTCTAACCAACCACCCACCAGACCCGCTCTTTCTCTACAGGTCCACTCTGTCCGCCCCCCCAGAGCCGCTCTCTTCTAAATGCTCTACTCTCTCTACCTTCCAGACCCGTTGTTTCCCTAGAGCACTACTCTCGGTGACCCCCAGACCCCCTCTCTCCCTAAAGCTCCACTCTCTCTATCCCTCAAACACCAAATCATTCAAATTAAACAATCAGACAAATAATCACCATACCCCATTCAAATCAAACAACCTGACCGATACCTATCCCACCCCATTCAAATCAAACAACCTAAAAAATAAACATCCCACTCCTATCAAATCAAGCAATCTCTCCCATATCCAGCCCTCCCCATTCAAATCAATCAAACTGACCCATATCCACCCATCCACATTCAAATCAATCAAACTGACCCATAACCACCCCAGCCCATTCAAATCAAATAACTAGACCCTTAACCACCACGCCCCACTCAAATCTAACAAGCTGACCTATAACCACCCCAGCCCATTCAAATCAAATAACTACACCATTAACCACCCTTTCCCATTCAAATCTATCAACCTGACCTATAACCACCCCAGCCCATTCAAATCAAATTACTAGACCCTTAACCACCCCATTCAAATCTATCAACCTGACTTATAACCACCGCACCACATTCAAATCAAATAACTTGACCCTTATACAGCACACCCCATTCAATTAAAATAACCTGAAGCAAAATCACACTACCCCACTCAAATCTAACAACCTGACTTATAACCACATCACACCAATCAATTCAAATAACCGGATCCATTACTAAACCACCCCATTCTAATCAAGCGTCCTAACACAAACTCCCCACCCAATTCAAATCAAACAACCTGACCTAAAACCAGCCCACCCAATTCAAATCAAACAACCTGACCAATATCCACCACACCCCTTCAAATCAAACAACCTGACCCACATCCACCCCACCCCTTCAAATCAAACAACCTGACCCATATCCACCCCACCCCTTCAAATCAAACAACCTGACCCATAACCACCGCACCACATTCAAATCAAACAACCTGACCCATAACCACCGCACCAATTTCAAATTTAACAATCTGTCCCATAACCACCCCATACCTTTCAAATCACATTTCAGTTCAAGTCCCATAACCACCCCAGCAAATTCAAATCAACAAAATTTAACCCATAACCAGCCCACCACATTCAACTTAAAAAAGATGACCCATAACCACCCCACGGCATTCACATCAAACAACCTTACAAATAACCACCCCAAAACATCCACATCAAGCAATCTGTCCCATAACCACCCCAACCTCACTCAAACCAAACAATCTGACACACGACCACTCATCACATTTAAGCCAAATAACCTGACCCATAACCACCCAACCACATTGAAATCAAAAAACCTGACCCATATCCACCCCATCGCGCTCAAAGCAAACAACCTGACCCATAACCACCCCACCCCATTCAAATCAAACCACCTGACCCATAACCAACCCAACACATTCAAACCAAACAACCTGACCCATAACAACTCCTCCCCATTCAAATCAAACAACCCGACTCATAACCACCCCTCCCCATTCAAATCAAACAACCTGACCCATAACAACCCCACCACATTCAAACCAAGCAACCTGATCCAAAACCAAAGCACCCCATTCAAATCAGACAACCTGATTAATATCCAAAATACCCCGTTCAAATCAAGCAACCTGATCCATAGCCACTCCACACCATTCAAATCAAACATCCTGCCCCCTTACCACCCCACGACATTCAAAACAAAGAATCTAACCATTAACCAACCGAATCCACTCAAATGATACAAGCTGAACTATAGCCACCACATTCCATTCAAATCAAATATTCTGATCCAAAAACACCCCACCCTATTCAAGTCAAACAACCTGACACACCACCACATCATCCCATTAAAATCAATCAACCTGACCCATAACCACCCCACCCCATTCAAATCAATCAACCTGACCCATATCCAACACACCACGATCAATTCAAACAACCTGACCCTTACCAACCCAACCCCGTTCAATTCAAACAACCTGATCCTTAACCACCCCACCACATTAAAATCAAAGAATCTGTCCATAACCACCCACCCTACTGACATCAACAATCCTGACCCATAACAACCCCACCACATTCAAATCAAAAAACCTGAACCATACCCACACAATCATATTCAAAGCAAACAACCTGACCCACAACTACCCCACCCCATTCAATTAAATCAAACTGACGCCTAACAAACCAGCCCATTCAAATCAAATAAATCTAACTCAACCACACCAAAGCATTCAAATTAAACAATCAGACACATAATCACCCCAACCCATTCAAATCAAACAACCTGACCAATAATTACCCCACCCCTATCAAATCAAACAATCTCCCCCCATAGCCAGCCCACCCATTCAAATCAAACAAACTGACCCATTACCAAACCACCCCATTCAAATCAAATAACTTGACCTTTCACCACCACACTCCATTTAATGAAAACAACCCAACTGAAACCCCCCCCACCCCATTCAAATCTAACGACCTGACCGATAACCACCTCACGCCATTCAAATCTAACAACAGGACCCATAACAAAACCGCCCCATTCAAATGAATCATCCTAACAGGTAACCTCCCCACCGAATTTAAATCAAACAACCTGACCCATAACCACCCCACCCCATTCAAATCTAACAACCTGACCCATAACCAACCAACCCCATTCAAATCAAACAACCTGACCCAAAACCACCCCACCCAATTCAAATCAAACAACCTGACCCATAACCAACCAACCCCATTCAAATCTAACAGCCTGACCCTTAACCGCCCCACCCAATTCAAATCAAACAACCTGACCCTTAACCAACCGACCCCGCTAAAATGTAACAATCTGTACCTAAACCACCACACCACATTCAAATCAAACAATCTGTCCCATAACCACCCCATACCTTTCAAATCACATTTCAATTCAAGTCCCATAACCATCCCATCAGATTCAAATCAAACAATCTGACTCAACCACCCCAACAAATTCAAATCAACAAAATTTAACCCATAACCAGCCCACCACATTCAACTTAAAAAAGATGACCCATAACCACCCCACGGCATTCACATCAAACAACCTTACAAATAACCACCCCAAAACTTTCACATCAAACAATCTGTCCCATAACCACACCAACCTCACTCAAACCAAACAACCTAACACAGGACCACTCATCACATTTAAGCCAAATAACCTGACCCATAACCTCCCAACCAAATTGAAATCAAAAAACCTGACCCATATCCACCCCATTGCGCTCAAAGCAAACAACCTGACCCATAACCACCCCACCCCATTCACATCAAACCACCTGACCCATAACCAACACAACACATTCAAACCAAACAACCTGACCCATAACCACCCCTCCCCATTCAAATCAAACAACCTGACCCATAACCACCCCTCCCCATTCAAATCAAACAACCTGACCCATAACCACCCCTCCCCATTCAAATCAAACAACCTGACCCATAACCACCCCTCCCCATTCAAATCAAACAACCTGACCCATAACAACCCCACCACATTCAAATCAAACAACCTGACCCATAACCACCCCTCCCCATTCAAATCAAACAACCTGACACATAACCACCCCTCCCCATTCAAATCAAACAACCGGACCCATAACCACCCCTCCCCATTCAAATCAAACAACCTGACCCATAACAACCCCACCCCATTCAAATCAAACAGCCTGATCCAAAACCAAAGCACCCCATTCAAATCAGACAACCTGATTAATATCCAAAATACCCCGTTCAAATCAAGCAACCTGATCCATAGCCACTCCACACCATTCAAATCAAACATCCTGCCCCATTACCACCCCTCTCCATTCAAATCAAACAACCTGACCCATAACCACCCCTCCCCATTCAAATCAAACAACCTGACCCATAACCACCCCTCCCCATTCAAATCAAACAACCTGACCCATAACAACCCCACCCCATTCAAATCAAACAGCCTGATCCAAAACCAAAGCACCCAATTCAAATCAGACAACCTGATTAATATCCAAAATACCCCGTTTAAATCAAGCAACCTGATCCATAGCCACTCCACACCATTCAAATCAAACATCCTGCCCCATTACCACCCCACGACATTCAAAACAAAGAATCTAACCATTAATCAACCGAATCCATTCAAATGATACAAGCTGAACTATAGCCACCACATTCCATTCAAATCAAATATTCTGACCCAAAAACACCCCACCCTATTCAAGTCAAACAACCTGACACACCACCACATCATCCCATTAAAATCAATCAACCTGACCCATAACCACCCCACCCCATTCAAATCAATCAACCTGACCCATATCCAACACACCATGTACAATTCAAACAACCTGACCCATAATAACCCAACCCCGTTCAATTCAAACAACCTGATCTTTAACCACCCCACCACATTAGAATCAAAGAACCTGTCCATAACCACCCCACTCTACTGACATCAAAAATCCTGACCCATAACAACTCCACCACATTCAAATCAAAAAACCTGATCCATAACCACACAACCACATTCAAAGCAAACAACCTGACCCACAATTACCCCACCGCATTCAATTATATCAAACTGACGCCTCACAACACCAGCCCATTCAAATCAAATAAATCTAACTCATAACCACACCAAAGCATTCAAATTAAACAATCAGACACATAATCACCCCAACCCATTCAATTCAAACAAGCTACCAATAATTACCCCACCCCTATCAAATCAAACAATCTCCGCCATAGCCAGCCCACCCATTCAAAGCAAACAGACTGACCCATTACAAAACCACCCCATTCAAATAAAATAACTTGACCCTTCACCACCACACTCCATTCAATGAAAACAACCTGACGGATAACCACCTCACGCCATTCAAATCAAACAACAGGATCCATAACCAAACCGACCCTTTCAAATCAATCATCCTAACACAAAACCTCCCCAGCCAATTTAAATCAAACAACCTGACCCATAACCAACCAACCCAATTCAAATCAAATAACCTGACACTTAACCAACCAACCCAATTCAAATCAAACAACCTGACCCATAACCAACCAACCCAATTCAAATCAAACAACCTGACCCTTAACCAACCGATCCCGTTCAAATGTAACAATCTGAACCTAAACCACCCCACCTCATTAAAATCAAACATCCTGCCCCATTACCATCCCACCACATTCAAATTAAACGATCTGACCCTTAACAATCCCAAAACATTCAAATCAAACAATCTGACCAATAACGACTCCACCCCATTCATATCAAACAACCTGACCAATAACTACCCCACCCCATTCATATCAAACAATCTGACCCATAACAACCCCACCCCCTTCAATTAGAACAAACTGAGCCAAAAGAACTCCACACCATTAAATTAAAATATCCTTACCCAAAACCACTCCATCCCTTTCAAATCAAACAAACTGACCCATAAAGACCCCAACCTATTCAAGACACAGAACGTGGCCCATAACCACACCACCCAATTCAAATCAAAAAATGACCCACAACGACCCGACCCCATTGAAATATATCAAACTGACGCCCATCAACACCAGCCCAATCAAATCAAATAAATCTAACTCATAACCACACCAAAACATTAAAATTAAACAATAAGACACATAATCACCCCAACCCATTCAAATCAAACAAGCTGACCAATAATTACCCCACCCCTATCAAATCAAACAATCTCCCCCATAGCCAGCCCATCCATTCAAATCAAACAAACTTACCCATTACCAAACCACCCCATTGAAATCAAATAACTTGACCCTTCACCACCAAACCCCATTCAATGAAAACAACCCTACCGAAAACAACCCCACACCATTCAAATCAAACAATAGGATCCATAACCTAACCGCCCCTTTCAAACGAATCATCCTAACACAAAACCTCCCCACCCAATTCAAATCAAACAACCTGACCCATAATCACCCCACCCCATGCAAATCTAAAAACCAGACCCATAACAACCGCACCACCTTAATATCAAACAACCTGACCAAAAACCATCCGTCCCCAATCAAGTCAAACAACCTGACCCATAATCAGGTCTGGCAGCATCGGTAAAGAAGAAAAGAGTCGACGTTTCGAGTCCACATGACCCTTCAACAGAACTGAGTATAGTTAGGAGAAGTGTGAAATATAAGCTGGTTTAAGGTGGGGAGCGGGGGGAGAGAGTTTGAGGGTGGGGTGGTTGCAGGGACAAGCAAGCAGTGATAGGAGCAGTTAATCAAAAGATGACACAGACAAAAGGATCAAAGAGATGTTGAAGGTTGTGATATTATCTAAGAAAAGTTCTAATTAAGAATGGATGGCAGGACACTCAAGGTACAGCTCTAGTGGGTGAGGGGTGGAAAGACTGACAAGGTATTAGTTGTAGATTTAAAAATAATGGAAATAGGTGGGAAAAGAAACATCTATATAAATAAGCACGCCACCCCATTCAAATCAAACAACCTGACCCATAACCACTGCACCACATTAATATCAAACAACTTGACCAAAAAACATTCCTCCCCATTCAAGTCAAACAACCTGACCCATAACCACCCCATCCCATTCAAATCAAATAACCTCACCCATAACCACCTTCCTAATCCAGTCTGACCGCTTATCCCCTGAGTCTCACATAACCTGTGAACTTCAAGTGTCCCACTCTGTTCACTTGACCCGATTGGACCTCTGTCCGTTGATCCAATGTCATCCCTGATTCCCCCTGACCCTCTGCCAAACTCCTGACCCTCCGCCTAACCCCTGGCCATCGGTCTAACCCCTGACCATCTGTCTAACTCCTCCCCATCTGACGAACCCCTGATCCTCCGCCTAAACACTGACATTCATTCTAAACCCTGACCATTTGCCTAATGCCGACCCTCTGTCCAAACCTGACCCAGCCTATTCCGTTACCCTCATATAACCTGTGACCTCGAAGCTGACCTTGGTTCTCCTGACACAGTGTGACCACTGCTCCCTCGACCCTGCGTCTCACCTTTAATATCACGGCCCTCGGCCTCACCCCTCACCCTCTACTCGGTCTTTCTGCTCCTACCCATACAGTAGCCTTAGACCCTCAGCCTATCTCCACCTCGGTCAATCCCATCACCAACCCAACCTGAGCAACACCCTTTGCTATCCCGACCCCAGACAATGTAGAAAGTGTGTGTGGGGACGGGAATGAGAAGTTAGATTGAGATGAGGAAGATGGGAGGATTCTCGATTGCAGCCTAAGCAGTAGAATTCCCTGGATATGGTCAACCGCCTCGTCCCCTGTTCCATTTCCTATGGATTCTCTGTGAATCTCATTCACTCCATTCCGGCTGTTTCAGCTCCTATAGGCTGCACCAGTTTAATGAGGACGGTTAATGTTATAGACACTGAGCCGCCATCTCACAGCAGTTGGGTGAGTTTATCATTGCTCCATCAGCCTGGCAGCTGAAGGATCAACGTACTAGTGATGGATGAACTTAGAGATGATCGGTCAGTTTATTGGAGCTGATTCAGTTTATGGACGCTGAGTGAGCTTTTTGTGTCTTAGGTGCTCTGTCACTTTAGTAGTGTTTTATTGTCTCACTGCATCTGTAAGTGTCTCTGCCAGTGAGACCACATCTGTCATACACCCCATCGCTGCCTTTGAATATTGGGAACTGTGTTCTGAGATTTGGGGATATTATTTTCACACCCAGTTAAACATAAGTTGCGAGGTGAGGAAAATAATAAGGGAGTGTTGACCTTGGTTAAGCTAATCCCTTTGCTCAGGTAATTAGCACCAGTCCCCCTGGATACACACTCACTCTGCCAACAGAAGGGCTCCAAGTGATATAAAAGGGGAAATGCATTCCAAAGTGTCATTGCTCACAGTCAGTGTGAACATCAGCACCGGCTCTAGCACAGACCAGGAGCTCCGGCCCACAATGCACTCGGGTTATTCACTGGCTCAGAGGATTGAATTTTTCCTCTATGATGTACAAGAAATTTACTATCCATTGCTCGTTGCTCTTGCAGTTCCTGGTAAGTCTCTGCACCCAGCATTGTTTCTGTCAGACAGGTATTATTTTATTCGTGTTCCTGTCAATGAGTGTCTCCTCTCTTCACTGTTACAGTTGTTCCTGGTAAGACTCTGTGTTCCGCAATTATTCCAGCAGCTATCATTCGCTGCATTATCTTACACCTCTTTAGTTCCCTACACTCAGCATTATTTTATCCTCCTGTGCTGCAAATATGCGTTGCCTGCTAGTTGTGTGCTGCCAATGTTGTTGCCGCTGAACAGCATCAGCCTGAATGTTGCCTGTGCGGTGCTCTGTGTGGAGACTTTCCGCTTGACTTTTCCAGGAGTGACGAATAGTGCTGTGCAAGGTATAGTGATCACTGAACAACTCGACGCCTGTCCTTATTTTGAAGGGAGATTCATTGCTGCAGCAGTTGAATATGGCTGGGAGTAGGAGACTACACAGAGGGAGTCCTGGAGCTCACCTACTTAGCCTCAAACAACCTAAATCACCTTCCTTTCGCAGTACTGCTGGTCAACACAGGGTCAAACGCGGCCTGAAGTCAAGGACAGTCACCACAATCTTATATCATGAATTGAGCATTTTACCCTGTTAGGCCCATGGCTGGAATGAGGGCTGCCATCCAGTGGCCTTACCTGAACACAGAGTGATCCTCGGTGCACAGGTTAGACTGTGTAAGTGGCGCCTGCTTTCACTGCCTGTCACACCTTCCATCACATTGTTGATGACTGAGATCGATACCGCTTTTCCCTTCTTTGTGTGTGTGCGTGTCTACAGGACATAACAGGCCAATTACCCACTTCTCCCAGAAGGTGCCTGTCATGTAGTTGTCCTACAGCAGGTTGGCTGCAGCTGCGGCTAATTCTGGGGCACAGGTCCTCAATGCTCTGGCTCTGATGCAGTCAGCCCCTGGGGCCTTTGCTGTGCACAGAGACTTCACACGTACCTTGATATTATCGAAGTGATACGAGTGTCTTCAGTCTGGCATCGGCGATTCAGAGGAATTGAGGAGGAGGCCGGGATGGATCATCCACTCAGACCTTCTGGCGAATATGGTTACAAATCTTGCAGCTGATTATTTTGTGCTGACAAGCTGTGCGCCCAGATCATTGAGAATGTGGATGTTTGCAGAGCCTCTTCCTCCGGTCTGAATATTATGTTCTTGATGGAACCAAGATTAGATGTTTCAGAAATGCGGAACTTTAATCTGATCGGTTGATTGAGGCTTCGCTTAGTTCTTCAAGTCGCATTGGGCACCGCTGTTTGGCTTCCTGCAATATTAATGTAGCTTTGCCATGTCCTTAACTCATTTTGAGGTGCGACTTGTGCTGATGGATTACCCCATCGCGGATATTAACAAACATTGACAGGTTTACATTATTTAAAATCAACACATTTCTGCAGATGATCGCGCTGTCATGGGCAGGGGCATTTGCAGCCATAATTGCGTACAACAAGGCATTTACATTATTCAACCATATTCTGTTAAACTGGTAACTCGTCCCAGATTGATGGTTAATTTACCTGCTTGTCTCCCTTCCTCACAGTTAACGTACTGACGATAGTGATCATTTCTCAAGGAAAGTGTGGTCTCTCGAAATGTATCACTTACTACCTTGTGGCCATGCAAGGGGCAGATCTACTGGTCGCTCTCTTCGATCTGATACTGAGGCATCTTCCAATTCGTTATACTATCGAGTTTATGTACCTGTTTGTTATTCCCGTGTGTAATATCCATGCTGTTCTGCTTTACGCAGTCACAGACTGTTCTGTCTGGTTCACTGTCACTTTTACATTCGATCGATTTGTGGCTATTTGTTGCAGTAGGTTGAGAGCAAAATATTGCACCACGAAAACTGCATCTGTGGTTCTAGGAACAGTGGGTTTGTTGAGCTGTTTGAAGAATGTGTTCTGGTATTTTATGTATACGGCTCAGTATTGGGGCATGAATTTCCCCTGGTTTTGTGTTGTGACTTCGAATGTTCAGAATTCTCGGACATGGGCAGCAATCGAGTTTCTTCATTACATTGTAACGCCGGGTGTCCCATTTTTCCTGATTCTAGTGCTCAACGCTTTAACGGTCAGGTATATTTTAGTGACAAGCAGAGGCCGCAGGAGACTCCGGGCTCACAGCACTGGGGACAGTCCCAGAGACCCAGAGATGGAGAGTCGGAGGAAATCCATCATTTTACTGTTCGTTATCTCAGGAAATTTCATCATGTTATGGGCTGTCCTCACGATGTTTTCCATATGGTGGCGATTGTTTGCTTTGGGGTACAGTTCTGTAAATCCGCCCCTTTATATTAGAGAAATAGGCTTCATGCTGCAGCTCCTGAGCTGCTGCACAAACACTAGTTTGTATGCAGTGACCCAGAATAAGTTCAGAGAGCAGCTGAAGGTTATGCTGAAATATCCCTTTACTCCGATTCTGAAACTCATTCAATGCTGAGCTGAACTGAATGATTTCACAACTAGAACACGCTCACTCCTCTTACTCTGCCCGAGCCAACTCTCCACAGCAGGTCCAGTGATAGTGATTAATTTAAAATTTCTGTGACACAGGGTGAGCCATCCTCAGGCACTGTCAGAGATATACTGTGAACTGGGAAAAAAAATCCGGCTACTGCCTAGATTAGATATTTGGCCATTAGAAAGTGTAGGGTGGGATGATTCTACCTGGACCCCCCACTTGAAAAGCACATATGTTAGCATCTCACACAAAGTACCAGATGACTGCACCCCACACCAATCAGGTAGTGGCTCCCATCACCCCCAGCACAAAGTCTCCATCCACAGAAAGACACAAAGTGATTCCTGTGGACCCAACACTCAACAACAAGCTGGAGCTCCACTTCGGAGCTCAATAATTCAAATAAAATTAATTCCATCCTGTCAGACTGATCATGTCCAGTAGAAACCTCGGCAGTGATGTAATTCACTGTCTATGTGGTATCAATTTGTATTCAGACATCAACATCACTTCACATGGGCCATAAAAGGCTTCCATCCCAATTCGACAATGACTGCCACAGCCTGGACTCGCATCTTCTGTCAGCGTTTTTGTCTCTTTGGATCGTTTGATCAAAGAATGAATTTAAAAAGGGTCAAATCCTCTTGTCAAACCCGTTTCACCGTCTTGGGATTAATGTGATACAACCCTACCCTCTGCTGGCCGCTCACCGCCACTACAGGCATTGCTCTTTGCCAGCCTCAGAGAAGTTCAGTTACTGCATGGCAACAACTGGAAACAGATTGTAGAACTATGAATATTGGACAATACTGTCAGGGATTGAAGTTTGCAGCAAGTTGCACAGTTCACTCGGGTGTTGAATTCGATCTTTACCAGCTGATCCTGTAGATGTACTCTCTCCTCATTCCCCATTGGAGGTATTGGCTGGAGATGTTATTTGGGGATTATTTCAGAAAGATAGGTGAACATTTTGTTCAGTTATCTGGAACTACTCCAGTTCTCAATGGGAGTAGATAAACGCTGCTGTACTCTGTAAATGCTCTGCAATTCATTATCAATGTTTAAACCGACACCTTGGATTTGATAAAGATTTTTGTTAAATATTTTTCCAAGATAATTTTCTCGGTTTCTCAAACAGATTGTTTGTCCAAGAAAAAAAAACATTGAAAACGCAAACAATAAATGGAAGATAATATATTTTGACATATTTACAGCCTGCATTCACATTTTTTCCGGGCTGGCATAGATATGAAGAGCTCTGCCATCTATTCCCATTTTGCAGCTCTTGGTCTGCACTCCTTTCGGACACAGAGAGAGGCCAGCTGAGTTGGAGTCCAAATGCACTAAGTCCACTCATGACCCTTATTTAACCGGCCAGCCACAAACAACAAAAAAGCTCCAACAAAATTGTCAAGGAAAGTTTTCCTTTCATAAATCTGTGTTGACAATTGTGAAAGTGGTGACGCTTCTCCAACGCACAATAGACACAGAGAGGCTAAAAGATATCTCAGTAATTTATGGAAGCAGTTAACATCGACAGGGCACACGGTGTGTAAAATGATTCTGCTCCAAAGGTGGAATGTGTTGCTGTTTTACAATGCCAATCACACACACACACACATACACACACATACACACACACGTAGACAGATACACACACTCACTTGCAGACACAGACATACACACACTCACCCAAATTCATACACATAGACTCAGCCTCACACACACAAACACATACAAACACATACACACACATACACACACACACACACACATGTATGGACACACATATACAGTGACACAGACAGCACAGATGGTTAATGTCAATATCAGTCTAGTCACTGGTTTATTAGAGGAATAAGAGAAGCAGAGTTGAAACTCCTTGTGTTTTTTTATTCTGAAATGCGACGACACAAATTCAAGAAAAACCTGAAGATTGAAAATCACCAACAAATTTAACTACACCCTCAACTTTGAAAAACAATAACAAATTCAACAAAATCAACATTGAAAAACACCGACAAGTTGAACAACAACCTCAACGTTGAAAAGCAACCAGTTCAACAACGCCAACATTGAATGACACCAACAATCCAACAACAACCTCAGCATTGAAAAACATCAATAAATTGAACAACGACAAAAACATTGAAAAACACCAGCAAATTCAACAAAAACCTCAAGATTGAAAATCCTCAACAAATTCAAAAACTACCTCAACATTGATTAACAACAACAAGGTCAACAACAACCTCAACCTTGAAAATCAGCAACAAGTTCAACAACATCGACATTGAGAAACAACAACAAATTCAACAACAACATCAAGATTGATAAACATCCTCAAAATTGAAAACATAAACTTTTTAAACAAGAACCTCAACATTGAAATAATCAACAATTTCAACCACAAACTCAACGTGAAATCACCACAACAAATTCAACAGCAACCTTAAAATTGAAAAACGCCAACACATTGAACAACAACATCAATATTGAAAAACAACTACAATTTAAACAACCTCAACATTGAAAACAACAATATTTTCAAACAGGAACATCAGTATTGAAAAAAACAACAATTTCAACAACAAACACAACGTGGAATAACTCCAACAAATTCAACAACTAAATCAACATTGAATAATACCAATTCAACAGCAACATTAACGTTGAAAAACACCAACAAATTGAACAACAACTTCAAGATTTAATAACACCAACAAATTCAACAAAAACGGTAACTTTGAAAACACCATCAAATTCAACAAGAACCTCATACATTCATAACACCAACAAATTCAACAACAACCTCTACATTGAAAACACCAACAATTTTAACATTGAATAACACCGACAAATTTAACAAGAACATCAACATTGGCAAACACCGACAAATTCAACAACCTCAAGATTCAAAACACCGACACATTCAACAACAACCTCAACATTCATAACAAAAACAGAATTACCTGGAAAAACTCAGCTGGTCTGGCAGCAACGGCGGAGAATGAAAGAGTTGACGTTTAGAGTCCTCATGACCCTTCAACAGAACTAAGTAAAAATAGGAAAGGGGTGAAATTTAAGGTGTGTGTGTCGGGGGGAGGGGGGGCGGGAGAAGTTGCGGGGGTGGGGTGGTTGTAGGGACAAGCAAGCATTGATAGGAGCAGATAATCAAAAGTTGTCACAGATAAAGGAACAAAGAGGTGTTGAAGGTGGTGATATTATCTAAGAGAATGTGCTAATTAAGAATGGATGGCAGGACACTCAAGATACAGCTCTAGTGGGGAGGGTGTAATGACTGACAAGGCATTACCGGTATAGATTTAAAAATAATGCAAATAGGTGGGAAAAGAAAAATCTATATAATTTATTGGAAAAAACCAAAAGGGGGTGGGAAGAAACGGAAAAGGGGTGGGGATGGACGAGAGAGTTCAAGAGCTAAAGTTGTTGAATTCAATATTCAGTCCGGAAGGCTGTAAAGTTCCTAGTCGTAAGATCAGGTGCTGTTCCTCCAGTTTGCGTTGGGCTTCACTGGAACAATGCAGCAAGCCAAGGACAGACATGTGGGCAAGAGAGCAGGGTGGAGTGTTAAAATGGCAAGCGACTGGGAGCTTTGGGTCTTTCTTGAGGACAGACCGCAGGTGTTTTGCAAAGCGGTCGCCCAGTTTAGGTTTGGTGTCTCCAATGTACAGGAGAATGCATTGAGAGCAACGAATGCAGTAGACTAAGTTAGGGGAAATGCAAGTGAAATGATGCTTCACATGAAAAGAGTGTTTGGGCCCTTGGGCGGTGAGGAGAGAGGAAGTGAAGGGGCAGGTGTTGCATCTTGTGCGTGGGCATGGGAAGGTGCCATAGGTGGGGGTTGGGGAGTAGGGGGTGATGGCGGAGTGGACCAGGGTGTCCCAGAGGGAATGATCACTACGGAATGTCGGCAGTGGGGGTGAAGGGAAGATATCATTGGTGTTGGCATCGTGCTGGAGTTGACGGAAATGGCGGAGGATGATCCTTTGAATGCGGATGCTGGTGGGGTGATAAAAGAGGACAAGAGGGTCCCTATCATGTTTCTGGTAGGGAGGAGACGGCGTGAGGGCGGATGCGCAGGAGATGGGCCGGACAGGGTTGATGGCCCTGTCAACCACCGTGGGTGGAAAACCTCGGCTAAGGAAGAAGGAGCACATGTCAGAGGAACTGTTTTTGATGCTAGCATCATCAGAACAGATGCGACGGAGGTGAAGGAACTGAGAGAATGGGATGGAGCCCTTACAGGAAGCGTGGTGTGAGGAACTGTAGTCAAGTTAGCCGTGGGAGTCGGTAGGCTTCTAATGAATATTGGTGGACAGTCTATCACCGGAAATTGAGACAGAGAGGTCAAGGAAGGGATGGGAAGTGTCAGAGATGGACCATGTGAAAATGATGGAGGGGTGGAGATTGGAAGCAAAATTTATAAATGTTTCCAGGTCCTGATGAGATCATGGAGCAGCACCGAAGTAATCATCGATGTACCGGAGAAAGAGATGTGGGCCGGAGTAGGATTGGAACAAGGAATGTTCCACATACCCCATAAAGTGCAGTTTAAGAATGTGCTGAACTATCCCTTTACTCAAATTCTTCGATGGTTTCGATGATTTGATGAAATTAATCAGTGAATGTTTCTACTTTTCTTCCATTTGATACCACTCTTCCATCGAGGCGGTGAGCTGCCTCTGTTGTGGCAGAGTGGGGACCAGCCCTGTCCCTATTGTAAAATGTGGGGCAGGGCATGTCCCTGTCACGGCAGAGGGGGCTGCCACCTATCGCCCTGGTGACAGAGGGGATGGTGGGTCCTGTGACCATGGTTAGATAGTTGGGAGGGCCCTGCGGCCATGTGGACAATGAGGCTCGTGGCTTTGCATTGGAAACGAAGAGGGAATGGAGCCTGGCACTGTGTTGTTAGTGAGGGGCAGGGCCTTTCGCTTAGGTGGGCAGAGCGAGGCATTCTCTCTGGCTCTTCTGACAGAGGGGTGAGGGTGGCGAGCGGAGTCTCTGACTGTGGTAACAGAATGGGGAGGGCGCTCCCTCTATGGGGACAGAGCCAATCTAGCAACTGTCATAATTTGCGTAGCCTCATCCCAATCCTGGCGTCCGCTGCCTCCCACTTGGGCCCTCACAAATTGGAACCTGGATGGATTGAGGGCGGGAGAGTGGGGACAATGCCACCGTCGGCCTGCAGAGAAATAAGAACAGGAAGAGGGTAAGTCAGACCAGATAGACTGGGCGAAGTTGCTTCAACTTCAGGTCACTGGGAAAAGTGAGATATAACAGGAAGATGGTGGAATGGGTTGTGTGAACCGCTGCATCACTGGGTGTTTATTATAAAAATAAATGTCACAATAAATTATTTCCAATATATTGTTTGTGTTTACAATATATTTTCTACAGAAAAATAATCAGTGTGAGGAATTGCGACAGCTATCTTGGGGGGAAAAAAGTAACTTTTAGCAAGATGCAATGTGTTGGGTTAAACATTGACAATATATTGCAGAGGAATTACAGAGCAGAGCAACATTTATCTACTTCTTTTCTGAATTTGATTAGTTTCTGATATCTGTAACGAATATACACATAGCAGCCTGGAATATTCACCATCTCCAGCCAATCTCTCCAATGGGGGATGAGGAGAGAATCCATGTACTGGGTCAGTTGGCAGAAGAGCGAATGCCCCACCCGAACTAACTGTGCAGTCTCTGCAAATTTCAATCCCTCACTGTATTGTTCAATATTCACACTTCATCAATCTGTTTCCAGATGCAGACATGCAGTTGCTGAACTTCTCTGAGTCTGTCAAAGAGCAATAGTGGCGGTGAGCTGCCAGCAGAGGTTGGACATGTATCCCTTTAATCGCAGGCGAGGCCTGTTGCTGTCTTGTCAGAAGGGGCGGAGCCTGTTACCTCATTGTTAGAGCGGGGGCGGAGCCTGCTGCTGGATTGTCAGAGCGGGGGTGGGGCCTGCTGCTCCATTCTCAGTGCGGGGGCGTGGCTTGTTGCTCCATACTCAGAATGGGGGCGCGGTCTGAAGTGTCAAATTCAGAGCGGGGGCGGGGCCTTTTCTATCTTTGTCAGGGCGGGTCGGGCTGCCATTGTGATGTCATGGTTGGGCGGGGCCTGTTACTGTGAGCGAGTGGGTGTGGATATGGGGTGGGTGCTCACCATTTGAAGCAGAGTGGACGAGATCCTCTCGGCCACGTGATCACAAATTGCCCCTCCCACTATGGTATCCATAGTAACCACGAAAGGAGTCCAATCAGAACGCTAACAAGTTGGGTTTGATGTCGCAGCAACATGGGAGGAGTGGTATCGGCGGGTAGGGGGAGATATACCATCTCCACCGGGAGGCAGGGTGTCCATTTCCCCCAGTGAGTAAGGAGGTATACATGCTGCATTGTGGGTGGGCGTTTATACCCAGTTCACCGGAGCCAGGAGGTAGATTGATGAGGTACATGCATCGTTAGAGGTAGACTAGATAGACGTGGGTAGAAGGTGATATGCCAGGCACTCTAGGCAAGGGCGAAGGAGGGCGGCTGTGTGCATTTTGAAGCTGATTCTTGGTAATGGAGAGATATTCCAGCCGCCCTGATGGAGCAGTGTGATATAGAAGGTACGAGAGGGGAGAGATTTACTCCATACTCCGACCTGGTGGAGAATAGGCCAGGTACACACGAGGAGCAGGGAGGAGCGATTCCTTTGGCAGACAGTGGAAGGAAGGTGAATATAGCAGGTACACAGGGGCAGGGGTAAATGTACCATCTACACCAGGGGAGGGCTTGTTATACCTCGGGGAGGGAGGGAGGTTTACGTTTACAGGGCAAAGTTGGGGTGAATATGCAAGTTGCCCCGGGGTAGGGTTTGTATGAGGTTGATGGGCGAAGACGGAGATATATGGACCTGTGCTGAATCTCTGTATTCCTTTCAGAGGCTGCAATAGTTTCAGGATCTGTTTCAGGCTCAGGGATCGCGTTTTAGATTTCAGAACCTATACTGGAATCACAGTCTATTTTACATTCAGGTCCTGATTTAGGTACATCCTTTTTTTTTAGATACATTCATATCAGGGTGTGTTATGCTGCCTTGCCGAGTTTTCCCCAGGATAAGCGGGACCTTTTGTGGTGAGCAGCTTGATCGATCTTAAATTATTTGTTTGATTAGATATGTGGAGAGTAGCTACTAAACAGAGTCACAGGAGCCAGCTGATGATCATTTAACAAATGAATGAAACATTTATTCAACAAGAAAAGATGAACCATATTGCAATACACCTTCACCCACAACTATACCTTTAAGATAACTATAAATTTATAAGGATAACACAAGTTATAAAAGCTATCTTGTTCTTTATTGTCCACAGTAAGTACTCAGCCCATGTAAACCTAAGGCGCCCTGTGGTCAGACAGACCAGACTCTAACCTCATGTGACAGATACTTTCTCCACCAGATGCTATGGTTCTCTCTTCAACTCCCTCCAGACAACCGTGAGACAACCATTCTCTCTGAATTTTGTCCTTTTGACTAGGGTTCCCAGTCTTCACTCTCCAATACCTCTCCTTGGAATCTTCTCCCAAATTGAGTTTTTTTTTACTTAGACAGATTCCACAAGGGTTGACGTCCAGGGTTTGGAACCATACTTCTGATGTTCCTCTTCCCTTGGTCATCTCATGCATTCAAGCTGTCTTCCAAGCACTCTCCCTCACAGGCACAAGTTAAACAGTACATCACTGCTTCACATGCCCATAGCAAAGATTTACAGACCTTCAGTTTTATCTTTTAAACTTGTTGCTTTTTGCAAGTTGTTCTCACTTTAAATCTGAAGCTTGGAGCGTTTCTCCATGTCCCTCACTCTTAACTGCGCTTAACATTACCTTTTCCCAAGTTCAACAACTTCCTTGGGCTATAAGGTCTCCTTTGGACTTTTGCTCATCCAATCACCCGGCTTTTGGGGATTTCACTTTAGCTTAAGACATTTTTGTTCTTCTGGGGAATCTGCAATTCCCTCTCCCGGTGCCCAGTCTCTCTGGGGTCCTGACTTCAACTGAACTTAAAACTCCTGTTTCTTTATATATGTATGTATATCTTTTGGAGAAAGCTGACTAGGTGGCTCCTTGTTGCTCGGCAACAGCATTGATTGTCTACTCTTGTGTCTTTACCTTTAACTTAGTGCAGCCATAAACTCCAGGTTTGAAATGGAAGCAGCATTTTAAAGTGAAACTAAACCTCCATTTAACCTCTCGATTTACAGAATTACATATCAAAATGAAACATTAAAGCTAAAACTCATCCTAACTCCCACAAATTCAAATATAAACTATTTAAACTATCTCTATTTCCTAACAGGGCGTATATTAGTTTTAATTTGTGTTTGTTTAAGTGCCGGTGCAAGTTTAAGTAGTTGTATTAAATTCATGTCCTGTAAGTGATTCAGTGGCTCTATAAGTTTCTGGATCTGTATTAATTGCATGGTCCATATCAGTTTCCTTATCTGTATTATTTTAGCGACACACTTGTGTCATCTGCTCTCTAGGTTTTAGCGCCTGCATTAGTCATAGACTCTGTGTTAGTTTTAAGGCATGTATTAACATCTTGGGCCGTGTTTTTTTTTCCTGGGGCTGGAGGAAGTTTAGGGTCTATGTAATAAAAGGCTCCTTAACAATTTCAGTGCCTGAAATTTGCAGACTCCAAACGACAACAGCACAGGAGAAGCCGGAAATTCTTACAGAAAACGAATGAAATTCAACCTTTCTCTGAACCACAAACTGGAGCTTAACTTCAAGAACCAGAGCACATCATTAAAGCAACAGATAAACAGGCAACATTTGAAGCCACGCAAATTTACATTACGCGCAATTAAGTGGAAAAATAAAAACTTATATCAAACGCTACATGTTCAATCGCACTTCTGCTTCTTCCACGCTATCCTTCAATTTATACCTTCCTTATGGCATGTGACCACTTCCCTTGAGGACATTAAAATTCTAATCTAAGGAAAAAGCAAACTCACATGCAGCTAGGTCAAGATAGTTGAGCGTAAAAGCAAAGTTTCGCCAAGAATCCCCTATTTCTCTCATCAACGCCTCAAATCATTGCCGCCTGATAACTCAGCCTTCTACAACTAATGTTCTGAGTGCAAAATTGTGTCCGGATGTTAAAGGCCGCTCTATAGCCTCTTCAGAATATACTGTGCATATAGATGAGAGAAACTATTTGATTTCAGCTTTACATGTAGCACGAGTGGCTTGTTACACCCAACTAAGAGGTTGTTTCCCAAGTGTGAAGCCCGGATGTAAAAGATGTCCGCTGGGTGAGACAATCGGACATTTTTCACAAAAACAAAAATTGCTGGAAAACTCAGCCGGCCAGACAGCCTCTCTAGAGGGAAAGACATGGTCAACGTTTCAAGTCCATCGGAACCTTCTGCAGAACGGTCATTTCCCAACTTTGCTCGGGCCTGGTTGCTTCTGATGCTGTAAGCAGGCTCTCCTCACCGCATTTACACACCTCTTTAGGCAGTTAACATTCAGTCTGAAATGAGAACAGCCTTGAGGTTAGCCTGTCCAATGGTCCCATAAACGTCTGTATCATAACACGCTTTCCCCATGCAACCTCTGCTTCCCTGAACTCATCGCCCGCTGCTTGTCTTTGCTTCTGCAACTCCAGGCCTCAAGAAATTCGTGATTTTTAAGATAACGATCGAGCGCCTTGCTTTATGTTGTGCTGACCATGAGCAGGTTTTTTTTCAGCTTGCATGACGCCGCATTCCTCCATGGATCCGGCTGCTGCACTAAGCGTTTATCTCTGAAGAGGGACCAAGAAGGATTTAAAATCCAGAGTGCGCCAGCCCGTGATTTGGAAATGTTGTTTCTGACAAGTTTGCTGACGTTGCTGAGTGGAAATGAAGACAGAATCTTATTTTTCCCGGTTACATGTGATGTTTTGAAAGCGGCTTCCTGACTGTTGTTGTGTGGATTATGGAAATATAGCGCAGAGCTTGGCTGCAGGAGCTCGGCGTCTGAAGCAGATGGACGACTTGAAACCCTTGCAAGTTCTTTGCGAGACATTGCGAGTGACAAAATGAGGCAAATAGCCGACGAAGAAACATCTTTACTTCTGGATATGGGGCAAAACTGACGCGGTTGAGCGATTTTCAAGAAGGATGATGCATCCCGTTTAATCCGATGGAAGGAAAATGTCTGAATTCTGCAGGCAAACTGGGCAACCGCTGCTTCAAACTGGAAATACCAGGGCATGTTGGAAACTCGCTGTCTCCCCCGTAGTACAGCGGCCGGTATCTCCTCGTTAGCATAGTGGTGAGTATCCCCATCTCTTACGCGGGAGACAGGGGTTCACTTCCCCCACGGGGAAACAAGTCCTTTTTCGAACTGTGTCCGGTGGAAGCCGTGATTACGCTTTTGAATCACAAATGGGTTTTCATTTACGCATGGAGATCGACTGACAGGGCACCGACTCACCAATTCGGACAGAGGGCAGGTTTGCAAATTTAAACCAGGGGCAAAGTTTCTGGAAAGGTCAGGTTATCGAAATCACCTGTGGGTAACGGCTCTTTCCCCCTTCCATCCTCTAGACGTCGCAGCGTTTAACCAATGTGACGCATCCCCATGTGTATCCAGGGCACTTTAATAAAACAACGTGCTTGGGCACAAGTCATACCAGACTTTGTGATAACCGGTCAGGCCGTCTGACTTCACAACCCGCCAACAATTGAAGATCCAGGGCTCACTGACGGTAACAAGTTCCAGGCAGGATCGCAGTTCCAGCTCGCCTGAGACCGGGGCTGTTGAAACATTAAGTAAGGCTGTGATGGACAGGTCGCCAACTGAAATGAACGGATTCCAAAACTGCATGCAAAACTCTAGCTGTGGCCTAACCAGCATTTTATCCAGCTCCAGCATAAACTCCCTGCTCTATTAATCTATGCTTCGGCCAACAAAGGCAAGTATCCCATCTGCCTTCTTAATCAGCTTATCTATCTGTCCCACTACCTTCAGGCACCGGTCGACATGCACACCAAGATCCCTTTGATCCTTAGTGCTTCCCAAGGAGCTACCAGTCATCGTGTATTCCCGGGCATTGTTTGTCCTGCCCAAGTGCATCATCTCATACCTATCTGGATTAAATTCCATTTGCCACTGATCAGCCCATCTGACCAGCCCGTCTATATCCTACTGTAATGTAAGGCTATCCTGCCAAATGTTTGCCACCCACCAACACTCGTGTCACCCGCGAACATACTGATCAACCCTCCTACATTCAAGTCTAAATCGTTTATATATACCACAAACAGCAAGGGGCCCAACACCGATTCCTGTGGACACCACTGGACACAGGCAATCAGTCACAAAAACACCCCTTGACCAACAAAATCTGCTTTCTGTCACTGAGCCAATGCTGGATCCAATTTCCCAAACTGCTTTGGACCCCATGGGCTCTTACCTGTGTTATCAGTCTCCCATGCGGGACCTTAACAGATGCCATGCTGAAGACCAAGTAGACTACATCAAATGCATTGCCCTCTAAAAACCTGGTCAATCATTCGAGACATTCAAGCAAACTGATCAGACATGAACTCTCCTTAACAAAATTATGCTGACTCTCCTTGATTAACCCCTGCCTGTCCTAGTGTAGTTTAATTATGTCCCTCAGAATTGTAACCATTGGTTTCCCCACATCTGAGGTTAGACTGACTGGCCTGTAGTTACCTGCTTTATCCATCCCCCCCCACCCCCCCACCGCTCCCCTTCTTGAATAAGGGTACCACACTGGCTGCCCTCCAGTCCATTGATACCTCCCCTGTGGCCAGAGGAGTATTGAAAATTATTGCCAGCGCCCCTGCTATCTCCTCCCTTGTCTCACTCAACAGCCTGGGATACATTTTATCGGGCCTGGAGATTTATGAATTTTTAAGCCTGCCAAACCACTTAGAATCTCGGCCCTTTCTATGCTAATTTCATCATTTATATCACAGCACTTTTGCCTGATTTCCATACCCATGTCGATCCTCTCGCTTGTGAACACCGACACAAAGTATTCACTTTGAACCCTACTTACATCTTCCGTCTCCACACACAAATTACCGCTATGGTCCTTAATGGGCCCTATTAATTCTCTATTTATCATCTTACTCTTAATGCACTTGCAAAATAACGTTGGTGATTCCTTTCTCTTACCAGCCAATGTTTTATCTTGCCCCATTTCTGCTCTTCTAATTTTCTTTTTAAGTACCCCGTCTTCATGCCCTATACTCCTCTAGGGCTTCCGCTGCTTTGCGCCCTTGTTATCTGTCATAAGCCTCTCATTATCTCTCTATCCAATCCTCTATATCCCTTGACATCCAGAGTTCCCTGTATTTGTCTCTCTCTCTCTCTCTCTCTGCCTCTTTCTCCCTCTCTCTCTCTCTGCCTCTTTCTCTCTCTGCCTCTTTCTTTTTCTCTCTCTGTCTCTTTCTCTCTCTCTGCCTCTTTCTTTCTCTCTCTCTGTCTCTTTCTTTCTCTCTCTCTGCCCCTTTCTTTCTCTCTCTATGTCTGTTTCTTTCTCTCTCTCTACCCCTTTCTCTCTCTGTCTCTTTCTTTCTCTCATTCTCTGTCTCTCTCTCTCTCTGCCCCTTTCTTTCTCTCTCTATGTCTGTTTCTTTCTCTCTCTCTACCCCTTTCTCTCTCTGTCTCTTTCTTTCTCTCATTCTCTGTCTCTCTCTCTCTCTCTGCCCCTTTCTTTCTCTCTCTCTGTCCCTTTCTTTCTCTCTCTCTCTCACTCTCTCTCTACCCCTTTCTCTCTCTCTCTCTGTCTCTTTCTTTCTCTCTCTCTGCCCCTTTCTTTCTCTCTCTGTCTCTCTCTCTCTCTCTCTACCCCTTTCTCTCTCTCTGCCCCTTTCTTTCTCTCTCTCTGTCTCTGTCTCTCTCTCTCTCTCTCTGTCTCTGTCTCTCTCTGCCCCTTTCTCTCTCTCTCTCTCTCTCTCTGCCCCTTTCTCCCTCTCTCTCTTTCTTTTTCCCCCCCACGCTCTTTTTTTTATTCCCCCCCACACACTTTTTTTTATTCCCCCCCACACTCTTTTTTTTTATCCCCCCCACACTCTTTTTTTTATTCCCCCCCCACACTCTTTTTTTTATTCCCCCCCACACTCTTTTTTTTTTATTCCCCCCCCACACTCTTTTTTTTATCCCCCCCCACACTTTTTTTTATTCCCCCCCACACTCTTTTTTTTATTCCCCCCCCCACACTCTTTTTTTTATTCCCCCCCCACACTCTTTTTTTTATTCCCCCCCACACTCTTTTTTTTATTCCCCCCCCCACACTCTTTTTTTTATTCCCCCCCCACACTCTTTTTTTTATTCCCCCCCCCACACTCTTTTTTTTATTCCCCCCCCCCACACTCTTTTTTTTATTCCCCCCCCACACTCTTTTTTTTATTCCCCCCCCACACTTTTTTTTTTATTCCCCCCCCACACTCTTTTTTTTATTCCCCCCCCACACTCTTTTTTTTTTATTCCCCCCCACACACTTTTTTTTATTCCCCCCCCACACTCTTTTTTTTTTATTCCCCCCCCACACTCTTTTTTTTATTCCCCCCCCACACTCTTTTTTTTTTATTCCCCCCCACACACTTTTTTTTATTCCCCCCCACACTCTTTTTTTTTTATCCCCCCCACACTCTTTTTTTTATTCCCCCCCCACACTCTTTTTTTTATTCCCCCCCCACACTCTTTTTTTTTTATTCCCCCCCCACACTCTTTTTTTTATCCCCCCCCACACTTTTTTTTATTCCCCCCCACACTCTTTTTTTTATTCCCCCCCCCACACTCTTTTTTTTATTCCCCCCCCCACACTCTTTTTTTTATTCCCCCCCCCACACTCTTTTTTTTATTCCCCCCCCCACACTCTTTTTTTTATTCCCCCCCCCACACTCTTTTTTTTATTCCCCCCCCCACACTCTTTTTTTTATTCCCCCCCCCACACTCTTTTTTTTATTCCCCCCCCCACACTCTTTTTTTTATTCCCCCCCCCACACTCTTTTTTTTATTCCCCCCCCCACACTCTTTTTTTAAAAACTCCCCCCAACGCTCTTTTTTCTTTCCCCCCCACGCTCTTTTTTCTTTCCCCCCCACGCTCTTTTTTTTTTTATACCCCCCCACCACGCTTTTTTTTTTATCCAACCCCCCACGCTCATTTCCCCCCCCCCCACACTCTTTCCCCCCCCCCCAAACGCTCTTTCTTTCCCCCCCTGTAATTTTCCACCCCCCGGCTCTAATCATTGTCCTGACACTAAAGATCCTCAAACCCATACTGACCCTGAAACTAATACACGGTCTGGAATTAATACTGACCCTGAAACTAATACACGGTCTGGAATTAATACTGACCCTGAAACTAATACACGGTCTGGAATTAATACTGACCCTGAAACTAATACACGGTCTGGAATTAATACAGACCCTGAAACTAATACACGGTCTGGAATTAATACTGACCCTGAAACTAATACACGGTCTGGAATTAATACAGACCCTGAAACTAATACACGGTCTGGAATTAATACTGACCCTGAAACTAATACACGGTCTGGAATTAATACAGACCCTGAAACTAATACACGGTCTGGAATTAATACAGACCCTGAAACTAATACACGGTCTGGAATTAATACTGACCCTGAAACTAATACACGGTCTGGAATTAATACTGACCCTGAAACTAATACACGGTCTGGAATTAATACAGACCCTGAAACAATTACTGAGCCAAAAAATGAATCTGCTCCCTGAAATTACAATGACACAAGGGCAAATACAGACCTTGAAATTTATTCAATCACTGAAACTAACAGAATCCCTCAAATCCAATATTAAACACTGAAACCCACACGGGCCGTGAAATAAATATTCATAGAGGCCATTAAAGTAATACAGACACGATGGGCATGATGCCTCTCCCGCCGATGTATGAATTGTTGGGTGTGAGCTAACAGAGGCCAGCGGAGGCCTGAGGCCTAACAGAAGCCGGGGGCCCTTATGTCTTGGTTAAGGTTGTGCTGAACAGTTTCTTTGTGCCAGAGGCTGATCCTCCTTGGGCGGTAATAAATCAAAAGCAGAAACAAATCCACCCAGCGACAACTGAATCCCCCCCAAACTGATCAAAACCATCAAACAAAGACAGGCCCCCAATCTAATAGAGACCCTGAAAATAATGCAGAATTGATACCGTTAAAGGATAATGATCCAGGCCGTGAATCGAATGCAGACCCTGTGAGTGTTACAGGCCCTGAAACTATCACTGAGTAAGAGTGAGCAGAGATAAGAGAGGCAGGAAGAGGTGGAGGGATTGAACTCGATGGGATTAGATTGGGCTCTCTGCAGCACCGTGTCTCAACCTGGATCCCCCTGAGTAAAACCCCCATTCCCCAAACCCCCCCCACCCACCGACACTGAACCCAATCGTCGGTGTGAAAATTCCACACGTCCTTTCTCCGGGTATAAGAATGAGCGACAAAGGCACGGACACATTTTTATTATTTTTCTCTCCGGTTACAGCTCTTGTCCGAGGATTCCTCGCGGCAAATCGATTCTCTCTCTGCATCGTCCGAGCTGCAGCTGCCAAATCCATTCTCCTTGGGGGGGAGAGGGAAAGAGAGAGAGAAATGGAAATTGATTAAAATAAAGCACAGAATTTTAAAACACAAGACACAGCAAGATCCCAGGGCTCTTCTCACTCGCTCACAACCACAATCTCAATCAAAAGAGGGAGGTGGGCGTGTGGGGCCTTTACTCTGAGGCTGGGGCTGTGACTAAACACTGGAGACCACCCCAGTGCCTCCCCTGTCCCCCCAACTCCCAGAGGCTGCGTCTCTCCCTCTGTCTTTAACCTGCGAGCTCCAGCTGTTTTACTGCCTCATTGTAAAAACCACACAAACACTGATCATTCCCCTCTCGCCGTCCCTCTCCCATTCACTGTCCTCACCCCCTCTACCTGCTCACTCCAGGGCTGCTGCTGTTTGCACACTAAATATTCACATTGCACTTTCCGATTCTAACACTGTCACCTCTCTCCCTCTGTCTCTCTCCCCCTCCCTCTGTACCTATCTAGCCTCCTCTCTATCTCTGCTCATCTTTACCTCTCTAATCTGTCGCTATCTCTCTTCCTTTTCTTTACCTCAGGATCAATCTTGACTGAAATGCGCTCAGAAAAGCTTCTTTCTGACCATTTGAAATAATGATGCACTGTGGCCATGTTTTATATTTATCCAGGATTTACTGAGAGAAATGACAGGGGGGGCGGCGGGAAATGGGAGCAATCCTCAATCAGCCCGTCACTGAACTGAATTCAGGGGGAGGGCAGCCACAGGGTTGCAGTGCAGGACAGGCTGCAGGTTGGACACGCACAGCAAGATCCCACAAGCAAGGTGATATTAGCCAGGTATCCTTCCGCCACCCCCTATTCCCAGAAAATCTTCCTCTTTAAAACTGGGCCCGGGGTTGGGAACTAATTGATTTACAAAATATATGAAAACTTCAGAGAAATCAGTGATGGGGATTCAAGCCCCCAACCTCCCTCCCCCCCAGTCCAATTCATCATCTGGCCTTCCACACAGGAAATAGAACAATAAATAAACAACATAAAACTAACAGGCCTTTACGCAGCCTCACATTTAGAAATTCAATTCCAGGACCTCCGAAAGTCAACACATCAATGTTTACAATTGCAGCGCACAGCAGGATCCCACAAACAGCCCCACGAGGGACATGGACTGGACAAACCCCAGATCCTGTCTGTCTCTCTCCCTCATGACCGTCCCCTCCCACCATCTGTTAACCTCCCCACTCAATAGTTCCCTCAATCTTTCCTCTTTCCCACCTCTCTCTCTCCCTCCCTCCCTCTCTCCCTCTCTCTCTCTCTCTGTTTCTCCCATGCCAGAATATAGAGGCAGAGAGAGAGAAAACCACAGTCAGGGCCTCAATAAACTCAATTCAAAATGATTAAAATAAAGCAAACATTACTGAAACAAAAAAGACACAGCAAGATCCCAGGGCTCTTCTCACTCACTTACATCCACAATCTCGGAGGGGCGGTGGAGTGGGGGTAGAGGCATCATTTAGTAAACACACCCCCTGTTAGTAAACACAGACAATGGGAACAGATTTGAAATGAGATGACGGTGTAAATGCCTCGTGACCAGCCCTCTCCCTCTGTGTGTAACCTGCCAGCTCCAGCTGTTTTACTGCCTGATTGTAACCTCCCCATGATCTCACCCTCTTTCCCTTTAACCCTCCCGTGATCTCATTCCCTGTCCCTTTAACCTCCCCGTGATCTCACCCTCTGTCCCTATAACATCCCCGTGATCTCACTCTCTGTCCCTTTAACCTTCCCGTGATCTCACTCTCTATCCCTTTAACTCCCCGTGATCTCACTGTCTGTCCCTTTAACCTCCCCGTGATCTCACTCTCTGTCCCTTTAACCTTCCCGTGATCTCACTCTCTGTCCATTTAACATCCCCGTGATCTCACTCTCTGTTCCTTTAACCTCACCGTGATCTCACTCTGTGTACGTTTAACCTCCCCGTCATCTAACACTCTGGCCCTTTAACCGCCCAGTGATCTCACTCTCTGTCTCTTTAACCTCCCCATGTTCTCAATCTCTGGCCTTTTAACCTCCCCTTAACTCACTCTCTGTCCCTTTAACCTCCCCGTGATCGCAATCTCTGTCCCTTTAACAGTCCCTGTTCTCACTTTCTGTCCTTTTGACTGTCCCCGATCTCAATCTCTGTCCCTATAACATCCCCGTGATCTCAGGGGGAGGGCAGCCACAGGGTTGCAGTGCAGGACAGGCTGCAATTTGGACACGCACAGCAAGATCCCACAAGCAAGGTGATGTTAGCCAGGTATCCTTCCGCCACCCCCTATTCCCAGAAAATCTTCCTCTTTAAAACTGGGCCCGGGGTTGGGAACTAATTGATTTACAAATTATATGAAAACTTCAGAGAAATCAGTGACGGGGATTCAAGCCCCCAACCTCCCTCCCCCCCAGTCCAATTCATCATCTGGCCTTCCACACAGGAAATAGAACAATAAATAAACAACATAAAACTAACAGGCCTTTACGCAGCCTCACATTTAGAAATTCAATTACAGGACCTCCGAAAGTCAACACATCAATGTTTACAATTGCAGCGCACAGCAGGATCCCACAAACAGCCCCATGAGGGACATGGACTGGACAAACCCCAGATCCTGTCTGTCTGTCTCTCCCTCATAACCGTCGCCTCCCACCATCTGTTAACCTCCCCACTCAATAGTTCCCTCAATCTTTCCTCTTTCCCTCCTCTCTCTCTCCCTCCCTCCCTCTCTCCCTCTCTCTCTCTCTCTGTTTCTCCCATGCCAGAATATAGAGGCAGAGAGAGAGAAAACCACAGTCAGGGCCTCAATAAACTCAATTCAAAATGATTAAAATAAAGCAAACATTACTGAAACAAAAAAGACACAGCAAGATCCCAGGGCTCTTCTAACTCACTTACATCCACAATCTCGGAGGGGCGGTGGAGTGGGGGTAGAGGCATCATTTAGTAAACACACCCCCTGTTAGTAAACACAGACAATGGGAACAGATTTGAAATGAGATGACGGTGTAAATGCCTCGTGACCAGCCCTCTCCCTCTGTGTGTAACCTGCGAGCTCCAGCTGTTTTACTGCCTGATTGTACATAACACAGAAACACTGATCATCCCCACCTCACCGTCCCTCTCCCATTCACTGTCCTCACCCCCTCTACCTGCTCACTCCAGGGCTGCTGCTGTTTGCACACTAAATATTCACATTGCACTTTCCGATTCTAACACTGTCCACCTCTCCCTCTCCCTCTGTCTCTCTCCCCCTCCCTCTGTACCTATCCAGCCCACCCCATCCCTGCTCATCTTTCCCTCTCTCTCTCTCTCTCTCTCTCCCGCTTGATAATCTGTCGCTATCTCTGTTCTTTTCCCCTTCCTCAGGATGGAACTTGATTGAAAAACACTCTGAAAAGTCTCTGTCTGACCATTTGAAATAATGATGCACTGTGGCCATGTTTTACATTTATCGATGATTTACGGAGAGAAATGGGGGTGGGGGGGTGGTGCGAAATGGGAACAATCCTCAATCAGCCCGTCAGTAAACTGAACTCGGGGAGGGTAACCATGGTTGCAGTGCAGGCCAGACAAGCACAGCAAGATCCCACAAGCCAGGTGATGTTAGCCAGGTATCCTTCCTTCCCTCACCCCCAGAAAAGTCTAATCTACCTCTTTTAAACTGGGGTCGGCTGGGTGGAACTGATTGTATTGCAACTTTTTGAAGGCTTGAGAGAAATCACTGGAATTAAACACCCCACTCCCCACCCCTGTCCAATTCCTCATCTGGCCTTCAACACAGGGAATTATAACAATAAACAAACAATATCAAACTAACAAGCACAGCCTCACATTTAGACATTCCATTCAAGAAGCTCAAACATTCGAAAATCAATGTTTACAATTGCAGTGCACAGCAGGATCCCACAAACAGCCCCACGAGGGATATAACCATAAGACATAGGAGCAGAAATTAGGCCATTTGGCCCATCGAGTCTGCTCCGCCATTCAATCATGGCTGATAAGTTTCTCAACCCCATTCTCCCGCCTTCTCCCCATAATCTTTGATCCCCTTATCAATCAAGAACCTATCTATCTCTGTCTTAAATACATTCAATGACCTGGCCGCAACAGCCTTCTGTGGCAACGAATTCCATAGATTCACCACTCTCTAGCTAAAGAATTTTCTCCTCATCTCTGTTCTAAAAGGTTTTCCCTTTACTCTGAGGCTGTGTCCTCGGGTCCTGGTCTCTCCTGCTAATGGAAACATCTTCCCCACGTCCACTCTATCCAGGCCTTTCAGTATTCTGTGAGTTTCAATCAGATCCCCCCTCATCCTTCTAAACACCATCGAGTATAGACCCAGAGTCCTCAAACATTCCTCATATGTTAAGCCTTTCATTCCTGGTATCGTTCTCGTGAACCTCCTCTGGACCCTCTCCAGGGCCAGCACATCCTTCCTGAGATACGGGGCCCAAAATTGCTCCCAATATTCTAAATGTGGTCTGACCAGAACCTTATAAAGCCTCTGCAGCAAATTCCCTGCTTTTATATTCTAGTACTCTCGAAATAAATGCCAACATTGCATTTGCCTTCCTAACTACCGACTCAACCTGCAAGTTAACCTTAAGAGAATCCTGGACTCGGACTCCCAAGTCCCTTTGCGCTCCAGATTTCTGAATTCTCTCCCCATTTAGAACATAGTCTATGCCTCTATTCTTGCTACCAAAGTGCATGACCTCACACTTCCCCACGTCCAACCAGGCTGCAGGTTGGATACGCACAGCAAGATCCCACAAGCAAGGTGATGTTAGCCAGGTATCCTTCCCCCACCCCCTATTCCCAGAAAATCTTCCTCTTTAAAACTGGGCCCGGGGTTGGGAACAAATTGCTTTACAAAATATATGAAAACTTCAGAGAAATCAGTGTTGGGAATTCATCACAGGAAATAGAGCAATAAATAAGCAACATAAAAATAACAGGCCTTTACGCAGCCTCACATTTAGAAATTCAATTCCAGGACCTCCGAAAGTAAACACATCAATGTTTACAATTGCAGCGCACAGCAGGATCCCACAAACAGCCCCCCGAGGGACATGGACCGGACAAACCCCAGATGCTGTCTGTCTCTCCCTCATAACCGTCCCCTCCCACCATCTGTTAACCTCCCCACTCAATAGTTCCCTCAATCTTTCCTCTTTCCCTCCTCTCTCTCTCTCTCTGTTTCTCTCTCTCTCTCTCTCTCTCTCTGTTTCTCCCATGCCAGAATATGGAGAGGCAGAGAGAGAGACAAATCCACAGTCAGGGCCTCAATAAACTCCAATTCAAAATGGTTCCCGCACATTTCATTCAAGCCTCAATTCATCGCAGTGTCTAAAACAGCAGCATTATTCGGGGAAACAGCCTCACTTGAACAAGTTTCACTTCAGGCCCTCCCGCCTGCTTCACCAGTCGGGGAATTAATTTTCAAAGTGTGCTCCCTGGTGGTCATTTGGGAAAACCTGTTTGGTATTTGCGCACAGAAAAATCCCACACACTGCAGTGTGCTCACAGTCAGATCAGATTGGTTTAGACTGAGAATTGATGGAAAAGGAAAGGGCAGAGAAATATCTTGAAACAAACTGGCACAGATTGGCCCCTCAGTGACACAGTTTCTTTTCACTAATCCAAACTTCTGGGAGGCTGGGAGTGAGGGTCTTTTCTCCAGAGGCTGGGAGCTGGGCAGTGACTGCACGCCGGAGACCCCCAGATCCTCGTCTCTCCCCTCCCTGTCCCTCTCTCTCCCTGTTTCCCTCCCTCTCCCCTTTCTCTCTCCCTCCCTCCCTGATAACTCACAATCGAGAGAGAGAGAGAGAGAGAGAGAGACAGCAGGAAAACGCACAATCACATCCTCAATCAAATGAATTCAAGAGGCTGCTGCGCATTTTGTTTCACCGTCACATTCATGGCCTGAAACACGGGCCTTTATTGGGGAGTTCAGCCAATGCACAGACCCTCCCGAGGGGCCTGAATAGAGGCCGTGAATTGGGCCTAGTCGCAGAGGCTGCATTAAAGCTCAGGGACAGGAAGAGGCCCCAGTCTAACAGAACATTCCTCTCCCTCCACAGCTCAGCCCAAACCTCACAGGCAGGGCTGGAAGGAGTGAGAAGGAAATGGGACCCACTCCCCCTTAACCCCCCCCAATTCAAATATCGACAAATCACATTATGACTTTCCTGTCAGTTTACTACAAGGTGAAGCAGAGAAAGAAATGTCTGGAAAGAGAGAGGGAGAGAGAAAGCTGGAGTAACAGAGACAGGGAAATGCCACCCCCTCCCCCAGCAACGTCGTGTGTTCCCTGTTGCAGTTTAGGAAAAGCTGCAGGCCGTTTCTGCACAGGGGGATCCCACAGGGAGCAATGTAATGCTATCCGGATGGGAACAGGGAGACACATTTCCTTCCCCAGCCTCATGCCTGCTGTAACCCTCCCTCTTCCCCCTCTCCCCCCACCCCGGGCACCATGTGTGCTCTGAGTCCGGACACATCCCCAGAAAGGCCTAAACTCCTTCTCTTCAAACCGGGAACAAGCTGCTGCTTCCTGGGGGAGACTTTTTGAAATCTCCATCCCAGCATCGATTTTTACAAACCAGGCGTCCCCGGGAGGGTGTGACTGAGGCTTTTCTGCAGAGACTGGGAGCTGGGCACTGACTCCACACTGGAGACCCTCCCCTAACCCCCCCCAGACCCTGTGTCTCTTCCTCACCCCCAACCCCCTGCCTCTGTTTCACTGTCTTTTCCTGTTTCCCTCAATCTCCCCCCTCTCTCTCTGTTGTAACGTAGGGACACATCCTAGAGAGACTGAATTCAAATGACTGTTCCACCTCCCAATTCATCGCCCTGCCTAAAACACCAGCATTATTCAGGAATTAGCACAAACTTTTACACACTCTCACAGTTAGGACTTGGTAAAGGGATCCTGAGGGACAGGAAATGAGTCCAATCAGCACATTTTTAATAAATTAACTGGTTGTGGCACAGTATAAAACACTGCAGGGAATTTGGGCACAGCAAGATCCCACAGGGTGCAGTCAGCTCTGCTCAGCACTTTTTAAATGGGGCAATATTTACACAGAGAGAGAGAGGCAGCAAGTTGGAGAAGGACTAAGACAGTGAAGACCCCCGACCCCTTCAGAACCTCAGAAAGACTGAGCGCTTTGCAGTGAATGAATGAATGTTTAAAATGCTCTCATTGTTAGTGAGTCACTTGCTTCACTGTCCCTGGAATCATTTCCACAATTCAGCCTTTTCTAAAAGATGTGACTGGGAGCTGGGCAGAGTCTAAACATTGGAGACCCCCAGATCCTGTGTCTATTCACACCCCCTCCTCTTGTTTTGCAATCTCAGCCCCTCTGTTTCACCTCACTCACTCCCCCCTTACTCTCTCTCTCTCTCTTCCCCCATTGGAGAGACCGAGGGGGAGAGAGGAGACTGAGAATTTGACAGTCAGAGATCGGTGAAGTGAATTAAATTGGCTGCCGGGCCTTTACCTTTCACCGTGACGTGAATTGCTCTCAGACACGGGCCCTGTGCTCTTGGTGAATTAGACCCGGGTACAAGTTCCGGCCATTTTAATTCCCCGCCCCTGTGAGTGCTGGATAGAAAGGGCACTCTGTAAAGTTCCTGTCTCACCATCGACAAAAATCCACACCACACTGGCCATCTTTTACATTTATAGTTCCACAATCACATCCCCCAGTCAATCAAATAGTTACTAGAGTTGCAACTAAGACAATTTGCACAGCAGGATCCCACGAGCGGTCCCACAATGGAGGGGGAGACCCCCAGACCCTGTGTCTCCTTCCCCTGCCCCCGAGGCCCCAACATCCCCACCCCCTCTCTGTCGAAGTCTCCCTCATTCTGTTCCTCTTTCTCTCTCTCTGCCCCCATCACTCCGCCCTCTGCACCCACCTCTCTCTCTGCCCCCATGTGTACACAGCAAGATCCCACTCCCCACCTGCTCATGACCGGTTAAAAATGTATTGGCTGAGGATAGCGGGACAGTGAGTGGGGAATGGGCCTCACCCCCTCTCTCTCTCCCCCTCCAACACCCTCCCCCACCCCCAATTAAAGTAACGACAAATCACATTGGTGTTTTTATACATTTTATTGAAAGATGAATTATGGACAGAATTGGCTGGAGAGAGAGAGGGAGAGAGGGAACAAGCTGGAGAGACAGAGACTGGGGGCTGCTCTCTCCCCACCCTCACCACCAGCCCGCACCCTCAGATCTACATTAAACTCAATTGAAATGGCTGCTGCCGCTTGCATTTAACCCAGGAAAGCCCGTGGCCCGGCCTGTCTAACACACACCGACATGACTCTGGGGGGTGAGAAGAAGCCTTCGCACAGGCTCCAGGTACTCATTTCAGGCCCTCTCCCTCTCCCTCTCTCTCTCTCTCTGTGTGTCCGACTGCTTCACCCTCCATGAACCCATTTCTATCAAGTGTGGTCACTGATGCAGTTCAGGAAAGGCTGGCGGCCTCTTTGTTTCATTTTTTTACACAGCAGGATCCCATGACTTTCCCAATCTCCACACCTGCTGTGAAAGCCTCTCTCTCCCCGTCTTCCCCATGGGAATTCCCCAGTCTGGGGGCCATCCCCTCAGTTCTCTCCCTCCCCACCACCACAACCCCCTGAAAGGGCTGAAACTCAAACTGGGGAGCAGCTGGATTCTCTCAGGAGACATTTTCAAATCACTGCCTCGGGATTTCAGTTGGGGTCAAATCCCACTTTCTGGAAGGCCCTGACTGGGAGCTGGGCAGTGACTGCACACGAGGAGCCCTCTCTCTCTCCCCCCGGACCCAGTGTCTTCTCACCGACCCACACCATCTCCGCTCTGTTTTGTTATCTCTCCCCCTCTTTCCCCTGACCTCTCCTTTCTCTCTCTCTCATGTGGGGAAAGGCCACAGGCCCCTGTGGGCACAGCAAGATCAGGAGGATGGAGAGAGAGAGAGAAATCCACACACAGAAGCTGCGTAAACTGTATTAAAATGGTTCCCGCTGTCCCACCCATCAGTCTCCAGAAGGTGCTAAACTCACTGTCTTATTTTGGAATTATAACAAGCTTCTAAACAGCTTCAGATTTCAGATTTTCAATCTCCTGTTTGTCACACACCAAAGGGTTAATGTGTTTGTGACTAATCGCAAGGCCGGGATATTTTAACCCCAGGCTTTCAAAATCCAGCACCCCATCATCTAACAGAAACCGCTTCATCGATGAACCAAAAACCAGGGTCCCTCCCAGATTAAAATTAAACCTCGGGGTCATAAAGAGACACAACTCACGTGGGTGGGTGGGGGGTGTGGAACAGGCCTGAGTCCATCCATCCAAGCTGGGGAACAGCTCCTGCCCATGGATTCATAGTCACATTGCAGTCTTCAAACTCCAAATTCCTGGGGAAAAGAGAGAGGGAAAAGAATTGTCTAAAACACAAAGCAAGAACATTTCTAAACAAAATAGCACAGCAAGAGCCCAGGATTAAACACCCCCCTCCTCCCCTCCCCTCCCCTTCACAATTACACAATCTCTTAGCAACATCCAAATACAAAAATATCTCAGTTATAAACCAGAGGCTAAAACAGATTGAGAGACCTTTCCCATCCCCTGTGTTTCTCTCTGTATCTCTCTTCCTATCTCACTCACATCTCTGTCCCCCTCAATCTCTCTCTATCTCTCTTTGTCTCTCAGAGATGAAAATTAAACCTCGATTGGGGAAATAAACAGACACAACTCATGTGGGTGAAGCCTGTGGACCAGGCCTCAGACTATCCCTCTCTGGAAGAAGCTCCTTGTCATTGTCCCAGACTTTCCCTGTATGGATCCTCACCTTCCAGTTTTCAGAATACAAATTTCTCAGGAGAAAAAGAGATAAAATTGGTTAAAAAGACAAAAGCAAGGACACTTAACTGCATAAATTGAATTAAAATGGTTCCCTTTGTCACCCCATCAGTCTCCAGAAGGTGCTAAACTCCCTGTTTCAGTTTGGGAAGGGGCTGCACATTCCTTTGGGACACTTTTTAAAATTACCATCCCAGGATTTAATTTAAAATCTCATTCTATCTCAGAGGATGTGAGTGGAGGTGGCTTGTGACTACACACTGGAGACCATCAGACCCTGTCTCTCTTTCCCACACCCCCTCCTGTTTTTACACCTCCACTCGCGTTGGCTTCCCTCTCTCTCTGTTTCAATCACTCCCTCCCTTTTCTCTCTCTGCTCCCGTCTCTCACATTCAGGGTAAAGATGGATGCTCCTATCTAGGCCCTTGTCCCTGTCCTCTCTTTCTCCATCCCTCTTTCTCGCTCGTTCTCTCTGTCCATCTTTCTATTTTCCTTTCCTCTGTCTCATGTGCTCTGCATTGAAATGAGAGATGAAATGTTCCTGTCTCCCCATTTAAAATAATGACAAATCACATTGCTGTTTCTGGTCAGTTTTTGTTGATTAAATTTTAAAATGGGCACAACGAGAGCTGGAGAAAGAGAGAGAGAGAGAGAAAAGCTGGAGGGAGAAAGACACAGAAAATCACACAGGTAAAACTAAAGTCAGAATGTCAGTAAACTGAACAGTAATGGCCCCTGTGAATCTGATTGAACAGATTCCACTTCATCGCACTGTCTCCCCACCTGTCTTATTTTGCAATTATAACAAGCTTTTAAACAGCTTCAGATTTCAGATTTTTAATCTCCTCTTTGTCACACACCAAAGGGTTAATGTGTTTGTGACTAATCGCAAGTCCGGGATATTATAACCCCAGGGTTTCAAAATCCAGCACCCCATCCTCTAACAGAAACCGCTTCATCGATGCACCAAAAACCAGGGTCCCTCCCAGATTAAAATTAAACCTCGGGGTCATAAAGAGACACAACTCACGTGGGTGGGTGGGGGGTGTGGAACAGGCCTGAGACCATCCATCCAAGCTGGGGAAAAGCTCCTGCCCATGGATTCAAAGTCACATTGCAGTCTTCAAACTCCAAATTCCTGGGGAAAAGAGAGAGGGAAAAGAATGGACTAAAACACAAAGCAAGATCATTTCTAAACAAAATAGCACAGCAAGAGCCCAGGATTCCACCCCCACACCCACCCCCTCCCCTTCAAAGCTACACAACCTCTTAGCAACATCCAAATACCAAAATATCCCAGTTATAAACCAGAGGCGAAAACAGATTGAGGACCTTTCCCATCCCCTGTGTTTTTCTCTGTATCTCTCTTCTTATCTCACTCACATCTCTGTCCCCCTCACTAACTTACTCTCACTCTGTGTCTCAGAGATGGAAATTAAACCTCGATTGGGGTAAGAAACAGACACAACTCACGTGGGTGAAGCCTGTGGACCAGGCCTCAGTCTATCCCCCTCCCTCCGCACCTTCTTCTCTCTCTGACCCCATCACCCCTCCCTCCGCACTCTCCTTTCCCTCAACTTTTATTTTGAAAGTGTTGTCACTGTTGTGGGGGGCAAGGAACAGGGCGGGGGGGGGGGGGGTGGGGTGGGGCGGTAGAGACCATGTGTACACAGCAAGATCCCACTCCCCTCCTGCTCATGACCAGTTAAAAATGTATTGGCTGAGGATTGCGGGACAGTGAGAGGGGAATGGGCCTCACCCCCTCTCTCTCCCCCCCTCCCAACACCCTCCCCCAACCCAATTAAAGTAACGACAAATCACATTGAGAGGGAACAAGCTGGAGAGGCAGAGACTGGGGGCTGTTCTCTCCCCACCCTCACCACACCACACTGGCCATGTTTTACATTTATAGTTCCCCCTGTCCACCCATCAGTCTCCAGAAGGTGCTAAACTCCCTGTCTTATTTTGGAATTATAACAAGCTTTTAAACAGCCTCAGGTTTCAGATTTTTAATCTCCTCTTTGCCACACACAAAAGGGTTAATGTGTTTCTGACTAATCGCGAGGCCGGGATATTTTAACCCCAGGGTTTCAAAATCCAGCACCCCATCATCTAACAGAAACCGCTTCATCGATGAACCAAAAACCAGGGTCCCTCCCAGATTAAAATTATAACTAGGGGTCATAAAGAGACACAACTCACGTGGGTGGGTGGGGAGTGTGGAACAGGCCTGAGTCCATCCATCCAAGCTGGGGAAAAGCTCCTGCCCATGGATTCATAGTCACATTGCAGTCTTCAAACTCCAAATTCCTGGGGAAAAGAGAGAGGGAAAAGAATTGACAAAAACACAAAGCAAGAACATTTCTAAACAAAATAGCACAGCAAGAGCCCAGGATTCCATCCCCCCCATACCGACCCCTTCACAGTTACACAAGCTCTTAGCAACATCCAAATACAAAAATATCCCAGTTATAAACCAGAGGCTAAAACAAATTCAGAGACATTTCCCATCCCCTGTGTTTCTCTCTGTATCTCTCTTCCTATCTCACTCACATCTCTGTCCCCCTCTCTCTCTCTCTCTCTCTGTCTCTCAGAGATGAAAATTAAACCTCGATTGGGGTAATAAACAGACACAATTCATGTGGGTGAAGCCTGTGGACCAGGCCTCAGACTATCCCCCTCTGGAAGAAGCTCCTTGTCCTTGTCCCAGACTTTCCCTCTATGGATCCTCACCTTCCAGTTTTCAGAATACAAATTTCTCAGGAGAAAAAGAGATAAACTTTGTTGAAAGGAAAAAAGCAAGGACATTTAACTACATAAATTGAATTAAAATAGTTCCCCCTGTCCCCCCCGCCATCAGACTCCAGAACGTGCTAAACTCCCTCTTTCAGTTTGGGAAGGGGCTGCTCATTCCTTTGGGACACTTTTTAAAATTACCATCCCAGGATTTATTTTAAAATCTCATTCTATCTCAGAGGATGTGAGTGGAGGTGGCTTGTGACTACACACTGGAGACCATCAGACCCTGTCTCTCTTTCCCACACCCCCTCCTGTTTTTACACCTCCACTCCCGTCAGCCTCCCTCTCTCTCTCTGTTTCAATCACTCCCTCTCTTTTCTCTCTCTGCTCCCGTCTCTCACATTCAGGGTAAAGATGGATGCTCCTATCGAGGCCCTTGTCCCTGTCCTCTCTTTCTCCATCCCTCTTTCTCGCTCGTTCTCTCTGTCCATCTTTCTATTTTCCTTCCCCCTGTCTCATGTGCTCTGCATTGAAATGAGAGATGAAATGTTCCTGTCTCCCCATTTCAAATAATGACAAATCACATTGCTGTTTCTGGTCCCCCTCACTCATTCACTCTCTCACTCTGTGTCTCAGAGATGGAAAGTAAACCTCGATTGGGGTAAGAAACAGACACAACTCACGTGGGTGAAGCCTGTGGACCAGGCCTCAGTCTATCCCCCTCCCTCCGCACGCTCTTCTCTCTCTGACCCCATCACCCCTCCCTCCGCACTCTCCTTTCCCTCAACTTTTATTTTGAAAGTGTTGTCACTGTTGTGGGGGGCAAGGAACAGGGCGGGGGGGGGTGGGGGTGGAGACCATGTGTACACAGCAAGATCCCACTCCCCACCTGCTCATGACCAGTTAAAAATGTATTGGCTGAGGATAGCGGGACAGTGAGTGGGGAATGGGCCTCACCCCCTCTCTCTCTCTCCCCCACCCCCAACACCCTCCCCCACCCCCAATTAAAGTAACGACAAATTACATTGGTTTTCTTATACATTTTATAGAAAGATGAATTATGGACAGAATTGGGTGGAGAGAGAGAGGGAGAGAGGGAACAAGCTATAGAGACAGAGACTGGGGGCTGCTCTCTCCCCACCCTCACCACCAGCCCGCACCCTCAGATCTACATTAAACCCAATTGAAATGGCTGCTGCCCTTTCCATTTAACCCAGGAAAGCCCGTGGCCCGGCCTGTCTAACACACACCGACATTACTCTGGGGGGTGAGAAGAAGCCTTCGCACAGGCTCCGGGTTCTCATTTCAGGCCCTCTCCCTCTCCCTCTGTGTCCGACTGCTTCACCCTCCATGAACCCATTTCTATCAAGTGCGGTCACTGTTGCAGTTCAGGAAAGGCTGGCGGCCTCTTTGTTTTATTTTTTTACACAGCAGGATCCCATGACTTTCCCTATCTCCACACCTGCTGAGAAAGCTTCTCCCTCCCCGTCTTCCCCATGGGAATTCCCCAGTCTGGGGGCCATCCCCTCAGTTCCCTCCCTCCCCACCACCACAACCCCCTGAAAGGGCTGAAACTCAAACTGGGGAGCAGCTGGATTCTCTCAGGAGACATTTTCAAATCACTGCCTCGGGATTTCAGTTGGGGTCAAATCCCACTTTCTGGAAGGCCCTGACTGGGAGCTGGGCAGTGACTGCACACGAGGAGCCCTCTCTCTCTCCCCCCAGACCCAGTGTCTTCTCACCTACCCACACCAACTCCGCTCTGTTTTGGTATCTCTCCCCCTCTTTCCCCTGACCTCTCCTTTCTCTCTCTCTCATGTGGGGAAAGGCCACAGGCCCCTGTGGGCACAGCAAGATCAGGAGAATGGAGAGAGAGAGAGAAATCCACACACAGAAGCTGCGTAAACTGAATTAAAATGGTTCCCCCTGTCCCACCCATCAGTCTCCAGAAGGTGCTAAACTCCCTGTCTTATTTTGGAATTATAACAAGCTTCTAAACAGCCTCAGGTTTCAGATTTTTAATCTCCTCTTTGTCACACACCAAAGGGTTAATGTGTTTGTGAATAATCGCAAGGCCGGGGTATTTTAACCCCAGGCTTTCAAAATCCACCACCCCATCATCTAACAGAAACCGCTTCATCGATGAACCAAAAACCAGGGTCCCTCCCAGATTAAAATTAAACCTCGGAGTCATAAAGAGACACAACTCACGTGGGTGGGTGGGGGGAGGTGTGGAACAGGCCTGAGTCCATCCATCCAAGCTGGGGAAAAGCTCCTGCTCATGGATTCATAGTCACATTGCAGTCTTCAAACTCCAAATTCCTTGGGAAAAAAGAGAGGGGATAGAATTGACTAAAACACAAAGCAAGAACATTTCTAAACAAAATAGCACAGCAAGAGCCCAGGTTTCCACCCCACCTCCCCCCCCCTTCACAGTCTCACAATCTTTTAGCAACATCCAAATACAAAAATATCCCAGTTATAAACCAGAGGCTAAAACAGATTGAGAGACCTTTCCCATCCCCTGTGTTTCTCGCAGTATCTCTCTTCCTATCTCACTCACATCTCTGTCCCCCTCACTCTCACTCTCTCTCTGTCTCAGGTATGAAAATTAAACCTTGATTGGGGTAATAAACAGACACAACTCACGTGGGTGAAGCCTGTTGACCAGGCCTCAGACTATCCCCCTCTGGAAGAAGCTCCTTGTCCTTGTCCCAGACTTTCCCTCTTTGGATCCTCACCTTCCAGTTTTCAGAATACAAATTTCTCAGGAGAAAATGAGATAAAATTGGTTAAAAAGACAAAAACTAGGACATTTAAAAAAAAACACAACATAGCACAGCAAGATCCCAGAGTTACCACTCTCAAGTCAGTCTCTCAGCAACTTCCCAACACAAGCAAATCACAGTTCAAAAGCAGGTTGAGACACACAGAAACACACACACACACTGAACCAGAGTGGGGAGAGTGTTCACTCTCTCCATAGAGAGAGTGCACAGGGAGTTTGTTGGTTTGGGACTGGTTTGGGAATATCCTGATCCTTATTTATCCTGAGTGAGCTGGATACAGACCCCACCCCCTGATTCTCGCACATGTTTGGAATGTCACTCACTCTAT
Organism: Cetorhinus maximus; assembly: GCF_964194155.1. NCBI lineage: Eukaryota > Metazoa > Chordata > Chondrichthyes > Lamniformes > Cetorhinidae > Cetorhinus > Cetorhinus maximus. The sequence goes on from NW_027596199.1 coordinate 377,658, forward strand.
CCCCTAGGAGCCCTGTCCATTGAATGTTAATCAGCGGACAGGACCCCTTGCTGATCCTGTCCTTTGAATGTTAATCCCCGGACAGGACCCCTTGCTGATCCTGTCCTTTGAATGTTAATAACAGGACAGGACCCCTTGCTGCTCCTTTCCACTGAGGGTTAACTCCAGGACAGACATGGTTTCAACAAGGGCCTGTCTTTATTTTTGGCTTAATAATACATCTATATTTCTTTCCCCTGTTGGTTGTGTTACTCCAGTTACAAACCCTGATCTCACACAAAATCCCAAAACACTGGCAGTAATCGCAGTCCCCAACCCACTCTCACTCTCACCTCAACCCACTCTTCCTCTCTTTCCAGAGTATAGAATCTGTTATTCTATATATCAACTCCCCAAACCCCTCGATTAGATTCCAGTCTGTAACATACTCTCGTGTATCTATGATTCTATATATAAACCCCCCGAACCCCTCGATTATATTCCAGTCTGTAACTCAATCCCGGGTATCTATGATTCTATATATAAACCCCCTGATCCCTTCAATTAGATTCGAGTCTGTAACTCAATCCCGGGTATCGATTATTCTCTATATAAACCCCCTGCACCCCTTAATTAGATTCCAGTCTGTAACTCACTCCCGGGTATCTATGATTCTATATATAAACCCCCGGAAGCACTCGATTAGATTCCAGTCTGTAACTCTCTCCCGTTATCTATTATTCTATATATAAACCCCTCATTCCCCTCGATGAGATTCCGTTCTTTAACTCATTCCCGGATATCTTTTATTCGATATATATTATATCTACATGATTTATATATAAACCACCCCAACCCCTCGATTAAATTTCAGCCCGTAACTCACTCCCGGGCATCTGTTAATCTATATATAAACCACCCCAAACCCCTCTGTTAGATTCCTGCCTGTAACTCACTGCCGGGTGTCTGTTATTCTATATATAAACCACCCCAAACCCCTCCGTTAGATTCCTGTCTGTAACTCACTCCCGGGTATCTGTTATTCTATATATAAACCACCACGAACCCCTCCGTTAGATTCCTGTCTGTAACTCAATCTCGGGCATCTGTTGTGATTAATATCATTCTTTCATCGTCTGCCTGTTCATCCCCTCTCACTCTGTGTCTCGCTCTTTAACATTCCCTCATTCCGCGTCTGCTCTCTCTCTCTCTCTCTCTCCCCCCCTGTCAGATTCTGTAAGAAATTTCCCCAAACTCCAGGCGTCCATTTTAGGTTTGTTCACAGTGGCCATTTTATGTGCCCACAGCACTGGGACATTTATGACAGAGTTGACTACTCACGAATGTTAAATTAGTCCTTTCAATGTGACAGAGACACAGATATCTCCCTCCATTTTAAAGATGGAGAAACTCTGTTTATCACTCAATAGGCCCTGTCTTTACTTGGTATCTAACCCTGTGCTGCCCCTTCCCTGGGCCTGTTTGATGGGACAGAGCAGAGGGAATGTTACTCTCTATCGAACCCCATACTGTATTTGGTTTGGGTGTGTTTGTTAAACAGAGTGGATGAAGCTTTACACAGGAATTTAGGTGAGGGGGTGATTTGATGTTCTTTATACTCAATAATGTTAACAAATTTTTGAACATTATCAGTTTCCCCCTACACTTTCTCTTTCTCTCATCCTGTCTCGTTCCTTCTCTCCCCCTCCCATCCCATCTGTCTGCCACTCTATATATTTCTCTGTTTCTCTCTCTCACCCCATCAATTTACCCTACACTCGCTCCCCTCTCTTCATCTCTCTCTCTCAACTCATCCCTTTTTCTTTTTCTCGATCTCCCCTCTCTATTTCACTCGCTTACCCAGCTCTCTTTCCCTCTCACCCTGTCTCTCTGCCCCTCTGTCTCTCTATCTGTCGTTCCGTCTTTCTCTCTCTCACTCACTCCTTTCCTCCGTTACTCTGCTACTCTCTCTGTCGCACCCATCGCTCTCCCTTTTACCTTGTCTCTCTGTTGCTCTCTTTCTATCTCTGTACCTCTTTCATCCCATCTATCTCACCGTCTATCTCTCTCTCTCTCTTTCTCTCCCAGGAAAACAGAGAATACACACAATCTCACACACACATACATTCTTCCTCACACACAAACACACACACACACATATATACATTCTCTCTCTCTCATGTACACACAAACACACGCACACACTTGCACAGATATATACTTTCTCATAGACGCAGGCACACACACATAAAAACCAGGATCGCATTGAATGTCAGAACAGGGTTGGAGGGTTAAATGGCCTCTTGCTCTTTCCATGTGCTATGACCAATATCCTTTATTCACTGTCTGGCTCTCAGTCACCCACTTGGTCTGAGAGTCTCTATTTCTCATTCACTCGATCTGTGTCTTCTCTCCCTGTCTCTCTTCCTCTGAGAATCTAGTCTACAAACACCAGGCAGCCATTTTAGGTTTGTTCACAGTGGCCATTTTATGTCCCCACAGCAATGGGACGTTTAGGACAGAGTAAACTCATGTAACATTAGTATTTTAAACGTGACAGAGACACAGGTATGGAGACATAAATTCCACGTGTATTCCCTGGAATATTGAAGGATCCGGGCGTTCAGTCCCACACTTTGTTGTTGTGAATTTGAATTCTGAATTTTCTAAAAGCGAATCTTGAAGTAAAAACCCCCGGGATGGAATGATTCACATTCTTTCTGCTGCTGCAAAGCCCGTGTCTGTGTCTGTTTCTCAGTATTTATTAACAATTTAAGATAATAGGATAGAATGCCACTAGTTTGCCATAATTCAACTCAGTCAGAAATGTCCCAATGTTATGACCGATATCATTCTTTCATCGTCTGCCTGTTCATCCCCTCTCACTCTGTGTCTCTCTCTTTAACATTCCCTCATTCCGCGTCTGCTCTCTCTCTCTCTCTCTCTCCCCCTGTCAGATTCTGTAAGAAAAATCCCCAAACACCAGGCAGCCATTTTAGGTTTGTTCACAGTGGCCATTTTATGTTCCCACAGCACTGGGACATTTATGACAGAGTTGACTCCTCACGAATGGTAAAATAGTCCTTTCAACGTGACAGAGACACAGATATCGCCCTCCATTTTAAAGATGGAGAAACTCTGTTTATCACTCAATAGGCCCTGTCTTTACTTGGTATCTAACCCTGTGCTGCCCCTTCCCTGGGCCTGTTTGATGGGACAGAGCAGAGGGAATGTTACTCTCTATCGAACCCCATACTGTATTTGGTTTGGGTGTGTTTGTTGAACAGTGTGGATGAAGCTTTACACTGGAATTTAGGTGAGGGGGTGATTTGATGAAATATTTCAGGATAATAATGGAAGTAGAGGTTTGAAAAAGACTAACTATTCCCGCTGGTTTGGGGAGTCTCGGCCTTGGGGTCATGGTTTTTCAACTATGTTTAGAATTTTAGAATTTCAGGAGGGAAACTAAGAAACATTTTAAAACACCAAGTGTGGTATTAGTTTGGATCTCTCTCACATGAACGGAAATTGATGCTGAGCCACTATTGCATGTTTAAAACTGAGGCTGATAGATTTCTGTTAGCTAACACGCTGCAGAGATATGAGACCAAGGGGTTCAGTCACAGATCAGCCAGGATCTCATTGAATGTCAGAACAGGGTTGGAGGGTTAAATGGCCTCTTGCTCTTTCCATGTGCTATGACCAATATCCTTTATTCACTGTCTGGCTCTCAGTCACCCACTTGGTCTGAGAGTCTCTATTTCTCATTCACTCGATCTGTGTCTTCTCTCCCTGCCTCTCTTCCTCTGAGAATCTAGTCTACAAACACCAGGCAGACATGTTAGGTTTGTTCACAGTGGCCATTTTATGTCCCCACAGGAATGGGACATTTAGGACAGAGTTGACCCCTCTCTCATGTAACATTAATATTTTAAACGTGACAGAGACACAGGTATGGAGACATGAATTCCCTGTGTATTCCCTAGAATATTGAAGGATCTGGGCGTTCAGTCCCACACTTTGCAGCTGTGAATTTGAATTCTGAATTTTCTATTACTGAATCTGGAAGTAAAAACCCCCGGGATGGAATGATTCACATTCATTCTGCTTCTACAAAGCCCGTGTCTGTGTCTGTTTCTCAGTATTTATTAACTGTTTAAGATAAGCCTGTCTCTTTCTCCATCGCTCTCTTTCTCGCCTCGCCTTTCACTGTCTCTCTCTCACTACAACACCCTGCCCCTCTCTCTTGCTCGCCCTGTCTCTCTCTCTCTCTTGGCGAGTTTTGTCTCTCTCTCTCTATCTCAATCTGTCTCTCTCTCACCATCTCTCTGCCTCTCTCTCTCTCTCACTCCATCAGCCTCCCCCTCTCCCCACCATCCCCAATTTCCCTTTTCAGCAAATTTTGGGTGTGAAGCTGAAGGGAAAATATTTTCAGGCTTTCGGGGAAAGGGCGGATGAGTGAGACCAGTTAAACTTTCCTTGCAGAGTGTCGAAAGTAGTTTGATGGGCTGAATGGCCTCTTCGATTAGATTCCAGTCGCTAACTCACTTCCGGATATCTGTTATTCTATATATAAACCCCCTGAACCCCTCGATTTGATTCCAGTTTGTAACTCACTCCCGGATATCTGTTATTCTATAGATAAACCCCCTGTACCCCTCGATTAGATTCCAGCCTGTAACTCACTCCCGGGTATCTGTTATTCTATATATAATCCACCCCTAACCCCTCGATTAGATTCAGCCTGTAACTCACTCCCGGGCATCTGTTATTCTATATATAAACCACCCCAAACCCCTCGATTAGATTCCAGTCTGTAACTCACTCCCGGGCATCTGTTATTCTATATATAAACCAACTCGAACCCCTCGATTAGATTCCAGTCTGTAAGTCACTCCCTGGTATTTGTTATTCTGTATATAAACCACCCCGAACCCCTCGATTAGATTCCAGTCTGTAACTCACTCCCGAGTATCTGTTATTCTATATATAAACCAACCCGAACCCCTCGATTAGATTCCAGTCTGCAACTCACTCCCGGGTATGTTTTTCTATATATAAACCACCCCGAACCCCTCTATTAGATTCCAGCACTTCCACATCACAAATTGAGGAAGGGGTCCCCCCCATTTTAAAGTTGGTTAAAGGCTCTCCCTCTAATTTAAAGATGGAGAAGGGATGTCTCACAGGATATTGTTCTTTACACAATAATGTTAACAAATTTTTGAACATTTTCAGCTTCCCCCTACACTTTCTCTTTCTCTTACCCTGTCTCGTTCCTTTTCTCCCTCTCCCACCCCATCTCTCTGCCACCCTATATATTTCTCTGTTTCTCTCTCTCACCCCATATCTTTACCCTACACTCGCTCCCCTCTCTTCATCTCTCTCTCTCAACTCATCCCTTTTTTATCGCTTGATCTCCTCTCTCTATCTCACTCGCTTACCCAGCTCTCTTTCCCTCTCTCCCTGTCTCTCTTCCTCTGAGAATCTAGACTACAAACACCAGGCAGCCATTTTAGGTTTGTTCACAGTGGCCATTTTATGTCCCCACAGCAATGGGACATTTAGGACAGAGTTGACTCATGTAACATTAATATTTTAAACGTGACAGAGACACAGGTATGGAGACATAAATTCCACGTGTATTCCCTGGAATAGTGGAGGATCCGGGCGTTCAGTCCCACACTTTGCTGCTGTGAATTTGAATTCTGAATTTTCTAAAACTGAATCTGGAAGTAAAAACCCCCGGGATGGAATGATTCACATTCTTTCTGCTGCTGCAAAGCCCGTGTCTGTGTCTGTTTCTCAGTATTTATTAACAATTTAAGATAATAGGATAGAATGCCACTAGTTTGCCATAATTCAACTCAGTCAGAAATGTCCCAATGTTATGACCGATATCAATCTTTCATCGTCTGCCTGTTCATCCCCTCTCACTCTGTGTCTCTCTCTTTAACATTCCCTCATTCCGCATCTGCTCTCTCTCTCTCTCTCTCTCCCTCTCTCAGATTCTGTAAGAAAAATCCCCAAACACCAGGCAGCCATTTTAGGTTTGTTCACAGTGGCCATTTTATGTCCCCACAGCAATGGGACATTTATGACAGAGTTGACTCCTCACGAATGGTAAATTAGTCCTTTCAACGTGACAGAGACACAGATATCTCCCTCCATTTTAAAGATGGAGAAATTCTGTTTATCACTCAATAGGCCCTGTCTTTACTTGGTATCTAACCCTGTGTTGCCCCTTCCCTGGGCCTGTTTGATGGGACAGAGCAGAGGGAATGTTACTCTCTATCGAACCCCATACTGTATTTGGTTTGGGTGTGTTTGTTGAACAGTGTGGATGAAGCTTTACACTGGAATTTAGGTGAGGGGGTGATTTGATGCAATATTTCAGGATAATAATGCAAGTGGAGGTTTGAAAAAGACTAACTATTCCCGCTGGTTTGGGGAGTCTCGGCCTTGGGGTCATGGTTTTTCAACTATGTTTAGAATTTTAGAATTTCAGGAGAGAAACTAAGAAACACTTTAAAACGCCAAGTGTGGTATTAGTTTGGATCTCTCTCACATGAACGGAAATTGATGCTGAGCCACTAGTCCATGTTTAAAACTGAGGCTGATAGATTTCTGTTAGCTAACACGCTGCAGAGATGTGAGACCAAGGGCTTCAATCACAGATCAGCCAGGATCTCATTGAATTTCGGAACAGGGTTGGAGGGTTAAATGGCCTCTTGCTCTTTCCATGTGCTATGACCAATATCCTTTATTCACTGTCTGGCTCTCAGTCACCCACTTGGTCTGAGAGTCTCTATTTCTCATTCACTCGATCTGTGTCTTCTCTCCCTGTCTCTCTTCCTCTGAGAATCTAGTCTACAAACACCAGGCAGCCATTTCAGGTTTGTTCCCAGTGGCCATTTTATGTCCCCACAGGAATGGGACATTTAGGACAGAGTTGACTCCTCACGAATGGAAAATTAGTACTTTCAACGTGACAGAGACACAGATATCTCCGTCCATTTTAAAGATTGAAAAGGGAACTCCCTCCGTTTTAACGGTGGAGAAGTTATCTGCCTCCATTTTAAATATTGAGAATGGTTCTCGCCCCGTTTCGTCAGGTCTCTCTCTCCCTACCGCTTTTTCCTTCCCTCGACTCGTCTCTCTGAGGATCTCTCTCATCCCATCGCTATTTCGGACACTCACTTCCCTCTCCCTGCCTCTCCCTCACCCCACCCATTTTTCTTTCATTCAATCGCCTCTCTCTATCTCTCTCTCTTGCCCTCTCTCTCTTTGTCCCTCAGCCCATCTCATTGTCGCTATCTCCCTCTCTCTCGCCCCATCTCTCTCCCCTTCACCCTCTCTGTCTTTCATTTTATCTCTCTGTCATTCTCTGACCCTCTCTCTCTCGCCCTCTCTCTCTTTCTTTCTCACCCCATCTCACTCTCACTATTTCCCGCTCTCTCTCTCTCTCGCGCTCTCTCTCTTTCTTTCTCACCCCATCTCACTCACTATTTCCCTCACTCTCTCTCTCTCATCCTATCTCTCTTTCTTTCTCACCCCATCTCACTCTCACTATTTCCCTCTCTCTCTCTCTCTCTCTCGCGCTCTCTCTCTTTCTTTCTCACCCCATCTCACTGTAACTATTTCCCTCTCTCTCTCACCCCATCTCTCTGCCCTTCACCCTCTCTCTCTCACCCCATCTCACTCTCACTAATTCCATCTCTCTCTCTCTCTCACGCTCTCTCTCTTTCTTTCTTATCCCATCTCACTGTAACTATTTCCCTCTCTCTCTCACCCCATCTCTCTGCCATTCACCCTCTCTCTCTGTCTCTCATTCTATCTCTGTCATTCTCTGACCCTCTCTCTATCGCCCCGTCTCTATCCCTATCACCACCTCTCTCTGTCGCTCTCTCTCCCTCGCTCTGCCACTGACTCTCTGTCACATTCGTTGTCTCCCACGCCTGTCTCTTTCTCCATGGCTCTCTTTCTCGCCTCGCCTTTCACTGTCTCTCTCTCACTACAACACCCTGCCCCTCTCTCTCTCTCGCCCTGTCTCTCTCTCTCTCTCTTGGCGAGTTTTGTCTCTCTTTCTCTATCTCAATCTGCCTTTCTCTCACCATCTCTCTGCCTCTCTCTCTCACATACTCTCTCTCTCACTCCATCAGCCTCCCCCTCTCCCCACCATCCCCAATTTACCTTTTCAGCAAATTTTGGGCGTGAAGCTGAAGGGAAAATATTTTCAGGGTTTCGGGGAAAGGGCGGACGAGAGAGACCAGGGAAACTTTCCTTGCAGAGTGTCGAAAGTAGTTTGATGGGCTGAATGGCCTCCTCGATTAGATTCCAGTCTGTTACTCAATCGGAGGTATCTGTTATTCTATATATTATCCACCCCGAACCCCTCAATAAGATTCCAGCCTGTAACTCACTCCCGGGTATCTGTTATTCTACATAAAAACCACCCCGAACCCCTCGATTAGATTCCAGTCTGTAAGTCACTCCCGGGTATCTGTTATTCTACATATAAACCACCCCGAACCCCTCGATTAGATTCCAGTCTGTAACTCACTCCCGGTTATCTGTTATTCTATATATAATCCACCCGGAACCCCTCGATTAGATTCCAGTCTGTAACTCACTCCTGTTATTTGTTATTCTGTATATGAACCACCCCGAACCCCTCGATTAGATTCCAGCCTGTAACTCACTCCCGGGTATATGTTATTCTATATATAAACCATCCCGAATCCCTCGATTAGATCCAGTCTGTAACTCACTCCCGGGTATGTTATTCTATATAGAAACCACCCCCAACCCCTCGATTAGATTCCAGCACTTCCACACCACAAGTAGAGGAAGGGGTCTCCCCCATTTTAAAGTTGGTTAAAGGCTCTCCCTCTAATTTTAAGATGGAGAAGGGATGTCTCACAGGATATTGTCCTTTACACTCAATAATGTTCACAAATTTTTGAACATTTTCAGTTTCCCCCTACACTTTCTCTCATCCTGTCTCGTTCCTTCTCTCCCTCTCCCACCCCATCTCTCTGCCACCCTATATATTTCTCTGTTTCTCTCTCTCACCCCATATCTTTACCCTACACTCGCTCCCCTCTCTTCATCTCTCTCTCAACTCATCCCTTATTTATCGCTTGATCTCCTCTCTCTATCTCACTCACTTACCCAGTTCTCTTTCCCTCTCTCCCTACCTCTCTTCCTCTGAGAATCTAGTCTACAAACACCAGGCAGCCATTTTAGGTTTGTTCACAGTGGCCATTTTATGTCCCCACAGCAATGGGACACTTAGGACATAGTTGACTCCTCACTCATGTAACATTAGTATTTTAAACGTGACAGAGACACAGGTATGGAGACATGAATTCCCTGTGTATTCCCAGGAATATTGAAGGATCCGGGCGTTCAGCCCCACACTTTGCTGCTGTGAATTTGAATTCTGAATTTTCTATTACTGAATCTGGAAGTAAAAACCCCCGGGATGGAATGATTCACATTCATTCTGCTTCTACAAAGCCCATGTCTGTGTCTGTTTCTCAGTATTTATTAACTGTTTAAGATAAGCCTGTCTCTTTCTCCATCGCTCTCTTTCTTGCCTCGCCATTCACTGTCTCTCTCTCACTACAACACCCTGCCCCTCTCTCTATCTCATCCTGTCCCTCTCTCTCTCTCGGTGAGTTTTGTCTCTCTTTCTCTATCTCAATCTGTCTCTCTCACCATCTCTCTGCCTCTCTCTCTCATTTACTCTCACTCTCACTCCATCAGCCTTCCCCTCTCCCCACCATCCCGAATTTCTTTTTTCAGCAAATTTTGGGTGTGAAGCTGAAGGGAAAATATTTTCAGGGTTTCGGTGAAAGGGCGGACGAGTGAGACCAGTGAAACTTTTCTTGCGGAGTGTCGAAAGTAATTTGATGGGCTGAATGGCCTCCTCGATTAGATTCCAGTCTGTAACTCAGTCCCGGATATCTGTTATTCTATATATAAACCCCCTGAACCCCTCGATTAGATTCCAGTCTGTAACTCACTCCCGGGTATCCGTTATTCTATATATAAACCCCCTGAACCCCTCGATTAGATTCCAGTCTGTAACTCACTCCCGGGTATCTGTTATTCTATATATAATCCACCCCGAACCCCTCGATTAGATTCCAGTATGTAACTCACTCCCGGGTATGTGTTACTCTGTATATCAACCACCCCGAACCCCTCGATTAGATTCCAGCCTGTGACTCACTCCCGGGTATCTGTTATTCTATATATAATCCACCCCGAACCCCTCGATTAGATTCCAGCCTGTAACTCACTCTCGGGTATGATATTCTATATATAAACCACCCCGAAGCCCTCGATTAGATTCCAATCAGTAACTCACTCCCGGGTATCTGTTATTCAATATATAAACCCCCCCGAACCCCTCGATTAGATTCCAGTCTGTAACTCACACCCGGGTATCTGTTATTCAATATATAAACCACCCCGAACCCCTCGATTAGATTCCAGTCTGTAACTCACTCCCGGGTATGATACTCTATATATAAACCCCCCCGAACCCCTCGATTAGATTCCAGCACTTCCACATCACAAGTTGAGGAAGGGGTCTGCCCCCATTTTCAAGTTGGTTAAAGGCTCTCCCTCTAATTTTAAGATGGAGAAGGGATGTCTCACAGGATATTGTTCTTTACACTCAATAATGTTAACACATTTTTGAATATTTTCAGTTTCCCCCTATACTTTCTCTTTCTCTCATCCTGTCTCATTTCTTCTCTCCCTCTCCCAGCCCATCTCTCTGCCACTCTATACATTTCTCTGTTTCTCTATCTCACCCCATATCTTTACCCTACACTCGCTCCCCTCTCTTCACCTCTCTCTCTCATCTCATCCCTTTTTTATTGCTTCATCTCCTCTCTCTATCTCACTTCCTTACCCAGCTCTCTATCCCTCTCTCCCTACCTCTCTTCCTCTGAGAATCTAGTCTACAAACACCAGGCAGCCATTTCAGGTTTGTTCACAGTGGCCATTTTATGTCCCCACAGCAATGGGACATTTAGGACAGAGTTGACTCATGTAACATTAGTATTTTAAACGGGACAGAGACACAGGTATGGAGACATAAATTCCACGTGTATTCCCTGGAATATTGAAGGATCCGGGCGTTCCCTCCCACACTTTGCTGCTGTGAATTTGAATTCTGAATTTTCTAAAACTGAATCTGGAAGTAAAAACCCCCGGGATAGAATGATTCACATTCTTTCTGCTGCTGCAAAGCCCGTGTCTGTGTCTGTTTCTCAGTATTTATTAACAATTTAAGATAATAGTTTAGAATGCCACAAGTTTGCCATAATGTCTGGAAAGAGGGTTGAAACAGAGGGGCTGAGGTAGCAAAACAAGAGGAGGGGGTGTGAATAGACACAGGATCTGGGGGTCTCTAATGTGTAGACACTGCCCAGCTCCCAGTCACATCTTTTTGAAAAGGCTGAATTGCGAAAATGAATCCAGGGACAGTGAAGCAAGTGACTCACTAACAATGAGAGCATTTTAAACATTCATTCATTCACTGCAAAGCGCTCAGTCTTTCTGAGGTTCTGAAGGGGTCGGGGGTCTTCACTGTCTTGGTCCCTCCCCAACTTGCTGCCTCTCTCTCTCTGTGTAAATATTGCCCCATTTAAAAAGTGCTGTGCAGAGCTGACTGCACCCTTTGGGATCTTGCTGTGCACAAATTCCCTGCAGTGTTTCATACTGTGCCACAACCAGTTAATTGATTAAAAATGTGCTGATTGGACTGATTTCCTGTCCCTCAGGAGCCCTTTACCAAGTCCTAACTGTGAGAGTGTGTAAAAGTTTGTGCTAATTCCTGAATAATGCTGGTGTTTTAGGCAGGGCGATGAATTGGGAGGTGGAACAGTCATTTGAATTCAGTCTCTCTAGGATGTGTCCCTACGTTACAACAGAGAGAGAGGGGGGAGATTGAGGGAAACAGGAAAAGACAGTGAAACAGAGGCAGGGGTTGGGGGTGCAGAAGAGACACAGGGTCTGGGGGGGGTTAGGGGAGGGTGTCCAGTGTGGAGTCAGTACCCAGCTCCCAGTCTCTGCAGAAAAGCCTCAGTCACACCCTCCCGGGGACGCCTGGTTTGTAAAAATCGATGCTGGGACGGAGTTTCATAAGTCTCCCCCAGGAAGCAGCAGCTTGTTCCCGGTTTGAAGAGAAGGAGTTTAGACCTTTCTGGGGATGTGTCCGGACTCAGAGCACACATGGTGCCCGGGGGGTGGGGGAGAGGGGGAAGAGGGAGGGTTACAGCAGGCATGAGGCTGGGGAAGGAAATGTGTCTCCCTGTTCCCATCCGGATAGCATTACATTGCTGCCTGTGGGATCCCCCTGTGCAGAAACGGCCTGCAGCTTTTCCTGAACTGCAGCAGGGAACACACGACGTTTCTGGGGGAGGAGGTGGAATTTCCCTGTCTCTGTCATTCCAGCTTTCGCTCTACCTCTCTCTTTCCAGACAGGACCCCTTGCTGCTCCTGTCCACTGAGGGTTAACCCCAGGACAGACTTGGTTTCAACAAGGGCCTATCATTACTTTTGGTTTAATAATAAATCTATATTTCTTTCCCCTGTTGGTTGTGTTACTCCAGTTCCAAACCCTGATCTCACACAAACCCCCAAAACACTGGCAGTAATCGCAGTCCCCAACACACTCTCCCTCTCACCCCAACCCACTCTCCCTCTCACCCCAACCCACTCTCCCTCTCACCCCAACCCACCTTCCCTCTCACCCCAACCCACTCTCCCTCTCACCCCAACCCACTCTCCCTCTCACCCCAACCCACTCTCCCTCTCACCCCAACCCACTCTCCCTCTCACCCCAACCCACTCTCCCTCTCACCCCAACCCACTCTCCCTCTCACCCCAACCCACTCTCCCTCTCACCCCAACCCACTCTCCCTCTCACCCCAACCCACTCTGCCTCTCACCCCAACCCACTCTCCCTCTCACCCCAACCCACTCTCCCTCTCACCCCAACCCACTCTGCCTCTCACCCCAACCCACTCTCCCTCTCACCCCAACCCACTCTCCCTCTCACCCCAACCCACTCTCCCTCTCACCCCAACCCACTCTCCCTCTCACCCCAACCCACTCTCCCTCTCACCCTAACCCACTCTCCCTCTCATCCCATCCCACTCTCCCTCTCAGCCCAACCCTCTCACACCAAACCACTCTCCCTATCACCACTCCCTGTCCTGATAGTCTTTGATGGGGACAGTATAGAGGGAGATTTACTCTGTATCTAACCCCGTTCTGTACCTGCCCTGGGGGTGTTTGATGGGGACGGTGTAGAGGGAGATTTACTCAGTATCTAACACCGTGCTGTACCTGCTCTGGGAGTGTATGATGGGCACAGTGTAGGGGGAGCTTTACTCTGTATCTAACCCCGTGCTGTACCAGTCCTGGGAGTGTTTGATGGGGACAGTATAGAGGTAGATTTACTCTTATATAACCTTGAGCTGTACCAGTCCTGGGAGTGTTTGATGGAGACAGTGTAGAGGGAGATTTACTCTGTATCTAACCCCGTGCTGTACATGCCCTGGGAGTGTATGATGGCCACAGTGTAGAGGGAGCTTTACTCTGTATCTAACCCTGATCTGTTCCAGTCCTGGGAGTGTTTGATAGGGACAGTATAGAGGGAGCTTTAATCTGTTCCTAACCCTGTCCAGTTCCTGTCCAGGGAGTGTTTGATGGGGACAGTATAGAGGGAGCTTTACTCTGTATCTAACCCCGTGGTGTATTGCCTGGGAGTGTTTGATGTGGACAGTGTAGAGGTAGCTTTACTCTGTATCTAACCCCGTGCTGTACCTGCCCTGGGAGTGTTTGATGTGGACAGTATCGAGGGAGTTTTACTCTGTATCTAACCCTGTTCTGTTCCTGTGCAGGGAGTGTTTGATGGGGACAGTATCGAGGGAGCTTTACTCTGTATCTAGCCCCTGCTGCATCATCTCTGGGAGTGTTTGTTGGCAACATTCTCGCCCAAAACAAAAACAATCCACAAATCAGGCCTAATAAATTGAACATCAGTTTCCTTGTTTGATTCTCCCTGGTCTGTTCTGATTCTCTGATAGATCCCTCGTGTTTACCCTCCACATGAGCAGTCTTCCTAATCCCGTCTACCTGTCCTGCTCCCAAAGCGGCATCCGACTACAATAAGGCCAGTGATACAGGAGCGTCTCAGTGAGTGAGACAGGTGAGTCTTGAACCTGACCTGGGTGTATGTGAGTGACCCGGGTTAATCCGACACTCCAGGTACAGTTTAGACAGTTCGAGTGCATCACAGCTTTGCCAGAATGAGACCTGGATTCCAAGGGTTAAATTGCAAAGTGAGATTGCACAAACTCGGGTTGTATTCCCTGAAATCTAGTAGCATCAGGGGTGACTTGATCAAATGGTCAAATCCTATTGATGTTACCTGTATGTTGCAAAGTTATTCTAATAATTTTCATCCCACAGAGTCAAAATTTCTGCGATTCTGTGTCTGAGTCAGAACTTCAAATAGTTCAGATTCACTGTTTAAAATAAGCAGTCACTTTTCTGTGGTGGTTTTTGAGATTGAGTATGGATCTCATAATCTGTCAGTGGAAGGGAGTTTCTACAGAGATAGGAAATGGGATTGATGAATAAAGGTGCAGGATTTTGTTCACTGCATTAGATTGTGTCTGTTGCAGTTTCCCAGGAGTTTACATTTTCATGGGAAAGGGATGATCATCCAATGTCAACAATTCAATTTCTTCAGACAAGTGAAAACGCAAGAGAAAGAGGGAATATACCAACACTGGAACAAACAGGCAACCGTATGAGGAAGGTTTCAATTCTCTGCATGTTTTAATGTGAATTCCTGAGCTAAACATTGAAATAAACAGGAGTTTAAATCTCACACTGGGAAGCCGTACAATTTCAGTCCTGTTAGCCTAAAATTAAAAATAAATATCTACAATTAAAAATTTCTTGTACAAAGAGAATTTGACCCTGTATCGAACCCCATAATGTATTTGGGTTGGGAGTGTTTGATGACAGTGTAGCCAAAGCTTTAATTTGAAACAAGTTTCTGCAAACGTCAATTGACACAAAGTCTCTTGTTAATGTTTCAATCTGAGGATGATAGATTTTTGTTAGGCAAAGGTGTAAAGAGATATGGAGGTCGATCAGAGATCAGTCAGGATCTCATTGAATGTCAGAAACAGGGTGTGGGGAGAAATGGAATCTTCCTCTTCCAATGTGCTATGATAAATATCCTTCCTTCAATCTCTGTCTCTCGGTCTCCCTCTCCATCTGTGTCTCTGTCTTCTTCTCACTCGCTCGATCTGTCTCTCTCTCTCTCTCTTCCTCTCTCTCAGAATCTATATAAATGACACAAACACCAGTCAGCCTTTTAGGTTTGTTCACAGAGGCCATATTATGTGCCCACAGCACTGGGACATTTCTGACAGAGTTGACTCCTCAGGAATGTGACATTGGTACTTTCAACGTGACAGAGACACAACTATGGAGACACTGATCAGACACTCATCCCCCAGACACCGCATTTTGCACGGATTCCAGGTCATCCCCACTCACTGATCTAAAAAGATTTTCACCACATCCCCCCCCCTTCATCCCTTTCTCAAAACCTTCACCCTGTCTCTCCCCCTGTCACCATCGAACCAATTTTTTGAATTTGACTCTGTATGGACCCCATACTGTAATTGGGTTGGGAGTGTTTGATGAACAGTGTAGTCAAAGCTTCACTCTGAAACACTGGAATTGAGGTTAAGGGGTGATTTGATCAAATGCTTCAAGATACTAATGTAAATGAATCATGTTTTTTATAGCCAGGCATGTTGAAAAATATTTGCAGCTTTACCCTTTTCTCCAGCTGATGAACTTTTAATTTGAACACTTTTAAAATTGAACTCAAATTCAAAGGTGAATGACGCTTTTTAATCTCAAACTCAATTGTTGAGGGAGCTTTACTCTGTATGGAACCCCATGCTGTACCTGTTCTGGGAGCGTTTGATGGGGACAATTTAAGAACAACTTTAATTCTAATCTAGCCCCGCGCTGTCCAATAACGGATGCAGATTCAGATAAATCGGATGTTTCATTTCTGTGCCACTTTCTGTATCTTGAAGCTTCTATTTGGAGCTGGAAATCTGTCAGTTGATGAATGTTGTCTTGAAAATTTCACCCTGAATAGTGTGAGCCTTAGTATTATATATATTCTATATATAAACCCCCTGAACCCCTCGATTAGATTCCACTCTGTAACTCAATCCCGGAAATCAATTATTCTACACATAAACCCCCTCGACCCCGCGATTAGATTCCAGTCTGTAACTCAATCCCGCAAATCAATTATTCTACATATAAACCCCCTGAACCCCTCAATTAGATTCCAGTGTATAACTCACTCCCGGGTATTTGTTATTCTGTATATAAACCACCCCGAACCCCTCGATTATATTCCAGTCTGTAAATCACTCCCGGGTATTTCTTATTCTATAAATAAACCAACCCGAACCCCTCGATTAGATTCCAGTCTGTAACTCAATCCTTTGTATCTATTATTCTATATATAAACAACACAAACGCCTCGATTAGATTCCAGCACTTCCACATTACAAGTTGAGGAAGGGGTCTCCCCCCATTTTAAAGTTGGTTAAAGGCTCTCCCTCTAATTTAAAGATGGAGAAGGGATATCTCACAGGATATTGTTCTTTACACTCACTAATGTTAACACATTTTTGAACATTTTAATTTTCCCCCTACACTTTCTCTTTCTCTCACCCTGTCTCATTCCTTCTCTCCCTCTCCCACCCCATCTCTCTGCCACTCTATACATTTCTCTGTTTCTCTATCTCACCCCATATCTTTACCCTACACTCGCGCCGCTCTCTTCATCTCTCTCTCTCAACTCATCCCTTCTTTATCGCTTGATCTCCTCTCTCTATCTCACTCGCTTACCCAGCTCTCTATCCCTCTCTCCCTACCTCTCTTCCTCTGAGAATCTAGTCTACAAACACCAGGCAGCCATTTTAGGTTTGTTCACAGTGGCCATTATATGTCCCCACAGCAATGGGACACTTAGGACAGAGTTGACTCATGTAACATTAATATTTGAAACGTGACAGAGACACAGGTATGGAGACATAAATTCCACAAGTATTCCCTGGAATATTGAAGGATCCGGGCGTTCAATCCCACACTTTGCTGTTGTGAATTTGAATTCTGAATTTTCTAAAACTGAATCTGGAAGTAAAAACCCCCGGGATGGAATGATTCACATTCTTTCTGCTGCTGCAAAGCCAGTGTCTGTGTCTGTTTCTCAGTATTTATTAACAATTTAAGATAATAGGATAGAATGCCACAAGTTTGCCATAATGTCTGGAAAGAGGGTCGAAACAGAGGGGCTGAGGTAGCAAAACAAGAGGAGGGGGTGTGAATAGACACAGGATCTGGGGGTCTCCAATGTGTAGACTCTGCCCAGCTCCCAGTCACATCTTTTCGAAATGGCCGAATTGCGAAAATGAATCCAGGGACAGTGAAGCAAGTGACTCACTAACAATGAGAGCATTTTAAAGATTCATTCATTCACTGCAAAGCGCTCAGTCTTTCTGAGGTTCTGAAGGGGTCGGGGGTCTTCACTGTACCTGTCCTGGGAGTGTTTGATGGGGACAGTGTAGAGGGAGCTATACTCTGTATCTAACCCAGTGCTGTAAAAGTCCTGGGAGTGTTTGATAGGAACAGTGTAGAGGAAGCATTACTCTGTATCTAACCCTGTGCTTTACCTGCCCTGGGAGTGTTTGATGGTCACAGTGTAGAGGGAGCTTTATTCTTTATTTAAACCCATGCTGTACCGGTCCTGCAAGTGTTTGATGGGGACAGATTCAAGGGAGCTTTACTCCTTATCTAACCATGTCCTGTTCGTGTCCTGGGAGTGTTTGATGGGGACAGTGTAGAGGGAGCTTTACTCTGAATCTATCCCATTGCTGCACCTGTCCATGGAGGGTTTGATGGGGACAGTGCAGAGGGAGCTTTATTCTGTATCTAACCCCGTGCTTTACCTATCCTGGGAGTGTTTCATGGGGACAGTGTAGAGGAAGCTTTACTCTGTATCTAACCCTTTGCTGTACCTGTCCTGGGAGTGTTTGATGGGGACAGTATAGAGGGAGCTTTACTCTGTATCTAACCCCGTGCTGTACGTGTCCTGGGAGTGTTTGATGGGGACAGTGCAGAGGAAGCTTTATTCAGTATATAATCCCGTGATGTCCCTGCCCTGGGAGTGTTTGATGGGGACAGTGTAGAGGGAGCTTCACTCTGTATCTAATCCCGTGCTGTACCTGTCCTTTCTGGGAGTGTTTGTTGGCAACATTGTCGCCCAAAACAAAAACAATCCACAAATCAGGCCTAATAAATTGAACATCAGTTTCTTGTTTGATTCTCCCTGGTCTGTTCTGATTCTCTGATAGATTGCTTATGTTTACCCTCCACATGACCAGTCATCCTAATCCCGTCTACCTGTCCTGCTCCCAATGCGGCATCCGACTACAATAAGGCCAGTGATACAGGAGCGTCTCAGCGAGTGAGACAGGTGAGTCTTGAGCCTGACCTGGGTGTATGTGAGTGACCCGGGTTAATCCGACACTCCAGGGACATTTTAGACAGTTCGAGTGCATCACAGCTTTGCCAGAATGAGACCTGGATTCCAAGGGTTAAATTGCAAAGTGAGATTGCACAAATTCGGGTTGTATTCCCTGAAATCTAGTAGCATCAGGGTTGACTTGATCAAATGGTCAAATCCTATTTATGTTACCTGTATGTTGCAAAGTTATTCTGATAATTTTCATCCCACAGAGTAAAAATTTCTGCGATTCTGTGTCTGAGTCGGAACTTCAAATAGTTCAGATTCACTGTTTAAAATAAGCAGTCACTTTTCTGTGGTGGTTTTTGAGATTGAGTATGGATCTCAGAATCTGTCAGTGGAAGGGAGTTTCTACAGAGATAGGAAATGGGATTGATGAATAAAGGTGCAGGATTTTGATCACTGCATAAGATTGTGTCTGTTGCAGTTTCCCAGGAGTTTATATTTTCTTGGGAAAGGGCTGATTATCCAATGTCAACAATTCAATTTCTTCTGACAAGTGAAAACGCAGGAGAAAGCGGGAATATACCAACACTGGAACAAACAGGCAACTGTATGAGGAAGGTTTCAATTCTCTGCATGTTTTAATGTGAATTCCTGAGCTAAAGATTGAAATAAACAGGAGTTTAAATCTCACACTGGGAAGCCGTACAATTTCAGTCCTGTTAGCCTAAAATTAAAAATAAAAATCTACAATTAAAAATTTCTTGTATAAAGCAAAGAGAATTTGACCCTGTATCGAACCGCATACTGTATTTGGGTTGGGAGTGTTTGATGACAGTGTAGCCAAAGCTTTAATTTGAAACAGGTTTCTGCAAACGTCAATTGACACAAAGTCTCTTGTTAATGTTTCAATCTGAGGATGATAGATTTTTGTTAGGCAAAGGTGTAAAGAGATATGGAGGTCGATCAGAGATCAGTCAGGATCTCATTGAATGTCAGAAACAGGGTGTGGGGTGAAATGGAATCTTCCTCTTCCAATGTACTATGATACATATCCTTCCTTCAATCTCTGTCTCTCGGTCTCCCTCTCCATCTGTGTCTCTGTCTTCTTCTCACTCGCTCGGTCTGTCTCTCTCTCTCTCTCTTCCTCTCTCTCAGAATCTATATAAATGACACAAACACCGGTGAGCCTTTTAGGTTTGTTCACAGAGGCCATATTATGTCCCCACAGCACTGGGACATTTCTGACAGAGTTGACTCCTCAGGAATGTGACGTTGGTACTTTCAACGTGACAGAGACACAACTATGGAGACACTGATCAGACACTCATCCCCCAAACACCGCATTTTGCACGGGTTCCAGGTCATCACCACTCGCTGATTTAAAAAGATTTTCACCACATCCCCCCCCCTTCATCCCTTTCTCAAAACCTTCACCCTGTCTCTCCCCCTGTCACCATCGAACCAATTTTTTGAATTTGACTCTGTATGGACCCCATACTGTAATTGGGTTGGGAGTGTTTGATGAACAGTGTAGTCAAAGCTTCACTCTGAAACACTGGAATTGAGGTTAAGGGGTGATTTGATCAAATGCTTCAAGATACTAATGTAAATGAATCATGTTTTTTATAGCCAGGCATGTTGAAAAATATTTGCAGCTTTACCCTTTTCTCCAGCTGATGAACTTTTAATTTGAACACTTTTTAAATTGTACTCAAATTCAAATGTGAATGACGCTTTTTAATCTCATAACTCAATTGTTGAGGGAGCTTTACTCTGTATGGAACCCCGTGCTGTACCTGTTCTGGCAGTGTTTGATGGGTACAATTTAATAACAACTTTAATTCCTATCTAACCCCGCGCTGCCCAATAACGGATGCAGATTCAGATAAATCGGATGTTTCATTTCTGTGTCACTTTCTGTATCTTGAAGCTTCTATTTGGAGCTGGAAATCTGTCAGTTGATGAATGTTGTCTTGAAAATTTCACCCTGAATAGTGTGAGCATTAGTATTGTGGAAACGTGTGAAGAAAGTGTTTGCATTCACACATTCCTACATTGTGAAATGTAAGTTAGCTTTGAAACTATAGGATGTAGGGCCAGGGAGCCTGAATGGACAAAAGGTTTTGGTTGATTAAAGAGTGAATTTTAATGATGTCCTTTGAAGAAGCCGTTTACTGTAAATGTCCCGAGACAATGAAATGCTTCAAAGGAAATATCCTGGTTGACAGAAGTGGTTCCCCAATGTCTGAAACACTTTCCCAAGTCTTCAGAGACATGAAGGTGGCAGGGATATTGTAAGATACAGATCATGAGATACCAGAGAATCACAGAATTGAAGTTGTGGGGCCCTCTCCTGTTTCAGAATGTCAGTTTTGATGTTTAACTCTGTGAAACTTGGCTAATGATTCTTAATGCAGAAAGTTCCAATCCAATCTGTAACCTGCACTTCAAATTCCAAAGAGATATGTACACCTTAAGTGAATGGGTGAAATAGTGAAAGATGGATTTCATTATAGGCAAATGTGTGGCTCCTCACTTTAAAAAGGATGGAACAGGTTACATTATAAATGGTAAAAAGCTGCAAACAGTGAGGGTCCAAAGAGTCCCTATCCATTTGTGTCAAGACTAAGAAAACATCAAACAGTTCCAATGAGAAATTAAATTTGATATTTGGGATAAAGCTGGTTAAAAACTCACACTACCCATTCCATGAATCAGCCTCTGTA
This sequence comes from Cetorhinus maximus, assembly GCF_964194155.1. NCBI lineage: Eukaryota > Metazoa > Chordata > Chondrichthyes > Lamniformes > Cetorhinidae > Cetorhinus > Cetorhinus maximus. Next base: position 398,979 of record NW_027596199.1, read on the forward strand.
ACCTGCACTTCAGCACATCACAAGAAAAATGATATTTTCAACTGTTCTTGATTCCAGTATGTAACTCAATTCCGGGAATCAATTATTCTACATATAACCCCTCTGAACCCCTCGATTAGATTCCAGTCTGTAACTCAATGCCGGGAATCAATTATTCTATATATAAACCCCCTGAACCCCTCGATTAGATTCCAGTCCGTAACTCACACCCGGGTATCTATTATTCTGTATATAAACCCCCTGAACACCTTGATAAGATTCCAGTCTGTAACTCAATCCTTGGTATCCATTATTCTATATATAAACCCCCCGAACCCCTCGATTAGATTCCAGTCTGTAACTCTCTCCCGGGTATCTATTATTTAATATATAAACCCCCTGAACCCCTCGATTAGATTCCAGTCTGTAAGTCAATCCTTGGTATCTATTATTCTATATATAAACCCCCTGACACCTCGATTAGATTCCCGCCTGTAACTTACTCCCGGGTAATTATTATAATATATATAAACCCCCTGAACACCTCGATTAGATTCCAGTCTGTAACTGAATCCTTGGTATCTATTATTCTATATGTAAACCCCACAAACCCCACGATTAGATTCCAGCACTTCCACATCACAAGTTGAGGAAGGGGTCTCCCCCCATTTTAAAGATGGTGAAAGGATATCCCTCCAATTTAAAGATAGAGAAGGGATATGTCACGGGATATTGTTCTTTATACTCAAAAATGTTTATTAATTTCGGAACATTTTCAGTTTCCCCCTACACTTTCTCTTTCTCTCACCATCATTTTCATTCTCTCCCTCTTCCACCCCATCTCTCTGCCACTCTACCACATTCCTCTGTTTCTCTCTCTCACCCCATCACTTTACCCTAAACTCGCTCCCCTCTCTTCACCTCTCTCTCTTTCACCTCATCCCTTTTCCTTTCATTTTATCTCTTCTCTCTATCTCACTCACTCGCCCCAGCTCTCTTTCTCTCTCACCCTGTCTCTCCGCCGCTCTGTCTCTCTATCTCTCATTCCGGCCATCTCTCCCTCTCTCTCACTCCTTTCCTCCGTTGCTCTGCTCCTCTCTCTGTCGCCCCCATCTCTCTCCCTCTCGCCTTGTCTCTCTTTCTACCTCTGTACCTCTTTCATCCCATCTATCTCGCCCTCTCTCTCTCTCCCTCTCTCCCTCTCCCACTTCTTTTGTGCCATAATTGGATATAAAGCAGAATAGAAATTTTTTTCAGGGTCCCGTGAAAAGGCAGATGATTCAGACCAGCGAAATGTGGATACAGAATTGGCTGATGGATAGGAAACAGAGAGTTCACGGATATTTTTCCGGCTGGATGTAGGATTGTAGTAGAGTTTCACTGGGGTCAGTATTGGAACCCTGGATTTCCCTGCTGTATATAAATGATTGAGATATTGGTGTGCAGGGGACCATTTGAGAGTTTGTGGATGGCACAAAACTTGGGAGAATGATAAACAGAGAGGGGGACAGTGTAGAGCATCAAAAGGACATTGACAAGTTGGGAGAGTGGGCAGATAGGTGGCCAATGATATTCAATGTGGAGACGTCTGATGTGATGCATTTTGGTAGGAGAAACATGGACATGAAAAACAAAATTAGGGGTGTAATTTTGAAGGGGGTGCAGGAGCAGAAAGACCTGGGTGAAGATGTGCATATTTCATTGAAGGTGGCAGGACAGGTTGAGCGAGTGGTTCATAAAGCATATCGTATCCTGGACTTTACTAATAGGGGCTTAGAGTACAAGAGCAGGGAGGTTATGCTGAATTTATATAAGACGCTAGTTAGACCTCAGATGGAGTATTGTGTACAGTCCTGGGAGCCACACTATAGGAAGGATATGATTCCCGGGGCAGTGTGATTACGTGGGATGGAATTGAGATTTACACCCCTTCTGTGTTTGATGTTGGAATCAGCTTCATTTGGGGTGTGCTGTGTTTTGTAGACATTTTCAGATCTTTTTAAATAATTCCCTTTTTTTATAGACTGCATCACTGAGTGTGAATTGGAGCTTAGCATCCATTTTTTAAATTGTTTGAAAATAGTTTTAAACTTCGCCCCTAGTTCCAAACTCTCCCACAAGGGGAAACATCTTCTCCACATCCACCCTGTTAAGACCCCTCAGGAACTTACATCTTTCACTAAGATCACCTCTCCAAATTCTAAACTCCAATGGATACAGGCCCAGCCTGTCCAACCTTTCCTCATAAGAAAATCAGAATCCTTTCCTCATAAGGTCAGAGATGATGAGAAATGCCTCACACAATTGGCCTTGTCCTTGTCTTCATTGGCTTCTGAGCAACAACCTTCAATAACAATTATAATAATTTTGGGGAAAGGGCAGACGAGTGAGACCAGTGAAATTTTCCTTGCAGAGTGTCGAAAGTAGATTGATGGGCTGAATGGCCTCCTTCTGTGTTGTAAACTTTCTGTGTTACACACGCAGGTTAACATTTCATTCTCGAATAAGCTTCACTCTTTCCTCCATTGTAGGTTCCAGCACCTCCACATCACAAGTTGGGCAATGGATCTCCCTCCATTTTAAAGACGGGAATGGATCTTCCTCCACTTTAAAGATGGAGAAGACGTAGCCTAGTGGGACATAAGCAAGGCTTTTGATAAGGTCCCACAAGGGAGAACGAAAGCGAAGGTAAGAGCCCATGGGATCCAAGGCAATTTTTCAATTTGGATCCAGAATTGGCTGAGTGGCAGGAAGCAGAGGGTGATGGTCAAGGGGTGTTTTTGTGACTGGATCCCTGTGTCCAGTGGTGTTCCCCTGGGGTCGGTGTTGGGTCCCTTGCTGTGTGTGGTATGTATAAACAATTTAGACTTCAATGTAGGAGGGTTGATCAGCAAGTTTGTGGATGACACGATAATTGGTGGTGTGGTAAATAGTGAGGAGGAGAGCCTTAGATTACAGGCGGACATAGACGGACTGGTCAGTGGTTCAAGGACTTTAATCCGGATAAGTGTGAGGCGATGCACTTGGGCAGGACACACAAGGCACAGGAATATATGATGAATGGTAGGACCCTGGGATCTAATGCGCATTAGAGAGACCTTGGTGTGTATGTCCACTGGTCCCTTAAGGTAGTGGGACAGGTAAATAAGGTGTTTAAGAAGGCATATGAGATACTTCCCTTTATTAGCCGAGACATAGAATATAAGAGCAGGGAAGTCATGCTGGAACTGCATAAAACGCTGGTTAGGCCGTAGCTAGAGTATTGCGTGTAGTTCTGGAGTCCGCATTATAGGAAGGATGTGATTGCACTAGAGAGAGAGCAGAGGAGATTTACCAGGATGTTGCCTGGGCTGGAGAATGTTAGATATGAGGAGAGATAGGATAGACTTGGATTATTTTCCCATGAGCAGAGGAGATTGAGGAAGGACATGATTGAGGTGAATAAAATAATGAGGGGCATTGATAGGGTAGAGAGGAAGGAACTTTTCCCCTTGGTGGAGGGAACAATAACCACGGAGCATAGATTTAAGGCAGGGGGCAGGAGGGTTAGAGGGGAAGTAGGGAAGGATTTTTTCACCCAGAGGGTGGTGGGAATCTGGAACTCACTGCCTGAAAGGGGGTTAGAGGCAGAAACCCTCATAACATTTAAGAATATTTGGATGTGCACTTGCGATGCCTTGGCATAGAAGGCTGTGGGCCTAGTGCTGTAAAATAGGATTAGAATTGTTAGGTTCTTGTTCGATCGGCACAGACTTGATGGGCCGAAAGGCCTTTTTCTGTGCTGTTGACCTCTGTGACTCTATGACAGAGATATCCCTGCATTTTAAAGACGGAGAAGGGATCTACCTCCATTTTAAAGATTGAGAAAACATCTCCCTCCATTTTAATGACGGAGAAGGGATCTACCAACATTTTAAAGATGGAAAAGGGACCTCACTCTATTTTTAAGATGTAGGAGGTGTCGCCCTCCATTTAAAATATATAGAAGGGATCTCCGTACAATTTAAAATGGGGAAGGGATCCCCCTCCATTTTAATGATGTGGAAGGAATCCACTACATTTCAATTTGGACACAAACGCTCTCAAACACACAATTGCACAGATATATTCTTTCTCATAAACGCAGACACACACACACACCCTCTCACACACAGACACACTCACGCACATATATTCTCTATTTCACACATACATACACACACACATTCTCTCTCACACTCACGCTACACAGATATATTATTCCTCATAGACACACACTCTCTCTCACACACTCACAAAGACATATTCTTTCTCATACACATGCTCACACAGACATAGTCACAATCACACAGATGTATTCTCAAACGCACACACATCCTCTCTCACACAGACACTGATTCTCTATCTCACCGATTCACACACAGACTCGTAGATCTATTCATTCTCATACACGCAAACACACACAATCTCACACACACATATATTCTTCCTCACACACAAACACACACACACACACCAACTCACACACATACACGCTGTCTCACACACACACACATATATACATTCTCTCTCTCTCATGTACACACAAAAACACGCACACACTTGCACAGATATATACTTTCTCATAGACGCAGGCACACACACATAAAAACCAGGATCGCATTGAATGTCAGAACAGGGTTGGAGGGTTAAATGGCCTCTTGCTCTTTCCATGTGCTATGACCAATATCCTTTATTCACTGTCTGGCTCTCAGTCACCCACTTGGTCTGAGAGTCTCTATTTCTCATTCACTCGATCTGTGTCTTCTCTCCCTGTCTCTCTTCCTCTGAGAATCTAGTCTACAAACACCAGGCAGCCATTTTAGGTTTGTTCACAGTGGCCATTTTATGTCCCCACAGGAATGGGACATTTAGGACAGAGTTGACCCCTCTCTCATGTAACATTAATATTTTAAACGTGACAGAGACACAGGTATGGAGACATGAATTCCCTGTGTATTCCCAGGAATATTGAAGGATCTGGGCGTTCAGTCCCACACCTTGCAGCTGTGAATTTGAATTCTGAACTTTCTATTACTGAATCTGGAAGTAAAAACCCCCGGGATGGAATGATTCACATTCATTCTGCTTCTACAAAGCCCGTGTCTGTGTCTGTTTCTCAGTATTTATTAACTGTTTAAGATAAGCCTGTCTCTTTCTCCATCGCTCTCTTTCTCGCCTCGCCTTTCACTGTCTCTCTCTCACTACAACACCCTGCCCCTCTCTCTTGCTCACCCTGTCTCTCTCTCTCTCTCGGCGAGTTTTGTCTCTCTCTCTCTATCTCAATCTGTCTCTCTCTCACCATCTCTCTGCCTCTCTCTCTCTCTCACTCCATCAGCCTCCCCCTCTCCCCACCATCCCCAATTTCCCTTTTCAGCAAATTTTGGGTGTGAAGCTGAAGGGAAAATATTTTCAGGGTTTCGGGGAAAGGGCGGATGAGTGAGACCAGTTAAACTTTCCTTGCAGAGTGTCGAAAGTAGTTTGATGGGCTGAATGGCCTCTTCGATTAGATTCCAGTCGGTAACTCACTTCCGGATATCTGTTATTCTATATATAAACCCCCTGAACCCCTCGATTTGATTCCAGTCTGTAACTCACTCCCGGATATCTGTTATTCTATATATAAACCCCCTGAACCCCTCGATTAGATTCCAGCCTGTAACTCACTCCCGGGTATCTGGTATTCTATATATAATCCACCCCGAACCCCTCGATTAGATTCCAGTCTGTAACTCACTCCCGGGCATCTGTTATTCTATATATTAAACACCCCAAACCCCTCGATTAGATTCCAGTCTGTAACTCACTCCCGGGCATCTGTTATTCTATATATAAACCAACTCGAACCCCTCGATTAGATTCCAGTCTGTAAGTCACTCCCTGGTATTTGTTATTCTGTATATAAACCACCCCGAACCCCTCGATTAGATTCCAGTCTGTAACTCACTCCCGAGTATCTGTTATTCTATATATAAACCAACCCGAACCCCTCGATTAGATTCCAGTCTGCAACTCACTCCCGGGTATGTTTTTCTATATATAAACCACCCCGAACCCCTCGATTAGATTCCAGCACTTCCACATCACAAATTGAGGAAGGGGTCCCCCCCATTTTAAAGTTGGTTAAAGGCTCTCCCTCTAATTTAAAGATGGAGAAGGGATGTCTCACAGGATATTGTTCTTTACACAATAATGTTAACAAATTTTTGAACATTTTCAGTTTCCCCCTACACTTTCTCTTTCTCTTACCCTGTCTCGTTCCTTCTCTCCCTCTCCCACCCCATCTCTCTGCAACCCTATATATTTCTCTGTTTCTCTCTCTCACCCCATATCTTTACCCTACACTCGCTCCCCTCTCTTCATCTCTCTCTCTCACCTCATCCCTTTTTTATCGCTTGATCTCCTCTCTCTATCTCACTCGCTTACCCAGCTCTCTTTCCCTCTCTCCCTGTCTCTCTTCCTCTGAGAATCTAGACTACAAACACCAGGCAGCCATTTTAGGTTTGTTCACAGTGGCCATTTTATGTCCCCACAGCAATGGGACACTTAGGACAGAGTTGACTCATGTAACATTAATATTTTAAACGTGACAGAGACACAGGTATGGAGACATAAATTCCACGTGTATTCCCTGGAATATTGGAGGATCCGGGGGTTCAGTCCCACACTTTGCTGCTGTGAATTTGAATTCTGAATTTTCTAAAACTGAATCTGGAAGTAAAAACCCCCGGGATGGAATGATTCACATTCTTTCTGCTGCTGCAAAGCCCGTGTCTGTGTCTGTTTCTCAGTATTTATTAACAATTTAAGATAATAGGATAGAATGCCACTAGTTTGCCATAATTCAACTCAGTCAGAAATGTCCCAATGTTATGACCGATATCAATCTTTCATCGTCTGCCTGTTCATCCCCTCTCACTCTGTGTCTCTCTCTTTAACATTCCCTCATTCCGCATCTGCTCTCTCTCTCTCTCTCTCTCTCCCTCTCTCAGATTCTGTAAGAAAAATCCCCAGACTCCAGGCAGCCATTTTAGGTTTGTTCACAGTGGCCATTTTATGTGCCCACAGCACTGGGACATTTATGACAGAGTTGACTCCTCACAATTGGTAAATTAGTCCTTTCAACGTGACAGAGACACAGATATCTCCCTCCATTTTAAAGATGGAGAAATTCTGTTTATCACTCAATAGGCCCTATCTTTACTTGGTATCTAACCCTGTGCTGCCCCTTCCCTGGGACTGTTTGATGGGACAGAGCAGAGGGAATGTTACTCTCTCTCGAACCCCATACTGTATTTGGTTTGGGTGTGTTTGTTGAACAATGTGGATGAAGCTTTACACTGGAATTTAGGTGAGGGGGTGATTTGATGCAATATTTCAGGATAATAATGCAAGTGGAGGTTTGAAAAAGAGTAACTATTCCCGCTGGTTTGGGGAGTCTGGGCCTTGAGGCCATGGTTTTTCAACTATGTTTAGAATTTTAGAATTTCAGGAGAGAATCTAAGAAACACTTTAAAACGCCAAGTGTGGTATTAGTTTGGATCTCTCTCACATGAACAGAAATTGATGCTGAGCCACTAGTCCATGTTTAAAACTGAGGCTGATAGATTTCTGTTAGCTAACACGCTGCAGAGATATGAGACCAAGGGCTTCAATCACAGATCAGCCAGGATCTCATTGAATGTCAGAACAGGGTTGGAGGGTTAAATGGCCTCTTGCTCTTTCCATGTGCTATGACCAATATCCTTTATTCACTGTCTGGCTCTCAGTCACCCACTTGGTCTGAGAGTCTCTATTTCTCATTCACTCGATCAGTGTCTTCTCTCCCTGTCTCTCTTCCTCTGAGAATCTAGTCTACAAACACCAGGCAGCCATTTCAGGTTTGTTCCCAGTGGCCATTTTATGTCCCCACAGCACTGGGACATTTAGGACAGATTTGACTCCTCACGAATGGAAAATTAGTACTTTCAACGTGACAGAGACACAGATATCTCCCTCCATTTTAAAGACGGAAAAGGGAACTCCCTCCGTTTTAACGGTGGAGAAGTTATCTGCCTCCATTTTAAATATTGAGAATGGTTCTCGCCCCATTTCGTCAGGTCTCTCTCTCCCTACCGCTTTTTCCTTCCCTCGACTCGTCTCTCTGATACTCTCTCTCATCCCTTCGCTATTTCGGACACTCACTTCCCTCTCTCTGCCTCTCCCTCACCCCACCCATTTTTCTTTCATTCAATCGCCTCTCTCTATCTCTCTCTCTTGCCCTCTCTCTCTTTCTCCCTCAGCCCATCTCATTGTCGCTATCTCCCTCTCTCTCGCCCCATCTCTCTCCCCTTCACCCTCTCTGTCTTTCATTTTATCTCTCTGTCATTCTCTGACCCTCTCTCTCTCGCCCTCTCTCTCTTTCTTTCTCACCCCATCTCACTCTCACTATTTCCCGCTCTCTCTCTCTCTCGCGCTCTCTCTCTTTCTTTCTCACCCCATCTCACTCACTATTTCCCTCACTCTCTCTCTCTCATGCTATCTCTCTTTCTTTCTCACCCCATCTCACTCTCACTATTTCCCTCTCTCTCTCTCTCTCTCTCGCGCTCTCTCTCTTTCTTTCTCACCCCATCTCACTGTAACTATTTCCCTCTCTCTCTCACCCCATCTCTCTGCCCTTCACCCTCTCTCTCTCACCCCATCTCACTCTCACTAATTCCATCTCTCTCTCTCTCTCGCGCTCTCTCTCTTTCTTTCTCATCCCATCTCACTGTAACTATTTCCCTCTCTCTCTCACCCCATCTCTCTGCCCTTCACCCTCTCTCTCTGTCTCTCATTCTACCTCTGTCATTCTCTGACCCTCTCTCTATCGCCCCGTCTCTATCCCTATCACCACCTCTCTCTGTCGCTCTCTCTCCCTCGCTCTGCCACTGACTCTCTGTCACATTCGTTGTCTCCCACGCCTGTCTCTTTCTCCATGGCTCTCTTTCTCGCCTCGCCTTTCACTGTCTCTCTCTCACTACAACACCCTGCCCCTCTCTCTCTCTCGCCCTGTCTCTCTCTCTCTTGGCGAGTTTTGTCTCTCTTTCTCTATCTCAATCTGCCTTTCTCTCACCATCTCTCTGCCTCTCTCTCTCACATACTCTCTCTCTCACTCCATCAGCCTCCCCCTCTCCCCACCATCCCCAATTTCCCTTTTCAGCAAATTTTGGGCGTGAAGCTGAAGGGAAAATATTTTCAGGGTTTCGGGGAAAGGGCGGACGAGAGAGACCAGGGAAACTTTCCTTGCAGAGTGTCGAAAGTAGTTTGATGGGCTGAATGGCCTCCTCGATTAGATTCCAGTCTGTTACTCAATCGGAGGTATCTGTTATTCTATATATTATCCACCCCGAACCCCTCAATAAGATTCCAGCCTGTAACTCACTCCCGGGTATCTGTTATTCTACATATAAACCACCCCGAACCCCTCGATTAGATTCCAGTCTGTAAGTCACTCCCGGGCATCTGTTATTCTATATATAAACCACCCCGAACCCCTCGGTTAGATTCCAGTCTGTAACTCACTCCCGGTTATCTGTTATTCTATATATAATCCACCCGGAACCCCTCGATTAGATTCCAGTCTGTAACTCACTCCTGTTATTTGTTATTCTGTATATGAACCACCCCGAACCCCTCGATTAGATTCCAGCCTGTAACTCACTCCCGGGTATATGTTATTCTATATATAAACCATCCCGAATCCCTCGATTAGATCCAGTCTGTAACTCACTCCCGGGTATGTTATTCTATATAGAAACCACCCCCAACCCCTCGATTAGATTCCAGTCTGTAACTCACTCCCGGGTATGTTATTCTATACATAAACCACCCCCAACCCCTCGATTAGATTCCAGCACTTCCACACCACAAGTAGAGGAAGGGGTCTCCCCCATTTTAAAGTTGGTTAAAGGCTCTCCCTCTAATTTTAAGATGGAGAAGGGATGTCTCACAGGATATTGTCCTTTACACTCAATAATGTTCACAAATTTTTGAACATTTTCAGTTTCCCCCTACACTTTCTCTCATCCTGTCTCGTTCCTTCTCTCCCTCTCCCACCCCATCTCTCTGCCACCCTATATATTTCTCTGTTTCTCTCTCTCACCCCATATCTTTACCCTACACTCGCTCCCCTCTCTTCATCTCTCTCTCTCAACTCATCCCTTATTTATCGCTTGATCTCCTCTCCCTATCTCACTCGCTTACCCAGCTCTCTTTCCCTCTCTCCCTACCTCTCTTCCTCTGAGAATCTAGTCTACAAACACCAGGAAGCCATTTTAGGTTTGTTCACAGTGGCCATTTTATGTCCCCACAGCAATGGGACATTTAGGACAGAGTTGACTCCTCACTCATGTAACATTAGTATTTTAAACGTGACAGAGACACAGGTATGGAGACATGAATTCCCTGTGTATTCCCAGGAATATTGAAGGATCCGGGCATTCAGCCCCACACTTTGCTGTTGTGAATTTGAATTCTGAATTTTCTATTACTGAATCTGGAAGTAAAAACCCCCGGGATGGAATGATTCACATTCATTCTGCTTCTACAAAGCCCATGTCTGTGTCTGTTTCTCAGTATTTATTAACTGTTTAAGATAAGCCTGTCTCTTTCTCCATCGCTCTCTTTCTTGCCTCGCCATTCACTGTCTCTCTCTCACTACAACACCCTGCCCCTCTCTCTATCTCGTCCTGTCCCTCTCTCTCTCTCGGTGAGTTTTGTCTCTCTTTCTCTATCTCAATCTGTCTCTCTCACCATCTCTCTGCCTCTCTCTCTCATTTACTCTCACTCTCACTCCATCAGCCTTCCCCTCTCCCCACCATCCCGAATTTCTCTTTTCAGCAAATTTTGGGTGTGAAGCTGAAGGGAAAATATTTTCAGGGTTTCGGTGAAAGGGCGGACGAGTGAGACCAGTGAAACTTTTCTTGCAGAGTGTCGAAAGTAGTTTGATGGGCTGAATGGCCTCCTCGATTAGATTCCAGTCTGTAACTCACTCCCGGGTATCTGTTATTCTATATATAATCCACCCCGAACCCCTCGATTAGATTCCAGCCTGTGACTCACTCCCGGGTATCTGTTATTCTATATATAATCCACCCCGAACCCCTCGATTAGATTCCAGCCTGTGACTCACACCCGGGTATCTGTTATTCAATATATAAACCACCCCGAACCCCTCGATTAGATTCCAGTCTGTAACTCACTCCCGGGTATGATATTCTATATATAAGCCCCCCCGAACCCCTCGATTTGATTCCAGCACTTCCACATCACAAATTGAGGAAGGGGTCTGCCCCCATTTTCAAGTTGGTTAAAGGCTCTCCCTCTAATTTAAAGATGGAGAAGGGATGTCTCACAGGATATTGTTCTTTACACTCAATAATGTTAACACATTTTTGAATATTTTCAGTTTCCCCCTACACTTTCTCTTTCTCTCATCCTGTCTCGTTTCTTCTCTCCCTCTCCCAGCCCATCTCTCTGCCACTCTATACATTTCTCTGTTTCTCTCTCTCACCCCATATCTTTACCCTACACTCGCTCCCCTCGCTTCATCTCTCCCTCTCTCAACTCATCCCTTTTTTATCGCTTGATCTCCTCTCTCTATCTCACTCGCTTACCCAGCTCTCTTTCCCTCTCTGCCCGCCTCTCTTCCTCTGAGAATCTAGTCTACAAACACCAGGCAGCCATGTTAGGTTTGTTCACAGTGGCCATTTTATGTCCCCACAGCAATGGGACATTTAGGACAGAGTTGACTCATGTAACATTAGTATTTTAAACGTGACAGAGACACAGGTATGGAGACATAAATTCCACGTGTATTCCCTGGAATATTGAAGGATTCGGGCGTTCACTCCCACACTTTGCTGTTGTGAATTTGAATTCTGAATTTTCTAAAACTGAATCTGGAAGTAAAAACCCCCGGGATGGAATGATTCACATTCTTTCTGCTGCTGCAAAGCCCGTGTCTGTGTCTGTTTCTCAGTATTTATTAACAATTTAAGATAATAGTTTAGAATACCACAAGTTTGCCATAATGTCTGGAAAGAGGGTTGAAACAGAGGGGCTGAGGTAGCAAAACAAGAGGAGGGGGTGTGAATAGACACAGGATCTGGGGGTCTCCAATGTGTAGACTCTGCCCAGCTCCCAGTCACATCTTTTAGAAAAGGCTGAATTGCGAAAATAAATCCAGGGACAGTGAAGCAAGTGACTCACTAACAATGAGAGCATTTTAAACATTCATTCTTTCACTGCAAAGCGCTCAGTCTTTCTGAGGTTCTGAAGGGGTCGGGGGTCTTCACTGTCTTAGTCCCTCTCCAACTTGCTGCCTCTCTCTCTCTGTGTAAATATTTCCCCATTTAAAAAGTGCTGAACAGAGCTGGTTGCACCCTGTGGGATCTTGCTGTGCACAAATTCCCTGCAGTGTTTCATACTGCGCCACAACCAGTTAATTGATTAAAAATGAGCTGATTGGACTCATTTCCTGTCCCTCAGGAGCCCTTTACCAAGTCCTAACTGTGAGAGTGTGTAAAAGTTTGTGCTAATTCCTGAATAATGCTGGTGTTTTAGGCAGGGCGATGAATTGAGAGGTGGAACAGTCATTTGAATTCAGTCTCTCTAGGATGTGTCCCTACGTTACAACAGAGAGAGAGGGGGGAGAGCGAGGGAATCAGGGAAAGACAGTGAAACAGAGGCAGGGGGTTGGGGGTGAGGAAGATACAAAGGGTCTGGGGGGGGTTAGGGGAGGGTCTCCAGTGTGGAGTCAGTGCCCAGCTCCCAGTCTCTGCAGAAAAGCCTCAGTCACACCCTCCCGGGGACGCCTGGTTTGTAAAAATCGATGCTGGGACGGAGATTTCAAAAAGTCTCCCCCAGGAAGCAGCAGCTTGTTCCCGGTTTGAAGAGAAGGAGTTTAGGCCTTTCTGGGGATGTGTCCGGACTCAGAGCACACATGGTGCCCGGTGAGGGGCTGAGAGGGAAGAGGGAGGGTTAGAGCAGGCATGAGGCTGGGGAAGGAAATGTGTCTCCCTGTTCCCATCTGGATAGCATTACATTGCTGCCTGTGGGATCCCCCTGTGCAGAAACGGCCTGCAGCTTTTCCTGAACTGCAACAGGGAACACACGACGTTTCTGGGGGAGGGGGTGGCATTTCCCTGTCTCTGTCATTCCAGCTTTCTCTCTCCCTCTCTCTTTCCAGACAGGACCCCTTGCAGCTCCTGTCCATTGAATGTTAATACCAGTCCTGGGAGTGTTTGATGGGGACAGTGTAGAGGGAGGTTTACTCCTTATCTAACGCCGTGCTGTACCAGCACTGGGAGTGTATGATGGCCACAGTGTAGGGGGAGCTTTACTCTGTATTTAACCCCGTGCTGTACCAGTCCTGGGAGTGTTTGATGGGGGGAGTATAGATGCAGGTTTACTCTGTATCTAACCCTGTCCAGTTCCTGTCCAGGGAGTGTTTGATGGGGACAGTGCAGAGGGAGCTTTTCTCTGTATCTAACCCAGTGCTTTAACTGCCCTGGGAGTGTTTGATGGGGCAAGTGTAGAGGTAGCTATACTCAGTATCTAACCCTGTCCTGTTCCTGTCCTGGGAGTGTTTGATGGGGAAGGTATAGAGGGTGCTTTACTCTGTATCTAACCCTGTTCTGTTCCTGTCCAGGGAGTGTTTGATGGGGACAGTGCAGAGGGAGTTTTTCTCTGTATCTAACCCAGTGCTTTAACTGCCCTGGGAGTGTTTGATGGGGCAAGTGTAGAGGTAGCTATACTCAGTATCTAACCCTGTCCTGTTCCTGTCCTGGGAGTGTTTGATGGGGAAGGTATAGAGGGTGCTTTACTCTGTATCTAACCCTGTTCTGTTCCTGTCCAGGGAGTGTTTGATGGGGACAGTGCAGAGGGAGCATTACTCTGTATCTAATCCTGTCCAGTACCAGTCCTGAAAGTGTTTTATTGGGAGAGAATAGAGCGAGCTTTACTCTGTATCTAGCCCTGTCCTGTTCCTGTCCTAGGTGTGTTTGAGGGGGACTGTGTAGAGGGAGCTTTACTTTGTATCTAACCCCGAGCTTTACCTGTCTTGGGAGTGTTTGATGGGGACAGTGTAGAGGAAGCTTTACTCTGTATCTAAATTGTGCTGTACCTGTACTGGGAGTGTTTGATGTGGACAGTATAGAGGGAGATTTACTCTGCATCTAATCCCATGCTGTATGTGGCCTGGGAGTGTTTGATGGGGACAATGCAGAGGGAGCTTTATTCTGTATCTAACCCCTTGCTGTACCTGCCCTGGGAGTGTGTGATGGGCAGAGTGTAGAGGGAGCTTTACTCTGTATCAAAGCCCGTCCTGTACCTGTCCAGGGAGTGTTTGATGGGGACAGTATTGAGGATGCTTTACTCTGCATCCAGCCCCGTGCTGTACCTGCCCTGGGAGCGTTTGATGGAGACAGTGTAGAGGGAGCATTACTCTGTATTTAACACGTTGCTTTAGCTGCCCTGGGAGGGTTTGATGGGGAAAGTGTAGAGGTAGCTTTACTCTGTATCTAATCCTGTCCAGTTCCTGTCCTATGAGTGTTTGATGGGGACAGTGCAGAGGTTGCTTTATTCTGTATCTAACCCCGTGCTGTACCTGTCCTGGGAGTGTTTGATGAGGACAGCATCGAGGGAGCTTTACTCTGTATCTAGCCCCGTGCTGTACCTGTCCTGGGAGTGTTTGATGGGGACAGTATCGAGGGAGATTTACTCTGTATCTAACGCCGTGCTGTACATGTCCTGGGAGTGTTTGATGGGGACGGTGAAGAGGGAGCTTTACTCTGTATCTAACCCAGTGCTTTACCTGCCCTGAGAGTGTTTGATGGGGACAGTTTAGAGGGAGCTTTAATCTGTATCTAACCCCGTGCTGTACCTGTCCTGGGAGTGTTTGGTGAGGACCGTGTAGAATAAGCTTTAGTCTGTATCTAACCCCGTACTGTACCTGCACTGGGAGTGTTTGATGGTTACAGTGTAGAGGGAGATTTACTCTGTATCTAACACCGTGCTGTACCTGTCCTGGGAGTGTTTGATGGGGACAGTTTAGTGGGAGCTTTACTCCGTATATAACCCTGTCCTGTACCTGCCCTGGGAGTGCTTGATGGGGACAGTGTAGAGGGAGCTTTACTCTGTATCTTATCCTGTCCAGTTCCTGTCCTGAGATTGTTTGATGGGGACAGTGTAGAGGATGCATTACTCTGTATCTAACCCCGTGCTGTACCTGTCCTGGGAGTGTTTGATGGGGACAGTATCGAGGGAGCTTTACTCTGTATCTATCCCCTGCTGCATCATCTCTGGGAGTGTTTGTTGGGAACATTCTCACCCAAAACAAAAACAATCCACAAATCAGCCCTAATAAATTGAACATGAGTTTCCTTGTTTGATTCTCCCTGGTCTGTTCTGATTCTCTGATAGATTCCTCGTGTTTACCCTCCACATGAGCAGTCATCCTAATCCCGTCTACCTGTCCTGCTCCCAACGCGGCATCCGACTACAATAAGGCCATTGATACAAGAGCGTCTCAGCGAGTGAGACAGGTGAGTCTTGAACCTGACCTGGGTGTATGCGTTTGACCCGGGTTAATCCGACACTCCAGGGACAGTTGAGACAGTTAAAGTGCATCACAGCTTTGCCAGAATGAGACCTGGATTCCAAGGGTTAAATTGCAAAGTGAGATTGCACAAACTCGGGTTGTATTCCCTGAAATTTAGTAGCATCAGGGGTGACTTGATCAAATTGTCAAATCCTGAGAGGAACTGGGTGGGGAGATTAGGGAATGTATGAGCTCTTGTCCTGAGTAACAAACTTTGTGAGGCATCTTATCGAATCCCTTTTGAACAGACAAGTATCCTCCTGTCACTACAGGTTACCTGTATGTTGCAAAGTTATTCTGATAATTTTCATTCCACAGAGTCAAAATTTCTGCGATTCTGTGACTGAGTCAGAACTTCAAATAGTTCAGATTTACTGTTTAAAATAAGCAGTCACTTTTCTGCGGTGGTTTTTGAGATTGAGTATGGATCTCAGAATCTGTCAGTGGAAGGGAGTTTCTACAGAGATAGGAAATGGGATTGATGAATAAAGGTGCAGGATTTTGATCACTGCATAAGATTGTGTCTGTTGCAGTTTCCCAGGAGTTTACATTTTCATGGGAAAGGGATGATTATCCAATGTCAACAATTCAATTTCTTCAGACTAGTGAAAACGCAAGAGAAAGAGGGAATATACCAACACTGGAACAAACAGGCAACTGTATGAGGAAGGTTTCAATTCTCTGCATGTTTTAATGTGAATTCCTGAGCTAAAGATTGAAATAAACAGGAGTTTAAATCTCACACTGGGATGCCGTACAATTTCAGTCCTGTTATCCCAAAATTAAAAATAAAAATCTACAATTAGCTGGAGCTGGAAATCTGTCAGTTGATGAATGTTGTCTTGAAAATTTCACCCTGAATACTGTGAGCCTTAGTATTGTGGAAAGGTGTGAAGAAAGTGTTTGCATTCACACATTCCTACATTGTGAAATGTAAGTTAGCTTTGAAACAATAAGGATGTAGGGCCAGGGAGTCTGAATGGGCAAAAGGATTTGGATGATTAAAGAGTGAATTTTAATGATGTCCTTTGAAGGAGCCGTTTACTGTAAATGTCCCAAGACAATGAAATGCTTCAAAGGAAATATCCCCATTGACAGAAATGGTTCCCCAATGTCTGAAAGACTTTCCCAAGTCTTCAGAGACATGAAGGGGGCAGACATATTGTAAGATACAGATCATGAGGTGCTAGAGAATCACAGAATTGAAGTTGTGGGGCCCTCTCCTGTTTCAGAATGTCAGTTTTGATGTTTAACTCTGTGAAACTTGGTTAATGATTCTTAAAGCAGAAAGTTCCAATCCAATCTGTAACCTGCACTTAAAATGCCAAAGAGATATGTACACCTTAAGTGAATGAGTGAAATAGTGAAAGATGGATTTCATTATAGGCAAATGTGTGGCTGCCCACTTTAAAAAGGATGGAACAGGTTACATTATAAATGGTGAAAAGCTGCAAACAGTGAGGGTCCAAAGAGTCCCTATCCATTTGTGTCAAGACTAAGAAAACATCAAACAGTTCCAATGAGAAATGAAATTTGATATTTGGGATAAAGCTGGTTAAAAACTCACACTACCCATTCCATGAATCAGCCTCTGTAACCTGCACTTCAGCACATCACAAGAAAAATGATATTTTCAACTGTTCGTGATTCCAGTCTGTAACTCAATCCCGGGTATCTATTATTCTCTATATAAACCCCCTGCACCCCTCAATTAGATTCCAGTCTGTAACTCACTCCCGGGTATCTATTATTCTCTATATAAACCCACTGAACCCCTCGATTAGATTGCAGTCTGTAACTCAATCCCAGGTATTTATTATTCTATATATAAACCCCCTGAACCCCTCGATTAGATTCCAGTCTGTAACTCAATCCCAGGTATCGATTATTCTATATATAAACCCCCTGATCCCTTCGATTAGATTCGAGTCTGTAACTCAATCCCGGGCATCGATTATTCTATATATAAACCCCCTGCACCCCTTAATTAAATTCCAGCCTGTAACTCAATCCCGGGTATCTATGATTCTATATATAAACCCCCGGAAGCACTCGATTAGATTCCTGTCTGTAACTCACTCCCGGGTATCGATTATTCTATATATAAACGCCCTGAACCCCTCGATTAGATTCCAGTCTGTAACTCACTCCCGGGTATCTATTTTTCTGTATATAAAACCACTGCACCCTTCAATTAGATTCCAGTCTGTAACTCTCTCCCGTTATCTATTATTCTATATATAAACCCCTCATTCCCCTCGATGAGATTCCGTTCTTTAACTCACTCCCGGATATCTTTTATTCGATACATATTGTATCTACATGATTTATATATAAACCACCCCGAACCCCTCGATTAAATTTCAGCCCGTAACTCACTCCCGGGCATCTGTTAATCTATATATAAATCACCCCAAACCCCTCCGTTAGATTCCTGCCTGTAACTCACTGCCGGGTGTCTGTTATTCTATATATAAACCACCCCAAACCCCTCCGTTAGATTCCTGTCTGAAACTCACTGCCGGGTGTCTGTTATTCTATATATAAACCACCCCGAACTCCTCGATAAGATTCCAGCATGTAACTCACTCCCAGGAATCTGTTATTCTATATAAAGACCACCCCAAACCCCTCGATTAGATTCCAGTCTGTAACTCATTTCCGTCTAACTGTTATTCTGTATATAAATGTCCCAAACCGCTCGACTAGATTTCAGTCTGTTACTCATTCCCGGGCTTCTGTTAATCTATATATATTATATTCATATGATTTATATATAAACACCCCGAACCCATCGATTTGTTTCCAGTCTGTAACTCACTCCCGGGTATCTGTTATTCTATATATAAATTCCCCAAAGACCTCGATTAGATTCCAGTCTGTAACTCACTCTCGGGTATCTGTTATTCTATATATAAATCCCTCAAACCCCTCGATTTGATTCCAGTCTGTAACTCACTCCCAGGTATCTGTTATTCTAAATATAACCCCCCTGAACCCCTCGATTAGATTCCAGTCTGTAAATCACTCCCGGGTATCTGTTATTCTATATATAATCCACCCCGAATCTCTCGATTAGATTCCAGTCTGTAACTCACTCCCGGGTATTTGTTATTCTGTATATAAACCACCCCGAACCCCTCGATTAGATTCCAGTCTGTAACTCACTCCCGGGTATCTGTTATTCTATATATAAACCCACCAAACCCCTCGATTAGATTCCAGTCTGTAACTCACTCCCGGGTATCTGTTATTCTGTATATAAACCACCCCGAACCCCTCGATTAGACTCCAATCTTTAACTCAATCCTTGGTATCTATTATTCAATATATAAACCCCACAAACCCCACGATTAGATTCCAGTCCGCAACGCACACCCGGGTATCGGTTATTCTGCATATAAAACCACTGCACCCTTCAATTAGATTCCAGTCTGTAACTCTCTCCCGTTATCTATTATTCTATATATAAAGCCCTCATTCCCCTCGATGAGATTCCGTTCTTTAACTCACTCCCGGATATCTTTTATTCGATATATATTATATCGACATGATTTATATATAAACCACCCCGAACCCCTCGATTAAATTTCAGCCCGTAACTCACTCCCGGGCATCTGTTAATCTATATATAAACCACCCCAAACCCCTCCGTTAGATTCCTGCCTGTAACTCACTACCGGGTGTCTGTTATTCTATATATAAACCACCCCAAACCCCTCCGTTAGATTCCTGTCTGAAACTCACTGCCGGGTGTCTGTTATTCTATATATAAACAAACCCAAACCCCTCCGTTAGAGTCCAGTCTGTAACTCAATCTCGGTTATCTGTTATTCTATATATAAACCACCCCGAACTCCTCGATAAGATTCCAGCATGTAACTCACTCCCGGGAATCAGTTATTCTATATAAAGACCACCCCAAACCCCTCGATTTGATTCCAGTCTGTAACTCATTTCCGTCTAACTGTTATTCTGTATATAAATGTCCCAAACCGCTCGACTAGATTTCAGTCTGTTACTCATTCCCGGGCTTCTGTTCATCTATATATATTATATTCATATGATTTATATATAAACACCCCGAACCCATCGATTTGTTTCCAGTCTGTAACTCACTCCCGGGTATCTGTTATTCTATACATAAATTCCCCAAAGATCTCGATTAGATTCCAGTCTGTAACTCACTCTCGGGTATCTGTTATTCTATATATAAATCCCTCAAACCCCTCGATTTGATTCCAGTCTGTAACTCACTCCCAGGTATATGTTGTTCTAAATATAACCCCCCTGAAACCCTCGATTAGATTCCAGTCTGTAAATCACTCCCGGGTATCTGTTATACTATATATAATCCACCCCGACTCTCTCGATTAGATTCCAGTCTGTAACTCACTCCCGGGTATCTGTTATTCTGTATATAAACCACCCCGAACCACTCGATTATATTCCAGTCCGTAAACTCACTCCCGAGTATCTGTTATTCTGTATATAAACCACCCCGAACCCCTCGATTAGATTCCAGTCTGTAAACTCACTCCCGAGTATCTGTTATTCTCTATATAAACCACCCCGAACCCCTCGATTAGATTCCAGTCCGTAAACTCACTCCCGAGTATCTGTTATTCTCTATATAAACCACCCCGAACCCCTCGATTAGATTCCAGTCTTTAACTCAATCCATGGTATCTATTATTCTATATATAAACCCCACAAACCCCACGATTAGAATCCAGTCTGCAACGCACTCCCGGGTATCTGTTATTCTGTATATAAACCACCCCGAACCCCTCGATTAGATTCCAGCACTTCCACATCACAAGTTGAGGAAGGGGTCTCCCCCCATTTTAAAGTTGGTTAAAGGCTTTCCGGCCAATTTTAAGATGGAGAAGGGATGTCTCACAGGATATTGTCCTTTACACTCAATAATGTTAACACATTTTTGAATATTTTCAGTTTCGCACTACACTTTCTCATTCTCTCATCCTGTCTCGTTCCTTCTCTCCCTCTCCCACCCCATCTCTCTGCCACTCTATACATTTCTCTGTTTCTCTCTCTCACCCCATATCTTTACCCTACACTCGCTCCCCTCTCTTCATCTCTCTCTCTCAACTCATCCCTTTTTTATCGCTTGATCTCCTCTCTCTATCTCACTCACTTACCCAGCTCTCTATCCCTCTCTCCCTACCTCTCTTCCTCTGAGAATCTAGTCTACAAACACCAGGCAGCCATTTTAGGTTTGTTCACAGTGGCCATTTTATGTCCCCACAGCAATGGGACACTTAGGACAGAGTTGACTCATGTAACATTAATATTTTAAACGTGACAGAGACACAGGTATGGAGACATAAATTCCACGTGTATTCCCGGGAATGTTGAAGGATCCGGGCGTTCACTCCCACACTTTGCTGCTGTGAATTTGAATTCTGAATTTTCTAAAACTGAATCTGGAAGTAAAAACCCCCGGGATGGAATGATTCACATTCTTTCTGCTGCTGCAAAGCCCGTGTCTGTGTCTGTGTCTCAGTATTTATTAACAATTTAAGATAATAGTTTAGAATGCCACAAGTTTGCCATAATGTCTGGAAAGAGGGTTGAAACAGAGGGGCTGAGGTAGCAAAACAAGAGGAGGGGGTGTGAATAGACACAGGATCTGGGGGTCTCCAATGTGTAGACTCTGCCCAGCTCCCAGTCACATCTTTTAGAAATGGCCGAATTGCGAAAATGAATCCAGGGACAGTGAAGCAAGTGACTCACTAACAATGAGAGCATTTTAAACATTCATTCATTCACTGCAAAGCTCTCAGTGTTTCTGAGGTTCTGAAGGGGTCGGGGGTCTTCACTGTACGTGTCCTGGGAGTGTTTGATGGTGACAGTGTAGAGGGAGCTATACTCTGTATCTAACCCTGTGCTTTACCTGCCCTGGGAGTGTTTGATGGGGACGGCGTAGAGGGAGATTTACTCTGAATCTAACCATGTGCTGTACCTGTCTTTGGAGTGTTTGATGGGGACAGTATAGAGGTAGCTTTACTCTGTATCTAACCCCGTGCTGTACTTGCCCTGGGAGTGTTTGATGGGGACAGTGCAGAGGAAGCTTTATTCTGTATCTAAACCCGTGCTGTACCTGCCCTGGGAGTGTTTGATGGTCACAGTGTAGAGGGAGCTTTATTCTTTATCTAAATCCATGCTGTACCAGTCCTGGGACTGTTTGATGGGGACAGTGTAGAGGGAGCTTTATTCTTTATCTAAATCCATGCTGTACCAGCCCTGGGACTGTTTGATGGGGACAGTGTAGAGGTAGCTTTACTTTGTATCTAACCCCCTTCTGTACCTGAGCTGGGAGTGTTTGATGGGGACGGTGAAGAGGAACCTTTACTCTGTATCTAACACAGTGCTGTACCTGCCCTGGGATGTTTGATGGGAACAGTGTAGAGGGAGCTTTACTCTCTATCTAAACCCGTGCTGTACCTGTCCTGCGAGTGTTTGATGGGGACAGTATCGAGGGAGCTTTACTCCTTATCTAACCATGTCCTGTTCCTGTCCTGGGAGTATTTGATGGGGACAGTGTAGAGGCAGCTTAACTCTATATCTATCACAGTGCTGTACCTGTCCATGGAGGGTTTGATGGGGACAGTGTATAGGGAGCTTTACTCTGTATCTAACCCCGTGCTTTACCTATCCTGGGAGTGTTTCATGGGGACAGTGTAGAGGAAGATTTACTCTGTATCTAACCCTTTGCTGTACCTGTCCTGGGAGTGTTTGATGGGGACAGTATAGAGGGAGCTTTACTCTGTATCTAACCTCGTGCTGTACGTGCCCTGGGAGTGTTTGATGGGGACAGTGCAGAGGGAGCTTTATTCTGTATCTAAACCCGTGCTTTCCCTGCCCTGGGAGTTTTTGATGGGGACAGTGTAGACGGAGCTTCACTCTGGATCTAATCCCGTGCTGTACCTGTCCTGGGATTGTGTGATGATGACAGTATCGAGGGAGCTTTAATCTGTATCTAGCCCCGTGCTGTACCTGCCCTGGGAGTGTTTGATGGGGACAGTGTAGAGGGAGCTTTACTCTGTATCTAACCCTGTGCTGTAGCAGTCCTGGGAGTGTTTGAAGGGGAAAATGTAGAGGTAGCTTTACTCTGTATCTAACCCTGTCCTGTTCCTGTCCTGGGGATGTTTGTTGGGGACAGCATAGAGGGAGCTTTACTCTGTATCTAACCCTGTCCTGTTCCAGTCCTGGGAGCGTTTGATGGAGACAGTGTAGAGGGAGCTTTACTCTGTATCTAACCCAATGCTGTTCCTGCCCTGGGAGTGTTTGATGGGGAAAGTGTAGAGGGAGCTATGTTCTGTATCTAACCCCGTGCTGTTCTTGTCCTGGGAGTGGTTGATGGGGACAGTATAGAGGGAGCTTTACTCTGTATCTAACCCTGTTCTGATCATGTCCAGGGAGTGTTTGGTGGGAACAGTGCAGATGGAGCTTTACTCTGTATCTAACCCTGTGCTGTACCTGTCCTGGGAGTGTTTGATGGGGACAGTGTAGAGGGAGCTATACTCTGTATCTAACCCAGTGCTGTACTTGCCCTGGGAGTGTTTGATGATGACAGTGCAGTGGGACCTTTATTCTGTATTTAAACCCGTGCTGTACCTGTCCTGGGAGTGTTTGATTGGGACAGTGTAGAGGAAGTTTTACTCTGTATCTAAACCCGTAATGTACCTGCACTGGGAGTGTTTAATGGGGACGGTGTAGCGGGAGCTTTACTCTGTATCTAACCCCGTGCTGTACCTGTCCTGTGAGGGTTTGATGGGGACAGTTTAGAGTGAGCTTTACTCTGTATATAACCCTGTCTTGTACCTGCCCTGGGAGTGCTTCATGGGGACCGTGTAGAGGGAGCTTTACTCTGAATCTTACCCCGGGCAGTACCAGTCCTGGGAGTTTTAGATGGGGACAGGTTAGAGGGAGATTTACTCTCTATCTAACCCTGTGCTGTAACTGCCATGGGAGTGTATGATGGTCACAGTGTAGGGGGAGTTTTTCTCTGTTTCTAACACCGGGCTGTACTAGTCCTGGGAGTGTTTGATGGGGAAAGTATCGAGGGAGCTGTACTCTGTATCTAACCCCGTGCTGTACCTGTACTGGGAATTTTAGATGGATACATTATCGAGGGAACTGTTCTCTGTATCTAACCCCGTGCTGTACCTGTCCTGGGAGTGTTTGATGGGGACAGTATCGAGGGAGCTTTACTCTGTATCTAACCCCGTGCTGTACCTGTCCTGGGAGTGTTTGATGGGTACAGTAGCGAGGGAGCTTTACTCTGTATCTAACCCTGTGGTGTCCCTGTACTGGGAACTTTAGTTGGATACATTATCAAGTGAAATTATCTCTGCATCTAACCCCGTGCGGTACCTGTCCTGGGAGTGTTTGATGGGGACAGTATCGAGGAAGTTTAACTCTGTACCTATCCCCGTGCTGAACCTGTCCTGGGAGTGTTTGATGGGCACAGTATTGAGGGGGCTTTACTCTGTATCTAACCCCGTGCTGTACCTGTCCTGGGAGATTTTGATGGGGACGGTGTAGAGGAAGCTTTACTCTGTATCTAACACAGTGCTGTACCTGCCCTTGGATGTTTGATGGGAACAGTGTAGAGGGAGCTTTACTCTGTATCTAAACCCGTGCTGTGCCTGTCCTGCGAGTGTTTGATGGGGACAGTATCGAGGGAGCTTTAATCCTTATCTAACCATGTCCTGTTCCAGTCCTGGGAGTGTTTGATGGGGACAGTGTAGAGGGAGCTTTACTCTGTATCTATCCCAGTTCTGTACCTGTCCATGGAGGGTTTGATGGGGAAAGTGTAGAGGGAGCTTTACTCTGTATCTAACCCCGTGCTTTACCTATCCTGGGAGTGTTTCATGGGAGCAGTGTAGAGGAAGCTTTAATCCGTATCTAACCCTTTGCTGTACCTGTCCTGGGAGTGTTTGATGGGGACAGTATAGAGGGAGCTTAACTCTGTATGTAACCTCGTGCTGTACGTGCCCTGGGAGTGTTTGATGGGGACAGTGCAGAGGGAGCTTTATTCTGTATCTAAACCCGTGCTGTCCCTGCCCTGGGAGTGTTTGATGGGGACAGTGTAGAGGGAGCTTCACTCTGTATCTAATCCCGTGCTGTACCTGTCCTGGGAGTTTTTGATGGGGACGGTGTAGAGGAAGCTTTACTCTGTATCTAACACAGTGCTGTACCTGCCCTTGGATGTTTGATGGGAACAGTGTAGAGGGAGCTTTACTCTGTATCTAAACCCGTGCTGTACCTGTCCTGCGAGTGTTTGATGGGGAAAGTGTAGAGGTAGCTTTACTCTGTATCTAACCCTGTCCTGTTCCTGTCCTGGGAGTATTTGATGGGGACAGTGTAGAGGCAGCTTAACTCTATATCTATCACAGTGCTGTACCTGTCCATGGAGGGTTTGATGGGGACAGTGTATAGGGAGCTTTACTCTGTATCTAACCCCGTGCTTTACCTATCCTGGGAGTGTTTCATGGGGACAGTGTAGAGGAAGATTTACTCTGTATCTAACCCTTTGCTGTACCTGTCCTGGGAGTGTTTGATGGGGACAGTATAGAGGGAGCTTTACTCTGTATCTAACCTCGTGCTGTACGTGCCCTGGGAGTGTTTGATGGGGACAGTGCAGAGGGAGCTTTATTCTGTATCTAAACCCGTGCTTTCCCTGCCCTGGGAGTTTTTGATGGGGACAGTGTAGACGGAGCTTCACTCTGGATCTAATCCCGTGCTGTACCTGTCCTGGGATTGTGTGATGATGACAGTATCGAGGGAGCTTTAATCTGTATCTAGCCCCGTGCTGTACCTGCCCTGGGAGTGTTTGATGGGGACAGTGTAGAGGGAGCTTTACTCTGTATCTAACCCTGTGCTGTAGCAGTCCTGGGAGTGTTTGATGGGGAAAATGTAGAGGTAGCTTTACTCTGTATCTAACCCTGTCCTGTTCCTCTCCTGGGGATGTTTGATGGGGACAGCATAGAGGGAGCTTTACTCTGTATCTAACCCTGTCCTGTTCCAGTCCTGGGAGCGTTTGATGGAGACAGTGTAGAGGGAGCTTTACTCTGTATCTAACCCAATGCTGTTCCTGCCCTGGGAGTGTTTGATGGGGAAAGTGTAGAGGGAGCTATGTTCTGTATCTAACCCCGTGCTGTTCTTGTCCTGGGAGTGGTTGATGGGGACAGTATAGAGGGAGCTTTACTCTGTATCTAACCCTGTTCTGATCATGTCCAGGGAGTGTTTGGTGGGAACAGTGCAGATGGAGCTTTACTCTGTATCTAAACCCGTGCTGTCCCTGCCCTGGGAGTGTTTGATGGGGACAGTGTAGAGGGAGCTTCACTCTGTATCTAATCCCGTGCTGTACCTGTCCTGGGAGTTTTAGATGGGGACGGTGTAGAGGAAGCTTTACTCTGTATCTAACACAGTGCTGTACCTGCCCTTGTATGTTTGATGGGAACAGTGTAGAGGGAGCTTTACTCTGTATCTAAACCCGTGCTGTACCTGTCCTGTG
The DNA here is from genome assembly GCF_964194155.1 of Cetorhinus maximus. Taxonomy (NCBI): domain Eukaryota; kingdom Metazoa; phylum Chordata; class Chondrichthyes; order Lamniformes; family Cetorhinidae; genus Cetorhinus; species Cetorhinus maximus. Next base: position 425,144 of record NW_027596199.1, read on the forward strand.
AGTGTTTGATGGGGAAAGTGTAGAGGTAGCTTTACTCTGTATCTAACCCTGTCCTGTTCCTGTCCTGGGAGTATTTGATGGGGACAGTGTAGAGGCAGCTTAACTCTATATCTATCACAGTGCTGTACCTGTCCATGGAGGGTTTGATGGGGACAGTGTATAGGGAGCTTTACTCTGTATCTAACCCCGTGCTTTACCTATCCTGGGAGTGTTTCATGGGGACAGTGTAGAGGAAGATTTACTCTGTATCTAACCCTTTGCTGTACCTGTCCTGGGAGTGTTTGATGGGGACAGTATAGAGGGAGCTTTACTCTGTATCTAACCTCGTGCTGTACGTGCCCTGGGAGTGTTTGATGGGGACAGTGCAGAGGGAGCTTTATTCTGTATCTAAACCCGTGCTTTCCCTGCCCTGGGAGTTTTTGATGGGGACAGTGTAGACGGAGCTTCACTCTGGATCTAATCCCGTGCTGTACCTGTCCTGGGATTGTGTGATGATGACAGTATCGAGGGAGCTTTAATCTGTATCTAGCCCCGTGCTGTACCTGCCCTGGGAGTGTTTGATGGGGACAGTGTAGAGGGAGCTTTACTCTGTATCTAACCCTGTGCTGTAGCAGTCCTGGGAGTGTTTGATGGGGAAAATGTAGAGGTAGCTTTACTCTGTATCTAACCCTGTCCTGTTCCTGTCCTGGGGATGTTTGATGGGGACAGCATAGAGGGAGCTTTACTCTGTATCTAACCCTGTCCTGTTCCAGTCCTGGGAGCGTTTGATGGAGACAGTGTAGAGGGAGCTTTACTCTGTATCTAACCCAATGCTGTTCCTGCCCTGGGAGTGTTTGATGGGGAAAGTGTAGAGGGAGCTATGATCTGTATCTAACCCCGTGCTGTTCTTGTCCTGGGAGTGGTTGATGGGGACAGTATAGAGGGAGCTTTACTCTGTATCTAACCCTGTTCTGATCATGTCCAGGGAGTGTTTGGTGGGAACAGTGCAGATGGAGCTTTACTCTGTATCTAACCCTGTGCTGTACCTGTCCTGGGAGTGTTTGATGGGGACAGTACAGAGGGAGCTATACTCTGTATCTAACCCAGTGCTGTACTTGCCCTGGGAGTGTTTGATGATGACAGTGCAGTGGGACCTTTATTCTGTATTTAAACCCGTGCTGTACCTGTCCTGGGAGTGTTTGATGGGGACAGTGTAGAGGAAGTTTTACTCTGTATCTAACCCCGTAATGTACCTGCACTGGGAGTGTTTGATGGGGACGGTGTAGCGGGAGCTTTACTCTGTATCTAACCCCGTGCTGTACCTGTCCTGTGAGGGTTTGATGGGGACAGTTTAGAGTGAGCTTTACTCTGTATATAACCCTGTCTTGTACCTGCCCTGGGAGTGCTTCATGGGGACCGTGTAGAGGGAGCTTTACTCTGAATCTTACCCCGGGCAGTACCAGTCCTGGGAGTTTTAGATGGGGACAGGTTAGAGGGAGATTTACTCTCTATCTAACCCTGTGCTGTAACTGCCATGGGAGTGTATGATGGTCACAGTGTAGGGGGAGTTTTTCTCTGTTTCTAACACCGGGCTGTACTAGTCCTGGGAGTGTTTGATGGGGAAAGTATCGAGGGAGCTGTACTCTGTATCTAACCCCGTGCTGTACCTGTACTGGGAATTTTAGATGGATACATTATCGAGGGAACTTTTCTCTGTATCTAACCCCGTGCTGTACCTGTCCTGGGAGTGTTTGATGGTGACAGTATCGAGGGAGCTTTACTCTGTATCTAACCCCGTGCTGTACCTGTCCTGGGAGTGTTTGATGGGTACAGTAGCGAGGGAGCTTTACTCTGTATCTAACCCTGTGGTGTACCTGTACTGGGAACTTTAGTTGGATACATTATCAAGTGAAATTTTCTCTGCATCTAACCCCGTGCTGTACCTGTCCTTGGAGTGTTTGATGGGGACAGTATCGAGGAAGTTTAACTCTGTACCTATCCCCGTGCTGAACCTGTCCTGGGAGTGTTTGATGGGCACAGTATTGAGGGGGCTTTACTCTGTATCTAACCCCGTGCTGTACCTGTCCTGGGAGTTTTTGATGGGGACAGTGTAGAGGAAGCTTTACTCTGTATCTAACACAGTGCTGTACCTGCCCTTGGATGTTTGATGGGAACAGTGTAGAGGGAGCTTTACTCTGTATCTAAACCCGTGCTGTACCTGTCCTGCGAGTGTTTGATGGGGACAGTATCGAGGGAGCTTTAATCCTTATCTAACCATGTCCTGTTCCAGTCCTGGGAGTGTTTGATGGGGACAGTGTAGAGGGAGCTTTACTCTGTATCTATCCCAGTGCTGTACCTGTCCATGGAGGGTTTGATGGGGAAAGTGTAGAGGGAGCTTTACTCTGTATCTAACCCCGTGCTTTACCTATCCTGGGAGTGTTTCATGGGGACAGTGTAGAGGAAGATTTACTCTGTATCTAACCCTTTGCTGTACCTGTCCTGGGAGTGTTTGATGGGGACAGTATAGAGGGAGCTTTACTCTGTATCTAACCTCGTGCTGTACGTGCCCTGGGAGTGTTTGATGGGGACAGTGCAGAGGGAGCTTTATTCTGTATCTAAACCCGTGCTTTCCCTGCCCTGGGAGTTTTTGATGGGGACAGTGTAGACGGAGCTTCACTCTGGATCTAATCCCGTGCTGTACCTGTCCTGGGATTGTGTGATGATGACAGTATCGAGGGAGCTTTAATCTGTATCTAGCCCCGTGCTGTACCTGCCCTGGGAGTGTTTGATGGGGACAGTGTAGAGGGAGCTTTACTCTGTATCTAACCCTGTGCTGTAGCAGTCCTGGGAGTATTTGATGGGGAAAATGTAGAGGTAGCTTTACTCTGTATCTAACCCTGTCCTGTTCCTGTCCGGGGGATGTTTGATGGGGACAGCATAGAGGGAGCTTTACTCTGTATCTAACCCTGTCCTGTTCCAGTCCTGGGAGCGTTTGATGGAGACAGTGTAGAGGGAGCTTTACTCTGTATCTAACCCAATGCTGTTCCTGCCCTGGGAGTGTTTGATGGGGAAAGTGTAGAGGGAGCTATGTTCTGTATCTAACCCCGTGCTGTTCTTGTCCTGGGAGTGGTTGATGGGGACAGTATAGAGGGAGCTTTACTCTGTATCTAACCCTGTTCTGATCATGTCCAGGGAGTGTTTGGTGGGAACAGTGCAGATGGAGCTTTACTCTGTATCTAACCCTGTGCTGTACCTGTCCTGGGAGTGTTTGATGGGGACAGTACAGAGGGAGCTATACTCTGTATCTAACCCAGTGCTGTACTTGCCCTGGGAGTGTTTGATGATGACAGTGCAGTGGGACCTTTATTCTGTATTTAAACCCGTGCTGTACCTGTCCTGGGAGTGTTTGATGGGGACAGTGTAGAGGAAGTTTTACTCTGTATCTAACCCCGTAATGTACCTGCACTGGGAGTGTTTGATGGGGACGGTGTAGCGGGAGCTTTACTCTGTATCTAACCCCGTGCTGTACCTGTCCTGTGAGGGTTTGATGGGGACAGTTTAGAGTGAGCTTTACTCTGTATATAACCCTGTCTTGTACCTGCCCTGGGAGTGCTTCATGGGGACCGTGTAGAGGGAGCTTTACTCTGAATCTTACCCCGGGCAGTACCAGTCCTGGGAGTTTTAGATGGGGACAGGTTAGAGGGAGATTTACTCTCTATCTAACCCTGTGCTGTAACTGCCATGGGAGTGTATGATGGTCACAGTGTAGGGGGAGTTTTTCTCTGTTTCTAACACCGGGCTGTACTAGTCCTGGGAGTGTTTGATGGGGAAAGTATCGAGGGAGCTTTAATCCTTATCTAACCATGTCCTGTTCCAGTCCTGGGAGTGTTTGATGGGGACAGTGTAGAGGGAGCTTTACTCTGTATCTATCCCAGTGCTGTACCTGTCCATGGAGGGTTTGATGGGGAAAGTGTAGAGGGAGCTTTACTCTGTATCTAACCCCGTGCTTTACCTATCCTTGGAGTGTTTCATGGGAGCAGTGTAGAGGAAGATTTAATCCGTATCTAATCCTTTGCTGTACCTGTCCTGGGAGTGTTTGTTGGGGACAGTATAGAGGGAGCTTTACTCTGTATCTAACCTCGTGCTGTACGTGCCCTGGGAGTGTTTGATGGGGACAGTGCAGAGTGAGCTTTATTCTGTATCTAAACCCGTGCTTTCCCTGCCCTGGGAGTTTTTGATGGGGACAGTGTAGACGGAGCTTCACTCTGGATCTAATCCCGTGCTGTACCTGTCCTGGGATTGTGTGATGATGACAGTATCGAGGGAGCTTTAATCTGTATCTAGCCCCGTGCTGTACCTGCCCTGGAAGTGTTTGATGGGGACAGTGTAGAGGGAGCTTTACTCTGTATCTAACCCTGTGCTGTAGCAGTCCTGGGAGTATTTGATGGGGAAAATGTAGAGGTAGCTTTACTCTGTATCTAACCCTGTCCTGTTCCTGTCCGGGGGATGTTTGATGGGGACAGCATAGAGGGAGCTTTACTCTGTATCTAACCCTGTCCTGTTCCAGTCCTGGGAGCGTTTGATGGAGACAGTGTAGAGGGAGCTTTACTCTGTATCTAACCCAATGCTGTTCCTGCCCTGGGAGTGTTTGATGGGGAAAGTGTAGAGGGAGCTATGTTCTGTATCTAACCCCGTGCTGTTCTTGTCCTGGGAGTGGTTGATGGGGACAGTATAGAGGGAGCTTTACTCTGTATCTAACCCTGTTCTGATCATGTCCAGGGAGTGTTTGGTGGGAACAGTGCAGATGGAGCTTTACTCTGTATCTAACCCTGTGCTGTACCTGTCCTGGGAGTGTTTGATGGGGACAGTATAGAGGGAGCTATACTCTGTATCTAACCCAGTGCTGTACTTGCCCTGGGAGTGTTTGATGATGACAGTGCAGTGGGACCTTTATTCTGTATTTAAACCCGTGCTGTACCTGTCCTGGGAGTGTTTGATGGGGACAGTGTAGAGGAAGTTTTACTCTGTATCTAACCCCGTAATGTACCTGCACTGGGAGTGTTTGATGGGGACGGTGTAGCGGGAGCTTTACTCTGTATCTAACCCCGTGCTGTACCTGTCCTGTGAGGGTTTGATGGGGACAGTTTAGAGTGAGCTTTACTCTGTATATAACCCTGTCTTGTACCTGCCCTGGGAGTGCTTCATGGGGACCGTGTAGAGGGAGCTTTACTCTGTATCAAACCCTGTCCTGTACCTGCCCTGTGAGTGCTTGATGGGCACAGTGAAGACTGAGCTTTACTCTGTATCTAACTCTGTGCTGCACCAGTCCTGGGAGTGTTTGATGGGGACAGCTTAGAGGGAAATTTAGACTGTATCTAACCCCGTGCTGTACCTGCCCTGGGAGTGTACGTTGGGCACAGTGTAGGGGGAGCTTTACTCTGTATCTAACCCCGTGTTGTACCAGTCCTGGGAGTGTATGATGGGGACAGTGTAGAGGGAGCTTTACTCTGTATCTAACCTCGTGCTGTACCAGTCCTGGGAGTGTTTGATGGCGATAGTGTAGACGGAACTAGACTCTGTATCTAACCCCTTGCTGTACCAGTCCTGGGAGTGTTTGATGGGGAGAGTATAGCGGGAGGTTTACACTGTATCTAACCCTGTGCTGTACCGGACTTGGGAGAGTTTGATGGGGACAGTGTAGAGGGAGCTTTACTCTTTATCAAACCCCATGCTGTACCTGTCCTGAGAGTGATTGATGGGGACAGATTAGAGGGAAATTTACTCTGTATCTAACCCCGTGCTGTACCTGCCCTGGCAGGGTATGATGGCCACAGTGTAGGGGCAGCTTTACTCTGTATCAAACCACGTGCTGTACCTGTCCTGAGAGTGTTTGATGGGAACAGATTAGAGGGAAATTTACTCTGTATCTAACCCCGTGCTGTACCTGCCCTGGGAGTGTATGATGGCCACAGTGTAGGGGCAGCTTTACTCTGTATCTAACCCCGTGCTGTACCAGTCCTGGGAGTGTTTGCTGGGGAGAGTATAAAGGGAGTTTTACACTGTATCTAACCCTGTGCTGTAGGGGACCTGGGAGTGTTTGATTTAGACAGTGTAGAGGGAGCTTTACTCTGTATCTAACCAAGTGCTTTTCCTGCCCTGGGAGTGTTTGATGGGGAAAGTGAAGAGGTAGCTTTACTCTGTATCTGACCCTGTCTTGTTCCCGTCGTGGGAGTGTTTGATGGGGACAGTATCGAGGGAGCTTTACTCTGTATGTAGCCCAGTTCTGTTCCTGTCCAGGGAGTGTTTGAAGGGGACAGTGCAGAGGGAGCTTTACTCTGTATTTAACCCTGTGCTGTACCTGTCCTGGGAGTGTTTGATGGGGTCCGTATAGAGCTAGCTTTACTCTGTATCTAACCCAGTGCTGTACTTGCCCTGGGAGTGTTTGATGATGACAGTGCAGTGTGACCATTATTCTGTATATAAACCCGTGCTGTACCTGCACTGGGAGTGTTTGATGGGGATCGTGTAGAGGGAGCTTTACTCTGTATCTAACCCTGTGCTGTACCTGTCATGGGAGGGTTTGATGGGGAAGTTTAGAGGGAGCTTTACTCTGTATCTAACCCCGTGCTGTACCAGTCCTGTGAGAGTTTGATGGGGAGAGTATAGAGGGAGGTTTACCCTGTATCTAACCCTGTGCTGTAGCGGACCTGGTAGTGTTTGATGGAGACAGTGTAGAGTGTGCTTTAGTCTGTATCTAACCCTGTCCTGTTCCTGTCCTGGGAGAGTTTGATGGGGACAGTATAGAGGGAGCTATACTCTGTATCTAACCCTGTTCTGTTCCTGTCTAGGGAGTGTTTTATGGGAGCAGTGCAGAGGGAGCTTCACCTTGTATCAAACCCTGTGCTGTACCTGTCCTGGGAGTGTTTGATGGGCACAGTATTGAGGGAGCTTTACTCTGTAGCTAACCCAGTGCTGTACGTGCCCTGGGAGTGTTTGATGATGAAAGTGCAGTGGGACCTTTATTCTGTATCTAAACCCGTGCGGTACCCGGCCTGGGAGTGTTTGATGGGGACGGTGTAGTGGGATATTTACTCTGTATCTAATCCCGTAATGTACCTGCACTGGGAGTGTTTGATGGGGACGGTGTAGAGGGAGCTTTACTCTCTATCTAACCCCGTGCTGTACCTGTCCTGGGAGGGTTTGATGGGGACAGTTTAGAGTGAGCTTTACTCTGTATATAACCCTGTCCTGTAGCTGCCCTGGGAGTGCTTCATGGGGACTGTGTAGAGGGAGCTTTACTCTGAATCTTAAACCGGGCAGTACCAGTCCTGGGAGTTTTAGATGGGGACAGGTTAAACGGAGATTTACTCTGTATCTAACCCTGTGCTGTAACTGCCGTGGGAGTGTATGATGGGCACAGTGTAGGGGGAGTTTTTCTCTGTTTCTAACCCCGGGCTGTACTAGTCCTGGGAGTGTTTGATGGGGACAGTTTAGAGGAAGTTTTACTCTGTATCTAACCCCGTAATGTACCTGCACTGTGAGTGTTTGATGGGGACGGTGTAGAGGGAGCTTTACTCTGTATCTATCCCTGTGCTGTACCTGTACTGGGAATTTTAGATGGATACATTATAGAGGGAAATTTTCTCTGCATCTAACCCCGTGCTGTACCCGTACTGGGAATTTTAGATGGATACATTATCGAGGGAACTTTTCTCTGCATCTAACCCCTTGCTGTACCTGTCCAGGGAGTGTTTGATGGGGACAGTATCGAGGGAGATGTACTCTGTATCTAACCCCGTGCTGTACCTGTCCTGGGAGTGTTTGATGGGGACAGTGTAGAGGAAGCTTTACTCAGTATCAAACCCTGTACTGTACCTGCCCTGGGAGTATTTGATGGGGAGGGTGTAGAGGGAGCTTTACTCTGAATCTTACCCCGGGCAGTACCAGTCCTGGGAGTTTTAATTGGGGACAGGTTAAAGGGAGATTTACTCTGTATCTAACCCTGTGCTGTAACTGCCATGGGAGTGTATGATGGGCACAGTGTAGGGGGAGTTTTTCTCTGTTTCTAACCCCGGGCTGTACTAGTCCTGGGAGTGTATTTTTGGGTAAAGTATCGAGGGAGATTTACTTTGTATCTTACCCCGTGCTGTACCTGTACTGGGAATTTTAGATGGATACATTATCGACGGAACTTTTCTCTGCATCTAACACGGTGCTGTGCCTGTCCTGGGAGTGTTTGATGGGGACAGTATCGAGGGAGCTTTACTCTGTATCTAACCCTGTGGTGTACCTGTACTGGGAATTTTAGATGGATACATTATACAGGGAAATTTTCTCTGCATCTAACCCCGTGCTGTACCTGTCCTGGGAGTGTTTGATGGGGACAGTATCGAGGAAGTTTAACTCTGTACCTAACCCCGTGCTGTGCCTGTCCTGGGAGAGTTTGCTGGGGACAGTTTAGAGGAAGATTTACTCTGTATCTAACCCTGTCCTGTACTTGCCCTGTGAGTGCTTGATGGGCACAGTGAAGACTGAGCTTTACACTGTATCTTACTCTTTGCTGCACCAGTCCTGGGAGTGTTTGATGGGGAGAGCTTAGAGGGAAATTTAGACTGTATCTAACCCCGTGCTGGACCTGCCCTGGGAGTGTACGATGGGCACAGTTTAGGGGGAGCTTTACTCTGAATCTAACCCCGTGCTGTACCAGTCCTGGGAGTGTTTGATGGCGATAGTGTAGAGGGAGCTTTACTCTGTATCTAACCCCGTGCTGTACCAGTCCTGGGAGTTTTTGATGGGGAGAGTATAGAGGGAGGTTTACACTGTATCTAACCCTGTGCTGTAGGGGACCTGGGAGTGTTTGATGTAGACAGTGTAGAGGGAGCTTAACTCTGTATCTAACCAAGTGCTTTTCCTGCCCTGGGAGTGTTTGATGGGGAAAGTGAAGAGGTAGCTTTACTCTGGATCTGACCCTGTCTTGTTCCCGTCGTGGGACTGTTTGATAGGGACAGTATCGAGGGAGCCTTACTCTGTATCTATCCCAGTTCTGTTCCTGTCCAGGGAGTGCTTGAAGGGGACAGTGCAGAGGGAGCTTTACTCTGTATTTAACCCTGTGCTGTACCTGTCCTGGGAGTGTTTGATGGGGACCGTATAGAGCTAGATTTAGTCTGTATCTAACCCAGTGCTGTACTTGCCCTGGGAGTGTTTGATGATGACAGTGCAGTGTGACCTTTATTCTGTATATAAACCAGTGCTGTACCTGCCCTGGGTGTGTTTGATGGGGACGGTATAGTGGGAGATTTACTCTGTATCTAACACCGTGCTGTACCTGTCCTGGGAGTGTTTGATGGGGACAGTGTAGAGGAAGTTTTACTCTGTATCTAACCCCGTAATGTACCTGCACTGGGAGTTTTTGATGGGGATGGTGCAGAGGGAGCTTTACTCTGTATCTAACCCTGTGCTGTACCTGTCGTGGGAGGGTTTGATGGGGAAGTTTAGAGGGAGCTTTACTCTGTATCTAACCCTGTGCTATAGCGGACCTGGTAGTGTTTGATGGAGGCAGTGTAGAGGGAGCTTTAGTCTGTATCTAACCCTGTCCTGTTCCTGTCCTGGGAGTGTTTGATGGGGACAGTATAGAGGGAGCTTTACTCCGTATCTAACCCTGTTCTGTTCCTGTCCAGGGAGTGTTTTATGGGAACAGTGCAGAGGGAGCTTCACCTTGTATCAAACCCTTTGCTTTACCTGTCCTGGGAGTGTTTCATGGGGACAGTATAGATGGAGCTTTACTCTGTAACTAACCCAGTGCTGTACGTGCCCTGGGAGTGTTTAATGATGAAAGTCCATTGGGACCTTTATTCTGTATCTAAACCCGTGCTGTACCTGGCCTGCGAGTGTTTGATGGGGACGGTGTAGAGGGAGCTTTACTCTGTATCTAACCCCGTGCTGTACCTGTCCTGGGAGGGTTTGATGGGGACAGTTTAGAGTGAGCTTTACTCAGTATATAACCCTGTCCTCTAGCTGCCCTGGGAATGCTTCATGGGGACTGTGTAGAGGGAGCTTTAATCTGTATCTTACCCCGGGCAGTACCAGTCTTGGGAGTTTTAGATGGGGACAGGTTAAAGGGACATTTACTCTGTATCTAACCCTGTGCTGTAACTGCCGTGGGAGTGTATGATGGGCACAGTGTAGGGGGAGTTTTTCTCTGTTTCTGACCCCGAGCTGTACGAGTCCTGGGAGTGTTTGATGGGCAAAATATTGAGGGAGCTTTACTCTGTATCTAACCCCTTGCTGTACCAGACCTGGGAGTGTTTGATGGGGACAGTGTAGAGGAAGTTTTACTCTGTATCTAACCCCGTAATGTACCTGCAATGTGAGTGTTTGATGGGGACGGTGTAGAGGGAGCTTCACTCTGTATCTAACCCTGTGCTGTACTAGTACTGGGAATTTTAGATGGATACATTATAGAGTGAAATTTTCTCTGCATCTAACCCCGTGCTGTACCTGTCCTGGGAGTGTTTGATGGAGACAGTATCGAGGAAGTTTAACTCTGTACCTAACCCCGTGCTGTACCTGTCCTGGGAGAGTTTGATGGGGACAGTGTAGAGAAAGCTTTACTCTGTATCAAACCCTCTACTGTATCTGCCCTGGGATTGTTTGATGGGGACGGTGTAAGGTAGATTTACTCTGCATCTAACTCTGTCCTGTACCTGCCCTGTGAGTGCTTGATGGGGACAGTGAAGACTGAGCTTTACTCTGTATCTAACTCTGTGCTGCACCAGTCCTGGGAGTGTTTGATGGGGACAGCTTAGAGGGAAATTTAGACAGTATCTAACCCCGTGCTGTACTTTCCCTGGGAGTGTACGATGGGCACAGTGTGGGGGGAGCTTTACTCTGTATCTAACCCCGTGCTGTACCAGTCATGTTAGTGTTTGATGGGGACAGTATAGCGGGAGCTTTACTCTGTATCTAACCCCGTGCTGTACCAGTCCTGGGAGTGTTTGATGGCGATAGTGTAGAGGGAGCTTTACTCTGTATCTAACCCCTTGCTGTAACAGTCCTGGGAGTGTTTGATGGGGAAAGCATAGAGGGAGTTTTACACTGTATCTAACCCTGTGCTGTACCGGACCTGGGAGTGTTTGATGGGGACAGTGTAGAGGGAGCTTTACTTTGTATCTAACCGCGTGCTGTACATGTCCTGTGAGTGTTTGATGGGGACAGATTAGAGGGAAATTTACTCGGTATCTAAACCCGTGCTGTACCTGCCCTGGGAGTGTATGATTGCCACAGTGTAGGGGCAGCTTTACTCTGTATCTAACCCCGTGCTGTACCAGTCCTGGGAGTGTTTGTTGGAGAGAGTGTAGAGGGAGGTTTACACTGTATCTAACCCTGTGCTGTAGGGGACCTGGGATTGTTTGATGGAGACAGTGTAGAGGGAGCTTTACTCTGTATCTAACCCAGTGCTTTTCCTGCCCTGGGAGTGTTTGATAGGGAAAGTGTAGAGGTAGCTTTACACTGTATCTGACCCTGTCTTGTTCCCGTCGTGGGAGTGTTTGATGGGGACAGTATAGAGGGAGCTTTACTCTGTATCTAAACCAGTTCTGTTCCTGTCCAGGGAGTGTTTGAAGGGGACCGTGCAGAGGGAGCTTTACTCTGTATCTAACCCTGTGCTGTACCTGTCCTGGGAGTGTTTGATGGGGACAGTATAGAGGGAGCTTTACTCTGTATGTAACCCAGTGCTGTACTTGCCCTGGGAGTGTTTGATGATGACAGTGCAGTATGACCTTTATTCTGTATATAAACCCGTGCTGTACCTGGCCTGGGAGTGTTTGATGGGGACGGTATAGTGTGACCTTTATTCTGTATTTAAACCCGTGCTGTACCTGTCCTGGGTGTGTTTGATGGGGACAGTGTAGAGGAAGTTTTACTCTGTATCTAACACTGTCCTGTACCCGCACTGGGAGTGTTTGATGGGGATGGTGTAGAGGAAGTTTTACTCTGTATCTAACCCCGTAATGTACCTGCACTGGGAGTGTTTGATGGGGATGGTGTAGAGGGAGCTTTACACTGTATCTAACCTCGTGCTGTACCTGTCCTGGGAGGGTTTGATGGTTTAGAGGGAGCTTTACTCTGTATCTAACCCCGTGCTGTACCAGTCCTGTGAGAGTTTGATGGGGAGAGTATAGAGGGAGGTTTACCCTGTATCTAACCCTGTGCTGTAGCGGACCTGGTAGTGTTTGATGGAGACAGTGTAGAATGAGCTTTACTCTGTATCTAACCCTGTCCTGTTCCTGTCCTGGGAGTGTTTGATGGGGACAGTTTAGAGGGAGCTTTACTCCGTATCTAACCCTGTTCTGTTCCTGTCCAGGGCGTGTTTTATGGGAACAGTGCAGAGGGAGCTTCACCTTGTATCAAACCCTGTGCTGTACCTGTCCTGGGAGTGTTTGATGGGGACAGAATTGAGGGAGCTTTACCCTGTATCTAACCCAGTGCTGTACTTGCCCTGGGAGTGTTTGATGAGGACAGTGCAGTGGGACCTTTATTCTGTATCTAAACCCGTGCTGTACCTGGCCTGGGAGTGTTTGATGGGGACGGTGTAGTGGGAGATTTACTCTGTATCTATCCCCGTGCTGTACCTGTCCTGGGAGTGTTTGATGGGGACAGTTTAGAGGGAGCTTTACTCTGTATATAACCCTGTCCTGTACCTGCCCTGGGAGTGCTTCATGGGGACTGTGTAGAGGGAGCTTTACTCTGAATCTTACCCCGGGCAGGGCCAGTCCTGGGAATTGTAGATGGGGACAGGTTAAAAGGAGATTTACTCTGTATCTAACCCCGTGCTGTACTTGTACTGGGAATTGTAGATGGATAAATTATCGAAGGCGCTTTACTCTGTATCTAACCCCGTGCTGTACCTGTCCTGGGAGTGTTTGATGGGTTTAGTATCGAGGGAGCTTTACTCTGTATCTAACCCTGTGGTGTACCTGTCCTGGGAATTTAAGATGGATACATTATAGAGGGAAATTTTCTCTGCGTCTAATACCGTGCTGTACCTGTCCTGGGAGTGTTTGATAGGGACAGTATCGAGGAAGTTTAACTCTGTACCTAACCCCGTGTGTACCTGTCCTGGGAGAGTTTGCTGGGGACAGTGTAGAGGAAGCCTTACTCTGTATCAAACCCTCGACTTTATCTTCCCTGGGAGGGTTTGATGGGGACGGTGTAGAGGTTGATTTACTCTGCATCTAACTCTGTCCTGTACCTGCCCTGTGAGTGCTTGATGGGGACAGTGAAGACTGAGCTTTACTCTGTATCTAACTCTGTGCTGCACCAGTCCTGGGAGAGTTTGATGGGGACAGCCTAGAGGGAAAATTAGACTGTATCTAAGTCCGTGCTGTACCTGCCCTGGGAGTGTACGATGGGCACAGTGTAGGGGGAGCATTACTCTGTATCTAACCCCGTGCTGTACCAGTCCTGGGAGTGTTTGATGGCGATAGTGTGGAGGGAGCTTTACTCTGTATCTAACCCCTTGCTGTACCAGTCCTGGGAGTGTTTGATGGGGAGAGTATAGAGGGAGGTTTACACTGTATCTAACCCTTTGCTGTACCGGACCTGGGAGTGTTTGATGTGGACAGTGTAGAGGGAGCTTTACACTCTATCTAACCGCGTGCTGTACCTGTCCTGGGAGTGTTTGATGGGGACAGATTAGAGGGAAATTTACTCTTCATATAACCCCGTTCTGTACAAGTCCTTTGAGAGTTTGATGGGGAGAGTATAGAGGGAGGTTTACCCTGTATCTAACCCTGTGCTGTAGCGGACCAGGTAGTGTTTGATGGAGACAGTGTAGAGGGAGCTTTACTCTGTATCTAACCCAATGCTTTTCATGCCCTGGGAGTGTTTGATGGGGAAATTGTAGAGGTAACTTTACTCTGTATCTAACCCTGTCCTGTTCCTGTCCAGGGATTGTTTGATGGGGACAGTATAGTGGGAGCTTTACTCTGTATCTAACCCAGTTCTGTTCCTGTCCAGGGAGCGTTTGAAGGGGACAGTGCAGAGGGAGCTTTACTCTGTATCTAACCCTGTGCTGTACCTGTCCTGGGAGTGTTTGATGGGGACAGTATAGAGGGAGCTTTACTCTGTATCTAAGCCAGTGCTGTACTTGCCCTGGGAGTGTTTGATGATGACAGTGCAGTGTGACCTTTATTCTGTATATAAACCCGTGCTGTACCTGGCCTGGGAGTGTTTGATGGGGACGGTATAGTGGGAGATTTACTCTGTATCTAACACCGTGCTGTACCTGTCCTGGGAGTGTTTGATGGGGATATTGTAGAGGAAGTTTTACTCTGTATCTAACCCCGTAATGTACCTGCACTGGGAGTGTTTGATGGGGAAGTTTAGAGTGAGCTTTACTCTGTATCTAACCCCGTGCTGTACCAGTCCTGTGAGAGTTTGATGGGGAGAGTATAGAGGGAGATTTACACTGTATCTAACCCTGTCCTGTTCCTGTCCTGGGAGTGTTTTATGGGAACAGTGCAGAGGGAGCTTTACCTTGTATCAAACCCTGTGCTGTACCTGTCCAGGGAGTGTTTGATGGGGACAGTATTGAGGGAGCTTTACTCTCTATCTAACCCCGTGCTGTACCTGTCATGGGAGGGTTTGATGGGTACAGTTTAGAGTGAGCTTTACTCTGTATATAACCCTGTCCTGTACCTGCCCTGGGAGTGCTTCATGGGGACTGTGTAGAGGGAGCTTTACTCTGAATCTTACCCCGGGCACTACCAGTCCTTGGAGTTTTTGATGGGGACAGGTTAAAGGGAGATTTACTCTGTATCTCACCCTGTGCTGTAACTGCCGTGCGAGTGTATGATGGGCACAGTGTAGGGAGAGTTTTTCTCTGTGTCTAACCCCGGGCTGTACTAGTCCTGGGAGTGTTTGATGGGTACAGTATCGAGGGAGCTTTACTCTGTATCTAACCCCGTGCTGTACCCGTACTGGGAATTTTAGATGGATACATTATCGAGGGAACTTATCTCTGCATCTATCCCCGTGCTGTTCCTGTCCTGGGAGTGTTTGATGGGGACAGTATCGAGGGAGCTTTACTCTGTATCTAACCCCGTGCTGTACCTGTCCTGGGAGTGTTTGATGGGTTCAGTATCGAGGGAGCTTTACTCTGTATCTAACCCTGTGGTGTACCTGTATTGGGAATTTTAGATGGATACATTATCAAGGGAAATTTTCTCTGCATCTAACCCCGGGCTGTACCTGTCCTGGGAGTGTTTGATGGGGACAGTATCGAGGAAGTTTAACTCTGTACCTAACCCCGTGCTGTACCTGTCCTGGGAGAGTTTGATGGGGACAGTGTAGAGGAAGCTTTACTCTGTATCAAACCCTCTACTGTATCTGCCCTGGGAGTGTTTGATGGGGACGGTGTAAGGTAGATTTACTCTGCATCTAACTCTGTCCTGTACCTGCCCTGTGTGTGCTTGATGGGGACAGTGAAGACTGAGCTTTACTCTGTATCTAACCCCGTGCTGCACCAATCCTGGGAGTGTTTGATGGGGACAGCTTAGAGGGATATTTAGACTGTATCAAACTCCGTGCTGTACCTGCCCTGGGAGTGTACGATGGGCACAGTGTAGGGGTAGCTTTACTCTGTTTCTAACCCCGTGCTGTACCAGTCCTGGGAGTGTTTGATGGGGACAGTATAGAGTGAGCTTTACTCTGTATCTAACCCCGTGCTGTACCAGTCCTGGGAGTGTTTGATGGCGATAGTGTGGAGGGAGCTTTACTCTGTATCTAACCCCTTGCTGTTCCAGACCTGGGAGTGTTTGATGGGGAGAGTATAGAGGGAGGTTTACACTGTATCTAACCCTGTGCTGTAGGGGTCCTGGGAGTGTTTGATGGCACAGTGTAGAGGGAGCTTTACTCTGTATCTAACCCCGTGCTGTACCTGTCCTGGGAGTGTTTGATGGGGACAGATTAGAGGGAAATTTACTCTGTATCTAACCCCGTGATGTACCTGCCCTGGGAGTGAAATGTGGGCACAGTGTAGGTGGCGCTTTACTCAGTATCTAACCCCGTGCTGTACCTGTCCTGGGAGTGTATGATGGCCACAGTGTAGGGGCAGCTTTACTCTGGATCTAACCCCGTGCTGTACCAGTCATGGGAGTGTTTGATGGGGAGAGTATAGAGGGAGGTTTACACTGTATCTAACCCTGTGCTGTACCAGACCTGGGAGTGTTTGATGGAGACAGTGTAGAGGGAGCATTACTCTGTATATGAACCTGTGCTGTTCCCCTCCTGGGAGTGTTTGATGGGGACAGTATCGAGGGAACTTTACTCTGTATCTAGCCCCTGCTGCATCATCTCTGGGAGTGTTTGTTGGCAACATTCTCGCCCAAAACAATAACAATCCACAAATCAGGCCTAATAAATTGAACATCAGTTTCCTTCTTTGATTCTCCCTGGTCTGTTCTGATTCTCTGATAGATTCCTCGTGTTTACCCTCCACACGAGCAGTCTTCCTAATGCCGTTTACCTGTCCTGCTCCCAACGCGACATCCGACTACAATAAGGCCAGTGATACAGGAGCGTCTCAGCGAGTAAGACAGGTGAGTCTTGAGCCTGACCTGGGTGTACGTGAGTGACCCGGGTTAATCCGACACTCCAGGGACAGTTTAGACAGTTCGAGTGCATCACAGCTTTGCCAGAATGAGACCTGGATTCCAAGGGTTAAATTGCAAAGTGAGATTGCACAAACTCGGGTTGTATTCCCTGAAATTTAGTAGCATCAGGGGTGACTTGATCAAATGGTCAAATCCTGAGAGGAACTGGGTGGGGAGAATAGTGGAATGTATGAGGTCTTGTCCTGAGTAACAAGCTTTGTGAGTCATCTTATCGAATCCCTTTTGAACAGACAAGTATCCTCCTGTCACTACAGGTTACCTGTATGTTGCAAAGTTATTCTGATCATTTTCATCCCACAGAGTCAAAATTTCTGCGATTCTGTGACTGAGTCAGAACTTCAAATAGTTCAGATTCACTGTTTAAAATAAGCAGTCACTTTTCTGTGGTGGTTTTTGAGATTGAGTATGGATCTCAGAATCTGTCAGTGGAAGGGAGTTTCTACAGAGATAGGAAATGGGATTGATGAATAAAGGTGCAGGATTTTGATCACTGCATAAGATTGTGTCTGTTGCAGTTTCCCAGGAGTTTACATTTTCATGGGAAAGGGATGATTATCCAATGTCAACAATTCAATTTCTTCAGACAAGTGAAAACGCAAGAGAAAGAGGGAATATATCAACACTGGAACAAACAGGCAACTGTATGAGGAAGGTTTCAATTCTCTGCATGTTTTAATGTGAATTCCTGAGCTAAAGATTGAAATAAACAGGAGTTTAAATCTCACACTGGGATGCCGTACAATTTGAGTCCTGTTATCCCAAAATTAAAAGTAAAAATCTACAATTAGCTGGAGCTGGAAATCTGTCAGTTGATGAATGTTGTCTTGAAAATTTCACCCTGAATAGTGTGAGCCTTAGTATTGTGGAAACGTGTGAAGAAAGTGTTTGCATTCACACATTCCTACATTGTGAAATGTAAGTTAGCTTTGAAACAATAGGATGTAGGGCCAGGGAGTCTGAATGGGTAAAAGGATTTGGATGATTAAAGAGTGAATTTTAATGATGTCCTTTGAAGGAGCCGTTTACTGTAAATGTCCCAAGACAATGAAATGCTTCAAAGGAAATATCCCGATTGACAGAAATGGATCCCCAATGTCTGAAAGACTTTCCCAAGTCTTCAGAGACATGAAGGGGGCAGACATATTGTAAGATACAGATCATGAGGTGCTAGAGAATCACAGAATTGAAGTTGTGGGGCCCTCTCCTGTTTCAGAATGTCAGTTTTGATGTTTAACTCTGTGTAACTTGGTTAATGATTCTTAAAGCAGAAAGTTCCAATCCAATCTGTAACCTGCACTTCAAATTCCAAAGAGATATGTACACCTTAAGTGAATGAGTGAAATAGTGAAAGAAGGATTTCATTATAGGCAAATGTGTGGCTGCCCACTTTAAAAAGGATGGAACAGGTTACATTATAAATGGTGAAAAGCTGCAAACAGTGAGGGTCCAAAGGGTCCCTATCCATTTGTGTCAAGACTAATAAAACATCAAACAGTTCCAATGAGAAATTAAATTTGATATTTGGGATAAAGCTGATTAAAAACTCACACTACCCATTCCATGAATCAGCCTCTGTAACCTGCACTTCAGCACATCACAAGAAAAATGATATTTTCAACTGTTCTTGATTCCAGTCTGTAACTCAATCCCGGGTATCTATTATTCTCTATATAAACCCTCTGCACCCCTCAATTAGATTCCAGTCTGTAACTCACTCCCGGCTATCTATTATTCTCTATATAACCCACTGAACCCCTCGATTAGATTGCAGTCTGTAACTCAATCCCGGGTATCGATTATTCTATATATAAACCCCCTGATCCCTTCGATTAGATTCGAGTCTGTAACTCAATCCCGGGCATCGATTATTCTATATATAAACCCCCTGCACCCCTTAATTAAATTCCAGCCTGTAACTCAATCCCGGGTATCTATGATTCTATATATAAACCCCCGGAAGCACTCGATTAGATTCCACTCTGTAACTCACTCCCGGGTATCGATTATTCTATATATAAACGTCCTGAACCCCTCGATTAGATTCCAGTCTGTAACTCACTCCCGGGTATCTATTATTCTGTATATAAAACCACTGCACCCTTCAATTAGATTCCAGTCTGTAACTCTCTCCCGTTATCTATTATTCTATATATAAAGCCCTCATTCCCCTCGATGAGATTCCGTTCTTTAACTCACTCCCAGATATCTTTTATTCGATATATATTATATCTACATGATTTATATATAAACCACCCCGAACCCCTCGATTAAATTTCAGCCCGTAACTCACTCCCGGGCATCTGTTAATCTATATATAAACCACCCCAAACCCCTCCGTTAGATTCCTGCCTGTAACTCACTGCCGGGTGTCTGTTATTCTATATATAAACCACCCCAAACCCCTCCGTTAGATTCCTGTCTGAAACTCACTGCCGGGTGTCTGTTATTCTATATATAAACAAACCCAAACCCCTCCGTTAGATTCCAGTCTGTAACTCATTTCCGTCTAACTGTTATTCTGTATATAAATGTCCCAAACCGCTCGACTAGATTTCAGTCTGTTACTCATTCCCGGTCTTCTGTTAATCTATATATATTATATTCATATGATTTATATATAAACACCCCGAACCCATCGATTTGTTTCCAGTCTGTAACTCACTCCCGGGTATCTGTTATTCTATATATAAATTCCCCAAAGCCCTCGATTAGATTCCAGTCTGTAACTCACTCTCGGGTATCTGTTATTCTATATATAAATCCCTCAAACCCCTCGATTTGATTCCAGTCTGTAACTCACTCCCAGGTATCTGTTATTCTAAATATAACCCCCCTGAACACCTCGATTAGATTCCAGTCTGTAAATCACTCCCGGGTATCTGTTATTCTATATATAATCCACCCCGAATCTCTCGATTAGATTCCAGTCTGTAACTCACTCCCGGGTATTTGTTATTCTGTTTATAAACCACCCCGAACCCCTCGATTAGATTCCAGTCTGTAACTCACTCCCGGGTATCTGTTATTCTATATATAAACCCACCAAACCCCTCGATTAGATTCAAGTCTGTAACTCACTCCCGGGTATCTGTTATTCTGTATATAAACCACCCCGAACCCCTCGATTAGATTCCAATCTTTAACTCAATCCTTGGTATCTATTATTCAATATATAAACCCCACAAACCCCACGCTTAGATTCCAGTCCGCAACGCACACCCGGGTATCGGTTATTCTGTATATAAAACACCCCGAACCCCTCGATTAGATTCCAGTCCTTAAACTCACTCCCGAGTATCTGTGATTCTCTATATAAACCACCCCGAACCCCTCGATTAGATTCCAGTCTTTAACTCAATCCATGGTATCTATTATTCTATATATAAACCCCACAAACCCCACGATTAGATTCCAGTCTGCAACGCACTCCCGGGTATCTGTTATTCTATATATAAACCACCCCGAACCCCTCGATTAGATGCCAGCACTTCCACATCACAAGTTGAGGAAGGGGTCTCCCCCCATTTTGAAGTTGGTTAAAGGCTCTCCCGCCAATTTTAAGATGGAGAAGGGATGTCTCACAGGATATTGTCCTTTACACTTAATAATGTTAACACATTTTTGAATATTTTCAGTTTCGCACTACACTTTCTCATTCTCTCATCCTGTCTCGTTCCTTCTCTCCCTCTCCCACCCCATCTCTCTGCCACTCTGTTTTCTCTGTTTCTCACTCTCACCCCATATCTTTACCCTACACTCGCTCCCCTCTCTTCATCTCTCTCTCTCAACTCATCCCTTTTTTATCGCTTGATCTCCTCTCTCTATCTCACTCACTTACCCAGCTCTCTATCCCTCTCTCCCTACCTCTCTTCCTCTGAGAATCTAGTCTACAAACACCAGGCAGCCATTTTAGGTTTGTTCACAGTGGCCATTATATGTCCCCACAGCAATGGGACACTTAGGACAGAGTTGACTCATGTAATATTAATATTTTAAACGTGACAGAGACACAGGTATGGAGACATAAATTCCCTGTGTATTCCCTGGAATATTGAAGGATCGGGGCGTTCACTCCCACACTTTGCTGCTGTGAATTTGAATTCTGAATTTTCTAAAACTGAATCTGGAAGTAAAAACCCCCGGGATAGAATGATTCACATTCTTTCTGCTGCTGCAAAGCCCGTGTCTGTGTCTGTTTCTCAGTATTTATTAACAATTTAAGATAATAGTTTAGAATGCCACAAGTTTGCCATAATGTCTGGAAAGAGGGTTGAAACAGAGGGGCTGAGGTAGCAAAACAAGAGGAGGGGGTGTGAATAGACACAGGATCTGGGGGTCTCCAATGTGTAGACTCTGCCCAGCTCCCAGACAAATCTTTTAGAAATGGCCGAATTGCGAAAATGAATCCAGGGACAGTGAAGCAAGTGACTCACTAACAATGAGAGCATTTTAAAGATTCATTCATTCACTGCAAAGCGCTCAGTCTTTCTGAGGTTCTGAAGGGGTCGGGGGTCATCACTGTACCTGTCCTGGGAGTGTTTGATGGGGACAGTGTAGAGGGAGCTAAACTCTGTATCTAACCCAGTGCTGTAAAAGTCCTGGGAGTGTTTGATAGGAACAGTGTAGAGGAAGCATTACTCTTTATCTAACCCAGTGCTTTACCTGCCCAGGGAGTGTTTGATGGGGACGGCATAGAGGGAGATTTACTCTGAATCTAAACCTGTACTGTAGCAGCCCTGGGAGTGTTTGATGGGGAAAGTGTAGAGGTAGCTTTACACTGTACCTAACCCTGTCCTGTTCCTGTCCTGGGAGTGTTTGATGGGGACAGTATAGAGGGAGCTTTACTCTGTATCTAACCCTGTCCTGGGAGTGTTTGATGGAGACAGTGTAGAGGGAGCTTTACTCTGTATCTAACACAATGCTGTTCCTGCCCGGGGAGTGTTTGATGGGGAAAGTGTAGAGGGAGCTATGTTCTGTATCTAACCCCGTGCTGTTCTTGTCCTGGCAGTGTTTGATGGGGACAGTATAGAGGGAGCTTTACTCTGTATCTAACCCTGTTCTGTTCCTGTCCAGGGAGTGTTAGATGGGAACAGTGCAGAGGCAGCTTTACTCTGTATCTAACCCAGTGCTGTACCTGTCCTGGGAGTGTTTGATGGGGACAGTTTAGATGGAGCTTTACTCTGTATCTAACCCAGTGCTGTACTTGCCCTGGGAGTGTTTGATGATGACAGTGCAGTGGGACCTTTATTCTGTATATAAACCCGTGCTGTATCTGGCCTGGAGGTGTTTGATGGGGACGGTGTAGTGGGAGATTTACTCTGTATCTAACACCGTGCTGTACCTGTCCTGGGATTGTTTGATGGGGACAGTGTAGAGGAAGTTTTACTCTGTATCTAACCCCCTAATGTACCTGCACTGGGAGTGTTTGATGGGGACCGTGTAAAGGGAGCTTTACTCTGTATCTAACCCCGTGCTGTACCTGTCCAGGGAGGGTTTGAAGGGGACAGTTTAGAGGGAGCTTTACTCTGTATATAAACCTGTCCTGTACCTGCCCTGGGAGTGCTTCATGGGGACAGTGTAGAGGGAGCTTTACTCTGAATCTTACCCCGGGCACTACCAGTCCTGGGAGTGTTTGATGCGGACAGGTTAGAGGGAGATTTTCTCAGTATCTAACCCCGTGCTGTGCCAGTCCTGTGAGTGTTTGATGGGGAGAGTATAGAGGGAGATTTACACTGTATCTAACCCTGTGCTGTAGGGGGCCTGGGAGTGTTTGATGGGGAAAGTGTAGAGGTAGCTTTACTCTGTATCTAACCCTGTCCTGTTCCTGTCCTGGGAGTGTTTGATGGGGACAGTATAGAGGGAGCTTTAATCTGTATCTAACCCTGTTCTGTTCCTGTCCAGAGTGTGTTTTATGGGAAGAGTGCAGAGGGAGCTTTACCTTGTATCAAACCCTGTGCTGTACCTGTCCTGGGAGTGTTTTATGGGGACAGTATAGAGGGAGCTTTAATCTTTATCTAACCCAGTGCTGTACCTTCCCTGGGAGTGTTTGATGATGACAGTGCAGTGGGACATTTATTCTGTATCTAAACCAGTGCTGTACCTGGCCTGGGAGTGTTTGATGGGGACGGTGTAGTGGGAGATTTACCCTGTATCTCACACCGTGCTGTAACTGTCCTGGGAGTGTTTGATGGGGACAGTGTAGAGGAAGTTTTACTCTGTATCTAACCCCGTAATGTACCTGCACTGGGAGTGTTTGATGGGGACGGTGTAGAGGGACCTTTACTCTGTATCTAACCCCGTGCTGTACCTGTACTGGGAGGGTTTGATGGGGACAGTTTAGAATGAGCTTTACTCTGTATATAACCCTGTCCTGTACCTGCCCTGGGAGTGCTTCATGGGGACTGTGTAGAGGGAGCATTACTCTGAATGTTACCCCGGGCAGTACCAGTCCTGGGAGTTTTAGATGGGGACAGGTTAGAGGGAGATTTACTCTGTATCTAACCCTGAGCTGTAACTGCCATGGGAGTGTATGATGGTCACAGTGTAGGGGGAGTTTTTCTCTGTTTCTAACACCGGGCTGTACTAGTCCTGGGAGTGTTTGATGGGTACAGAATCGAGGGAGCTTTACTCTGTATCTAACCCCGTGCTGCACCAGTCCTGGGAGTGTTTGATGGGGACAGCTTAGAGGTAAATTTAGACTGTATCCAACCCCGTGCTGTACCTGCCCTGGGAGTGCACGATGGGCACAGTGTAGGGGGAGCTTTACTCTGTATCTATCCCCGTGCTGTACCAGTCCTGGGAGTGTTTGATGGGGACAGTATAGAGGGAGCTTTACTCTGAATCTAACCCCGTGCTGTACCAGTCCTGGGAGTGTTTGATGGCGATAGTGTAGAGGGAGCTTTACTCTCTATCTAACCCCGTGCTGTACCAGTCCTGGGAGTGTTAGATGGGGAGAGTATAGAGGGAGTTTTACACTGTATCTAAACCCGTGCAGTACCTGCCCTGGGAGTGTACGATGGGCACAGTGTAGGGGGAGCATTACTCTGTATCTAACCCCGTGCTGTACCAGTCCTGGGAGTGTTTGATGGGGAGAGTATTGAGGGAGGTATACACTGTATCTAACCCTGTGCTGTAGGGGACCTGGGAGTGTTTGATGGAGACAGTGTAGAGGGAGCTTTACTCAGTATCTCACCCAGTGCTTTTCCTGCCCTGGGAGTGTTTGATGGGGAAAGTGTAGAGGAAGCTTTTCTCTGTATCTGACCCTGTAATGTTCCCGTCGTGGGAGTGTTTAATGGGGCCAGTATCGAGGGAGCTTTACTCTGTATCTTACCCAGTTCTGTTCCTGTCCAGGGAGTGTTTGAAGGGGACAGTGCAGAGGGAGCTTTGCTCTGTATCTAACCCTGTGCTGTACCTGTCCTGGGAGTGATTGATGGGGACAGTATAGAGGGAGCTTTACTCTTTATCTAACCTAGTGCTGTACGTGCCCTGGGAGTGTTTGATGATGACAGTGCAGTGTGAACTTTATTCTGTATATAAACCCGTGCTGTACCTGGCCTGGGAGTGTTTGATGGGGACGGTGTAGTGGGAGATTTACTCTGTATCTAACACCGTGCTGTACCTGTCCTGGGAATGTTTGGTGGGGACAGTGTAGAGGAAGTTTTATTCTGTATCTAACCCCGTAATGTACCTGCACTGGGAGTGTTTGATGGGGATGGTGTAGAGGGAGCTTTACTCTGTATCTAACCCCGTGCTGTAGCGGACCTGGTAGTGTTTGATTGAGACACTGTAGAGGGAGCTTTACTCTGTATCTAACCCTGTCCTGTTCCTGTCCTGGGAGTGTTTGATGGGGACAGTATAGAGGGAGCTTTACTGTTTATCTAACCTTGTTCTGTCCCTGTCCAGGGAGTGTTTTATGGGAACAGTGCAGAGGGAGCTTCACCTTGTATCAAACCCTGTGCTGTACCTGTCCTGGGAGTGTTTGATGGGGACAGTATTGAGGGAGCTTTACTCTGTATCTAACCCAGTGCTGTACGTGCCCTGTGAGTGTTTGATGATGACAGTGCAGTGGGACCTTAATTCTGTATCTAAACCCGTGCTGTACCTGGCCTGGGAGTGTTTGATGGGGATGGTGTAGTGGGAGATTTACTCTGTATCTAACACCGTGCTGTACCTGTCCTGGGAGTGTTTGATGGGGACAGTGTAGAGGAAGTTTTACTCTGTATCTAACCCCTTAATGTACCTGTCCTGGGAGAGTTTGATGGGGACAGTTTAGAATGAGCGTTTCTCTGTATATAACCCTGTCCTGTACCTGCCCTGGGAGTGCTTCATGGGGACTGTGTAGAGGGAGCTTTACTCTGAATCTTACCCCGGGCAGTACCAGTCCTGGGAGTTTTAGATGGGGACAGGTTATTGGGAGATTTACTCTGTATCTAACCCTGTGCTGTAACTGCCGTGGGAGTGTATGATGGGACAGTGTAGAGGGAGTTTTTCTCTGTTTCTAACCCCGGGCTGTACGAGTCCTGGGAGTGTTTGATGGGTACAGTATCGAGGGAGCTTTACTCTGTATCTAACCCCGTGCTGTACCTGTACTGGGAATTTTAGATGGATACATTATCGAAGGAACTTTTCTCTGCATCTAACACCGTGCTGTACCTGCCCTGGGAGTGTTTGATGGGGACAGTATCGAGGGAGCTTTACTCTGTATCTAACACCGTGCTGTACCTGTCCTGGGAGTGTTTGATGGGTACAGTATCGAGGAAGCTTTACTCTATATCTAACCCTGTCGTGTACCTGTACTTGGAATTTTAGATGGATACATTATAGAGGGAAATTTTCTCTGCATCTAACCCTGTGCTGTACCTGTCCTGGGAGTGTTTGATGGGGACAGTATCGAGGAAGTTTAACTCTGTACCTAACACCGTTCTGTACCTGTCCTGCGAGAGTTTGATGGGGACAGTGTAGAGGAAGCTTTACTCTGTATCAAACCCTGTCCTGTACCTGCCCTGTGAGTGCTTGATGGGGAAGTGAAGACTGAGCTTTACTCTGTATCTAACTCTGTGCTGCACCAGTCCTGGGAGTGTTTGATGGGGACAGCTTAGAGGAAAATTTAGACTGTATCTAACCCCGTGCTGTACCTGCCCTCGGAGTGTACGATGGGCAGAGTGTAGGGGGAGCTTTACTCTGTATCTAACCCCGTGCTGTACCAGTCCTGGGAGTGTTTGATGGGGACAGTGTAGAGGGAGCTTTACTCTGTATCTAACCCCGTGCTGTACCAGTCCTATGAGTGTTTGATGGCGATAGTGTAGTGGGTGATTTACTCTGTATCTAACCCCTTGATGTACCAGTCCTGGGAGTGTTTGATGGCGAGAGTATAGAGGGAGGTTTACAGTGTATCTAACCCTGTGCTGTACCGGACCTGGGAGAGTTTGATGGGGACAGTGTAGAGGGAGCTTTACTCTGTATCTAACCCCGTGCTGTACCTGTCCTGGGAGTGTTTGATGGGGACAGATTAGAGGGAGCTTTACTCTTTATCTAACCCCGTGCTGTACCTGCCCTGGGAGTGTATGATGGCCACAGTGTAGGGGCAGCTTTACTCTGTATCTAACCCCGTGCTGTACCAGTCCTTGGAGTGTTTGATGGGGGGAGTATAGAGTGAGGTTTACAATTTATCTAACCCTGTGCTGTAGGGGACCTGGGAGTGTTTGATGGAGACAGTGTAGAGGGAGCTTTACTCTGTATCTAACCCAGTGCTTTTCCTGCCCTGGGAGTGTTTGATGGGGAAAGTGTAAAGGTAGCTTTACTCTGTATCTGACCCTGTCTTGTTCCCGTCGTGGGAGTGTTTGATGGGGACAGTATCGAGGGAGCTTTACTCTGTATCTATCCCAGTGCTGTACTTGCCCTGGGAGTGTTTGATGATGACAGTGCAGTGGGACCTTTATTCTGTATATAAACCCGTGCTGTACCTGGCCTGGAGGTGTTTGATGGGGACGGTGTAGTGGGAGATTTACTCTGTATCTAACACCGTGCTGTACCTGTCCTGGGATTGTTTGATGGGGACTGTGTAGAGGAAGTTTTACTCTGTATCTAACCCCCTAATGTACCGGCACTGGGAGTGTTTGATGGGGACCGTGTAAAGGGAGCTTTACTCTGTATCTAACCCTGTGCTGTACCTGTCCTGGGAGTGTTTGATGGGGACAGTGTAGAGGAAGTTTTACTCTGTATCTAACCCCGTAATGTACCTGCACTGGGAGTGTTTGATGGGGACGGTGTAGAGGGAGCTTTACTCTGTATCTACCCCGTGCTGTACCTGTCCTGGGAGGGTTTGATGGGGACAGTTTAGAGTGAGCTTTACTCTGTATATAACCCTGTCCTGTACCTGCCCTGGGAGTGCTTCATGGGGACTGTGTAGAGGGAGCTTTACTCTGAATATTACCCCGGGCAGTACCAGTCCTGGTAGTTTTAGATGGGGACAGGTTAAAGGGAGATTTACTCTGTATCTATCCCTGTGCTGTAACTGCCGTGACAGTGTCTGATGGGCACAGTGTAGGGGGAGTTTTTCTCCGTTTCTAACCCCGGGCTGTACTAGTCCTCGGAGTGTTTGATGGGTACAGTATCGAGGGAGCTTTACTCTGTATCTAACCCCGTGCTGTACCTGTACTGGGAATTTTAGATGGATACATTATCGAAGGAACTTTTCTCTACATCTAACCCCGTGCTGTACCTGTCCTGGGAGTGTTTGATGGGGACAGTATCGAGGGAGCTTTACTCTGTATCTAACCCCGTGCTGTACCTGTCCTGGGAGTGTTTGATGGGTACAGTATCGAGGGAGCTTTACTCTGTATCTAACCCTGTGGTGTACCTGTACTGGGAATTTTAGATGGATACATTATAGAGGGAAATTTTCTCTGCATCTAACCCTGTGCTGTACCTGTCCTGGGAGTGTTTGATGGGGACATTATCGAGGAAGTTTAACTCTGTACCTAACCCCGTGCTGTACCTGACCTGGGAGAGTTTGATGGGGACAGTGCAGAGGAAGATTTACTCTGTAGCAAACCTTCTACTGTATCTGCCCTGGGAGTGTTTGATGCGGACGGTGTAAGGTAGACTTACTCTGCATCTAACTCTGTCCTGTACCTGCCATGTGTGTGCTTGATGGGGACAGTTTAGACTGAGCTTTACTCTGTATCTAACTCTGTGCTGCACCTGTCCTGGGAGTGTTTGATGGGGACAGCTTAGAGGGATATTTAGACTGTATCTAACCCCGTGCTGTACCTGCCCTGGTAGTGTGCGATGGGCACAGTGTAGGGAGAGCTTTACTCTGTATCTAACCCCGTGCTGTACCAGTCCTGGGAGTGTTTGATGGGGACAGTATAGAGGGAGCGTTACTCTGTATCTAACCCCGTGCTGTACCAGTCCTGGGAGTGTTTGATGGCGATAGTGCAGAGGGAGCTTTACTCTGAATCTAACCCCTTGCTGTACCAGACCTGGGAGTGTTTGATGGGGAGAGTATAGAGGGAGGTTTACACTGTATCTAACCCTGTGCTGTACCGGACCTGGGAGTGCTTGATGGGGACAGTGTAGAGGGAGCTTTACTCTGTATCTAACCCCGTGCTGTACCTGTCCTGGGAGCGTTTGATGGGGACAGATTAGAGGGAAATTTACTCTGTATATAACCCCGTGCTCTACCTGCCCTGGGTGTGTATGTTGGGCACAGTGTAGGGGGCGCTTTACTCGGTATCTAACCCGGTGCTGTACCTGCCCTGGGAGTGTATGATGGCCACAGTGTAGGGGCAGCTTTACTCTGTATCTAACCCCGTGCTGTACCAGTCCTGGGAGTGTTTGATGGGGAGAGCATAGAGGGAGGTTTACACTGTATCTAACCCTGTGCTGTACCAGACCTGAGAGTGTTTGATGGAGACAGTGTAGAGGGAGCTTTACTCTCTATCTAACCCAGTGCTTTTCCTGCCCTGGGAGTGTTTGATGGGGAAAGTGTAGAGGTAGCTTTACTCTGTATCTGACCCTGTCCTGTTCCCGTCCTGGGAGTGTTTGATGGGGACAGTATCGAGGGAGCTTTTCTCTGTATCTAGCCCCTGCTGCATCCATTCTGGGAGTGTTTGTTGGCAACTTTCTCGCCCAAAACAAAAACAATCCACAAATCAGGCCTAATAAATTGAACATCAGTTTCCTTGTTTGATTCTCCCTGGTCTGTTCTGATTCTCTGATAGATTCCTCGTGTTTACCCTCCACATGAGCAGTCATCCTAATCCCGTCTACCTGTCCTGCTCCCAATGCGGCATCCAACTACAATAAGGCCAGTGGTACAGGAGCGTCTCAGCGAGTGAGACAGGTGAGTCTTGAACCTGACCTGGGTATATGTGAGTGACCCGGGTTAATCCGACACTCCAGGGACATTTTAGACAGTTCGAGTGCATCACAGCTTTGCCAGAATGAGACCTGGATTCCAAGGGTTAAATTGCAAAGTGAGATTGCACAAACTCGGGTTGTATTCCCTGAAATTTAGTAGCATCAGGGGTGACTTGATCAAATTGTCAAATCCTGAGAGGAACTGTGTGGGGAGATTAGGGGAATGTATGAGCTCTTGTCCTGATTAACAAGCTTTGTGAGGCATCTTATCGAATCCCTGTTGAACAGACAAGTATCCTCCGGTCACTACAGGTTTCCTGTATGTTGCAAAGTTATTCTGATAATTTTCATCCCACAGAGTCAAAATTTCTGCGATTCTGTGACTGAGTCAGAACTTCAAATAGTTCAGATTCACTGTTTAAAATAAGCAGTCACTTTTCTGTGGTGGTTTTTGAGATTGAGTATGGATCTCAGAATCTGTCAGTGGAAGGGAGTTTCTACAGAGATAGGAAATGGGATTGATGAATAAAGGTGCTGGATTTTGATCACTGCATAAGATTGTGTCTGTTGCAGTTTCCCAGCAGTTTACATTTTCATGGGAAAGGGATGATTATCCAAAGTCAACAATGCAATTTCTTCAGACAAGTGAAAACGCAAGAGAAAGAGGGAATATACCAACACTGGAACAAACAGGCAACTGTATGAGGAAGGTTTCAATTCTCTGCATGTTTTAATGTGAATTCCTGAGCTAAAGATTGAAATAAACAGGAGTTTAAATCTCACACTGGGATGCCGTACAATTTGAGTCCTGTTATCCCAAAATTAAAAATAAAAATCTACAATTAGCTGGAGCTGGAAATCTGTCAGTTGATGAATGTTGTCTTGAAAATTTCACCCTGAATAGTGTGAGCCTTAGTATTGTGGAAACGTGTTAAAAAAGTGTTTGCATTCACACATTCCTACATTGTGAAATGTAAGTTAGCTTTGAAACAATAGGATGTAGGGCCAGGGAGTCTGAATGGGCAAAAGGATTTGGATGATTAAAGAGTGAATTTTAATTATGTCTTTTGAAGGAGCCGTTTACTGTAAATTTCCCAAGACAATGAAATGCTTCAAAGGAAATATCCCCATTGACAGAAATGGTTCCCCAATGTCTGAAAGACTTTCCCAAGTCTTCAGAGACATGAAGGGGGCAGACATATTGTAAGATACAGATCATGAGGTGCTAGAGAATCACAGAATTGAAGTTGTGGGGCCCTCTCCTGTTTCAGAATGTCAGTTTTGATGTTTAACTCTGTGTAACTTGGTTAATGATTCTTAAAGCAGAAAGTTCCAATCCAATCTGTAACCTGCACTTCAAATTCCAAAGAGATATGTACACCTTAAGTGAATGAGTGAAATAGTGAAAGAAGGATTTCATTATAGGCAAATGTGTGGCTGCCCACTTTAAAAAGGATGGAACAGGTTACTATAAATGGTGAAAAGCTGCAAACAGTGAGGGTCCAAAGAGTCCCTATCCATTTGTGTCAAGACTAAGAAAACATCAAACAGTTCCAAGGAGAAATTAAATTTGATATTTGGGATAAAGCTGCTTAAAAACTCACACTACCCATTCCATGAATCAGCCTCTGTAACCTGCACTTCAGCACATCACAAGAAAAATGATATTTTCAACTGTTCTTGATTCCAGTCTGTAACTCAATCCCGGGTATCTATTATTCTCTATATAAACCCCCTGCACCCCTCAATTAGATTGCAGTCTGTAACTCACTCCCGGGTATCTATTATTCTCTATATAATCCCACTGAACCCCTCGATTAGATTGCAGTCTGTAACTCAATCCCAGGTATTTATTATTCTATATATAAACCCCCTGAACCCCTCGATTAGATTCCAGTCTGTAACTCAATCGCTGGTATCTATGATTCTATATATAAACCCCCTGAACCCCTCGATTAGATTCCAGTCTGTAACTCAATCCCGGGTATCTATGATTCTATATATAAACCCCCTGATCCCTTCAATTAGATTCGAGTCTGTAACTCAATCCCGGGTATCGATTATTCTCTATATAAACCCCCTGCACCCCTTAATTAAATTCCAGCCTGTAACTCAATCACGGGTATCTATGATTCTGTATATAAACCCCCGGAAGCACTCGATTAGATTCCTGTCTGTAACTCACTCCCGGGTATCTATTATTCTATATATAAACCCCTCTTTCCCCTCGATGAGATTCCGTTCTTTAACTCACTCCCGGATATCTTTTATTCGATATATATTATATCTACATGATTTATATATAAACCACCCCGAACCCCTCGATTAAATTTCAGCCCGTAACTCACTCCCGGGCATCTGTTATTCTATATATAAACCACCGAAACTCCTCCGTTAGATTCCTGCCTGTAACTCACTGCCGGGTGTCTGTTATTCTATATATAAACCACCCCAAACCCCTCCGTTAGATTCCTGTCTGAAACTCACTGCCGGGTGTCTGTTATTCTATATATAAACAAACCCAAACTCCTCCGTTAGATTCCAGTCTGTAACTCAATCTTGGGTATCTGTTGTGATTAATATCATTCTTTGATCGTCTGCCTGTTCATCCCCTCTCACTCTGTGTCTCGCTCTTTAACATTCCCTCATTCCGCGTCTGCTCTCTCGCTCTCTCTCTCTCCCCCTCTCAGATTCTGTAAGAAATTTCCCCAAACTCCAGGCGTCCATTTTAGGTTTGTTCACAGTGGCCATTTTATGTCCCCACAGCACTGGGACATTTATGACAGAGTTGACTACTCACGAATGGTAAATTTGTCCTTTCAATGTGACAGAGACACAGATATCTCCCTCCATTTTAAAGATGGAGAAACTCTGTTTATCACTCAATAGGCCCTGTCTTTACTTGGTTTCTGACCTTGTGCTGCCCCTTCCCTGGGCCTGTTTGATGGGACAGAGCAGAGGGAATGTTACTCTCTATCGAACCCCATACTGTATTTGGTTTGGGTGTGTTTGTTAAACAGAGTGGATGAAGCTTTACACTGGAATTTAGGTGAGGGGGTGATTTGATGTTCTTTATACTCAATAATGTTAACAAATTTTTGAACATTATCAGTTTCCCCCTACACTTTCTCTTTCTCTCATCCTGTCTCGTTCCTTCTCTCCCCCTCCCATCCCATCTGTCTGCCACTCTATATATTTCTCTGTTTCTCTCTCTCACCCCATCAATTTACCCTACACTCGCTCCCCTCTCTTCATCTCTCTCTCTCAACTCATCCCTTTTTCTTTTTCTCGATCTCCCCTCTCTATTTCACTCGCTTACCCAGCTCTCTTTCCCTCTCACCCTGTCTCTCTGCCCCTCTGTCTCTCTATCTGTCGTTCCGTCTTTCTCTCTCTCACTCACTCCTTTCCTCCGTTACTCTGCTACTCTCTCTGTCGCACCCATCGCTCTCCCTTTTACCTTGTCTCTCTGTTGCTCTCTTTCTATCTCTGTACCTCTTTCATCCCATCTATCTCACCGTCTATCTCTCTCTGTCTCTTTCTCTCCCAGGAAAACAGAGAATACACACAATCTCACACACACATACATTCTTCCTCACACACAAACACACACACACACATATATACATTCTCTCTCTCTCATGTACACACAAACACACGCACACACTTGCACAGATATATACTTTCTCATAGACGCAGGCACACACACATAAAAACCAGGATCGCATTGAATGTCAGAACAGGGTTGGAGGGTTAAATGGCCTCTTGCTCTTTCCATGTGCTATGACCAATATCCTTTATTCACTGTCTGGCTCTCAGTCACCCACTTGGTCTGAGAGTCTCTATTTCTCATTCACTCGATCTGTGTCTTCTCTCCCTGTCTCTCTTCCTCTGAGAATCTAGTCTACAAACACCAGGCAGCCATTTTAGGTTTGTTCACAGTGGCCATTTGATGTCCCCACAGCAATGGGACATTTAGGACAGAGTAAACTCATGTAACATTAGTATTTTAAACGTGACAGAGACACAGGTATGGAGACATAAATTCCACGTGTATTCCCTGGAATATTGAAGGATCCGGGCGTTCAGTCCCACACTTTGTTGTTGTGAATTTGAATTCTGAATTTTCTAAAACCGAATCTGGAAGTAAAAACCCCCGGGATGGAATGATTCACATTCTTTCTGCTGCTGCAAAGCCCGTGTCTGTGTCTGTTTCTCAGTATTTATTAACAATTTAAGATAATAGGATAGAATGCCACTAGTTTGCCATAATTCAACTCAGTCAGAAATGTCCCAATGTTATGACCGATATCATTCTTTCATCGTCTGCCTGTTCATCCCCTCTCACTCTGTGTCTCTCTCTTTAACATTCCCTCATTCCGCGTCTGCTCTCTCTCTCTCTCTCTCCCTCTCTCAGATTCTGTAAGAAAAATCCCCAAACACCAGGCAGCCATTTTAGGTTTGTTCACAGTGGCCATTTTATGTTCCCACAGCACTGGGACATTTATGACAGAGTTGACTCCTCACGAATGGTAAATTAGTCCTTTCAACGTGACAGAGACACAGATATCTCCCTCCATTTTAAAGATGGAGAAACTCTGTTTGTCACTCAATAGGCCCTGTCTTTACTTGGTATCTAACCCTGTGCTGCCCCTTCCCTGGGCCTGTTGGATGGGACAGAGCAGAGGGAATGTTACTCTCTATCGAACCCCATACTGTATTTGGTTTGGGTGTGTTTGTTGAACAGTGTAGATGAAGCTTTACACTGGAATTTAGGTGAGGGGGTGATTTGATGAAATATTTCAGGATAATAATGCAAGTAGAGGTTTGAAAAAGACTAACTATTCCCGCCGGTTTGGGGAGTCTGGGCCTTGGGGTCATGGTTTTTCAACTATGTTTAGAATTTTAGAATTTCAGGAGGGAAACTAAGAAACATTTTAAAACACCAAGTGTGGTATTAGTTTGGATCTCTCTCACATGAACGGAAATTGATGCTGAGCCACGAGTCCATGTTTAAAACTGAGGCTGATAGATTTCTGTTAGCTAACACGCTGCAGAGATATGAGACCAAGGGCTTCAATCACAGATCAGCCAGGATCTCACTGAATGTCAGAACAGGGTTGGAGGGTTAAATGGCCTCTTGCTCTTTCCATGTGCTATGACCAATATCCTTTATTCACTGTCTGGCTCTCAGTCACCCACTTGGTCTGAGAGTCTCTATTTCTCATTCACTCGATCTGTGTCTTCTCTCCCTGTCTCTCTTCCTCTGAGAATCTAGTCTACAAACACCAGGCAGCCATTTCAGGTTTGTTCCCAGTGGCCATTTTATGTCCCCACAGGAATGGGACATTTAGGACAGATTTGACTCCTCACGAATGGAAAATTAGTACTTTCAACGTGACAGAGACACAGATATCTCCGTCCATTTTAAAGACGGAAAAGGGAACTCCCTCCGTTTTAACGGTGGAGAAGTTATCTGCCTCCATTTTAAATATTGAGAATGGTTCTCGCCCCATTTCGTTAGGTCTCTCTCTCCCTACCGCTTTTTCCTTCCCTCGACTCGTCTCTCTGATACTCTCTCTCATCCCATCGCTATTTCGGACACTCACTTCCCTCTCTCTGCCTCTCCCTCACCCCACCCATTTTTCTTTCATTCAATCGCCTCTCTCTATCTCTCTCTCTTGCCCTCTCTCTCTTTGTCCCTCAGCCCATCTCATTGTCGCTATCTCCCTCTCTCTCGCCCCATCTCTCTCCCCTTCACCCTCTCTGTCTTTCATTTTATCTCTCTGTCATTCTCTGACCCTCTCTCTCTCGCCCTCTCTCTCTTTCTTTCTCACCCCATCTCACTCTCACTATTTCCCGCTCTCTCTCTCTCTCGCGCTCTCTCTCTTTCTTTCTCACCCCATCTCACTCACTATTTCCCTCACTCTCTCTCTCTCATCCTATCTCTCTTTCTTTCTCACCCCATCTCACTCTCACTATTTCCCTCTCTCTCTCTCTCTCTCTCGCGCTCTCTCTCTTTCTTTCTCACCCCATCTCACTGTAACTATTTCCCTCTCTCTCTCACCCCATCTCTCTGCCCTTCACCCTCTCTCTCTCACCCCATCTCACTCTCACTAATTCCATCTCTCTCTCTCTCTCTCTCGCGCTCTCTCTCTTTCTTTCTCATCCCATCTCACTGTAACTATTTCCTTCTCTCTCTCACCCCATCTCTCTGCCCTTCACCCTCTCTCTCTGTCTCTCATTCTATCTCTGTCATTCTCTGACCCTCTCTCTATCGCCCCGTCTCTATCCCTATCACCACCTCTCTCTGTCGCTCTCTCTCCCTCGCTCTGCCACTGACTCTCTGTCACATTCGTTGTCTCCCACGCCTGTCTCTTTCTCCATGGCTCTCTTTCTCGCCTCGCCTTTCACTGTCTCTCTCTCACTACAACACCCTGCCCCTCTCTCTCTCTCGCCCTGTCTCTCTCTCTCTCTCTCTTGGCGAGTTTTGTCTCTCTTTCTCTATCTCAATCTGCCTTTCTCTCACCATCTCTCTGCCTCTCTCTCTCACATACTCTCTCTCTCACTCCATCAGCCTCCCCCTCTCCCCACCATCCCTAATTTCCCTTTTCAGCAAATTTTGGGCGTGAAGCTGAAGGGAAAATATTTTCAGGGTTTCGGGGAAAGGGCGGACGAGAGAGACCAGGGAAACTTTCCTTGCAGAGTGTCGAAAGTAGTTTGATGGGCTGAATGGCCTCCTCGATTAGATTCCAGTCTGTTACTCAATCGGAGGTATCTGTTATTCTATATATTATCCACCCCGAACCCCTCAATAAGATTCCAGCCTGTAACTCACTCCCGGGTATCTGTTATTCTACATATAAACCACCCCGAACCCCTCGGTTAGATTCCAGTCTGTAACTCACTCCCGGTTATCTGTTATTCTATATATAATCCACCCGGAACCCCTCGATTAGATTCCAGTCTGTAACTCACTCCTGTTATTTGTTATTCTGTATATGAACCACCCCGAACCCCTCGATTAGATTCCAGCCTGTAACTCACTCCCGGGTATATGTTATTCTATATATAAACCATCCCGAATCCCTCGATTAGATCCAGTCTGTAACTCACTCCCGGGTATGTTATTCTATATAGAAACCACCCCCAACCCCTCGATTAGATTCCAGCACTTCCACACCACAAGTAGAGGAAGGGGTCTCCCCCATTTTAAAGTTGGTTAAAGGCTCTCCCTCTAATTTTAAGATGGAGAAGGGATGTCTCACAGGATATTGTCCTTTACACTCAATAATGTTCACAAATTTTTGAACATTTTCAGTTTCCCCCTACACTTTCTCTCATCCTGTCTCGTTCCTTCTCTCCCTCTCCCACCCCATCTCTCTGCCACCCTATATATTTCTCTGTTTCTCTCTCTCACCCCATATCTTTACCCTACACTCGCTCCCCTCTCTTCATCTCTCTCTCTCAACTCATCCCTTATTTATCGCTTGATCTCCTCTCTCTATCTCACTCACTTACCCAGCTCTCTATCCCTCTCTCCCTACCTCTCTTCCTCTGAGAATCTAGTCTACAAACACCAGGCAGCCATTTTAGGTTTGTTCACAGTGGCCATTTTATGTCCCCACAGCAATGGGACATTTAGGACAGAGTTGACTCCTCACTCATGTAACATTAGTATTTTAAACGTGACAGAGACACAGGTATGGAGACATGAATTCCCTGTGTATTCCCAGGAATATTGAAGGATCCGGGCGTTCAGCCCCACACTTTGCTGTTGTGAATTTGAATTCTGAATTTTCTATTACTGAATCTAAAAGTAAAAACCCCCGGGATGGAATGATTCACATTCATTCTGCTTCTACAAAGCCCATGTCTGTGTCTGTTTCTCAGTATTTATTAACTGTTTAAGATAAGCCTGTCTCTTTCTCCATCGTTCTCTTTCTTGCCTCGCCATTCACTGTCTCTCTCTCACTACAACACCCTGCCCCTCTCTCTATCTCGCCCTGTCTCTCTCTCTCTCTCGGTGAGTTTTGTCTCTCGTTCTCTATCTCAATCTGTCTCTCTCACCATCTCTCTGCCTCTCTCTCTCATTTACTCTCACTCTCACTCCATCAGCCTTCCCCTCTCCCCACCATCCCAAATTTCTCTTTTCAGCAAATTTTGGGTGTGAAGCTGAAGGGAAAATATTTTCAGGGTTTCGGTGAAAGGGCGGACGAGTGAGACCAGTGAAACTTTTCTTGCAGAGTGTCGAAAGTAGTTTGATGGGCTGAATGGCCTCCTCGATTAGATTCCAGTCTGTAACTCAGTCCCGGATATCTGTTATTCTATATATAAACCCCCTGAACCCCTCGATTAGATTCCAGTCTGTAACTCACTCCCGGGTATCTGTTATTCTATATATAAACCCCCTGAACCCCTCGATTAGATTCCAGTCTGTAACTCACTCCCGGGTATCTGTTATTCTATGTATAATCCACCCCGAACCCCTCGATTAGATTTCAGTATGTAACTCAATCTCGGGTATGTGTTATTCTGTATATCAACCACCCCGAACCCCTCGATTAGATTCCAGCCTGTGACTCACTCCTGGGTATCTGTTATTCTATATATAATCCACCCCGAACCCCTCGATTAGATTCCAGCCTGTAACTCACTCCCGGGTATCTGTTATTCTATATGTAATGCACCTCGAACCCCTCGATTGGATACCAGCTTGTAACTCACTCTCGGGTATGATATTCTATATATAAACCACCCCGAACCCCTCGATTAGATTCCAGTCTGTAACTCACTCCCGGGTATCTGTTATTCAATATATAAACCACCCCGAACCCCTCGATTAGATTCCAGTCTGTAACTCACTCCCGGGTATGATATTCTATATATAAACCACCCCCTATCCCTCGATTAGATTCCAGCACTTCCACATCACAAATTGAGGAAGGGGTCTGCCCCCATTTTCAAGTTGGTTAAAGTCTCTCCCTCTAATTTTAAGATGGAGAAGGGATGTCTCACAGGATATTGTTCTTTACACTCAATAATGTTAACACATTTTTGAATATTTTCAGTTTCCCCCTACACTTTCTCATTCTCTCATCCTGTCTCGTTTCTTCTCTCCCTCTCCCACCCCATCTCTCTGCCACTCTATACATTTCTCTGTTTCTCTCTCTCACCCCATATCTTTACCCTACACTCGCTCCCCTCTCTTCATCTCTCCCTCTCTCAACTCATCCCTTTTTTATCGCTTGATCTCCTCTCTCTATCTCACTCGCTTGCCCAGTTCTCTTTCCCTCTCTGCCCGCCTCTCTTCCTCTGAGAATCTAGTCTACAAACACCAGGCAGCCATTTTAGGTTTGTTCACAGTGGCCATTTTATGTCCCCACAGCAATGGGACATTTAGGACAGAGTTGACTCATGTAACATTAGTATTTTAAACGTGACAGAGACACAGGTATGGAGACATAAATTCCACGTGTATTCCCTGGAATATTGAAGGATTCGGGCGTTCACTCCCACACTTTGCTGTTGTGAATTTGAATTCTGAATTTTCTAAAACTGAATCTGGAAGTAAAAACCCCCAGGATGGAATGATTCACATTCTTTCTGCTGCTGCAAAGCCCGTGTCTGTGTCTGTTTCTCAGTATTTATTAACAATTTAAGATAATAGTTTAGAATACCACAAGTTTGCCATAATGACTGGAAAGAGGGTTGAAACAGAGGGGCTGAGGTAGCAAAACAAGAGGAGGGGGTGTGAATAGACACAGGATCTGGGGGTCTCCAATGTGTAGACTCTGCCCAGCTCCCAGTCACATCTTTTAGAAAAGGCTGAATTGCGAAAATGAATCCAGGGACAGTGAAGCAAGTGACTCACTAACAATGAGAGCATTTTAAACATTCATTCATTCACTGCAAAGCGCTCAGTCTTTCTGAGGTTCTGAAGGGGTCGGGGGTCTTCACTGTCTTAGTCCCTCTCCAACTTGCTGCCTCTCTCTCTCTGTGTAAATATTTCCCCATTTAAAAAGTGCTGAACAGAGCTGGCTGCAACCTCTGGGATCTTGCTGTGCACAAATTCCCTGCAGTGTTTCATACTGTGCCACAACCAGTTAATTGATTAAAAATGTGCTGATTGGACTCATTTCCTGTCCCTCTGGAGCCCTTTACCAAGTCCTAACTGTGAGAGTGTGTAAAAGTTTGTGCTAATTCCTGAATAATGCTGGTGTTTTAGGCAGGGCGATGAATTGGGAGGTGGAACAGTCATTTGAATTCAGTCTCTCTAGGATGTGTCCCTACGTTACAACAGAGATAGAGGGGGGAGAGTGAGGGAATCAGGGAAAGACAGTGAAACAGAGGCAGGGGGTTGGGGGTGAGGAAGATACAAAGGGTCTGGGGGTGGTTAGGGGAGGGTCTCCAGTTTGGAGTCAGTGCCCAGCTCCCAGTCTCTGCAGAAAAGCCTCAGTCACACCCTCCCGGGGACGCCTGGTTTGTAAAAATCGATGCTGGGACGGAGATTTCAAAAAGTCTCCCCCAGGAAGCAGCAGCTTGTTCCCGGTTTGAAGAGAAGGAGTTTAGGCCTTCCTGGGGATGTGTCCGGACTCAGAGCACACATGGTGCCCGGGGGGTGGGGGAGAGGGGCAAGAGCGAGGGTTACAGCAGGCATGAGGCTGGGGAAGGAAATGTGTCTCCCTGTTCCCATCCGGATAGCATTACATTGCTGCCTGTGGGATCCCCCTGTGCAGAAACTGCCTGCAGCTTTTCCTGAACTGCAACAGGGAACACACGACGTTTCTGGGGGAGGGGTTGGAATTTCCCTGTCTCTGTCACTCCAGCTTTCTCTCTCCCTCTCTCTTTCCAGACAGGACCCCTTGCTGATACTGACCATTGAATGTTAATAACAGGACAGGACCCCTTGCTGCTCCTGTCCACTGAGGGTTAACCCCGGGACAGACATGGTTTCAACAAGGGAGGTACAGCACGAGATTTACTGTCCAGGGAGTGTTTGATGGGGACAGTGGAGAGGGAGCTTTACTCTGTATCTAACTCTGTGCTGTACCTGCCCTGGGAGTGATTGATGGGCATGGTGTAGAGGGAGCTTTACTCTGTATCTAACCCCGTGTGGTACCTGTCCAGGGAGTGTTTGATGGGGACAGTGTAGCGGAAGCTTTACTCTGTATCTTACCCCGTGCTGTACCTTCCCTGGGAGTGTTTGATGTGGACGGTTTAGAGGGAGATTGACTCAGTATCTAACACTGTCCTGTAAGTGCCCTGTGAGTGCTTGATGGGGACAGTGTAGAGGGAGCTTTACTCTGTATCTAACCCTGTGCTGCACCAGTCCTGGGAGTGATTGATGGGGACAGCTTAGATGGAGATTTACTCTGTATCTAACCCCGTGCTCTACCTGCCCTGGGAGTGTATGATGGGCACAGTGTAGAGGGAGCTTTACTCTGTATCTAACCCCGTGCTGTACCAGTCCTGGGAGTGAATGATGGGGAAAGTATAGAGGGAGCTTTACTCTGTATTTAACCCTGAGCTGTACCAGTCCTGGGAGTGTTTGATGGGGACAATGTAGAGGGAGCTTTACTCTGTATCTAACCCTGTGCTGTACTTGCATTGGGAGTGTTTGATGGGGACAGTGCAGAGGGAGCTTTATTATGTATCTAACCCAGTGCTGTAGCTGCCCTGGGAGTGTTTGATGGGTTCAGTGTAGAGGGAGCTTTACTCTGTATCTAACCCCGTGATTCCCCTGTCCTGGGAGTGTTTGATGGGGGCAGTGTAGAGGAAGCTTTACACTGTATCTAACCCTGTGCTGTACATGCCCTGGGAGTGTTTGATGGGGATGGTGTTGAGGGAGATTTACTCTGTATCTAACCCCGTGCTGTACTGTCCTCGGAGTGTTTGATGGGGACAGTGTAGAGGAAGCATTACTCTGTATCTAACCCCGTACTGTATCTGCCCTGGGTGTGTTTGAGGGGGACGGTGTAGAGGTAGCTTTACTCTCTATCTAACCCTATCCTTCCTGTCCTGGGAGTGTTTGATGGGCACAGTATAGAGGGAGCATTACTCAGTATCTAACCCTGTTCTGTTCCTGCCCAGGGAGTGTTTGATGGGTACAGTATCTTCGGAGCTTTACTCTGTATATTACCCCGTGCTGTTACTGTCCTGGGAGTGTTTGATGGGGACAGTATAGAGGGAGCTTTATTCTTTATCTAAACCCGTGCTCTACCTGTCCTGGGATTGTTTGACGGCGACAGTATTGAGGGAGCTTTACTCTTTTTCTAACACCGTGCTGTAGCTGTCCTGGGAGTGCTTGATCGGGACAGTATCGAGGGAGCTTTACTCTGTGTCTAACCCCGTGCTGTACCTGTCCTGGGAGTGTTTGATGGGGACAGTATAGAGGGAGCTTTACTCTGTATCTAGCCCCGTGCTGTACCTGCCCTGGGAGTGATTGATGGGGACAGTATAGAGGGCGCTTTACTCGGTATCTAACCACGTGCTGTACCTGTCCTGGGAGTGTTTGATGGGGACAGTATTGAGGGAGCTTTACTCTGTATCTAACCCTGTTCTGTTCCTGTGCAGGGAGTGTTTGATGGGGACAGTATTGAGGGAGCTTTACTCTGTATCTAACCCTGTTCTGTTCCTGTGCAGGGAGTGTTTGATGGGGACAGTATCGAGGGAGCTTTACTCGGTATCTAACCACGTGCTGTACCTGTCCTGGGAGTGTTTGATGGGGACAGTATTGAGGGAGCTTTACTCTGTATCTAACCCTGTTCTGTTCCTGTGCAGGGAGTGTTTGATGGGGACAGTATTGAGGGAGCTTTACTCTGTATCTAACCCTGTTCTGTTCCTGTGCAGGGAGTGTTTGATGGGGACAGTATCGAGGGAGCTTTACTCTGTATCTAGCCCCTGCTGCAT
Organism: Cetorhinus maximus; assembly: GCF_964194155.1. Lineage (NCBI taxonomy): Eukaryota > Metazoa > Chordata > Chondrichthyes > Lamniformes > Cetorhinidae > Cetorhinus > Cetorhinus maximus. The sequence goes on from NW_027596199.1 coordinate 467,068, forward strand.
CATCTCTGGGAGTGTTTGTTGGCAACATTCTTGCCCAAAACAAAAACAATCCACAAATCAGGCCTAATAAATTGAACATCAGTTTCCTTGTTTGATTCTCCCTGGTCTGTTCTGATTCTCTGATAGATTCCTCGTGTTTACCCTCCACACGAGCAGTCATCCTAATCCCGTTTACCTGTCCTGCTCCCAACGCGGCATCCGACTACAATAAGGCCAGTGATACAGGAGCGTCTCAGCGAGTAAGACAGGTGAGTCTTGAGCCTGACCTGGGTGTACGTGAGTGACCCGGGTTAATCCGACACTCCAGGGACAGTTTAGACAGTTCGAGTGCATCACAGCTTTGCCAGAATGAGACCTGGATTCCAAGGGTTAAATTGCAAAGTGAGATTGCACAAATTCGGGTTGTATTCCCTGAAATTTAGTAGCATCAGGGGTGACTTGATCAAATGGTCAAATCCTATTGATGTTACCTGTATGTTGCAAAGTTATTCTGATAATTTTCATCCCACAGAGTCAAAATTTCTGCGATTCTGTGTCTGAGTCAGAACTTCAAATAGTTCAGATTCACTGTTTAAAATAAGCAGTCACTTTTCTGTGGTGGTTTTTGAGATTGAGTATGGATCTCAGAATCTGTCAGTGGATGGGAGTTTCTACAGAGATAGGAAATGGGATTGATGAATAAAGGTGCAGGATTTTGTTCACTGCATTAGATTGTATCTGTTGCAGTTTCCCAGGAGTTTACATTTTCATGGGAAAGGGATGATTATCCAATGTCAACAATTCAATTTCTTCAGACAAGTGAAAACGCAAGAGAAAGAGGGAATATACCAACACTGGAACAAACAGGCAACTGTATGAGGAAGGTTTCAATTCTCTGCATGTTTTAATGTGAATTCCTGAGCTAAAGATTGAAATAAACAGGAGTTTAAATCTCACACTGGGATGCCGTACAATTTCAGTCCTGTTATCCCAAAATTAAAAATAAAAATCTACAATTAAAAATTTCTTGGAATGAGCAGAGGTAATTTGACCCTGTATCGAACCCCATACTATATTTGGGTTATGAGTGTTTGATGAACAGTGTAGTCAGAGCTTTAGTTTGAAACAATTTTCTGCAAACGGCAATTGACGCAAAGTCTCTTGTTCATGTTTCAATCTGAGGATGATAGATTTTTGTTAGGCAAAGGTGTAAAGAGATATGGAGGTAGATCAGAGATCAGTCAGGATCTCATTGAATGTCGGAAACAGGGTGTGGGGTGAAATGGCATCTTCCTCTTCCCATGTGCTATGATAAATATCCTTTCTTCAATCTCTGTCTCTCGGTCTCCCTCTCGATGTGAGTCTCTCTCTTCTCACTCGCTCGGTCTCTCTCTCTCTCTCTCTTCCTCTCTCTCAGAATCTATATAAATGACACAAACAGCAGTCAGCCTTTTAGGTTTGTTCACAGAGGCCATATTATGTCCCCAAAGCACTGGGACATTTCTGACAGAGTTGACTCCACAGGAATGTGACATTGGCACTATATATAAACCCACTAAACACCTCTATTAGATTCCAGTCTGTAACTCACTCCCAGGTGTCTGTTATTTTATATATAAACTACCCCGAACCCCTCGATTAGATTCCAGTCTGTAACTCACTCCCGGGTATGTTATTGTGTATATAAATCCCCAAAATCCCTCGATTAGATTCCATGGATAAACGATATGACAGGACAATGTTGTTTATACCCAGGCACTTTGAAAAATATTTGGAGCTTTACCCTTTTCTCCAGCTGATGAACGTTTAATTTGAACACTGTGTTTATTTTGAAATCTAATTCAAAGGAGAATGAGGCTTTTTCACCTCATAACTCAATTGTTGAGGGAGCTTTACTCTGTATGGAACCCCATGCTGTACCTGTTCTGGGAGCGTTTGATGGGGACAATTTAAGAACAACTTTAATTCGAATCTAACCCTGCGCTGTCCAATAACGAATGCAGATTCAGATAAATTGGATGTATCATTTCTGTGCCACTTTCTGTATCTTGAAGCTTCTATTTGGAGCTGGAAATCTGTCAGTTGATGAATGTTGTCTTGAAAATTTCACCCTGAATAGTGTGAGCCTTAGTATTGTGGAAACGTGTGAAGAAAGTGTTTGCATTTACACATTCCTACATTGTGAAATGTAAGTTAATTGTGAAACAATAGGATGTAGGGCCAGAGAGTCTGAATGGACAAAAGGTCTTGGTTGATTAAAGAGTGAATTTTAATGATGTCCTTTGAAGAAGCCGTTTACTGTAAATGTCCCGAAACAATGAAATGCTTCAAAGGAAATATCCCGGTTGACAGAAGTGGTTCCCCAATGTCTGAAACACTTTCCCAAGTCTGCAGAGACATGAAGGGGGCAGAGATATTGTAAGATACAGATCATGAGATACCAGAGAATCACAGAATTGAAGTTGTGGGGCCCTCTCCTGTTTGAGAATGTCAGTTTTGATGTTTAACTCTGTGAAACTTGGCTAATGATTCAGAAAGCAGAAAGTTCCAATCCAATCTGTAACCTGCACTTCAAATTCCAAAGAGATATGTACACCTTAAGTGAATGGGTGAAATAGTGAAAGATGGATTTCATTGTAGGCAAGTGTGTGGCTCCTCACTTTAAAAAGGATGGAACAGGTTACATTATAAATGGTGAAAAGCTGCAAACAGTGAGGGTCCAAAGAGTCCCTATCCATTTGTGTCAAGACTAAGAAGACATCTAATAGTTCCAATGAGAAATTAAATTTGATATTTGGGATAAAGCTGGTTAAAAACTCACACTACCCATTCCATGAATCAGTCTCTGTAACCCGCACTTCAGCACATCACAAGAAAAATGATATTTTCAACTGTTCTTGATTCCAGTCTGTAACTCAATCCCGGGTATCTATTATTCTCTATATAAACCCCCTGCACCCCTCAATTAGATTCCAGCCTGTAACTCAATCCCGGGTATCGATTATTCTATATATAAACTCCCCGAACCCCTCGAATATATTCCAGTCTGTAACTCACTCCCGTTATCTATTATTCTATATATAAACCCCTCATTCCCCTCGCTGAGATTCCGTTCTGTAACTCACTCCCGGATATCTTTTATTCGATATATATTATATCTACATGATTTTTATATAAACCACCCCGAACCGCTCGATTAAATTCCAGCCTGTAACTCACTCCCGGGCATCTGTTAGTCTATATATAAACCACCCCAAATCCCTCCATTAGACTCCAGTCTGTAACTCACAGCCGGGTGTCTGTTATTCTATATATAAACCACACCAAACCCCTCCGTTAGATTCCAGTCTGTAACTCACTCCCGGGTGTCTGTGATTCTATATATAAATCCGCGAAACTCTCGATTAGATTCCAGTCTATAACTCACTCTCAGGTATCTGATTTTCTTTTTTTAAACCATCCCAAAATTCGTCCATTAGTTTAGAATCTGTAACTCATACTCAGGTATCTGTTAGCCTATATATATATATATATATACCATCCAAAACCATCAATTCGATCCCAGTCTGAAACTCCTTCACGGGTATCTGTTATTCTATATATAATCTACCTCGAACCCCTCGATTAGATTCCAGCCTGTAACTCACTCCCAGGTATCTGTTATTCTATATATAAACCACCCCGAACCCCTCGATTAGATTCCAGTCTGTAACTCAATCCTTGGTATCTATTATTCTATATATAAACCCCACAAACCCCTCGATTAGATTCCAGCACTTCCACATCACAAATTGAGGAAGGGGTCTCCCCCCATTTTAAAGTTGGTTAAAGGCTCTCCCTCTAATTTAAAGATGGAGAAGGGATGTCTCACAAGATATTGTTCTTTACACTCAATAATTTTAACACATTTTTGAACATTTTCAGTTTCGCACTACACTTTCTCTTTCTCTTACCCTGTCTCGTTCCTTCTCTCCCTCTCCCACCCCATCTCTCTGCCAATCTATACATTTCACTGTTTCTCTCTCACACCCCATATCTTTACCCTACACACGCTCCCCTCTCTTCATCTCTCTCTCTCAACTCATCCCTTTTTTTATCGCTTGATCTCCTCTCTCTATCTCACTCGCTTACCCAGCTCTCTATCCCTCTCTCCCTGCCTCTCTTCCTCTGAGAAGCTAGTCTGCAAACACCAGGCAGCCATTTCAGGTTTGTTCACAGTGGCCATTTTATGTCCCCACAGCAATGGGACATTGAGGACAGAGTTGTCCCCTCACTCATGTAACATTAATATTTTAAACGTGACAGAGACACAGGTATGGAGACATAAATTCCACGTGTATTCCATGGAATATTGAAGGATCCGGGTGTTCAGTCCCACACTTTGCTGCTGTGAATTTGAATTCTGAATTTTCTAAAACTGAATCTGGAAGTAAAATCCCCCGGGATAGAATGATTCACATTCTTTCTGCTGCTGCAAAGCCCGTGTCTGTGTCTGTTTCTCAGTATTTATTAACAATTTAAGATAATAGTTTAGAATGCCACAAGTTTGCCATAATGTCTGGAAAGAAGGTTGAAACAGAGGGGCTGAGGTGGCAAAACAAGAGGAGGGGGTGTGAATAGACACAGGATCTGGGGGTCTCCAATGTGTAGACTCTGCCCAGCTCCCAGTCACATCTATTAGAAAAGGCTGAATTGCGAAAATGAATCCAGGGACAGTGAAGCAAGTGACTCACTAACAATGAGAGCATTTTAAAGATTCATTCATTCACTGCAAAGCGCTCAGTCTTTCTGAGGTTCTGATGGGGTCGGGGGTCTTCACTGTCTTAGTCCCTCTCCAACTTGCTGCCTCTCTCTCTATGTGTAAATATTGCCCCATTTAAAAAGTGCTGAGCAGAGCTGACTGCACCCTGTGGGATCTTGCTGTGCACAAATTCCCTGCAGTGTTTCATACTGTGCCACAACCAGTTAATTGATTAAAAATGTGCTGATTGGACTGATTTCCTGTTCCTCAGGAGCCCTTTACCAAGTCCTAACTGTGAGAGTGTGTAAAAGTTTGTGCTAATTCCTGAATAATGCTGGTGTTTTAGGCAGGGCGATGAATTGGGAGGTGGAACAGTCATTTGAATTCAGTCTCTCTAGGATGTGTCCCTACGTTACAACAGAGAGAGAGGGGGGAGATTGAGGGAAACAGGAAAAGACAGTGAAACAGAGGCAGGGGGTTGGGGGTGAGGAAGATACAAAGGGTCTGGGGGGGTTAGGGGAGGGTCTCCAGTGTGGAGTCAGTGCCCAGCTCCCAGTCTCTGCAGAAAAGCCTCAGTCACACCCTCCCGGGGACGCCTGGTTTGTAAAAATCGATGCTGGGACGGAGATTTCAAAAAGTCTCCCCCAGGAAGCAGCAGCTTGTTCCCGGTTTGAAGAGAAGGAGTTTAGGCCTTTCTGGGGATGTGTCCGGACTCAGAGCACACATGGTGCCCGGCGGGGGTGGGGGGGGAGTGGGGGAAGAGGTAGGGTTACAGCAGGCATGAGGATGGGGAAGGAAATGTGTCTCCCTGTTCCCATCCGGATAGCATTACATTGCTGCCTGTGGGATCCCCCTGTGCAGAAACGGCCTGCAGCTTTTCCTGAACAGCAACAGGGAACACACAACGTTTCTGGGGGAGGGGGTGGCATTTCCCTGTCTCTGTCACTCCAGCTTTCTCTCTCCCTCTCTCTTCCCAGACAGGACCCCTTGCTGATCCTCTCCATTGAATGTTAGTAACAGGACAGGACCGCTGTTTCTTGGGGAAAGTATAGAGGGTGCTTTACTCTGTATCTAACCCTGTCCTGTTCCTGTCCTTGGAGTGTTTGATGGGGACAGTGTAGAGGGAGCTTTACTCTGTATCTAACCCCGTGCTGTACCTGTCCTGGGAGTATTTGATGGAGGCAGTGTAGAGGGAGCTTTACTCTCTATGTAACCCAGTGCTTTACCTGTCCTGGGAGTGTTTGATGGGTAGAGAATAGAGGGAGCTTTACTCTGTATCTACAAGTGCTGTACTTGCCCTGGGAGTATTTGATGGGGACAGTGCAGAGGGAGCATTATTCTGTATCAAACCACGTGCTGTACCTGCCCTTGGAGTGTTTGATGGGCACAGTGTAGAGGAAACTTTACTCTGTATCTAATCCCGTGCTTTACCTGCCCTGGTAGTGTTTGATGGATACGGTGTATGGGGAGATTTACTCTGTATCTAACCCCGTGCTGTACCTGTCCTGGGAGTGTTTGATGGGGACAAGATAGACGGAGCTTTACTCTGTATCTAACCCTGTCCTGTACCTGGCCTAGGAGTGTTTGATGGGGACAGTGTAGAGGAAGCTTTACTCTGTATCTAACCCCGTGCTGTACGTGTCCTGTGAGTGTTTGATGGCGACAGTTTAGAGGGAGCTTTACTCTTTATATAACCCTGTCCTGTACCTCCCCTGGGAGTGTTTGATGGGGACAGGTTAGAGGGAGCTTTACTCTGTATCTAACCCCGTGCTGTACGTGTCCTGGGACTGTATGATGGGCACAGTGTAGAGGGAGCTTTATTCTGTATCTAACCCAGTGCTTTACCTGTCCTGGGTGTGTTTGATGGGATCAGTGTAGAGGAAGATTTACTCTGTATCTAACCCTGTGCTGTACTTGCCCTGGGAGTGTTTGATGGGGACAGTGCAGAGGGAGCTTTTTACTGTATCTAACCCCGTGCTGTACCTGCCCTGTGTGTGTTTGATGGGGACATTGTAGAGGGAGCTTTACTCTGTATTTAACCCCGTGCAGTACCTGTCCTGGGAGTGTTTGATGTGGACAGTATCGAGGGAGCTTTACTCTGTATCTAACCCAGTGCTTTACATGCCCTGGGAGTGTTTGATGGGCACAGTGTAGGGGGAGCTTTACTCTGTATCTAACCCTGTCCTGTTCCTGTCCTGGGAGTGTTTGATGGGTCAGTGTAGTGGGAGATTTACTCTGTATCTAACCCAGTGCTTTACCTGTCCTGGGAGTGTTTGATGGGGTCAGTGTAGCGGAAGATTTACTCTGTATCTAACCCCGTGCTGTACGTGCCCTGGGAGTGTTTGATGGGGACTGTAAAGAGGGAGCATTATTCTTTATCTCAACCCGTGCTGTATCTGCCCTGGGAGTGTTTGATGGGCACAGTGTAGAGAGAGCTTCACTCTGTATCTAACCCTGTGCTGTAGCGGTACTGGGAGTGTTTGATGGAGACATTGTAGAGGGAGCTTTACTCTGTATCTTACCCATTGCTTTACCTGCCCTGGGAGTGTTTGATGGGAAAAGTGTAGAGGTAGCTTTACTCTGTATCTCAACCCGTGCTGTTCCTGTCCTGGGAGTGTTTGATGGGGACAGTATTGATGGAGCTTTACTCTGTATCTAACCCTGTCCTGTTCCTGTACTGGGAGTGTTTGATGGGGACAGTGTAGAGGGAGCTTTACTCTGTATCTAACCCCGTGCTGTACCTGTCCTGGGAGTGTTTGATGGCGACAGTGTAGATGGAGCTTTACTCCTTATCTAACTCTGTGCTGTACCTGTCCTGGGAGTGTTTGATGGGGACAGTATAGAGGGAGCTTTACTCTGTATCTAACCCCGTGCTGTGATTGCCCTGGGAGTGTTTGATGGGGATAGTGCAGAGCGAGCTTTATTCTGTATCTAACCCCTTGTTGTACCTGTCCTGGGAGTGTTTGATCGGGACACTATAGAGGGAGTTTTACTCTGTGTCTAATCCCGTGCTGTGCCTGTCGTGAGAGCGTTTAATGGTGACAGTATCGAGGGGTCTTTACTCTGTATCTAGCCCCTGCTGCATCATCTCTGAGAGTGTTTGTTGGCAACATTCTCGCCCAAAACAAAAACAATCCACCAATCAGGCCTATTAAATTGAACATCAGTTTACTTGTTTGATTCTCCCTGGTCTGTTCTGATTCTCTGACAGATTCCTCGTGTTTACCCTCCACATGAGCAGTCATCCTAATCCCGTCTACCTGTCCTGCTCCCAACGCGGCATCCGACTACAATAAGGCCAGTGATACAGGAGCGTCTCAGTGAGTGAGACAGGTGAATCTTCAACCTGACCTGGGTGTATGTGAGTGACCCGGGTTAATCCGACACTCCAGGGACAGTTTAGACAGTTCGAGTGCATCACAGCTTTGCCAGAATGAGACCTGGTTTCCAAGGGTTAAATTGCAAAGTGAGATTGCACAAAGTGTTTGATTGTGACAGTATCGAGGGAGCTTTACTCTGTATCTAACCCTGTGCTGTACCTGTCCTGGGAGTATTTGATGGGGACGGTGTAGAGGGAGCTTTACTCTGTATCTAAACCCGGGCTGTACCTCCCCTGGGAGTGTTTGATGGGGACGGTGTAGATGGAGATTTACTCTATATCCAACCCTGTCCTGTACCTGCCCAGGGAGTGCATGATGGGGACAGTGTAGAGGGAGCTTTACTCTGTATCTAATCCTGTGCTGCACCAGTCCTGGGAGTGTTTGATGGGGACAGCCTAGAGGGAGCTTTACTCTGTATCTAACCCCGTGCTGTACCAGTCCTGGGAGTGTTTGATGGTGAGAGTATAGAGGGAGGTTTACACTGTATCTAAGCCTGTGCTGTACCTGTCCTGGGAGTGTTTGATGGAGACAGTGTAGAGGGTCCTTTATTCTTTATCTAAGCCCGTGCTGTACCTGCCCTGGGAGTGTTTGATTGGCACAGTGTAGAGGGAGCTGTACTCTGTATCTAACCCATTGCTTTACCTGCCCTCGGTGTGTTTGATGGGGAAAGTGTAGAGGTAGCTTTACTCTGTATCTAACCGTGTCCTGTTGCTGCCCTGGGAGTGTTTGATCGGGACGGTGTAGAAGGAGATTTACTCTTTATCTAACACCGTGCTGTAGCTGTCCTGGGAGTGTTTGATGGGGACAGTGTAGAGGAAGCTTTACTCTGTATCTAACCCCGTAATGTACCTGCCCTGGGACTGTTTGTTTGGGACGGTGTAGTGGGTGCTTTACTCGGTATCTAACCCCGTGCTGTACCTGTCCTGGGAGTGTTTGATGCGGACAGTGCAGAGGGAGCTTTATTCTGAATCTAACCCTGTGCTGTACCAGTCCTGGGAGTGTTTGATGGGGAGAGTATAGAGGGAGGTTTACACTGTATCTAACCCTGTGCTGTACCGGACATGGGAGTGTTTGATGGGGAAAGTGTAGAGGGATCTTTACTCTGTATCTAACCCTGTCCTGTTCCTGTCCTGGGAGTGCTTGATGGGGACAGTATAGAGGGAGCTTTACTCTGTATCTAACCCTGTTCTGTTCCTGTCCAGGGAGTGTTTGATGGGGACAGTGCAGAGGGAGCTTAACTCTGTATCTAACCCTGTGCTGTACCTGTCCTGGGAGTGTTTGATGGGGACAGTATAGAGGGAGCTTTACTCTGTATCTAACCCAGTGCTGTACTTGCCCTGGGAGTGTTAGATGATGACATTGCAGTGGGACCTTTTTTCTGTATCTAAACCCGTGCTGTACCTGGCCTGGGAGAGTTTGATGGGGACAGTGTAGAGGGAGATTTACTCTGTATCTAACACCGTGCTGTAGCTGTCCTGGGAGTGTTTGAGGGAGACAGTGTAGAGGAAGCTTTACTCTGCATCTAACCCCGTAATGTACCTGCCCTGGGAGTGTTTGATGTGGACAGTGTAGAGGGAGCTTTACTCTGTATCTAACCCTGTGCTGTATCTTCCCTGGGAGTGTCTGATGCGGACGGTGCAAGGGAGCTTTACTCTGTATCTAACCCCGTGCTGTACCTTTCCTGGGAGTGCTTGATGGGGACAGTATCGAGGGAGCTTTATCCGTATCAAACCCCGTGCTGTACCTGTCCAGGGAGTGTTTGATGGGGACAGTATAGAGGGAGCTTTACTCTGTATCTAACCCCTTGCTGTACATGTCCTGGGTGTGTTTGATGGGGACAGTATCGAGGGAGCTTGACTCTGTATCTAACCCAGTGCTTTACCTGCCCTGGGAGTGTTTGATGGGGACAGTGTAGAGGGAGATTTATTCTGTATCTAACCCCGTGCTGTACGTGTCCTGTGAGTGTTTGATGGGGTCAGTGTAGAGGAAGATTTACTCTGTATCTAACCATGTGCTGTACAAGTCCTGGGAGTGTTTGATGGGGAAAGTGTAGAGTTAGCTTTACTCTCGATCTAAACCTGTCCTGTTCCTGTCCTGGGAATGTATGATGGGGACAGTATAGACGGAGCTTTAATCTGTATCTAACTCTGTGCTGTACCTGTCCTGGGAGTGTTTGATGGGGACTGTGCAGAGGGAGCTTTATTCTGTATCTTAACCCGTGCTGTACCAGCCCTGGGAGTGTTTGATGGGCACAGTGTAGAGAGAGCATCACTCTCTATCTAATCCCGTGCTGTACCTTGTCTGGGAGCGTTTGATGGTGACATTATCGAGGGAGATTTAATCTGTATCTAGCCCCGTGCTGTACCTGTCCTGGGAGTGTTTGATGGGGACAGTATCGAGGGAGCTTTACTCTGTATCTAGCCCCTGCTGCTTCCTTTCTGGGACTGTTTGTTGGCAACATTCTCGCCCAAAACAAAAACAATCCACAAATCAGGCCTAATAAATTGAACATCAGTTTCCTTGTTTGATTCTCCCTGGTCTGTTCTGATTCTCTGATAGATTCCTCGTGTTTACACTCCACATGAGCAGTCATCCTAATCCCGTCTACCTGTCCTGCTCCCAACGCGGCATCCGACTACAATAAGGCCAGTGATACAGGAGCGTCTCAGCGAGTGAGACAGGTGAGTCTTGAACCTGACCTGGGTGTATGTGAGTGACTCGGGTTAATCCGACACTCCAGGGACAGTTTAGACAGTTCGAGTGCATCACAGCTTTGCCAGAATGAGACCTGGATTCCAAGGGTTAAATTGCAAAGTGAGATTGCACAAACTCGGGTTGTATTCCCTGAAATTTAGTAGCATCAGGGGTGACTTGATCAAATTATCAAATCCTGAGAGGAACTGGGTGGGGAGATTAGGGGAATGTATGAGCTCTTGTCCTGAGTAACAAGCTTTGTGAGGCATCTTATCGAATCCCTTTTGAACATACAAGTATCCTCCTGTCACTACAGGTTACCTGTATGTTGCAAAGTTATTCTGATAATTTTCATCCCACAGAGTCAAAATTTCTGCGATTCTGTGTCTGAGTCAGAACTTCAAATAGTTCAGATTCACTGTTTAAAATAAGCAGTCACTTTTCTGTGGTGGTTTTTGAGATTGAGTATGGATCTCAGAATCTGTCAGTGGAAGGGAGTTTCTACAGAGATAGGAAGTGGGATTGATGAATAAAGGTGCAGGATTTTGATCACTGCATAAGATTGTGTCTGTTGCAGTTTCTAGACAATCACAGAATTGAAGTTGTGGGGCCCTCTCCTGTTTCAGAATGTCAGTTTTGATGTTTAACTCTGTGAAACTTTGTTAATGATTCTAAAAGCAGAAAGTTCCAATCCAATCTGTAACCTGCACTTCAAATTCCAAAGAGATATGTACACCTTAAGTGAATGAGTGGAATAGTGAAAGATGGATTTCATTATAGGCAAATGTGTGGCTGCCCACTTTAAAAAGGATGGAACAGGTTACATTATAAATGGTGAAAAGCTGCAAACAGTGAGGGTCCAAAGAGTCCCTATCCATTTGTGTCAAGACTAAGAAAACATCAAACAGTTCCAATGAGAAATTAAATTTGATATTTGGGATAAAGCTGGTTAAAAACTCACACTACCCATTCCATGAATCAGCCTGTGTAACCTGCACTTCAGCACATCACATGAAAAATGATATTTTCAACTGTTCTTGATTCCAGTCTGTAACTCACTCCCGGGTATCTATTATTCTCTATATAAACCCACTGAACCCCTCGATTAGATTGCAGTCTGTAACTCAATCCCAGGTATTTATTATTCTATATATAAACCCCCTGAACCCCTCGATTAGATTCCAGTCTGTAACTCAATCCCGGGTATCGATTATTCTATATATAAACTCCCCGAACCCCTCGATTAGATTGCAGTCTGTAACTCAATCCCGGGTATCTATGATTCTATATATAAACCCCGTGATCCCTTCGATTAGATTCGAGTCTGTAACTCAATCCCGGGTATCGATTATTCTATATATAAACCCTCTGTACCCCTTAATTAAATTCCAGACTGTAACTCAATCACGGGTATCTATGATTCTATATATAAACCCCCGGAAGCACTCGATTAGATTCCTGTCTGTAACTCACTCCCGGGTATCGATTATTCTATATATAAACCCCCTGAAACCCTCGATTAGATTCCAGTCTGTAACTCACTCCCGGGTATCTATTATTCTGTATATAAAACCACTGCACCCTTCAGTTAGATTCCAGTCTGTAACTCTCTCCCGTTATCTATTATTCTATATATAAACCCCTCATTCCCCTCGATGAGATTCCGTTCTTTAACTCACTCCCGGATATCTTTTATTCGATATATATTATATCGACATGATTTATATATAAACCACCCCGAACCCCTCGATTAAATTTCAGCCCGTAACTCACTCCCGGGCATCTGTTAATCTATATATAAACCACCCCAAACCCCTCTGTTAGATTCCTGCCTGTAACTCACTGCCGGGTGTCTGTTATTCTATATATAAACCAACCTTAACCCCTCCGTTAGATTCCTGTCTGAAACTCACTGCCGGGTGTCTGTTATTCTATATATAAACAAATCCAAACCCCTCCGTTAGATTCCAGTCTGTAACTCAATCTCGGGTATCTGTTATTCTATATATAAACCACCCCGAACTCCTCGATAAGATTCCAGCATGTAACTCACTCCCGGGAATCTGTTATTCTATATAAAGACCACCCCAAACCCCTCCATTTGATTCCAGTCTGTAACTCATTTCCGTCTAACTGTTATTCTGTATATAAATGTCCCAAACCGCTCGACTAGATTTCAGTCTGTTACTCATTCCCGGGCTTCTGTTAATCTATATATATTATATTCATATGATTTATATATAAACACCCCGAACCCATCGATTTGTTTCCAGTCTGTAACTCACTCCCGGGTATTTGTTATTCTATACATAAACCACCCCGAACCCCTCGATTAGATTCCAGTCTGTAACTCACTCCCGGGTATCTGTTATTCTATATATAAACCCAACAAACAACTCGATTAGATTCCAGTCTGTAAATCACTCCCGGGTATCTGTTATTATGTATAAAAACCACCCCGAACACCTCGATTAGATTCCAGTCCGTAAACTCACTCCCGAGTATCTGTTATTCTCTATATAAACCACCCCGAACCCCTCGATTAGATTCAAGACATTAACTCAATCATGGTATCTATTATTCAATATATAAACCCCACAAACCCCACGATTAGTTTCCAGTCCGCAACGCACACCCGGGTGTCTGTTATTCTGTATATAAACCACCCCGAACCACTCGATTAGATTCCAGTCCGTAAACTCACACCCGAGTATCTGTTATTCTCTATATAAACCCACCAAACCCCTCGATTAGATTCCAGTCTGTAACTCACTCCCGGGTATCTGTTATTCTGTATATAAACCACCCCAAACACCTCGATTAGATTCCAGTCCGTAAACTCACTCCCGAGTATCTGTTATTCTCTATATAAATCACCCCGAACCCCTCGATTAGATTCCAGTCTTTAACTCAATCCATGGTATCTATTATTCTATATATAAACCCCACAATCCCCACGATTAGATTCCAGTCTGCAACGCGCGCCCGGGTATCTGTTATTCTATATATAAACCACCCCGAACCCCTCGATTAGATTCCAGTCCGTAAACTCACTCCCGGGTATCTGTTATTCTATATATAAACCACCCCGAAACCCCTCGATTAGATTCCAGCACTTCCACATCACAAGTTGAGGAATGGGTCTCCCCCCATTTTAAAGTTGGTTAAAGGCTCTCCCGCCAATTTTAAGATGGAGAAGGGATGTCTCACAGGATATTGTCCTTTACACTCAATAATGTTAACATATTTTTGAATATTTTCAGTTTCGCACTACACTTTCTCTTTCTCTTACCCTGTCTCGTTCCTTCTCTCCCTCTCGCACCCCATCTCTCTGCCACTCTATACATTTCTCTGTTTCTCTCTCTCACCCCATATCTTTACCATGCACTCGCTCCCCTCTCTTCATCTCTCTCTCTCAACTCATCCCTTTTTTATCGCTTGATCTCCTCTCTCTATCTCACTCACTTACCCAGCTCTCTATCCCTCTCTCCCTACCTCTCTTCCTCTGAGAATCTAGTCTACAAACACCAGGCAGCCATTTTAGGTTTGTTCACAGTGGCCATTTTATGTCCCCACAGCAATGGGACATTTAGGACAGAGTTGACTCATGTAACATTAATATTTTAAACGTGACAGAGACGCAGGTATGGAGACATAAATTCGACGTGTATTCCCTGGAATATTGAAGGATCCGGGCGTTCACTCCCACACTTTGCTGCTGTGAATTTGAATTCTGAATTTTCTAAAACTGAATCTGGAAGTAAAAACCCCCGGGATAGAATGATTCACATTCTTTCTGCTGCTGCAAAGCCCGTGTCTGTGTCTGTTTCTCAGTATTTATAAACAATTTAAGATAATAGTTTAGAATGCCACAAGTTTGCCATAATGTCTGGAAAGTGGGTTGAAACAGAGGGGCTGAGGTAGCAAAACAAGAGGAGGGGGTGTGAATAGACACAGGATCTGGGGGTCTCCAATGTGTAGACTCTGCCCAGCTCCCAGACACATCTTTTAGAAATGGCCGAATTGCGAAAATGAATCCAGGGACAGTGAAGCAAGTGACTCACTAACAATGAGAGCATTTTCAACATTCATTCATTCAACTGCAAAGCGCTCAGTCTTTCTGAGGTTCTGAAGGGGTCGCGGGTCTTCACTGTACCTGTCCTGGGAGTTTTTGATGGGGACAGTGTAGAGGGAGCTATATTCTGTATCTAACCCAGTGCTATTAAAGTCGTGGGAGTGTTTGATAGGAACAGTGTAGAGGAAGCATTACTCTGTATCTAACCCTGTGCTTTAACTGCCCTGGGAGTGTTTGATGGGGACGGCGTAGAGGGAGATTTACTCTGAATCTAACCCTGTGCTGTACCTGCCTTTGGAGTGTTTGATGGGGACAGTATAGAGGGAGCTTTACTCTGTATCTAACCCTGTGCTGTACGTGTCCTAAGAGTGTTTGATGGGGAGAGTGCAGAGGGAGCTTTATTCTGTATCTAAACCCGTGCTGTACCTGCCCTGGGAGTGTTTGATGGTCACAGTGTAGAGGGAGCTTTATTCTTTATCTAAACGCATGCTGTACCGGTCCTGGGACTGTTTGATGGGGACAGTGTAGAGGAAGCTTTACTCTGTATCTAACACAGTGCTGTACCTGCCCTGGGATGTTTGATGGGAACAGTGTAGAGTGAGCTTTACTCTGTATCTAAACCCGTGCTGTACCTGTCCTGCGAGTGTTTGATGGGGACAGTATCGAGGGAGCTTTACTCCTTATCTAACCATGTCCTGTTCCTGTCCTGGGAGTGTTTGATGGGGACAGTGTAGAGGGAGCTTTACTCTGTATCTATCCCAGTGCTGTACCTGTCCATGGAGGGTTTGATGGGGACAGTGTAGAGGGAGCTTTAGTCTGTATCTAACCCCGTGCTTAACCTATCCTGAGAGTGTTTCATGGGGATAGTATAGAGGAAGCTTTACTCTGTATCTAACCCTTTGCTGTACCTGTCCTGGGAGTGTTTGATGGGTCAGTATAGAGGGAGCTTTACTCTGTATCTAACCCCGTGCTGTACGTGCCCTGGGAGTGTCTGATGGGGACAGTGCAGAGGGAGATTTATTCTGTATCTAAACCCGTGCTATCCCTGCCCTTGGAGTGTTTGATGGGGACAGTGTAGAGGGAGCTTCACTCTGTATCTAATCCTGTGCTGTACCTGTATGGGATTGTTTGATGATGACAGTATCGAGGGAGCTTTAATCTGTATCTAACCCTGTCCTGTTCCTGTCCTGGGAGTGTTTGATGGGGACAGTATAGAGGGAGCTTTACTCTGTATCCAGCCCTGTTCTGTTCCTGTGCAGGGAGTGTTTGATGGGAACAGTGCAGAGGGAGCTTTACTCTGTATCTAACCCTGTGCTGTACATGTCCTGGGAGTGTTTGATGTGGACAGTATAGATGGAGCTTTACTCTGTATCTAACCCAGTGCTGTACTTGCCCTGGGTGTGTTTGATGATGACAGTGCAGTGGGACCTTTATTCTGTATATAAACCCGTGCTGTACCTGGCCTGGGAGTGTTTGATGGGGACGGTGTAGTGGGAGATTTACTCTGTATCTAACACCGTGCTGTACCTGTCCTGGGAGTGTTTGATGGGGACAGTGTAGAGGAAGTTTTACTCTTTATCTAACACACTAATGTACCTGCACTGGGAGTGTGTAATAGGTAAGGTGTAAAGGGTGCTTTCCTCTGTATCTAACCCCGTGCTGTACCTGTCCTGGGAGGGTTTGATGGGGACAGTTTAGAGGGAGCTTTACTCTGTATATAAACCTGTCCTGTACCTGCCCTGGGAGTGCTTCATGGGGACAGTGTAGAGGGAGCTTTACTCTGAATCTTACTCTGGGCAGTACCAGTCCTAGGAGTGTTTGATGGGGACAGGTTAGAGGGAGATTTACTGTGTATCTAACCCCGTGATGTGCCAGTCCTGTGAGTGTTTGATGGGGAGAGTATAGAGTAAGGTTTACACTGTATCTAACCCTGTGCTGTAGGGGACCTGGGAGTGTTTGATGGAGACAGTGTAGAGGGAGCTTTACTCTGTATCTAACCCAATACTTTTCCTGACCTGGGAGTGTTTGATGGGGACAGTGTAGAGGGAGCATTACTCTGTATCTAACCCTGTCCTGTTCCTGTCCTGGGAGTGTATGATGGGCACAGTGTAGGGGGGTTTTTTCTCTGTTTCTAACCCCGGGATGTACTAGTCCTGGGAGTGTTTGATGGGTACAGTATCGAGGGAGCTTTACTCTGTATCTAACCCCGTGCTGCACCAGTCCTGGGTGTGTTTGATGGGGACAGCTTAGAGGGAAATTTAGACTGTATCTAACCCCGTGCTGTACCTGCCCTGGGAGTGAACGATGGGCACAGTGTAGGGGGAGCTTTACTCTGTATCTAACCCCGTGTTTAACAGTCCTGGGAGTGTTTGATGGGGACAGTATCGAGGAAGTTTAACTCTGTACCTAACCCCGTGCTGTACCTGTCCTGGGAGAGTTTGATGGGGACAGTGTAGAGGAAGCTTTACTCTCTATCAAACCCTCTGCTGTATATGCCCTGGGAGTGTTTGATGGGGACGGTGTAAGGTAGATTTACTCTGCACCTAACTCTGTCCTGCACCTGCCCTGGGAGTGCTTGATGGGGACAGTGAAGACTGAGCTTTACTCTGTATCTAACTCTGTGCTGCACCAGTCCTGGGAGTTTTTGATGGGGACAGCTTAGTGGGAAATTTAGACTGTATATAACCCCGTGCTGTATATGCCCTGGGAGTGTACGATGGGCACAGTGTAGCGGGAGCTTTACTCTGTATCTAACCCCGTGCTGTACCAGTCCTGGGAGTGTTTGATGGGGACAGTATAGAGGGAGCTTTACTCTGTATCTAACCCCGTGCTGTACCAGTCCTGGGAGTGTTTGATGGCGATAGTGTAGAGGGAGCTTTACTCTGTATCTAACCCCTTGCTGTACCAGTCCTGGGAGTGTTTGATGGGGAGAGTATAGAGGGAGGTTTACACTGTATCTAACCCTGTGCTGTACCTGACCTGGGAGTGTTTGATGGGGACAGTGTAGAGGGAGCTTTACTCTGTATCTAACCCAATGATTTTCCTGACCTGGGAGTGTTTGATGGGGAAAGTGTAGAGGTAGCTTTACTCTGTATATAACCCTTTGCTGTAACTGCCGTGGGAGTGTAAGATGGGCACAGTGTAGGGGGAGTTTTTCTCTGTTTCTAACTCCGGGCTGTACTAGTCCTGGGACTGTTTGATGGGTACAGTATCGAGGGAGCTTTAGTCTGTATCTAACCCCGTGCTGCACCAGTCCTGGGTGTGTTTGATGGGGAGAGCTTAGAGGGAAATTTAGACTGTATCTAAACCCGTGCTGTACCTGCCCTGGGAGTGAACGATGGGCACAGTGTAGGGGGAGCTTTACTCTGTATCTAACCCCGTGTTTAACAGTCCTGGGAGTGTTTCATGGGGACAGTATAGAGGGAGCTTTACTCTGAATCTAACCCCGTGCTGTACCAGTCCTGGGAGTGCTTGATGGCGATAGTGTAGAGGGAGATTTACTCTCTATCTAACCCCGTGCTGTACCAGTCCTGGGAGTTTTTGATGGGGAGAATATAGAGGGAGGTTTACATTGTATCTAACCCTGTGCTGTACCGGAGCTGGGATTGTTTGATGGGGACAGTGTAGAGGGAGCTTTACTCTGTATCTAACCCCGTGCTGTACCAGTCCTGTGAGAGTTAGATGGGGAGAGTATAGAGGGAGGTTTACTCTGTCTCTAACCCTGTGCTGAAGCGGTCCTGGTAGTGTTTGATGGAGACAGTGTAGAGGGAGCTTTACTCTGTATCTAACCCTGTCCTGTTCCTGTCCAGGGAGTGTTTGATGGGGACAATATAGAGGGAGCTTTACTCTGTATCTAACCCTGTATTTTTCCTGTCTAGGGAGTGTTTTATGGGAACAGTGGAGAGGGAGCTTCACCTTGTATCAAACCCTGTGCTGTACCTGTCCTGGGAGTGTTTGAAGGGGACAGTATTGAGAGAGCTTTACTCTGTATCTAACCCAGTGCTGTACGTGCCCTGGGAGTGTTTGATGATGACAGTGCAGTGGGACCTTTATTCGGTATCTAAACCCGTGCTGTTCCTGACCTGGGAGTGTTTGATGGGAACGGTGTAGTGGGATATTAACTCTGTATCTAACACCGTGTTGTACCTGTCCTGGGAGTGTTTGATGGGGACAGTGTAGAGGAAGTTTTACTCTGTATCTAACCCCGTAATGTACCTGCACTGGGCGTGTTTGATGGGGACGGTGCAGAGGGAGCTTTACTCTATATCTAACCCCGTGCTGTACCTGTCCTGGGAGGGTTTGATGGGGACAGTTTAGAGTGAGCTTTACTCTGTATCTAACCCTGTCCTGTACCTGCCCTAGGAGTGCTTCATGGGGACTGTGTAGAGGGAGCTTTACTCTGAATCTTACCCCGGGCAGTACCAGTCCTGGGAGTTCTAGATGGGGAGAGGTTAGAGGGAGATTTACTCTGCATCTAACCCCGGGCTGTACCTGTCCTGGGAGTGTTCGATGGGGACAGTATCGAGGGAGCTTTACTCTGTATCTAACCCCGTGCTGTACCTGTCCTGGGAGTGTTTGATGGGGACAGTATCGAGGAAGTTTTACTCTGTACCTATCCCCGTGCTGATCTTGTCCTGGGAGTGTTTGATGGGCACTGTATTGAGGGGGCTTTACTCTGTATATAACCCCGTGCTGTAACTGCCGTGGGAGTGTATGATGGGCACAGTGTAGGGGGAGTTTTTCTCTGTTTCTAACCCCGGGCTGTCCTAGTCCTGGGAGTGTTTGATGGGGACAGTATCGAGGGAGCTTTACTCTGTATCTAACCCCGTGCTGTACCTGTCCTGGGAGTGTTTGATGGGTACAGTATCGAGGGAGCTTTACTCTGTATCTAACCCTGTGGTGTACCTGTACTGGGAATTTTGGATGGATACATTATAAAGGGAAATTTTCTCTGCATCTAACCAAGTGCTGTACCTGTCCTGGGAGTGTTTGATGGGGACAGTATTGAGGAAGTTTAACTCTGTACCTAACCCCGTGCTGTACCTGTCCTGGGAAAGTTTGATGGGGACAGTGTAGAGGAAGCTTTACTCTCTATCAAACCCTCTACTGTATATGCCCTGGGAGTGTATGATGGGGACGGTGTAAGGTAGATTTACTCTGCATCTAAATCTGTCCGGTACCTGCCCTGTGAGTGCTTGATGGGGACAGTGAAGACTGAGCTTTACTCTGTATCTAACTTTGTGCTGCACCAGTCCTGGGAGTGTTTGATGGGGACAGCTTAGAGGGAAATTTAGACTGTATCTAACCCCGTGCTGTACCTGCCCTGGGAGTGTACGATGGGCACAGTGTAGCGGGAGCTTTACTCTGTATCTAACCCCGTGCTGTACCAGTCCTGGGAGTGTTTGATGGGGTCAGTATAGAGGGAGCTTTACTCTGTATCTAACCCCGTGCTGTACCAGTCCTGGGAGTGTTTGATGGCGATAGTGTAGAGGGAGCTTTACTCTGTATCTTACCCCTTGCTGTACCAGTCCTGGGAGTGTTTGATGGGGAGAGTATAGAGGGAGGTTTACACTGTATCTAACCCTGTGCTGATCTGGACCTGGGAGTGTTTGATGGGGACAGTGTAGAGGGGGCTTTACTCTGTATCTAACCCCGTGCTGTACCTGTCCTGGGAGTGTTTGATGGGGACAGATTAGAGGGAAATTTAGTCTGTATCTAACCCCGTGCTGTACCTGCCCTGGCAGTGTATGTTGGGCCCAGTGTAGGGGGCGCTTTACTCTGTATCTAACTCCGTGCTGTACCTGCCCTGGGTGTGTATGATGGCCACAGTGTAGGGGCAGCTTTACTCTGTATCTAACCCGTGCTTTACCAGTCCTGGGAGTGTTGGATGGGGAGACTATAGAGGGAGGTTTACACTGTATCTAACCCTGTGCTGTACCAGACCTGGGAGTGTTTGATGGAGACATTGTAGATAGAGCTTTACTCTGTATCTAACCCAGTGCTTTTCCTGCCCTGGGAGTGTTTGATGGGGAAAGTGTAGAGGGAGCTATACTCTGTATCTAACCTCGTGCTGTACCTGTCCTGGGAGTGTTTGATGGGGACAGTAATCAGGGAGCTTTACTCTGTATCTAACCCTGTTCTGTTCCTGTCCTGGGAGTGTTTGATGGGGACAGTATAGAGGGAGCTTTACTCTGTATCTAGCCCCTGCTGCATATCCTTTCTGGGAGTGTTTGTTGGCAACATTCTCGCCCAAAACAAAAACAATCCACAAATCAGGCCTAATAAATTGAACATCAGTTTCCTTGTTTGATTCTCCCTGGTCTGTTCTGATTCTCTGATAGATTCCTCATGTTTACCCTCCACACGAGCAGTCATCCTAATCCCGTCTACCTGTCCTGCTCCCAACGCGGCATCCGACTACAATAAGGCCAGTGATACAGGAGCGTCTCAGCGAGTGAGACAGGTGAGTCTTGAACCTGACCTGGGTGTATGTGAGTGACCCGGGTTAATCCGACACTCCAGGGACAGTTTAGACAGTTCGAGTGCATCACAGCTTTGCCAGAATGAGACCTGGATTCCAAGGGTTAAATTGCAAAGTGAGATTGCACAAACTCGGGTTGTATTCCCTGAAATTTAGTAGCATCAGGGGTGACTTGATCAAATTGTCAAATCCTGAGAGGAACTGGGTGGGGAGATTAGGGGAATGTATGAGCTCTTGTCCTGAGTAACAAGCTTTGTGAGGCATCTTATCGAATCCCTTTTGAACATACAAGTATCCTCCTGTCACTACAGGTTACCTGTATGTTGCAAAGTTATTCTGATCATTTTCATCCCACAGAGTCAAAATTTCTGCCATTCTGTGACTGAGTCAGAACTTCAAATAGTTCAGATTCACTCTTTAAAATAAGTAGTCACTTTTCTGTGGTGGTTTTTGAGTTGAGTATGGATCTCAGAATCTGTCAGTGGAAGGGAGTTTCTACAGAGATAGGAAATGGGATTGATGAATAAAGGTGCAGGATTTTGTTCACTGCATTAGATTGTGTCTGTTGCAGTTTCCCAGGAGTTTACATTTTCATGGGAAAGGGATGATTATCCAATGTCAACAATTCAATTTCTTCAGACAAGTGAAAACGCAAGAGAAAGAGGGAATATACCAACACTGGAACAAACAGGGAACTGTATGAGGAAGGTTTCAATTCTCTGCATCTTTTAATGTGAATTCCTGAGCTAAAGATTGAAATAAACAGGAGTTTAAATCTCACACTGGGATGCCGTACAATTTCAGTCCTGTTACCCCAAAATTAATAATAAAAATCTACAATTAGCTGGAGTTGGAAATCTGTCAGTTGATGAATGTTGTCTTGAAAATTTCACCCTGAATAGTGTGAGCCTTAGTATTGTGGAAACGTGTGAAGAAAGTGTTTGCATTCACACATTCCTACATTGTGAAATGTAAGTTAGCTTTGAAACAATAGGATGTAGGGCCAGGGAGTCTGAATGGGCAAAAGGATTTGGATGATTAAAGAGTGAATGTTAATGATGTCCTTTGAAGGAGCCGTTTACTGTAAATGTCCCAAGACAATGAAATGCTTCAAAGGAAATATCCCGATTGACAGAAATGGTTCCCCAATGTCTGAAACATTTCCCAAGTCTTCAGAGACATGAAGGGGGCGGACATATTGTAAGATACAGATCATGAGGTGCCAGAGAATCACAGAATTGAAGTTGTGGGGCCCTCTCCTGTTTCGGAATGTCAGTTTTGATGTTTAACTCTGTGAAACTTGGTTAATGATTCTTAAAGCAGAAAGTTCCAATCCAATCTGTAACCTGCACTTCAAATTCCAAAGAGATATGTACACCTTAAGTGAATGAGTGAAATAGTGAAAGATGGATATCATTATAGGCAAATGTGTGGCTGCCCACTTTAAAAAGGATGGAACAGGTTACATTATAAATGGTGAAAAGCTGCAAACAGTGAGTGTCCAAAGAGTCCCTATCCATTTGTGTCAAGACTAAGAAAACATCAAACAGTTCCAATGAGAAATTAAATTTGATATTTGGGATAAAGCTGGTTGAAAACTCACACTACCCATTCCATGAATCAGCCTCTGTAACCTGCACTTCAGCACATCACAAGAAAAATGATATTTTCAACTGTTCTTGATTCCAGTCTGTAACTCAATCCCGGGTATCTATTATTCTGTATATAAACCCCCTGCACCCCTCATTTAGATTCCAGACTGTAACTCACTCCCGGGTATCTATTATTCTCTATATAAACCCACTGAACCCCTCGATTAGATTGCAGTCTGTAACTCAATCCCAAGTATTTATTATTCTATATATAAACCCCCTGAACCCCTCGATTAGATTCCAGTCTGTAACTCAATCCCGGGTATCTATGATTCTATATATAAACCCCCTGATCCCTTCGATTAGATTCGAGTCTGTAACTCCATCCCGGGTATCGATTATTCTATATATAAACCCCCGGAAGCACTCGATTAGATTCCTGTCTGTAACTCCATCCCGGGTATCGATTATTCTATATATAAACCCCCTGAAACCCTCGATTAGATTCCTGTCTGTAACTCACTCCCGGGTATCTAATATTCTGTATATAAAACCACTGCACCCTTCAATTAGATTCCAGTCTGTAACTCTCTCCCGTTATCTATTATTCTATATATAAACACCTCATTCCCCTCGATGAGATTCCGTTTTATAACTCACTCCTGGATATCTTTTATTCGATATATATTATATCGACATGATTTATATATAAACCACTCCGAACCCCTCGATTAAATTTCAGCCCGTAACTCACTCCCGGGAATCTGTTAATCTATATATAAACCACCCCAAACCCCTCTGTTAGATTCCTGCCTGTAACTCACTGCCGGGTGTCTGTTATTCTATATATAAACCACCCCAAACCCCTCTGTTAGATTCCTGCCTGTAACTCACTGCCGGGTGTCTGTTATTCTATATATAAACCACCCCAAACCCCTCCGTTAGATTCCTGCCTGTAACTCACTGCCGGGTGTCTGTTATTCTATTCATAAACCACCCCAAACCCCTCCGTTAGATTCCTATCTGAAACTCACTGCCGGGTGTCTGTTATTCTATATATAAACCACCCCAAACCCCTCCGTTAGATTCCTGTCTGTAACTCACTGCCGGGTGTCTGTTATTCTATATATAAACCACCCCAAACCCCTCCGTTAGATTCCAGTCTGTAACTCAATCTCGGGTATCTGTTATTCTATATATAAACCACCCCGAACTCCTCGATAAGATTCCAGCATGTAACTCACTCCCGGGAATCTGTTATTCTATATAAAGACCACCCCAAACCCCTCGATTAGATTCCAGTCTGTAACTCATTTCCGTCTAACTGTTATTCTGTATATAAATGTCCCAAACCGCTCGACTAGATTTCAGTCTCTTACTCATTCCCGGGCTTCTGTTCATTTATATATATTATATTCATATGATTTATATATAAACACCCCGAACCCATCGATTTGTTTCCAGTCTGTAACTCACTCCCGGGTATCTGTTATTCTATACATAAATTCCCCAAAGACCTCGATTAGATTCCAGTCTGTAACTCACTCTCGGGTATCTGTTATTCTATATATAAATCCCTCAAACCCCTCGATTTGATTCCAGTCTGTAACTCACTCCCAGGTATCTGTTATTCTAAATATAACCCCCCTGAAACCCTCGATTAGATTCCAGTCTGTAAATCACTCCCGGGTATCTGTTATTCTATATATAATCCACCCCGACTCTCTCGATTAGATTCCAGCACTTCCACATCACAAGTTGAGGAAGGGGTCTCCCCCCATTTTAAAGTTGGTTAAAGGCTTTCCCGCCAATTTTAAGATGGAGAAGGGATGTCTCACAGAATATTGTCCTTTACACTCAATAATGTTAACACATTTTTGAATATTTTCAGTTTCGCACTACACTTTCTCATTCTCTCATCCTGTCTCGTTCCTTCTCTCCCTCTCCCACCCCATCTCTCTGCCACTCTATACATTTCTCTGTTTCTCTCTCTCACCCCATATCTTTACCCTACACTCGCTCCCCTCTCTTCATCTCTCTCTCTCAACTCATCCCTTTTTTATCGCTTGATCCCCTCTCTCTATCTCACTCACTTACCCAGCTCTCTATCCCTCTCTCCCTACCTCTCTTCCTCTGAGAATCTAGTCTACAAACACCAGGCAGCCATTTTAGGTTTGTTCACAGTGGCCATTTTATGTCCCCACAGCAATGGGACACTTAGGACATAGTTGACTCATGTAACATTAATATTTTAAACGTGACAGAGACGCAGGTATGGAGACATAAATTCGACGTGTATTCCCGGGAATATTGAAGGATCCGGGCGTTCACTCCCACACTTTGCTGCTGTGAATTTGAATTCTGAATTTTCTAAAACTGAATCTGGAAGTAAAAACCCCCGGGATGGAATGATTCACATTCTTTCTGCTGCTGCAAAGCCCGCGTCTGTGTCTGTTTCTCAGTATTTATTAACAATTTAAGATAATAGTTTAGAATGCCACAAGTTTGCCATAATGTCTGGAAAGAGGGTTGAAACAGAGGGGCTGAGGTAGCAAAACAAGAGGAGGGGGTGTGAATAGACACAGGATCTGGGGGTCTCCAATGTGTAGACTCTGCCCAGCTCCCAGTCACATCTTTTAGAAAAGGCTGAATTGCGAAAATGAATCCAGGGACAGTGAAGCAAGTGACTCACTAACAATGAGAGCATTTTAAAGATTCATTCATTCACTGCAAAGCGCTCAGTGTTTCTGAGGTTCTGAAGGGGTCGGGGGTCTTCACTGTACGTGTCCTGGGAGTGTTTGATGGTGACAGTGTAGAGGGAGCTATACTCTGTATCTAACCCTGTGCTTTACCTGCCCTGGGAGAGTTTGATGGGGACGGCGTAGAGGGAGATTTACTCTGAATCTAACCCTGTGCTGTACCTGTCTTTGGAGTGTTTGATGGGGACAGTATAGATGGAGCTTAACTCTGTATCTAACCCCGTGCTGTACTTGCCCTGGGAGTGTTTGATGGGGACAGTGCAGAGGAAGCTTTATTCTGTATCTAAACCCGTGCTGTACCTGCCCTGGGAGTGTTTGATGGTCACAGTGTAGAGGGAGCTTTATTCTTTATCTAAACCCATGCTGTACCAGTCCTGGGACGGTTTGATGGGGACAGTGTAGAGGTAGCTTTACTTTGTATCTAACCCCCTGCTGTACCTGAGCTGGGAGTGTTTGATGGGGACAGTGTAGAGGAAGCTTTACTCTGTATCTAACACAGTGCTGTACCTGCCCTGGGATGTTTGATGGGAACAGTGTAGATGGAGCTTTACTCTGTATCTAAACCCGTGCTGTACCTGTCCTGCGAGTGTTTGATGGGGACAGTATCGAGGGAGCTTTACTCCTTATCTAACCATGTCCTGTTCCTGTCCTGGGAGTATTTGATGGGGACAGTGTAGAGGCAGCTTAACTCTATATCTATCCCAGTGCTGTACCTGTTCATGGAGGGTTTGATGGGGACAGTGTATAGGGAGCTTTACTCTGTATCTAACCCCGTGCTTTACCTATCCTGGGAGTGTTTCATGGGGACAGTGTAGAGGAAGATTTACTCTGTATCTAACCCTTTGCTGTACCTGTCCTGGGAGTGTTTGATGGGGACAGTATAGAGGGAGCTTTACTCTGTATCTAACCTCGTGCTGTACGTGCCCTGGGAGTGTTTGATGGGGACAGTGTAGACGGAGCTTCACTCTGTATCTAATCCCGTGCTGTACCTGTCCTGGGATTGTTTGATGATGACAGTATCGAGGGAGCTTTAATCTGTATCTAGCCCCGTGCTGTACCTGCCCTGGGAGTGTTTGATGGGGACAGTGTAGAGGGAGCTTTACTCTGTATCTAACCCTGTGCTGTAGCAGTCCTGGGAGTGTTTGATGGGGAAAGCGTAGAGGTAGCTTTACTCTGTATCTAACCCTGTCCTGCTCCTGTCCTGGGGATGTTTGATGGGGACAGCATAGAGGGAGCTTTACTCGGTATCTAACCCTGTCCTGTTCCAGTCCTGGGAGCGTTTGATGGAGACAGTGTAGAGGGAGCTTTACTCTTTATCTAACCCAATGCTGTTCCTGCCCTGGGAGTGTTTGATGGGGAAAGTGTAGAGGGAGCTATGTTCTGTATCTAACCCGTGCTGTTCTTGTCCTGGGAGTGGTTGATGGGGACAGTATAGAGGGAGCTTTACTCTGTATCTAACCCTGTTCTGATCCTGTCCAGGGAGTGTTTGGTGGGAACAGTGCAGAGGGAGCTTTACTCTGTATCTAACCCTGTGCTGTACCTGTCCTGGGAGTTTTTGATGGGGACAGTATAGATGGAGCTATACTCTGTATCTAACCCAGTGCTGTACTTGCCCTGGGAGTGTTTGATGATGACAGTGCAGTGGGCCCTTTATTCTGTATTTAAACCCGTGGTGTACCTGTCCTGGGAGTGTTTGATGGGGACAGTGTAGAGGAAGTTTTACTCTGTATCTAACCCCGTAATGTACCTGCACTGGGAGTGTTTGATGGGGACGGTGTAGCGGGAGCTTTACTCTGTATCTAACCCCGTGCTATACCTGTCCTGTGAGGGTTTGATGGGGACAGTTTAGAGGGAGCTTTACTCTGTATATAACCCTGTCTTGTACCTGCCCTGGGAGTGCTTCATGGGGACTGTGTAGAGGGAGCTTTACTCTGAATCTTAACCTGGGCAGTACCAGTCCTGGGAGTTTTAGATGGGGACAGGTTAGAGGGCGATTTACTCTGTATCTAACCCTGTGCTGTAACTGCCGTGGGAGTGTATGATGGGCACAGTGTAGGTGGAGTTTTTCTCTGTTTCAAACACCGGGCTGTACTAGTCCTGGGAGTGTTTGATGGGTAAAGTATAGAGGGAGCTTTACTCTGTATCTAACCCCGTGCTGTACCTGTACTGGGAATTTTAGATGGATACATTATCGAGGGAACTTTTCTCTGTATCTAACCCCGTGCTGTACCTGTCCTGGGAGTGTTTGATGGGGACAGTATCGAGGGAGCTTTACTCTGTATCTAACCCCGTGCTGTACCTGTCCTGGGAGTGTTTGATGGGTACAGTAGCGAGGGAGCTTTACTCTGTATCTAACCCTGTGGTGTCCCTGTACTGGGAACTTTAGTTGGATACATTATCAAGTGAATTTTTCTCTGCATCTAACCCCATGCTGTACCTGTCCTGGGAGTGTTTTGATGGGGACAGTATCGAGGAAGTTTAACTCTTTACCTTTCCCCGTGCTGAACCTGTCCTGGGAGTGTTTGATGGGCACAGTATTGAGGGGGCTTTACTCTGTATCTAACCCCGTGCTGTACCTGTCCTGGGAGTTTTTGATGGGGACGGTGTAGAGGAAGCTTTACACTGTATCTAACACAGTGCTGTTCCTGCCCTTGGATGTTTGATGGGAACTGTGTAGAGGGAGCTTTACTCTGTATCTAAACCCGTGCTGTACCTGTCCTGCGAATGTTTGATGGGGACAGTATCGAGGGAGCTTTACTCTGTATCTAACCCCGTGCTGTACTTGCCCTGGGAGTGTTTGATGGGGACAGTGCAGAGGAAGCTTTATTTTGTATCTAAACCCGTGCTGTACCTGCCCTGGGAGTGTTTGATGGTCACAGTGTAGAGGGAGCTTTATTCTTTATCTAACCCCATGCTGTACCAGTCCTGGGACTGTTTGATGGGGACAGTGTAGAGGTAGCTTTACTTTGTATCTAACCCCCTGCTGTACCTGAGCTGGGAGTGTTTGATGGGGACGGTGTAGAGGAAGCTTTACTCTGTATCTAACACAGTGCTGTACCTGCGCTGGGATGTTTGATGGGAACAGTGTAGAGGGAGCTTTACTCTGTATCTAAACCCGTGCTGTACCTGTCCTGCGAGTGTTTGATGGGGACAGTATCGAGGGAGCTTTACTCCTTATCTAACCATGTCCTGTTCCTGTCCTGGGAGTATTTGATGGGGACAGTGTAGACGGAGCTTCACTATGTATCTAACCCCGTGCTGTACTTGCCCTGGGTGTGTTTGATGATGACAGTGCAGTGGGACCTTTATTCTGCATTTAAACCCGTGCTGTACCTGTCCTGGGAGTGTTTGATGGGGACAGTGTATAGGAAGTTTTACTCTGTATCTAACCCCGTGCTGTACCTGTCCTGTGAGGGTTTGATGGGGACAGTTTAGAGTGAGCTTTACTCTGTATATAACCCTGTCTTGTACCTGCCCTGGGAGTGCTTCATGGGGACCGTGTAGAGGGAGCTTTACTCTGAATCTTACCCCGGGCAGTACCAGTCCTTGGAGTTTTAGATGGGGACAGGTTAGAGGGAGATTTACTCTGTATCTAACCCTGTGCTGTAACTGCCGTGGGAGTGTATGATGGGCACAGTGTAGGGGGAGTTTTTCTCTGTTTCAGACACCGGGCTGTACTAGTCCTGGGAGTGTTTGATGGGTAAAGTATAGAGGGAGCTTTACTCTGTATCTAACCCCGTGCTGTACCTGTACTGGGAATTTTAGATGGATACATTATCGAGGGAACTTTTCTCTGTATCTAACCCCGTGCTGTACCTGTCCTGGGAGTGTTTGATGGGGACAGTATCGAGGGAGCTTTACTCTGTATCTAACCCCGTGCTGTACCTGCCCTGGGAGTGTTTGATGGGTACAGTAGCGAGGGAGCTTTACTCTGTATCTAACCCTGTGGTGTACCTGTACTGGGAACTTTAGTTGGATACATTATCAAGTGAAATTTTCTCTGCATCTAACCTCGTGCTGTACCTGTCCTGGGAGTGTTTGATGGGGACAGTATCGAGGAAGTTTAACTCTTTACCTTTCCCCGTGCTGAACCTGTCCTGGGAGTGTTTGATGGGCACAGTATTGAGGGGGCTTTACTCTGTATCTAACCCCGTGCTGTACCTGTCCTGGGAGTTTTTGATGGGGACGGTGTAGAGGAAGCTTTACTCTGTATCTAACACAGTGCTGTTCCTGCCCTTGGATGTTTGATGGGAACTGTGTAGAGGGAGCTTTACTCTGTATCTAAACCCGTGCTGTACCTGTCCTGCGAGTGTTTGATGGGGACAGTATCGAGGGAGCTTTACTCTGTATCTAACCCCGTGCTGTACTTGCCCTGGGAGTGTTTGATGGGGACAGTGCAGAGGGAGCTTTACTCTGTATCTATCCCAGTGCTGTACCTGTCCATGGAGGGTTTGATGGGGAAAGTGTAGAGGGAGCTTAACTCTGTATCTAACCTCGTGCTGTACGTGCCCTGGGAGTGTTTGATGGGGACGGTGTAAAGGAAGTTTTACTCTGTATCTAACCCCGTAATGTACCTGCACTGGGAGTGTCTGATGGGGACGGTGTAAAGGGAGCTTTACTCTGTATCTAACCCCGTGCTTTACCTATCCTGGGAGTGTTTCGTGGGAGCAGTGTAGAGGAAGCTTTAATCCGCATCTAACCCTTTGCTGTACCTGTCCTGGGAGTGTTTGATGGGGACAGTATAGAGGGAGCTTAACTCTGTATCTAACCTCGTGCTGTACGTGCCCTGGGAGTGTTTGATGGGGACAGTGCAGAGGGAGCATTATTCTGTATCTAAACCCGTGCTGTCCCTGCCCTGGGAGTGTTTGATGGGGACGGTGTAAAGGAAATTTTACTCTGTATCTAACCCCGTAATGTACCTGCACTGGGAGTGTCTGATGGGGACGGTGTAAAGGGAGCTTTACTCTGTATCTAACCCCGTGCTGTACCTGCCCTGGGAGTGTTTGAATGGGACACTGTAGAGGAAGCTTTACTCTGTATCTAACCCATCTAATGTACGTGCACTGGGAGTGTTTGATGGGGACGGTGTAAAGGGAGTTTTACTCTCTATCTAACCCCGGGCAGTACCAGTCCTGGGAGTGTTTGATGGGTACAGGTTAGAGGGAGATTCACTCTGTATCTAACCCCGTGCTGTGCCAGTCCTGTGAGTGTTTGATGGGGAGAGTATAGAGGGAGGTATACACTGTATCTAACCCTGTGCTGTAGGGGACCTGGGAGTGTTTGATGGAGACAGTGCAGAGGGAGCTTTACTCTGTATCTAACCCTGTCCTGTTCCTGTCCTGGGAGTGTCTGATGGGGACAGTATAGAGGGAGCTTTACTCTGTATATAACCCTGTTCTGGTCCTCTCCAGGCAGTGTTTTATGGGAACAATGCAGAGGGAGCTTTACCTTGTATCAAACCCTGTGCTGTACCTGTCCTGGGTTTGTTTGATGGGGACAGTGTAGAGAGAGCTTTACTCTGTATCTAACCCTGTGCTGTGCAGTCCTGGGAGTGTTTGATGGGGAAAGTGTAGAGGTAGCTTTACTCTGTATCTAACCCTGTCCTGTTCCTGTCCTGGGAGTGTTTGATGGGGACAGTATAGAGGGAGCTTTACTCTGTATCTAACCCTGTCCTGCTCCAGTCCTGGGAGTGTTTGATGGAGACAGTGCAGAGGGAGCTTTACTCTGTATCTAACCCTGTGCTGTGCAGTCCTGGGAGTGTTTGATGGGGAAAGTGTAGAGGTAGCTTTACTCTGTATCTAACCCTGTCCTGTTCCTGTCCTGGGAGTGTTTGATGGGGACAGTATAGAGGGAGCTTTACTCTGTATCTAACCCTGTCCTGCTCCAGTCCTGGGAGTGTTTGATGGGGACAGTGCAGAGGGAGCTTTACTCTGTATCTAACCCTGTTCTGCTCCTGTCCAGGGAGTGTTTGATGGGGACAGTGCAGAGGGAGCTTTACTCTGTATCTAACACTGTGCTGTACCTGTCCTGGGAGTGTTTGATTGGGACAGTATAGAGGGAGCTTTACTCTGTATCTAAGCCAGTGCTGTACTTGCCCTGGGAGTGTTTGATGATGCCAGTGCAGTGCGACCTTTATTCTGTATCTAAACCCGTGCTGTACCTGGCCTGGGACTGTTTGATGGGGACGGTGTAGAGGGAGCTTTACTCTGTATCTAACCCTGTGCTGTAGCGGTCCTGGGAGTGTTTGAAGGAGACAGTGTAGAGGGAGCTTTACTTTGTATCTAACCCTGTGCTGTACCAGTCCTGGGAGTGTTTGATGGGGAGAGTATAGATGGAGGTTTACACTGTAGCTAACCCTGTGCTGTACCCGTCCTGGAGTGTTTGATGGGGACAGTGTAGAGGAAGTTTTACTCTGTATCTAACCCCGTAATGTACCTGCACTGGGAGTGTTTGATGGGGACGGTGTAAAGGGAGCTTTACTCTGTATCTAACCCCGTGCTGTACCTGTCCTGGGAGGGTTTGATGGGGACAGTTTAGAGGGAGCTTTACTATGTATATAAACCTGTCCTGTACCTGCCCTGGGAGTGCTTCATGAGGACAGTGTAGAGGGAACTTTACTCTGAATCTTACCCCGGGCAGTACCAGTCCTGGGAGTGTTTGATGGAGACAGTGTAGAGGGCGCTTTACTCTGTATCTAACCCAATGCTTTTCCTGCCCTGGGAGTGCTTCATGAGGACAGTGTAGGGGTAGATTTACTCTGTATCTAACCCCGTGCTGTACCAGTCCTGGGAGTGTTTGATGGGGAGAGTATAGAGGGAGGTTTGCACTGTATGTAACCCTGTGCTGTAGGGGACCTG
Source organism: Cetorhinus maximus (assembly GCF_964194155.1). Classification (NCBI taxonomy): domain Eukaryota; kingdom Metazoa; phylum Chordata; class Chondrichthyes; order Lamniformes; family Cetorhinidae; genus Cetorhinus; species Cetorhinus maximus. Next base: position 499,626 of record NW_027596199.1, read on the forward strand.
GGAGTGTTTGATGGAGACAATGTAGAGGGCGCTTTACTCTGTATCTAACCCAATGCTTTTCCTGCCCTGGGAGTGTTTGATGGGGACAGTATAGAGGGAGCTTTACTCTGTATCTAACCCTGTTCTGTTCCTGTCCCGGGTGTGTATTATGGGAACAGTGCAGATGGAGCTTTACCTTGTATCAAACCCTGTGCTGTACCTGTCCTGGGAGTGTTTGATGGGGACAGTATAGAGGGAGCTTTACTCTGTATCTAACTCAGTGCTGTACGTGCCCTGGGAGTGTTTGATGATGACAGTGCAGTGGGACCTTTATTCTGTATCTAAACCAGTGCTGCACCTGGCCTGGGAGTGTTTGATGGGGACGGTGAAGTGGGAGATTTACTCTGTATCTCACACCGTGCTGTACCTGTCCTGGGAGTGTTTGATGTGGACAGTGTAGAGGATGTTTTACTCTGTATCTAACCCCGTAATGTACCTGCACTGGGAGTGTTTGATGGGGACGGTGTAGCGGGAGCTTTACTCTGTATCTAACCCCGTGCTGTATCTGTCCTGTGAGGGTTTGATGGGGACAGTTTAGAGTGAGCTTTACTCTGTATATAACCCTGTCTTGTACCTGCCTGGGCGTGCTTCATGGGGACTGTGTAGAGGGAGCTTTACTCTGAATCTTACCCCGGGCAGTACCAGTCCTGGGAGTTTTAGATGGGGACAGGTTAAAGGGAGATTTACTCTATATCCAACCCTGTGCTGTAACTGCCGTGGGAGTGTATGATGGGCACAGTGTAGGGGGAGCTTTTCTCTGTTTCAGACACCGGGCTGTACTAGTCCTGGGAGTGTTTGATGGGTAAAGTATCGAGGGAGCTTTACTCTGTATCTAACCCCGTGCTGTACCTGTACTGGGAATTTTAGATGGATACATTATCGAGGGAACTTTTCTCTGTATCTAACCCCGTGCTGTACCTGTCCTGGGAGTTTTTGATGGGGACGGTGTAGAGGAAGCTTTACTCTGTATCTAACACAGTGCTGTACCTGCCCTTGGATGTTTGATGGGAACAGTGTAGAGGGAGCTTTACTCTGTATCTAAACCCGTGCTGTACCTGTCCTGCGAGTGTTTGATGGGGACAGTATCGAGGGAGCTTTACTCCTTATCTAACCATGTCCTGTTCCAGTCCTGGGAGTGTTTGATGGGGACTGTGTAGAGGGAGCTTTACTCTGTATCTATCCCAGTGCTGTACCTGTCCATGGAGGGTTTGATGGGGAAAGTGTAGAGGGAGCTTTACTCTGTATCTAACCCCGTGCTTTACCTATCCTGGGAGTGTTTCATGAGAGCAGTGTAGAGGAAGCTTTACTCTGTATCTAACCCTTTGCTGTACCTGTCCTGGGAGTGTTTGATGGGGACAGTATAGAGGGAGCTTTACTCTGTATCTAACCTCGTGCTGTACGTGCCCTGGGAGTGTTTGTTGGGGACAGTGCAGAGGGAGATTTATTCTGTATCTAAACCCGTGCTGTCCCTGCCCTGGGAGTGTTTGATGGGGACAGTGTAGAGGGAGCTTCACTCTATATCTAATCCCGTGCTGTACCTGTCCTGGGATTGTTTGATGATGACAGTGTCGAGGGAGCTTTGATCTGTATCTAGCCCCGTGCTGTACCTGCCCTGGGAGTGTTTGATGGGGACAGTGTAGAGAGAGCTTTACTCTGTATCTAACCCTGTGCTGTAGCAGTCCTGGGAGTGTTTGATGGGGAAAGTGTAGAGGTAGCTTTACTCTGTATCTAACCCTGTCCTGTTCCTGTCCTGGGAGTGTTTGATGGGGACAGTATAGAGGGAGCTTTACTCTGTATCTAACCCTGTTCTGTTCCAGTCCTGTGTGTTTGATGGAGATAGTGTAGAGGGAGCTTTACTCTGTATCTAACCCAATGCTGTTCCTGCCCTGGGAGTGTTTGATGGGGAAAGTGTAGAGGGAGCTATGTTCTATATCTAACCCCGTGCTGTTCTTGTCCTGCGAGTGTTTGATGGGGACAATATAGAGGGAGCTTTACTCTGTATCTAACCCTGTTCTGTTCCTGTCCAGGGAGTGTTTGATGGGAACAGTGCAGAGGGAGCTTTACTCTGTATCTAACCCAGTGCTGTACTTGCCCTGGGAGTGTTTGATGATGACAGTGCAGTGTACCTTTATTCTGTATATAAACCCGTGCTGTACCTGGCTTGGGAGTGTTTGATGGGGACGGTGTAGTGGGAGATTTACTCAGTATCTAACACCGTGCTGTACCTGCCCTGGGAGTGTTTGAATGGGACACTGTAGAGGAAGTTTTACTCTGTATCTAACCCATCTAATGTACGTGCACTGGGAGTGTTTGATGGGGACGGTGTATTGGGAGTTTTACTCTCTATCTAACCCGTGCAGTACCTGTCGTGGGAGGGTTTGATGGGGTCAGTTTTGAGGGAGCTTTACTCTGTATATAAACCTGTCCTGTACCTACCCTGGGAGTGCTTCGTGAGGACAGTGTAGAGGGAGCTTTACTCTGAATCTTACCCCGGGCAGTACCAGTCCTGGGAGTGTTTGATGGGTACAGGTTAGAGGGAGATTCACTCTGTATCTAACCCCGTGCTGTGCCAGTCCTGTGAGTGTTTGATGGGGAGAGTATAGAGCGAGGTATACACTGTATCTAACCCTGTGCTGTAGGGGACCTGGGAGTGTTTGATGGAGACAGTGCAGAGGGAGATTTACTCTGTATCTAACCCAATGCTTTTTCTGACCTGGTAGTGTTTGATGGAGACAGTGTAGAGGTAGCTTTACTCTGTATCTAACCCTGTCCTGTTCCTGTCCTGGGAGTGTCTGATGGGGACAGTATAGAGGGAGCTTTACTCTGTATATAACCCTGTTCTGGTCCTGTCCAGGGAGTGTTTTATGGGAACAATGCAAAGGGAGCTTTACCTTGTATCAAACCCTGTGCTGTACCTGTCCTGGGTTTGTTTGATGGGGACAATATAGAGGGAGCTTTACTCTGTATCTAAGCCAGTGCTGTATGTGCCCTGGGAGTGTTTGATGATGACAGTGCAGTGGGACCTTTATTCTGTATCTAAGCCAGTGCTGCACCTGGCCTGGGAGTGTTTGATGGGGACGGAGTAGTGGGAGATTTACTCTGTATCTCACACCGTGCTATACCTGTCCTGGGAGTGTTTGATGGGGACAGTGTAGAGGAAGTTTTACTCTGTATCTAACCCCGTAATGTGCCTGCACTGGGAGTGTTTGATGGGGACGGTGTAGAGGGAGCTTTACTCTATATCTAACCCCGTGCTGTACCTGTGCTGGGAGGGTTTGATGGGGACAGTTTAGAGTGAGCTTTACTCTGTATATAACCCTGTCCTGTACCTGCACTGGGAGTGCTTCATGTGGACTGTGTAGAGGGATCTTTACTCTGAATCCTACCCCGGGCAGTACCAGTCCTGGGAGTTTTAGATGGGGATAGGTTTAAGGGAGATTTAGTCTGTATCTAACCCTGTGCTGTAACTGCCGAGGGAGTGTATGATGGGCACAGTGTAGGGGGAGTTTTTCTCTGTTTCTAACCCCGGGCTGTACTAGACCTGGGAGTGTTTGATGGGTACAGTATCGAGGGAGCTTTACTCTGTATCTAGCCCGTGCTGTACCTGTACTGGGAATTTTAGATGGATACATTATCGAAGGAACTTTTCTCTGCATCTAACACGGTGCTGTAACTGTCCTGGGAGTGTTTGATGGGGACAGTATTGAGGGAGCTTTACTCTGTATCTAACCCCGTGCTTTACCTGTCCTGGGAGTGTTCGATGGGTACAGTATCGAGGGAGCTTTACTCTGTATCTAACACTGTGGTGTACCTGTACTGGGAATATTAGATGGATACATTATAGAGGGAAATTTTCTCGGCATCTAACCCCGTGCTGTACCTGTCCTGGGAGTGTTTGATGGGGACAGTATCGAGGAAGTTTAACTCTGCACCTAACCCCGTGCTGTACCTGTCCTGGGAGAGTTTGCTGGGGACAGTGTAGAGGAAGCTTTACTCTGTATCAAACCCTGTCCTGTACCTGCCCTGTGAGTGCTTGATGGGCACAGTGAAGACTGAGCTTTACTCTGTATCTAACTCTGTGCTGCACCAGTGCTGGTAGTGTTTGATGGGGACAGCTTAGAGGGAAATTTAGACTGTATCTAACCCCGTGCTGTACCTGCCCAGGGAGTGTACGTTGGGCACAGTGTAGGGGGTGCTTTACTCTGTATCTAACCCCGTGTTGTACCAGTCCTGGGAGTGTTTGATGGGGACAGTGTAGAGGGTGCTTTACTCTGTATCTAACCCCGTGCTGTACCAGTCCTGGGAGTGTTTGATGGCGATAGTGTAGATGGAACTTGACTCTGTATCTAACCCCTTGCTGTACCAGTCCTGGGAGTGTTTGATCGGGAGAGTATAGAGGGAGGTTTACACTGTATCTAACCCTGTGCTGTACCGGACTTGGGAGTGTTTGATGGGGACAGTGCAGAGGGAGCTTTACTCTGTATCAAACCCCATGCTGTACCTGTCCTGAGAGTGATTGATGGGGACAGATTAGAGGGAAATTTACTCTGTATCTAACCCCGTGCTGTACCTGCCCTAGCAGGGTATGATGGCCACAGTGTAGGGGCAGCTTTACTCTGTATCAAACCCCGTGCTGTACCTGTCCTGAGAGTGTTTGATGGGGACAGATTAGAGGGAAATTTACTCTGTATCTAACCCCGTGCTGTACCTGCCCTGGGAGTGTATGATGGCCACAGTGTAGGGGCAGCTTTACTCTGTATCTAACCCCGTGCTGTACCAGTCCTGGGAGTGTTTGCTGGGGAGAGTATAGAGGGAGCTTTACACTGTATCTAACCCAGTGATGTAGTGGATCTGGGAGTGTTTGATTTAGACAGTGTAGAGGGAGCTTTACTCTGTATCTAACCCTGTGCATTTCCTGCCCTTGGAGTGTTTGATGGGGAAAGTGATGAGGTTGCTTTACTCTGTATCTGACCCTGTCTTGTTCCCGTCGTGGGAGTGTTTGATGAGGACAGTATCGAGGGAGCTTCACTCTGTATCTAACCCAGTTCTGTTCCTGTCCAAGGAGTGTTTGAAGGGGACAGTGCAGAGGGAGCTTTACTCTGTATTTAACCCTGTGCTGTACCTGTCCTGGGAGTGTTTGATGAGGTCCGTATAGAGCTAGCTTTACTCTGTATCTAACCCAGTGCTGTACTTGCCCTGGGAGTGTTTGATGATGACAGTGCAGTGTGACCATTATTCTGTATATAAACCCGTGCTGTACCTGCACTGGGAGTGTTTGATGGGGATCGTGTAGAGGGAGCTTTACTCTATATCTAACCCTGTCCTGTACCTGTCGTGGGAGGGTTTGATGGGGAAGTTTAGAGGGAGCTTTACTCTGTATCTAACCCCGTGCTGTAGCAGTCCTGTGAGAGTTTGATGGGGAGAGTATAGAAGGAGGTTTACCGTGTATCTAACCCTGTGCTGTAGCGGACCTGGTAGTGTTTGATGGAGACAGTGTAGAGTGTGCTTTAGTCTGTATCTAACCCTGTCCTGTTCCTGTCCTGGGAGAGTTTGATGGGGACAGTATAGAGGGAGCTTTACTCTGTATCTAACCCTGTTCTGTTTCTGTCCAGGGAGTGTTTTATGGGAGCAGTGCAGAGGGAGCTTCACCTTGTATCAAACCCTGTGCTGTACCTGTCCTGGGAGTGTTTGATGGGCACAGTATTGAGGGAGCTTTACTCTTTAGATAACCCAGTGCTGTACGTGCCCTGGGAGTGTTTGATGATGAAAGTGCAGTGGGACCTTTATTCTGTATCTAAACCCGTGCTGTACCTGGCCTGGGAGTGTTTGATGGGGACGGTGTAGTGGGATATTTACTCTGTATCTAATCCCGTAATGTACCTGCACTGCGAGTGTTTGATGGGGACGGTGTAGAGGGAGCTTTACTCTCTATCTAACCCCGTGCTGTACCTGTCCTGGGAGGGTTTGATGGGCCAGTTTAGAGTGAGCTTTACTCTGTATATAACCCTGTCCTGTAGCTGCCCTGGGAGTGCTTCATGGGGACTGTGTAGAGGGAGCTTTACTCTGAATCTTAAACCGGGCAGTACCAGTCCTGGGAGTTTTAGATGGGGACAGGTTAAAGGGAGATTTACTCTGTATCTAACCCTGTGCTGTAACTGACGTGGGAGTGTATGATGGGCACAGTGTAGGGGGAGTTTTTCTCTGTTTCTAACCCCGGGGTCTACTAGTCCTGGGAGTGTTTGATGGGGACAGTTTAGAGGAAGTTTTACTCTGTATCTAACCCAGTAATGTACCTGCACTGTGAGTGTTTGATGGGGACGGTGTAGAGGGAGCTTTACTCTGTATCTATCCCTGTGCTGTACCTGTACTGGGAATTTTTGATGGATACATTATAGAGGGAAATTTTCTCTGCATCTAACCCCGTGCTGTACCCGTACTGGGAATTTTAGATGGATACATTATCGAGGGAACTTTTCTCTGCATCTAACCCCTTGCTGTACCTGTCCAGGGCGTGTTTGATGGGGACAGTATCGAGGGAGATTTACTCTGTATCTAACCCCGTGCTGTACCTGTCCTGGGAGTGTTTGATGGGGACAGTGTAGAGGAAGCTTTACTCAGTATCAAACCCTGTCCTGTACCTGCCCTGGGAGTATTTGATGGGGAGGGTGTAGAGGGAGCTTTACTCTGAATCCTACCCCGGGCAGTACCAGTCCTGGGAGTTTTAGATGGGGACAGGATAAAGGGAGATTTACTCTGTATCTAACCCTGTGCTGTAACTGCCCTGGGAGTGTATGATGGGCACAGTGTAGGGGGAGTTTTTCTCTGTTTCTAACCCCGGGCTGTACTAGTCCTGGGAGTGTATTTTTGGGTAAAGTATCGAGGGAGCTTTACTCTGTATCTTACCCCGTGCTGTACCTGTACTGGGAATTTTAGATGGATACATTATCGAAGGAACTTTTCTCTGCATCTAACACGGTGCTGTGCCTGCCCTGGGAGTGTTTGATGGGGACAGTATCGAGGGAGCTTTACTCTGTATCTAACCCCGTGATGTACCTGTCCTGGGAGTGTTTGATGGGTACAGTATCGATAGAGCTTTACTCTGTATCTAACCCCTTGCTGTACCAGAACTGGGAGTGTTTGATGGGGACAGTGTAGAGGGAGCTTTACTCTGTATCTAACCCCTTGCTGTACCAGACCTGGGAGTGTTTGATGGGGACAGTGTAGAGGGAGCTTTACTCTGTATCTAACCCAGTGCTTTTCCTGCCCTGGGAGTGTTTGATGGGGAAAGTGTAGTGGTAGCTTTACACTGTATCTGACCCTGTCTTGTTCCCGTCGTGGGAGTGTTTGATGGGGACAGTATAGCGGGAGATTTACTCTGTATCTAACCCCGTGCTGTACCAGTCCTGGGAGTGTTTGATGGCGATAGTGTAGAGGGAGCTTTACTCTGTATCTAACCCCTTGCTGTAACAGTCCTGGGAGTGTTTGATGGGGACAGTATAGAGGGAGTTTTACACTGTATCTAACCCTGTGCTGTACCAGTCCTGGGAGTGTTTGATGGCGATAGTGTAGAGGGAGCTTTACTCTGTATCTAACCCCTTGCTGTAACAGTCCTGGGAGTGTTTGATGGGGACAGTGTAGAGGGAGCTTTACTTTGTATCTAACCGCGTGCCGTACATGTGCTGGGAGTGTTTGATGGGGACAGATTAGAAGGAAATTTACTCGGTATCTAAACCCGTGCTGTACCTGCCCTGGGAGTGTATGATTGCCACAGTGTAGGGGCAGCTTTACTCTGTATCTAACCCCGTGCTGTACCAGTCCTGGGAGTGTTTGATGGAGAGAGTGTAGAGGGAGGTTTACACTGTATCTAACCCTGTGCTGTAGGGGACCTGGGATTGTTTGATGGAGTCAGTGTAGAGGGAGCTTTACTCTGTATCTAACCCAGTGCTTTTCCTGCCCTGGGAGTGTTTGATGGGGAAAGTGTAGTGGTAGCTTTACACTGTATCTGACCCTGTCTTGTTCCCGTCGTGGGAGTGTTTGATGAGGACAGTATAGAGGGAGCTTTACTCTGTATCTAAACCAGTTCTGTTCCTGTCCAGGGAGTGTTTGAAGGGGACAGTGCAGAGGGAGCTTTACTCTGTATCTAACCCTGTGCTGTACCTGTCCTGGGAGTGTTTGATGGGGACAGTATAGAGGGAGCTTTACTCTGTATGTAACCCAGTGCTGTACTTGCCCTGGGAGTGTTTGATGATGACAGTGCAGTATGACCTTTATTCTGTATATAAACCCGTGCTGTACCTGGCCTGGGAGTGTTTGATGGGGACGGTATAGTGGGAGATTTACTCTGTATTAAACACCGTGTTGTACCTGTCCTGGGAGTGTTTGATGGGGACAGTGTAGAGGAAGTTTTACTCTGTATCTAACCCCGTGATGTACCTGCACTGGGAGTGTTTGATGGGGATGGTGTAGAGGGAGCTTTACTCTGTATCTAACCCCGTGCTGTACCTGTCCTGGGAGGGTTTGATGGGAAAGTTTAGAGGGAGCTTTACACTGTATATAACCCCGTGCTGTACCAGTCTTGTGAGAGTTTGATGGGGAGAGTATAGATGGAGGTTTACCCTTTATCTAACCCTGTGCTGTAGCGGACCTGGTAGTGTTTGATGGAGACAGTGTAGTGGGAGCTTTAGTCTGTATCTAACCCTGTCCTGTTCCTGTCCAGGGAGTGTTTGATGGGGACAGTATAGAGGGAGCTTTACTCCGTATCTAACCCTGTTCTGTTCCTGTCCAGGGAGTTTTTTATGGGAACAGTGCAGAGGGAGCTTCACCTTGTATCAAACCCTTTGCTGTACCTGTCCTGGGTGTGTTTGATGGGGACAGTATAGATGGAGCTTTACTCTGTAACTAACCCAGTACTGTACGTGCCCTGGGAGTGTTTAATGATGAAAGTCCATTGGGACCTTTATTCTGTATCTAAACCCGTGCTGTACCTGGCCTGGGAGTGTTTGATGGGGACGTTGTAGAGGGAGCTTTACTCTGAATCTAACCCCGTGCTGTACCTGTCCTGGGAGGGTTTGATGGGGACAGTTTAGAGTGAGCTTTACTCAGTATATAACCCTGTCCTGTAGCTGCCCTGGGAATGCTTCATGGGGACTGTGTAGAGGGAGCTTTAATCTGAATCTTACCCCGGGCAGTACCAGTCCTGGGAGTTTTAGATGGGGACAGGTTAAAGGGAGATTTACTCTGTATCTAACCCTGTGCTGTAACTGCCGTGGGAGTGTATATTGGGCACTGTGTAGGGGGAGTTTTTCTCTGTTTCTGACCCCGAGCTGTACGAGTCCTGGGAGTGTTTGATGGGCAAAATATCGAGGGAGCTTTACTCTGTATCTAACCCCTTGCTGTACCAGACCTGGGAGTGTTTGATGGGGACAGTGTAGAGGAAGCTTCACTCTGTATCTAACCCTGTGCTGTACCTGTACTGGGAATTTTAGTTGGATACATTATAGAGTGAAATTTTCTCTGCATCTAACCCCGTGCTGTACCTGTCCTGGGAGTGTTTGATGGAGACAGTATCGAGGAAGTTTAACTCTGTACCTAACCCCGTGCTGTACCTGTCCTGGGAGAGTTTGATAGGGACAGTGTAGAGAAAGCTTTACTCTGTATCAAACCCTCTACTGTATCTGCCCTGGGATTGTTTGATGGGGACGGTGTAAGGTAGATTTACTCTGCATCTAACTTTGTCCTGTACCTGCCCTGTGAGTGCTTGATGGGGACAGTGAAGACTGAGCTTTACTCTGTATCTAACTGCACCAGTCCTGGGAGTGTTTGATGGGGACAGCTTAGAGGGAAATTTAGACAGTATCTAACCCCGTGCTGTACTTTCCCTGGGAGTGTACGATGGGCACAGTGTGGGGGGAGATTTACTCTGTATCTATCCCCGTGCTGTACCAGTCATGGGAGTGTTTGATGGGGACAGTATAGATGGAGCTTTACTCTGTATCTAACCCCGTTCTTGTCCAGGGAGTGTTTTATGGGAACAGTATTGAGGTAGCTTTACTCTGTATCTAACCCAGTGCTGTACGTGCCCTGGGAGTGTTTGATGATGACATTGCAGTGGGCCCTTTATTCAGTATCTAAATCCGTGCTGTAGCAGGCCTGGGAGTTTTTGATGGGAACGGTGTAGTGGGATATTTACTTTGTATCTAACACCTTGCTGTACCTGTCCTGGGAGTGTTTGATGGGGACAGTGTAGAGGAAGTTTTACTCTGTATCTAACCCCGTAATGTACCTGCACTGTGAGTGTTTGATGGGGACGGTGTAGAGGGAGCTTTACTCTCTATCTAACCCCGTGCTGCACCTGTCCTGGGAGGGTTTGATGGGGACAGTTTAGAGTGAGCTTTACTCTGTATATAACCCTGTGCTGTAGCTGCCCTGGGAGTGCTTCATGGGGACTGTGTAGAGGGAGCTTTACTCTGAATCTTACCCCGGGCAGTACCAGTCCTGGGAGTTTTAGATGGGGACAGGTTAAAGGGAGATTTACTCTGTATCTAACCCTGTGCTGTAACTGCCGTGGGAGTGTATGATGGGCACAGTGTAGGGGGAGTTTTTCTCTGTTTCTAACCCCGGGCTGTACTAGTCCTGGGAGTGTTTGATGGGTACATTATCGAAGGAACTTTTCTCTGCATCAAACCCCGTGCTGTACCTGTCCTGGGAGTGTTTGATGGGTACAGTGTCGAGGGAGTTTTACTCTGTATCTAACCCTGTGGTGTACCTGTACTGGGAATTTTAGATGATAACATTATAGAGGGAAATTTTCTCTGCTTCTAACCCCATGCTGTACCTGTCCTGGGAGTGTTTAATGGGGACAGTGTAGAGGAAGCTTTACTCTGTATCAAACCATCTACTTTATCTGCCCTGGGAGTGTTTGATGGGGACGGAGTAGAGGTAGATTTACTCTGCATCTAACTCTGTCCAGTACCTGCCCTGTGAGTGCTTGATGGGGACAGTGTAGACTGAGCTTTACTCTGTGTCTAACTCTGTGCTGCACCAGTCCTGGGAGTGTTTGATGGGGACAGTATAGAGGGAGCTTGACTCTGTATCTAACCCCTTGCTGTACCAGTCCTGGGAGTGTTTGATGGGGAGAGTATAGAGGGAGGTTTACACTGTATCTAACCCTGTGCTTTACCGGACCTGGGAGTGTTTGATGGGTACAGTGTAGAGGGAGCTTTACTCTGTATCTAACCCCGTGCTGTACCTGTCCTGGGAGTGTTTGATGGGCACAGATTAGTGGGAAATTTTCTCTGCATCTAAACCCGTGCTGTACCTGCCCTGTGTGTGTATGATGGGCACAGTGTAGGGGGCGCTTTACTCGGTATCTAAACCCGTGCTGTACCTGCCCTGGGAGTGTTGGATGGGGAGAGTATAGTGGGAGGTTTACACTGTATCTAACCCTGTGCTGTAGGGGACCTGGGAGTGTTTGATGGAGACAGTGTAGAGGGAGCTTTACTCTGTATCTAACCCAGTGCTTTTCCTGCCCTGGGAGTTTTTGATGGGGAAAGTGTAGAGGTAGCTTTACTCTGTATCTAACCCTGTCCTGTTCCTGTCCTGGGAGTTTTTGATGGGGAATGTGTAGAGGTAGCTTTACTCTGTATCTGACCCTGTCCTGTTCTCTTCCTGGGAGTGTTTGATGGGGACAGTATCGAGGGAGCTTTACTCTGTATCTAACCCTGTTCTGTTCCTGTCCAGTGAGTGTTTGATGGGGAAAGTATCGAGGGAGCTTTACTCTGTATCTAGCCCCTGCTGCATCCTTTCTTGGAGTGTTTTTTGGCAACATTCTCGCCCAAAACAAAAACAATCCAAAAATCAGGCCTAATAAATTGAACATCAGTTTCCTTGTTTGATTCTCCCTGGTCTGTTCTGATTCTCTGATAGATTCCTCGTGTTTACCCTCCACATGAGCAGTCATCCTAATCCCGTCTACCTGTCCTGCTCCCAACGCGGCATCCGACTACAATAAGGCCAGTGATACAGGAGCCTCTCAGCGAGTGAGACAGGTGAGTCTTGAAACTGACCTGGGTGTATGTGAGTGACCCGGGTTAATCCGACACTCCAGGGACAGTTTAGACAGTTTGAGTGCATCACAGCTTTGCCAGAATGAGACCTGGATTCCAAGGGTTAAATTGCAAAGTGAGATTTCACAAAGTCGGGTTGTATTCCCTGAAATTTAGTAGCATCAGGGGTGACTTGATCAAATTGTCAAATCGTGAGAGGAACTGGGTGGGGAGATTAGGGGAATGTATGAGCTCTTGTCCTGAGTAACAAGCTTTATGAGGCATCTTATCGAATCCCTTTTGAACAGACAAGTATCCTCCTGTCACTACAGGTTACCTGTATGTTGCAAAATTATTCTGATAATTTTAATCCCACAGAGTCAAAATTTCTGCGATTCTGTGACTGAGTCAGAACTTCAAATAGTTCAGATTCACTCTTTAAAATAAGCAGTCACTTTTCTGTGGTGGTTTTTGAGATTGAGTATGGATCTCATAATCTGTCAGTGGAAGGGAGTTTCTACAGAGATAGGAAATGGAATTGATGAATAAAGGTGCAGGATTTTGATCACTGCATAAGATTGTGTCTGTTGCAGTTTCCCAGGAGTTTACATTTTCATGGGAAAGGGATGATTATCCAATGTCAACAATCCAATTTCTTCAGACAAGTGAAAACGCAAGAGAAAGAGGGAATATACCAACACTGGAACAAACAGGCAACTGTATGAGGAAGGTTTCAATTCTCTGCATGTTTTAAAGTGAATTCCTGAGCTAAAGATTGAAATAAACAGGAGTTTAAATCTCACACTGGGATGCCGTACAATTTCAGTCCTGTTATCCCAAAATTAAAAATAAAAATCTACAATTAGCTGGAGCTGGAAATCTCTCATTTGATGAATGTTGTCTTGAAAATTTCACCCTGAATAGTGTGAGCCTTAGTATTGTGGAAACGTGTGAAGAAAGTGTTTGCATTCACACATTCCTACATTGTGAAATGTAAGTTAGCTTTGAAACAATAGGATGTAGGGCCAGGGAGTCTGAGTGGGCAAAAGGATTTGGATGATTAAAGAGTGAATTTTAATGATGTCTTTGAAGGAGCCGTTTACTGTAAATGTCCCAAGACAATGAAATGCTTCAAAGGAAATATCTCGATTGACAGAAATTTTTCCCCAATGTCTGAAACATTTCTCAAGTCTTCAGAGAAATGAAGGGGGCGGACATATTGTAAGATACAGATCATGAGGTGCTAGAGAATCACAGAATTGAAGTTGTGGGGCCCTCTCCTGTTTCAGAATGTCAGTTTTGATGTTTAACTCTGTGAAACTTAGTTAATGATTCTTAAAGCAGAAAGTTCCAATCCAATCTGTAACCTGCACTTCAAATTCCAAAGAGATATGTACACCTTAAGTGAATGAGTGAAATAGTGAAAGAAGGATTTCATTATAGGCAAATGTGTGGCTGCCCACTTTAAAAACGATGGAACAGGTTACATTATAAATGGTGAAAAGCTGCAAACAGTGAGGGTCCAAAGGGTCCCTATCCATTTGTGTCAAGACTAATAAAACATCAAACAGTTCCAATGAGAAATTAAATTTGATATTTGGGATAAAGCTGATTAAAAACTCACACTACCCATTCCATGAATCAGCCTCTGTAACCTGCACTTCAGCACATCACAAGAAAAATGATATTTTCAACTGTTCTTGATTCCAGTCTGTAACTCAATCCCGGGTATCTATTATTCTCTATATAAACCCTCTGCACCCCTCAATTAGATTCCAGTCTGTAACTCACTCCCGGCTATCTATTATTCTCTATATAACCCACTGAACCCCTCGATTAGATTGCAGTCTGTAACTCAATCCCAGGTATTTATTATTCTATATATAAACCCCCTGAACCCCTCGATTAGATTCCAGTCTGTAACTCAATCCCGGGTATCGATTATTCTATATATAAACCCCCTGCACCCCTTAATTAAATTCCAGCCTGTAACTCACTCCCGGGTATCGATTATTCTATATATAAACCCCCGGAAGCACTCGATTAGATTCCAGTCTGTAACTCACTCCCGGGTATCTATTATTCTGTATATAAAACCACTGCACCCTTCAGTTAGATTCCAGTCTGTAACTCTCTCCCGTTATCTATTATTCTATATATAAACCCCTCATTCCCCTCGATGAGATTCCGTTCTTTAACTCACTCCCGGATATCTTTTATTCGATATATATTATATCGACATGATTTATATATAAACCACCCCGAACCCCTCGATTAAATTTCAGCCCGTAACTCACTGCCGGGTGTCTGTTATTCTATATATAAACCACCCCAAACCCCTCCGTTAGATTCCTGCCTGTAACTCACTGCCGGGTGTCCCCACACTCTTTTTTTTTTATTCCCCCCCCCCACTCTTTTTTTTTATTCCCCCCCCACTCTTTTTTTTTATTCCCCCCCCACACTCTTTTTTTTATTCCCCCCCCACACTCTTTTTTTTTATTCCCCCCCCCCACACTCTTTTTTTTATCCCCCCCCACACTTTTTTTTTATTCCCCCCCCCACTCTTTTTTTTTATTTCCCCCCCCCACTCTTTTTTTTATCCCCCCCACACTCTTTTTTTTATTCCCCCCCCCACTCTTTTTTTTTATTTCCCCCCCCCACTCTTTTTTTTATCCCCCCCCACACTCTTTTTTTTATCCCCCCCACACTTTTTTTTATCCCCCCCACAATCTTTTTTTTATCCCCCCCCCACTCTTTTTTTTATTCCCCCCCCACACTCTTTTTTTTATTCCCCCCCCCACACTCTTTTTTTTATTCCCCACCCACACTCTTTTTTTTATTCCCCCCCCACACTCTTTTTTTTATCCCCCCCCCACGCTCTTTTTTTAAAAACTCCCCCCACGCTTTTTTCTTTCCCCCCCCCACACTCTTTTTTTTATTCCCCCCCCACGCTCTTTTTTTTATTCCCCCCCCACGCTCTTTTTTTTATTCCCCCCCCACGCTCTTTTTTTTATTCCCCCCCCATGCTCTTTTTTTTATTCCCCCCCCAAGCTCTTTTTTTTATTCCCCCCCCACGCTCTTTTTTTTATTCCCCCCCCATGCTCTTTTTTTAAAAACTCCCCCCATGCTCTTTTTTATTCCCCCCCCACACTCTTTTTTTTTTATTCCCCCCCACACTCTTTTTTTTATTCCCCCCCCCACACTCTTTTTTTTATCCCCCCCCACGCTCTATTTTTTTTATCCCCCCCCCACACTCTTTTTTTTATTCCCCCCCCCCACTCTTTTTTTTTATTCCCCCCCCCCACACTCTTTTTTTTTTATTCCCCCCCCACACTCTTTTTTTTATTCCCCCCCCCACTCTTTTTTTTGATTCCCCCCCAACACTCTTTTTTTTATTCCCCCCCCACACACTTTTTTTTATTCCCCCCCAAATTTTTTTTTTTTATTCCCCCCACACTCTTTTTTTTATCCCCCCCCACACTCTTTTTTTTATTCCCCCCCCCACACTTTTTTTTTATCCCCCCCACACTCTTTTTTTTATTCCCCCCCCCACACTCTTTTTTTTATTCCCCCCCACCACGCTTTTTTTTTTATCCAACCCCCCACGCTCATTTCTCCCCCCCCCACGCTCTTTCCCCCCCCCAAACGCTCTTTCTTTCCCCCCCTGTAATTTTCCACCCCCCGGCTCTAATCATTGTACTGACACTAAAGATCCTCAAACCCATACAGACCCTGAAACTAATACATGGTCTGGAATTAATACTGACCCTGAAACTAATACATGGTCTGGAATTAATACTGACCCTGAAACTAATACACGGTCTGGAATTAATACAGACCCTGAAACTAATACACGGTCTGGAATTAATACTGACCCTGAAACTAATACATGGTCTGGAATTAATACAGACCCTGAAACTAATACACGGTCTGGAATTAATACTGACCCTGAAACTAATACACGGTCTGGAATTAATACAGACCCTGAAACTAATACACGGTCTGGAATTAATACAGACCCTGAAACTAATACACGGTCTGGAATTAATACAGACCCTGAAACTAATACACGGTCTGGAATTAATACTGACCCTGAAACTAATACACGGTCTGGAATTAATACTGACCCTGAAACTAATACACGGTCTGGGATTAATACAGACCCTGAAACTAATACACGGTCTGGAATTAATACTGACCCTGAAACTAATACATGGTCTGGGATTAATACAGACCCTGAAACTAATACATGGTCTGGAATTAATACTGACCCTGAATCTAATCCAGGCCCAGAAACCAATGCAGACCCAACACTAATACTGGACCCGGAATTAATAGAGACTATGAAAAAAATGCAGACCTGGATTAAATAATCTAGTTCCAGAATCGAAATCGGGCATTGAAACTAATGGAGCCCCTGAGACTAGGATTCACCATGAAACTCATTTTGGCCCTGATCATTAGACCGTGCCTGAAACTATTACTGAGCCAAAAAATGAATCTGCTCCCTGAAATTACTATGACACAAGGGCAAATACAGACCTTGAAATTTATTCAATCACTGAGACTAACAGAATCCCTCAAATCCAATATTAAACACTGAAACCCACACGGGCCGTGAAATAAATATTCATAGAGGCCATTAAAGTAATACAGACACGATGGGCATGATGCCTCTCCCGCCGATGTATGATTTGTTGGGTGTGAGCTAACAGAGGCCAGCGGAGGCCTGAGGCCTAACAGAAGCCGGGGGCCCTTATGTCTTGGTTAAGGTTGTGCTGAACAGTTTCTTTGTGCCAGAGGCTGATCCTCCTTGGGCGGTAATAAATCAAAAGCAGAAACAAATCCACCCAGCGACAACTGAATCCCCCCCAAACTGATCAAAACCATCAAACAAAGACAGGCCCCCAATCTAATAGAGACCCTGAAAATAATGCAGAATTGATACCGTTAAAGGATAATGATCCAGGCCGTGAATCGAATGCAGACCCTGTGAGTGTTACAGGCCCTGAAACTATCACTGAGTAAGAGTGAGCAGAGATAAGAGAGGCAGGAAGAGGTGGAGGGATTGAACTCGATGGGATTAGATTGGGCTCTCTGCAGCACCGTGTCTCAACCTGGATCCCCCTGAGTAAAACCCCCATTCCCCAAACCCCCCCCCACAACCGACACTGAACCCAATCGTCGGTGTGAAAATTCCACACGTCCTTTCTCCAGGTATAAGAATGAGTGACAAAGGCACGGACACATTTTTATTATTTTTCTCTCCGGTTACAGCTCTTGTCCGAGGATTCCTCGCGGCAAATCGATTCTCTCTCTGCATCGTCCGAGCTTCAGCTGCCAAATCCATTCTCCTTGGGGGGGAGAGGGAAAGAGAGAGAGAAATGGAAATTGATTAAAATAAAGCACAGAATTTTAAAACACAAGACACAGCAAGATCCCAGGGCTCTTCTCACTCGCTGACAACCACAATCTCAATCAAAAGAGGGAGGTGGGCGTGTGGGGCCTTTACTCTGAGGCTGGGGCTGTGACTAAACACTGGAGACCACCCCAGTGCCTCCCCTGTCCCCCCAACTCCCAGAGGCTGCGTCTCTCCCTCTGTCTTTAACCTGCCAGCTCCAGCTGTTTTACTGCCTCATTGTAAAAACCACACAAACACTGATCATTCCCCTCTCGCCGTCCCTCTCCCATTCACTGTCCTCACCCCCTCTACCTGCTCACTCCAGGGCTGCTGCTGTTTGCACACTAAATATTCACATTGCACTTTCCGATTCTAACACTGTCACCTCTCTCCCTCTCCCTCTGTCTCTCTCCCCCTCCCTCTGTACCTATCTAGCCTCCTCTCTATCTCTGCTCATCTTTACCTCTCTAATCTGTCGCTATCTCTCTTCCTTTTCTTTACCTCAGGATCAATCTTGACTGAAATGCGCTCAGAAAAGCTTCTTTCTGACCATTTGAAATAATGATGCACTGTGGCCATGTTTTATATTTATCCAGGGTTTACTGAGAGAAATGACAGGGGGGGCGGCGGGAAATGGGAGCAATCCTCAATCAGCCCGTCACTGAACTGAATTCAGGGGGAGGGCAGCCACAGGGTTGCAGTGCAGGACAGGCTGCGGGTTGGACACGCACAGCAAGATCCCACAAGCAAGGTGATATTAGCCAGGTATCCTTCCGCCACCCCCTATTCCCAGAAAATCTTCCTCTTTAAAACTGGGCCCGGGGTTGGGAACTAATTGATTTACAAAATATATGAAAACTTCAGAGAAATCAGTGATGGGGATTCAAGCCCCCACCCTCCCTCCCCCAGTCCAATTCATCATCTGGCCTTCCACACAGGAAATAGAACAATAAATAAACAACATAAAAATAACAGGCCTTTACGCAGCCTCACATTTAGAAATTCAATTCCAGGACCTCCGAAAGTCAACACATCAATGTTTACAATTGCAGCGCACAGCAGGATCCCACAAACAGCCCCACGAGGGACATGGACTGGACAAACCCCAGATCCTGTCTGTCTCTCTCCCTCATGACCGTCCCCTCCCACCATCTGTTAACCTCCCCAGTCAATAGTTCCCTCAATCTTTCCTCTTTCCCACCTCTCTCTCTCCCTCCCTCCCTCTCTCCCTCTGTCTCTCTCTCTCTGTTTCTCCCATGCCAGAATATAGAGGCAGAGAGAGAGAAAACCACAGTCAGGGCCTCAATAAACTCAATTCAAAATGATTAAAATAAAGCAAACATTACTGAAACAAAAAAGACACAGCAAGATCCCAGGGCTCTTCTCACTCACTTACATCCACAATCTCGGAGGGGCGGTGGAGTGGGGGTAGAGGCATCATTTAGTAAACACACCCCCTGTTAGTAAACACAGACAATGGGAACAGATTTGAAATGAGATGACGGTGTAAATGCCTCGTGACCAGCCCTCTCCCTCTGTCTTTAACCTGCCGGCTCCAGCTGTTTTACTGCCTGATTGTAACCTCCCCATGATCTCACCCTCTGTCCCTATAACATCCCCGTGATCTCACTCTCTGTCCCTTTAACCTCCATGTGATCTCACTCTCTGTCCCTTTAACCTCACCGTGATCTCACTCTCTGCCCCTTTAACCTCACCGTGATCTCACTGTCTGTCCCTTTTACCTCCCCGTGATCTCACTCTCTGTCCCTTTAACCTCGCCGTGATCTCACTCTCTGTCCCTTTAACCTTCCCGTGATCTCACTCTCTATCCCTTTAACTCCCCGTGATCTCACTCTCTGTCCATTTAACCTTCCCGTGATCTCACTCTCTGTCCATTTAACATCCCCGTGATCTCACTCTCTGTTCCTTTAACCTCACCGTGATCTCACTCTGTGTACGTTTAACCTCCCCGTCATCTAACACTCTGGCCCTTTAACCGCCCAGTGATCTCACTCTCTGTCTCTTTAACCTCCCCATGTTCTCAATCTCTGGCCTTTTAACCTCCCCTTAACTCACTCTCTGTCCCTTTAACCTCCCCGTGATCGCAATCTCTGTCCCTTTAACAGTCCCTGTTCTCACTTTCTGTCCTTTTGACTGTCCCCGATCTCAATCTCTGTCCCTATAACATCCCCGTGATCTCAGGGGGAGGGCAGCCACAGGGTTGCAGTGCAGGACAGGCTGCAATTTGGACACGCACAGCAAGACCCCACAAGCAAGGTGATATTAGCCAGGTATCCTTCCGCCACCCCCTATTCCCAGAAAATCTTCCTCTTTAAAACTGGGCCCGGGGTTGGGAACTAATTGATTTACAAATTATATGAAAACTTCAGAGAAATCAGTGACGGGGATTCAAGCCCCCAACCTCCCTCCCCCCCAGTCCAATTCATCATCTGGCCTTCCACACAGGAAATAGAACAATAAATAAACAACATAAAAATAACAGGCCTTTACGCAGCCTCACATTTAGAAATTCAATTCCAGGACCTCCGAAAGTCAACACATCAATGTTTACAATTGCAGCGCACAGCAGGATCCCACAAACAGCCCCATGAGGGACATGGACTGGACAAACCCCAGATCCTGTCTGTCTCTCTCCCTCATAACCGTCGCCTCCCACCATCTGTTAACCTCCCCACTCAATAGTTCCCTCAATCTTTCCTCTTTCCCTCCTCTCTCTCTCCCTCCCTCCCTCTCTCCCTCTCTCTCTCTCTCTGTTTCTCCCATGCCAGAATATAGAGGCAGAGAGAGAGAAAACCACAGTCAGGGCCTCAATAAACTCAATTCAAAATGATTAAAATAAAGCAAACATTACTGAAACAAAAAAGACACAGCAAGATCCCAGGGCTCTTCTCACTCACTTACATCCACAATCTCAGAGGGGCGGTGGAGTGGGGGTAGAGGCATCATTTAGTAAACACACCCCCTGTTAGTAAACACAGACAATGGGAACAGATTTGAAATGAGATGACGGTGTAAATGCCTCGTGACCAGCCCTCTCCCTCTGTCTTTAACCTGCGAGCTCCAGCTGTTTTACTGCCTGATTGTACATAACACACAAACACTGATCATCCCCACCTCACCGTCCCTCTCCCATTCACTGTCCTCACCCCCTCTACCTGCTCACTCCAGGGCTGCTGCTGTTTGCACACTAAATATTCACATTGCACTTTCCGATTCTAACACTGTCCACCTCTCCCTCTCCCTCTGTCTCTCTCCCCCTCCCTCTGTACCTATCCAGCCCACCCCATCCCTGCTCATCTTTCCCTCTCTCTCTCTCTCTCTCCCGCTTGATAATCTGTCGCTATCTCTGTTCTTTTCCCCTTCCTCAGGATGGAACTTGATTGAAAAACACTCTGAAAAGTCTCTGTCTGACCATTTGAAATAATGATGCACTGTGGCCATGTTTTACATTTATCGATGATTTACGGAGAGAAATGGGGCTGGGGGGTGGTGGGAAATGGGAACAATCCTCAATCAGCCCGTCAGTAAACTGAACTCGGGGAGGGTAACCATGGTTGCAGTGCAGGCCAGACAAGCACAGCAAGATCCCAAAAGCCAGGTGATGTTAGCCAGGTATCCTTCCTTCCCTCACCCCCAGAAAAGTCTAATCTACCTCTTTTAAACTGGGGTCGGCTGGGTGGAACTGATTGTATTGCAACTTTTTGAAGGCTTGAGAGAAATCACTGGAATTAAACACCCCACTCCCCACCCCTGTCCAATTCCTCATCTGGCCTTCAACACAGGGAATTATAACAATAAACAAACAATATCAAACTAACAAGCACAGCCTCACATTTAGACATTCCATTCAAGAAGCTCAAACATCTGAAAATCAATGTTTAAAATAGCAGTGCACAGCAGGATCCCACAAACAGCCCCACAAGGGATATAACCATAAGACATAGGAGCAGAAATTAGGCCATTTGGCCCATCGAGTCTGCTCCGCCATTCAATCATGGCTGATAAGTTTCTCAACCCCATTCTCCCGCCTTCTCCCCATAATCTTTGATCCCCTTATCAATCAAGAACCTATCTATCTCGGTCTTAAATACATTCAATGACCTGGCCGCAACAGCCTTCTGTGGCAACGAATTCCATAGATTCACCACTCTCTAGCTAAAGAATTTTCTCCTCATCTCTGTTCTAAAAGGTTTTCCCTTTACTCTGAGGCTGTGTCCTCGGGTCCTGGTCTCTCCTGCTAATGGAAACATCTTCCCCACGTCCACTCTATCCAGGCCTTTCAGTATTCTGTGAGTTTCAATCAGATCCCCCCTCATCCTTCTAAACACCATCGAGTATAGACCCAGAGTCCTCAAACATTCCTCATATGTTAAGCCTTTCATTCCTGGTATCGTTCTCGTGAACCTCCTCTGGACCCTCTCCAGGGCCAGCACATCCTTCCTGAGATACGGGGCCCAAAATTGCTCCCAATATTCTAAATGTGGTCTGACCAGAACCTTATAAAGCCTCTGCAGCAAATTCCCTGCTTTTATATTCTAGTACTCTCGAAATAAATGCCAACATTGCATTTGCCTTCCTAACTACCGACTCAACCTGCAAGTTAACCTTAAGAGAATCCTGGACTCGGACTCCCAAGTCCCTTTGCGCTCCAGATTTCTGAATTCTCTCCCCATTTAGAAAATAGTCTATGCCTCTATTCTTCCTACCAAAGTGCATGACCTCACACTTCCCCACGTCCAACCAGGCTGCAGGTTGGATACGCACAGCAAGATCCCACAAGCAAGGTGATGTTAGCCAGGTATCCTTCCCCCACCCCCTATTCCCAGAAAATCTTCCTCTTTAAAACTGGGCCCGGGGTTGGGAACTAATTGCTTTACAAAATATATGAAAACTTCAGGGAAATCAGTGATGGGAATTCAACACGGGAAATAGAACAATAAATAAACAACATAAAAATAACAGGCCTTTACGCAGCCTCACATTTAGAAATTCAATTCCAGGACCTCCGAAAGTCAACACATCAATGTTTACAATTGCAGCGCACAGCAGGATCCCACAAACAGCCCCACGAGGGACATGGACTGGACAAACCCCAGATGCTGTCTGTCTCTCTCCCTCATAACCGTCCCCTCCCACCATCTGTTAACCTCCCACTCAATAGTTCCCTCAATCTTTCCTCTTTCCCACCTCTCTCTCTCTCCCTCCCTCCCTCTCTCCCTCTGTCTCTCTCTCTCTCTCTCTGTTTCTCCCATGCCAGAATATGGAGAGGCAGAGAGAGAGAAATCCACAGTCAGGGCCTCAATAAACTCAATTTAAAATGCTTCCCGCACATTTCATTCAAGCCTCAATTCATTGCAGTGTCTAATACAGCAGCATTATTCGGGGAAACAGCCTCACTTGAACAAGTTTCACTTCAGGCCCTCCCGCCTGCTTCACCAGTCGGGGAATTAATTTTCAAAGTGTGCTCCCTGGTGGTCATTTGGGAAAACCTGTTTGGTATTTGCGCACAGAAAGAACCCACACACTGCAGTGCGTTCACAGTCAGATCAGATTGGTTTAGACTGAGAATTGATGGAAAAGGAAAGGGCAGAGAAATATCTTGAAACAAACTGGCACAGATTGGCCCCTCAGTGACACAGTTTCTTTTCACTAATCCAAACTTCTGGGAGGCTGGGAGTGAGGGTCTTTTCTCCAGAGGCTGGGAGCTGGGCAGTGACTGCACGCCGGAGACCCCCAGATCCTCGTCTCTCCCCTCCCTGTCCCTCTCTCTCCCTGTTTCCCTCCCTCTCCCCTTTCTCTCTCCCTCCCTCCCTGATAACTCACAATCGAGAGAGAGAGAGAGAGACAGCAGGAAAACGCACAATCACATCCTCAATCAAATGAATTCAAGAGGCTGCTGCACATTTTGTTTCACCGTCACATTCATGGCCTGAAACACGGGCCTTTATTGGGGAGTTCAGCCAATGCACAGACCCTCCCGAGGGGCCTGAATAGAGGCCGTGAATTGGGCCTAGTCGCAGAGGCTGCATTAAAGCTCAGGGACAGGAAGAGGCCCCAGTCTAACAGAACATTCCTCTCCCTCCACAGCTCAGCCCAAACCTCACAGGCAGGGCTGGAAGGAGTGAGAAGGAAATGGGACCCACTCCCCCTTAACCCCCCCCAATTCAAATATCGACAAATCACATTATGACTTTCCTGTCAGTTTACTACAAGATGAAGCAGAGAACGAAATGTCTGGAAAGAGAGAGGGAGAGAGAAAGCTGGAGTGACAGAGACAGGGAAATGCCACCCCCTCCCCCAGAAACGTCGTGTGTTCCCTGTTGCAGTTTAGGAAAAGCAGCAGGCCGTTTCTGCACAGGGGGATCCCACAGGCAGCAATGTAATGCTATCCGGATGGGAACAGGGAGACACATTTCCTTCCCCATCCTCATGCCTGCTGTAACCCTCCCTCTTCCCCCTCTCTCCCCCCCCGGGCACCATGTGTGCTCTGAGTCCGGACACATCCCCAGAAAGGCCTAAACTCCTTCTCTTCAAACCGGGAAAAAGCTGCTGCTTCCTGGGGGAGACTTTTTGAAATCTCCGTCCCAGCATCGATTTTTACAAACCAGGCGTCCCCGGGAGGGTGTGACTGAGGCTTTTCTGCAGAGACTGGGAGCTGGGCACTGACTCCACACTGGAGACCCTCCCCTAACCCCCACCCCCCCAGACCCTGTGTCTCTTCCTCACCCCCAACCCCCTGCCTCTGTTTCACTGTCTTTTCCTGTTTCCCTCAATCTCCCCCCTCTCTCTCTGTTGTAACGTAGGGACACATCCTAGAGAGACTGAATTCAAATGACTGTTCCACCTCCCAATTCATCGCCCTGCCTAAAACACCAGCATTATTCAGGAATTAGCACAAACTTTTACACACACTCACAGTTAGGACTTGGTAAAGGGCTCCTGAGGGACAGGAAATGAGTCCAATCAGCACTTTTTTAATAAATTAACTGGTTGTGGCACAGTATGGAGAGGGACTAAGACAGTGAAGACCCCCGACCCCTTCAAAACCTCAGAAAGACTGAGCGCTTTGCAGTGAAAGAATGAATGTTTAAAATGCTCTCATTGTTAGTGAGTCACTTGCTTCACTGTCCCTGGATTCATTTTCGCAATTCGGCCTTTTCTAAAAGATGTGACTGGGAGCTGGGCAGATTCTACACATTGGAGACCCCCAGATCCTGTGTCTATTCACACCCCCTCCTCTTGTTTTGCAATCTCAGCCCCTCTGTTTCACCTCACTCACTCCCCCCTTACTCTCTCTCTCTCTCTTCCCCCATTGGAGAGACCGAGGGGGAGAGAGGAGACTGAGAATTTGACAGTCAGAGATCGGTGAAGTGAATTAAATTGGCTGCCGGGCCTTTACCTTTCACCGTGACATGAATTGCTCTCAGACACGGGCCCTGTGCTCTTGGTGAATTAGACCCGGGTACAAGTTCCGGCCTTTTTAATTCCCCGCCCCTGTGAGTGCTGGATAGAAAGGGCACTCTGTAAAGTTCCTGTCTCACCATCGACAAAAAACCACACCACACTGGCCATCTTTTACATTTATAGTTCCACAATCACATCCCCCAGTCAATCAAATAGTTACTAGAGTTGCAACTAAGACAATTTGCACAGCAGGATCCCACGAGCGGTCCCACAATGGAGGGGGAGACCCCCAGACCCTGTGTCTCCTTCCCCTGCCCCCGAGGCCCCAACATCCCCACCCCCTCTCTGTCGAAGTCTCCCTCATTCTGTTCCTCTTTCTCTCTCTCTGCCCCCATCACTCCTCCCTCTGCACCCACCTCTCTCTCTGCCCCCATGTGTACACAGCAAGATCCCACTCCCCACCTGCTCATGACCGGTTAAAAATGTATTGGCTGAGGATAGCGGGACAGTGAGTGGGGAATGGGCCTCACCCCCTCTCTCTCTCCCCCTCCAACACCCTCCCCCACCCCCAACCAAAGTAACGACAAATCACATTGGTGTTTTTATACATTTTATTGAAAGATGAATTATGGACAGAATTGGCTGGAGAGAGAGAGGGAGAGAGGGAACAAGCTGGAGAGACAGAGACTGGGGGCTGCTCTCTCCCCACCCTCACCACCAGCCCGCACCCTCAGATCTACATTAAACTCAATTGAAATGGCTGCTGCCCCTTCCATTTAACCCAGGAAAGCCCGTGGCCCGGCCTGTCTAACACACACCGACATGACTCTGGGGGGTGAGAAGAAGCCTTCGCACAGGCTCCAGGTTCTCATTTCAGGCCCTCTCCCTCTCCCTCTCTCTCTCTCTCTGTGTCCGACTGCTTCACCCTCCATGAACCCATTTCTATCAAGTGTGGTCACTGATGCAGTTCAGGAAAGGCTGGCGGCCTCTTTGTTTTATTTTTTTACACAGCAGGATCCCATGACTTTCCCTATCTCCACACCTGCTGTGAAAGCCTCTCTCTCCCAATCTTCCCCGTGGGAATTCCCCAGTCTGGGGGCCATCCCCTCAGTTCCCTCCCTCCCCACCACCACAACCCCCTGAAAGGGCTGAAACTCAAACTGGGGAGCAGCTGGATTCTCTCAGGAGACATTTTCAAATCACGGCCTCGGGATTTCAGTTGGGGGTCAAATCCCACTTTTTGGAAGGCCCTGACTGGGAGCTGGGCAGTGACTGCACACGAGGAGCCCTCTCTCTCTCCCCCCGGACCCTGTGTCTTCTCACCTACCCACACCAACTCCGCTCTGTTTTGTTATCTCTCCCCTCTTTCCCCTGACCTCTCCTTTCTCTCTCTCTCATGTGGGGAAAGGCCACAGGCCCCTGTGGGCACAGCAAGATCAGGAGGATGGAGACAGAGAGAGAAATCCACACACAGAAGCTGCGTAAACTGAATTAAAATGGTTCCCCCTGTCCCACCCATCAGTCTCCAGAAGGTGCTAAACTCCCTCTCTTATTTTGGAATTATAACAAGCTTCTAAACAGCTTCAGATTTCAGATTTTCAATCTCCTCTTTGTCACACACCAAAGGGTTAATGTGTTTGTGACTAATCGCAAGGCCGGGATATTTTAACCCCAGGCTTTCAAAATCCAGCACCCCATCATCTAACAGAAACCGCTTCATCGATGCACCAAAAACCAGGGTCCCTCCGAGATTAAAATTAAACCTCGGGGTCATAAAGAGACACAACTCACGTGGGTGGGTGGGGGGTGTGGAACAGGCCTGAGTCCATCCATCCAAGCAGGGGAAAAGCTCCTGCCCATGGATTCATAGTCACATTGCAGTCTTCAAACTCCAAATTCCTGGGGAAAAGAGAGAGAGAAAAGAATTGTCTAAAACACAAAGCAAGAACATTTCTAAACAAAATAGCACAGCAAGAGCCCAGGATTAAACACCCCCCTCCTCCCCTCCCCTCCCCTTCACAATTACACAATCTCTTAGCAACATCCAAATACAAAAATATCCCAGTTATAAACCAGAGGCTAAAACAGATTGAGAGACCTTTCCCATCCCCTGTGTTTATCTCTGTATCTCTCTTCCTATCTCACTCACATCTCTGTCCCCCTCAATCTCTCTCTATCTCTCTGTCTCTCAGAGATGAAAATTAAACCTCGATTGGGGAAATAAACAGACACAACTCATGTGGGTGAAGCCTGTGGACCAGGCCTCAGACTATCCCTCTCTGGAAGAAGCTCCTTGTCCTTGTCCCAGACTTTCCCTCTATGGATCCTCACCTTCCAGTTTTCAGAATACAAATTTCTCAGGAGAAAAAGAGGTAAAATTGGTTAAAAAGACAAAAGCAAGGACATTTAACTGCATAAATTGAATTAAAATGGTTCCCTTTGTCACCCCATCAGTCTCCAGAAGGTGCTAAACTCCCTCTTTCAGTTTGGGAAGGGGCTGCACATTCCTTTGGGACACTTTTTAAAATTACCATCCCAGGATTTAATTTAAAATCTCATTCTATCTCAGAGGATGTGAGTGGAGGTGGCTTGTGACTACACACTGGAGACCATCAGACCCTGTCTCTCTTTCCCACACCCCCTCCTGTTTTTACACCTCCACTCGCGTCGGCCTCCCTCTCTCTCTGTTTCAATCACTCCCTCCCTTTTCTCTCTCTGCTCCCGTCTCTCACATTCAGGGTAAAGATGGATGCTCCTATCTAGGCCCTTGTCCCTGTCCTCTCTTTCTCCATCCCTCTTTCTCGCTCGTTCTCTCTGTCCATCTTTCTATTTTCCTTCCCTCTGTCTCATGTGCTCTGCATTGAAATGAGAGATGAAATGTTCCTGTCTCCCCGTTTAAAATAATGACAAATCACATTGCTGTTTCTGGTCAGTTTTTGTTGATTAAATTTTAAAATGGGCACAACGAGAGCTGGAGAAAGAGAGAGAGAGAGAGAGAAAAGCTGGAGGGAGAAAGACACAGAAAATCACACAGGTAAAACTAAAGTCAGAATGTCAGTAAACTGAACAGTAATGGCCCCTGTGAATCTGATTGAACAGATTCCACTTCATCGCACTGTCTCCCCACCTGTCTTATTTTGCAATTATAACAAGCTTTTAAACAGCTTCAGATTTCAGATTTTTAATCTCCTCTTTGTCACACACCAAAGGGTTAATGTGTTTGTGACTAATCGCAAGTCCGGGATATTATAACCCCAGGGTTTCAAAATCCAGCACCCCATCATCTAACAGAAACCGCTTCGTCGATGCACCAAAAACCAGGGTCCCTCCGAGATTAAAATTAAACCTCGGGCTCATAAAGAGACACAACTCACGTGGGTGGGTGGGGAGGTGTGGAACAGGCCTGAGACCATCCATCCAAGCTGGGGAAAAGCTCCTGCCCATGGATTCATAGTCACATTGCAGTCTTCAAACTCCAAATTCCTGGGGAAAAGAGAGAGGGAAAAGAATTAACTAAATACACAAAGCAAGAACATTTCTAAACAAAATAGCACAGCAAGAGCCCAGGATTCCACCCCCCCTCCCCTCGCCTTCACAGTTACACAATCTCTTAGCAACATCCAAATACAAAAATATCCCAGTTATAAACCAGAGGCTAAAACAGCTTGAGGACCTTTCCCATCCCCTGTGTTTCTCTCTGTATCTCTCTTCCTATCTCACTCACATCTCTGTCCCCCTCACTAACTTACTCTCACTCTGTGTCTCAGAGATGGAAATTAAACCTCGATTGGGGTAATAAACAGACACAACTCACGTGGGTGAAGCCTGTGGACCAGGCCTCAGTCTATCCCCCTCCCTCCGCACCCTCTTCTCTCTCTGACCCCATCACCACTCCCTCCGCACTCTCCTTTCCCTCAACTTTTATTTTGAAAGTGTTGTCACTGTTGTGGGGGGCAAGGAACAGGGCGGGGGGGGGTGGGGGTGGAGACCATGTGTACACAGCAAGATCCCACTCCCCACCTGCTCATGACCAGTTAAAAATGTATTGGCTGAGGATAGCGGGACAGTGAGTGGGGAATGGGCCTCACCCCCTCTCTCTCCCCCACCCCCAACACCCTCCCCCACCCCCAATTAAAGTAACGACAAATCACATTGGTTTTCTTATACATTTTATAGAAAGATGAATTATGGACAGAATTGGGTGGAGAGAGAGAGGGAGAGAGGGAACAAGCTATAGAGACAGAGACTGGGGGCTGCTCTCTCCCCACCCTCACCACCAGCCCGCACCCTCAGATCTACATTAAACTCAATTGAAATGGCTGCTGCCCTTTCCATTTAACCCAGGAAAGCCCGTGGCCCGGCCTGTCTAACACACACCGACATTACTCTGGGGGGTGAGAAGAAGCCTTCGCACAGGCTCCGGGTTCTCATTTCAGGCCCTCTCCCTCTCCCTCTGTGTCCGACTGCTTCACCCTCCATGAACCCATTTCTATCAAGTGTGGTCACTGTTGCAGTTCAGGAAAGGCTAGCGGCCTCTTTGTTTTATTTTTTTACACAGCAGGATCCCATGACTTTCCCTATCTCCACACCTGCTGAGAAAGCTTCTCCCTCCCCGTCTTCCCCATGGGAATTCCCCAGTCTGGGGGCCATCCCCTCAGTTCCCTCCCTCCCCACCACCACAACCCCCTGAAAGGGCTGAAACTCAAACTGGGGAGCAGCTGGATTCTCTCAGGAGACATTTTCAAATCACTGCCTCGGGATTTCAGTTGGGGTCAAATCCCACTTTCTGGAAGGCCCTGACTGGGAGCTGGGCAGTGACTGCACACGAGGAGCCCTCTCTCTCTCCCCCCGGACCCTGTGTCTTCTCACCTACCCACACCATCTCCGCTCTGTTTTGTTATCTCTCCCCTCTTTCCCCTGACCTCTCCTTTCTCTCTCTCTCATGTGGGGAAAGGCCACAGGCCCCTGTGGGCGCAGCAAGATCAGGAGGATGGAGAGAGAGAGAGAAATCCACACACAGAAGCTGCGTAAACTGTATTAAAATGGTTCCCCCTGTCCTCCCATCAGTCTCCAGAAGGTGCTAAACTCACTGTCTTATTTTGCAATTATAACAAGCTTCTAAACAGCCTCAGGTTTCAGATTTTTAATCTCCTCTTTGTCACACACCAAAGGGTTAATGTGTTTGTGACTAATCGCAAGGCCGGGATATTTTAACCCCAGGCTTTCAAAATCCAGCACCCCATCATCTAACAGAAACCGCTTCATCGATGAACCAAAAACCAGGGTCCCTCCCAGAGTAAAATTAAACCTCGGAGTCATAAAGAGACACAACTCACGTGGGTGGGTGGGTGGGGGGGTGTGGAACAGGCCTGAGTCCATCCATCCAAGCTGGGGAAAAGCTCCTGCTCATGGATTCATAGTCACATTGCAGTCTTCAAACTCCTAATTCCAGGGGAAAAGAGAGAGGGAAAAGAATTGTCTAAAACACTAAGCAAGATCATTTCTAAACAAAATAGCACAGCAAGAGCCCATCCACCCCCACCCCCACCCCCTCTTTCACAGTTACACAACCTCTTAGCAACATCCAAATACAAAAATATCTCAGTTATAAACCAGAGGCTAAAACAGATTGAGAGACCTTTCCCATCCCTTGTGTTTCTCTCTGTATCTCTTTTCCTATCTCACTCACATCTCTGTCCCCCTCACTCATTCACTCTCTCACTCTGTGTCTCAGAGATGGAAATTAAACCTCGATTGGGGTAATAAACAGACACAACACACGTGGGTGAAGCCTGTGGACCAGGCCTCAGTCTATCCCCCTCTCTCCGCACACTCCTCTATCTCTGCCTCCATCATCCCTCCCTCCGGACCCTCCTCTTTTCCTTCAATCTTTTATTTTGAAAGTGTGGTCACTCTTGTGGGGGGCAAAGAACAGGGCGGGGGTGGAGACCATGTATACACAGCAAGATCCCACTACACATCTGCTCATGACCAGTTAAAAATGTATTGGCTGAGGATTGCGGGACAGTGAGTGGGGAATGGGCCTCACCCCCATTCTCTCTCCCACCCCCCCACCCTCTCTCCCCACCCCCCCACCCCCCCAACACCCTCCCCCAACCCCAATTAAAGTAACAACAAATCACAATTGAGAGGGAACAAGCTGGAGAGGCAGAGACTGGGGGCTGCTCTCTCCCCACCCTCACCACACCACACTGGCCATGTTTTACATTTATAGTTCCCCCTGTCCACCCATCAGTCTCCAGAAGGTGCTAAACTGTCTTATTTTGGAATTATAACAAGCTTTTAACAGCCTCAGGTTTCAGATTTTCAATCTCCTCTTTGCCACACACAAAAGGGTAAATGTGTTTGTGACTAATCGCAAGGCCGGGATATTTTAACCCCAGGGTTTCAAAATCCAGCACCCCATCCTCTAACAGAAACCGCTTGATCGATGCACCAAAAACCAGGGTCCCTCCGAGATTAAAATTAAACATCGGGGTCATAAGGAGACACAACTCACGTGGGTGGGTGGGGGGGATGTGGAACAGGCCTGAGACCATCCATCCAAGCTGGGGAAAAGCTCCTGCCCATGGATTCATAGTCACATTGCAGTCTTCAAACTCCAAATTCCTGGGGAAAAGAGAGAGGGAAAAGAATTGACTAAAACACAAAGCAAGATCATTTCTAAACAAAATAGCACAGCAAGAGTCCAGGATTCCACCCCCACCCCCACCCCCTCTTTCACAGTTACACAACCTCTTAGCAACATCCAAACACAAAAATATCTCAGTTATAAACCAGAGGCGAAAACAGATTGAGAGACCTTTCCCATCCCCTGTGTTTCTCTCTGTATCTCTCTTCCTATCTCATTCACATCTCTGTCCCCCTCACTCATTCACTCTCTCACTCTGTGTCTCAGAGATGGAAATTAAACCTCGATTGGTGTAATAAACAGACACAACTCACGTGGTTGAAGCCTGTGGACCAGGCCTCAGTCTATCCCCCTCCCTCTGCACCCTCCTCTATCTCTGCCTCCATCATCCCTCCCTCCGCAACCTCCTCCTTTCCCTCAATCTTTTATTTTGAAAGTGTGGTCACTCTTGTGGGGGGCAAAGAACAGGGCGGGGGTGGAGACCATGTGTACACAGCAAGATCCCACTACCCACCTGCTCATGACCAGTTAAAAATGTATTGGCTGAGGATTGCGGGACAGTGAGAGGGGAATGGGCCTCACCCCCTCTCTCTCTCTCTTTCCCCCCAACACCCTCCCCCAACCCCAATTAAAGTAACGACAAATCACATTGAGAGGGAACAAGCTGGAGAGGCAGAGACTGGGGGCTGCTCTCTCCCCACCCTCACCACACCACACTGGCCATGTTTTACATTTACAGTTCCATTTATAGTTCCCCCTGTCCACCCATCAGTCTCCAGAAGGTGCTAAACTCCCTTTCTTATTTTGGAATTATAACAAGCTTTTAACAGCCTCAGGTTTCAGATTTTTAATCTCCTCTTTGCCACACACAAAAGGGTAAATGTGTTTGTGACTAATCGCAAGGCCGGGATATTTTAACCCCAGGGTTTCAAAATCCAGCACCCCATCATCTAACAGAAACCGCTTCATCGATGCACCAAAAACCAGGGTCCCTCCGAGATTAAAATTAAACATCAGGGTCATAAGGAGACACAACTCACGTGGGTGGATGGGGGGATGTGGAACAGGCCTGAGACCATCCATCCAAGCTGGGGAAAAGCTCCTGCCCATGGATTCATAGTTACATTGCAGTCTTCAAACTCCAAATTCCTGGGGAAAAGAGAGAGGGAAAAGAATTGACTAAAACACAAAGCAAGATCATTTCTAAACAAAATAACACAGCAAGAGCCCAGGATTCCATCCCCCCCCATACCGACCCCTTCACAGTTACACAACCTCTTAGCAACATCCAAATACAAAAATATCCCAGTTATAAACCAGAGGCTAAAACAAATTCAGAGACATTTCCCATCCCCTGTGTTTCTCTCTGTATCTCTCTGTATCTCACTCACATCTCTGTCCCCCTCTCTCTCTCTCTCTCTCTCTCTGTCTCTCAGAGATGAAAATTAAACCTCGATTGGGGTAATAAACCGACACAATTCATGTGGGTGAAGCCAGTGGACCAGGCCTCAGACTATCCCCCTCTGGAAGAAGCTCCTTGTCCTAGTCCCAGACTTTCCCTGTATGGATCCTCACCTTCCAGTTTTCAGAATACAAATTTCTCAGGAGAAAAAGAGATAAACTTTGTTGAAAGGACAAAAGCAAGGACATTTAACTGCATAAATTGAATTAAAATAGTTCCCCCTGTCCCCCCCGCCATCAGACTCCAGAACGTGCTAAACTCCCTCTTTCAGTTTGGGAAGGGGCTGCTCATTCCTTTGGGACACTTTTTAAAATTACCGTCCCAGGATTTATTTTAAAATCTCACTCTATCTCAGAGGATGTGAGTGGAGGTGGCTTGTGACTACACACTGGAGACCATCAGACCCTGTCTCTCTTTCCCACACCCCCTCCTGTTTTTACACCTCCACTCCCGTCGGCCTCCCTCTCTCTCTCTGTTTCAATCACTCCCTCTCTTTTCTCTCTCTGCTCCTGTCTCTCACATTCAGGGTAAAGATGGATGCTCCTATCGAGGCCCTTGTCCCTGTCCTCTCTTTCTCCATCCCTCTTTCTCGCTCGTTCTCTCTGTCCATCTTTCTATTTAACTTCCCCCTGTCTCATGTGCTCTGCATTGAAATGAGAGATGAAATGTTCCTGTCTCCCCATTTAAAATAATGACAAATCACATTGCTGTTTCTGGTCAGTTTTTGTTGATTAAAGTTTAAAATGGGCACAAAGACAGCTGGAGAGAGAGAGAGAGGGAGAGAGAAAAGCTGGAGGGAGAAAGACACAGAAAATCACACAGGTAAAACTAAAGTCAGAATCTCAGTAAACTGAACAGTAATGGCCCCTGTGAATCTGATTGAACAGATTCCACTTCATCGCACTGTCTCCCCACCTGTCTTATTTTGCAATTATAACAAGCTTTTTAACAGCTTCAGATTTCACATTTTTAATCTCCTCTTTGTCACACACCAAAGGGTTAATGTGTTTGTGACTAATCGCAAGGCCGGGATATTTTAACCCCAGGGTTTCAAAATCTAGCACCCCATCATCTAACAGAAACCGCTTCATCGATGCACCAAAAACCAGGGTCCCTCCGAGATTAAAATTAAACCTCGGGGTCATAAAGAGACACAACTCACGTGGGTGGGTGGGGGGTGTGGAACAGGCCTGGGACCATCCATCCAAGCTGGGGAAAAGCTCCTGCCCATGGATTCAAAGTCACATTGCAGTCTTCAAACTCCAAATTCCTGGGGAAAAGAGAGAGGGAAAAGAATGGACTAAAACACCAAGCAAGATCATTTCTAAACAAAATAGCACAGCAAGAGCCCAGGATTCCACCCCCACACCCACCCCCTCCCCTTCAAAGCTACACAACCTCTTAGCAACATCCAAATACCAAAATATCCCAGTTATAAACCAGAGGCGAAAACAGATTGAGGACCTTTCCCATCCCCTGTGTTTTTCTCTGTATCTCTCTTCTTATCTCACTCACACCTCTGCCCCCCTCACTCATTCACTCTCTCACCCTGTGTCTCAGAGATGGAAATTAAACCTCGATTGCGGTAATAAACAGACACAACTCACGTGGGTGAAGCCTGTGGACCAGGCCTCAGTCTATCCCCCTCCCTCCACACCCTCCTCTATCTCTGCCTTCATCATCCCTCCCTCCGCACCCTCCTCCTTTCCCTCAATCTTTTATTTTGAAAGTGTTGTCACTCTTGTGGGGGGCAAAGAACAGGGCGGGGGGGTGGAGACCATGTGTACACAGCAAGATCCCACTACCCACCTGCTCATGACCAGTTAAAAATGTATTGGCTGAGGATTGCGGGACAGTGAGAGGGGAATGGGCCTCACCCCGTCTCTCTCTCCCCTCCCAACACCCTCCCCCAACCCAATTAAAGTAACGACAAATCACATTGAGAGGGAACAAGCTGGAGAGGTAGAGACTGGGGGCTGTTCTCTCCCCACCCTCACCACACCACACTGGCCATGTTTTACATTTATAGTTCCCCCTGTCCACCCATCAGTCTCCAGAAGGTGCTAAACTCCCTGTCTTATTTTGGAATTATAACAAGCTTTTAAACAGCCTCAGGTTTCAGATTTTTAATCTCCTCTTTGCCACACACAAAAGGGTTAATGTGTTTCTGACTAATCGCGAGGCCGGGATATTTTAACCCCAGGGTTTCAAAATCCAGCACCCCATCATCTAACAGAAACCGCTTCATCGATGAACCAAAAACCAGGGTCCCTCCCAGATTAAAATTATAACTAGGGGTCATAAAGAGACACAACTCACGTGGGTGGGTGGGGAGTGTGGAACAGGCCTGAGTCCATCCATCCAAGCTGGGGAAAAGCTCCTGCCCATGGATTCATAGTCACATTGCAGTCTTCAAACTCCAAATTCCTGGGGAAAAGAGAGAGGGAAAAGAATTGACAAAAACACAAAGCAAGAACATTTCTAAACAAAATAGCACAGCAAGAGCCCAGGATTCCATCCCCCCCCATACCGACCCCTTCACAGTTACACAAGCTCTTAGCAACATCCAAATACAAAAATATCCCAGTTATAAACCAGAGGCTAAAACAAATTCAGAGACATTTCCCATCCCCTGTGTTTCTCTCTGTATCTCTCTTCCTATCTCACTCACATCTCTGTCCCCCTCTCTCTCTCTCTCTCTCTGTCTCTCAGAGATGAAAATTAAACCTCGATTGGGGTAATAAACAGACACAATTCATGTGGGTGAAGCCTGTGGACCAGGCCTCAGACTATCCCCCTCTGGAAGAAGCTCCTTGTCCTTGTCCCAGACTTTCCCTCTATGGATCCTCACCTTCCAGTTTTCAGAAAACAAATTTCTCAGGAGAAAAAGGGATAAATTTGGTTGAAAGAACAAAAGCAAGGACATTTAACTGCATAAATTGAATTAAAATGGTTCCCTCTGTCCCCCCTCCATCAGTCTCCAGAAGGTGCTAAACTCCCTCTTTCAGTTTGGGAAGGGGCTGCTCATTCCTTTGGGACACTTTTTAAAATTACCGTCCCAGGATTTATTTTAAAATCTCATTCTATCTCAGAGGATGTGAGTGGAGGTGGCTTGTGACTACACACTGGAGACCATCAGACCCTGTCTCTCTTTCCCACACCCCCTCCTGTTTTTACACCTCCACTCCCGTCGGCTTCCCTCTCTCTCCCTGTTTCAATCACTCCCTCCCTTTTCTATCTCTGCTCCCGTCTCTCACATTCAGGGTAAAGATGGATGCTCCTATCTAGGCCCTTGTCCCTGTCCTCTCTTTCTCCATCCCTCTTTCTCGCTCGTTCTCTCTATCCATCTTTCTATTTTCCTTCCCCCTGTCTCATGTGCTCTGCATTGAAATGAGAGATGAAATGTTCCTGTCTCCCCATTTAAAATAATGACAAATCACATTGCTGTTTCTGGTCAGTTTGTGTTGATTAAAGTTTAAAATGGGCACAAAGAGATCTGGAGAGAGAGAGAGGGAGAAAAGCTGGAGGGAGAAAGACACAGAAAATCACAAAGGTAAAACTAAAGTCAGAATGTCAGTAAACTGAACAGTAATGGCCCCTGTGAATCTGATTGAACAGATTCCACTTCATCGCACTGTCTCCCCACCTGTCTTATTTTGCAATTATAACAACCTTTTAAATAGCTTCAGATTTCAGATTTTTAATCTCCTCTTTGTCACACACCAAAGGGTTAATGTGTTTGTGACTGATCGCAAGGCCGGGATATTTTAACCCCAGGCTTACAAAATCCAGCACCCCATCATCTAACAGAAACCGCTTCATCGATGAACCAAAAACCAGGGTCCCTCCCAGATTAAAATTAAACCTCGGGGTCATAAAGAGACACAACTCACGTGGGTGGATGGGGGGATGTGGAACAGGCCTGAGTCCATCCATCCAAGCTGGGGAAAAGCTCCTGCCCATGGATTCATAGTCACATTGCAGTCTTCAAACTCCAAATTCCTGGGGAAAAGAGAGAGAAAAGAATTGACTAAAACACAAAGCAAGAACATTTCTAAACAAAATAGCACAGCAAGAGCCCAGGTTTCCACCCCACCTCCCCCCCCTTCACAGTCTCACAATCTTTTAGCAACATCCAAATACAAAAATATCCCAGTTATAAACCAGAGGCTAAAACAGATTGAGAGACCTTTCCCATCCCCTGTGTTTCTCGCAGTATCTCTCTTCCTATCTCACTCACATCTCTGTCCCCCTCACTCTCACTCTCTCTCTGTCTCAGGTATGAAAATTAAACCTTGATTGGGGTAATAAACAGACACAACTCACGTGGGTGAAGCCTGTTGACCAGGCCTCAGACTATCCCCCTCTGGAAGAAGCTCCTTGTCCTTGTCCCAGACTTTCCCTCTTTGGATCCTCACCTTCCAGTTTTCAGAATACAAATTTCTCAGGAGAAAATGAGATAAAATTGGTTAAAAAGACAAAAACTAGGACATTTAAAAAAAAACACAACATAGCACAGCAAGATCCCAGAGTTACCACTCTCAAGTCAGTCTCTCAGCAACTTCCCAACACAAGCAAATCACAGTTCAAAAGCAGGTTGAGACACACAGAAACACACACACACACTGAACCAGAGTGGGGAGAGTGTTCACTCTCTCCATAGAGAGAGTGCACAGGGAGTTTGTTGGTTTGGGACTGGTTTGGGAATATCCTGATCCTTATTTATCCTGAGTGAGCTGGATACAGACCCCACCCCCTGATTCTCGCACATGTTTGGAATGTCACTCACTCTATCCCCTAGGAGCCCTGTCCATTGAATGTTAATCAGCGGACAGGACCCCTTGCTGATCCTGTCCTTTGAATGTTAATCCCCGGACAGGACCCCTTGCTGATCCTGTCCTTTGAATGTTAATAACAGGACAGGACCCCTTGCTGCTCCTTTCCACTGAGGGTTAACTCCAGGACAGACATGGTTTCAACAAGGGCCTGTCTTTATTTTTGGCTTAATAATACATCTATATTTCTTTCCCCTGTTGGTTGTGTTACTCCAGTTACAAACCCTGATCTCACACAAAATCCCAAAACACTGGCAGTAATCGCAGTCCCCAACCCACTCTCACTCTCACCTCAACCCACTCTTCCTCTCTTTCCAGAGTATAGAATCTGTTATTCTATATATCAACTCCCCAAACCCCTCGATTAGATTCCAGTCTGTAACATACTCTCGTGTATCTATGATTCTATATATAAACCCTCTGAACACCTCGATTATATTCCAGACTGTAACTCACTCCCGGGTAACTGTTATTCTATATATAAAACCCCCGAACCACTCGATGAGATTCCAGTCTGCAACTCAAGCCCGGGAATCTATTATTCAATATATAAACCCCCGAAACCCTCGATTGCATTCCACTCTGTAACTCAATCCCGGGAATCAATTATTCTACATATAAACCCCCTGAACCCCTCGATTAGATTCCAGTCTGTAACACAATCCCCCGGATCAATTATTCTACATATATACCCCCTGAACCCCTCGTTTAGATTTCAGTCTGTAACTCACTCCGGGGAATCTGTTATTCTATATATAAACCACCCCGAACCCCTCAATTAGATTCCAGTCTGTAACATACTCTCGGATATCTATGATTCTATATATAAACCCTCTGAGCCCGTCGATTATATTCCAGTCTGGGACTCACTGGGAGTGTTTGATGTAGACAGTGTAGAGGGAATTTTATTCTGTATCTAAACCCGTGCTGTACCAGCCCTGGGAGTGTATGATGTCCACAGTGTAGGGGGAGCTTTACTCTGTATTTAACCCCGTGCTGTACCAGTCCTGGGACTGTTTGATGGGGAGAGTATAGAGGGAGGTTTACTCTGTATCTAACCCTGTCCTGTTCCTGTCCAGGAGTGTTTGATTGGGACAGTGCAGAGGGAGCTTTACTCTGTGTCTAACCCCGTGCTGTAACTGTCCTGGGAGTATTGATGGGGACAGTATAGAGGGAGCTTTACTCTAAATCTACCCCGTGCTGTACCTGTCCTGGGAGTGTTTCATGGGTACAGTATCGAGGGATCTTTACTCTGTATCTAACCCCGTGCTGTTCCTGTCCTAGGAGTGTTTGATGGGTACAGTATTGAGGGAGCTTTACTCTGTATCTAACCCCGTGCTGTACCTGTCCTGGGAGTGTTTGATGGGGACAGTATCGAGGGAGCTTTAATCTGTATCTAACCCCGTGCTTACCTGTCTTGGGAGTGCTTGATGGGGACAGTATCGAGGGAGCTTTACTCTGTATCTAACCCCGTGCTGTACCTGTCCTGGGAGTGCTTGATGGGGACAATATCGAGGGAGCTTTATCCATATCTAACCCCGTGCTGTACCTTTCCTGGGAGTGTTTGATGGGGACAGCATCGAGGGAGCTTTACTATGTATCTAACCCCGTGCTGTACCTGTCCTGGGAGTGTTTGATGGGGACAGTATCGAGGGAGCTTTACTCTGTATCTAGCCCCTGCTGCATCCTTTCTGGGAGTGTTTGTTGGCAACATTGTCGCCCAAAACAAAAACAATCCACAAATCAGGCCTAATAAATTGAACATCAGTTTCCTTGTTTGATTCTCCCTGGTCTGTTCTGATTCTCTGATAGATTCCTCATGTTTACCCTCCACATGAGCAGTCATCCTAATCCCATCTACCTGTCCTGCTCCCAACGCGGCATCCGACTACAATAAGGCCAGTGATACAGGAGCGTCTCAGCGAGTGAGACAGGTGAGTCTTGAACCTGACCTGGGTGTATGTGAGTGACCCGGGTTAATCCGACACTCCAGGGACAGTTTAGACAGTTCGAGTGCATCACAGCTTTGCCAGAATGAGACCTGGATTCCAAGGGTTAAATTGCAAAGTGAGATTGCACCAACTCGGGTTGTATTCCCTGAAATTTAGTAGCATCAGGGGTGACTTGATCAAATTATCAAATCCTGAGAGGAACTGGGTGGGGAGATTAGGGGAATGTATGAGCTCTTG
Organism: Cetorhinus maximus; assembly: GCF_964194155.1. Taxonomy (NCBI): domain Eukaryota; kingdom Metazoa; phylum Chordata; class Chondrichthyes; order Lamniformes; family Cetorhinidae; genus Cetorhinus; species Cetorhinus maximus. The sequence goes on from NW_027596199.1 coordinate 539,673, forward strand.
TCCTGAGTAACAATCTTTGTGAGGCATCTTATCGAATCCCTTTTGAACAGACAAGTATCCACCTGTCACTACAGGTTACCTGTATGTTGCAAAGTTATTCTGATAATTTTCATCCCACAGAGTCAAAATTTCTGCGATTCTGTGTCTGAGTCAGAACTTCAAATAGTTCAGATTCACTGTTTAAAATAAGCAGTCACTTTTCTGTGGTGGTTTTTGAGATTGAGTATGGATCTCAGAATCTGTCAGTGGAAGGGAGTTTCTACAGAGATAGGAAATGGGATTGATGAATAAAGGTGCAGGATTTTGATCACTGCATAAGATTGTGTCTGTTGCAGTTTCTAGACAATCACAGAATTGAAGTTGTGGGGCCCTCTCCTGTTTCAGAATGTCAGTTTTGATGTTTAACTGTGTGAAACTTGGTTAATGATTCTTAAAGCAGAAAGTTCCAATCCAATCTGTAACCTGCACTTCAAATTCCAAAGAGATATGTACACCTTAAGTGAATGAGTGAAATAGTGAAAGATGGATTTCATTATAGGCAAATGTGTGGCTGCCCACTTTAAAAAGGATGGAACAGGTTACATTATAAATGGTGAAAAGCTGCAAACAGTGAGGGTCCAAAGAGTCCCTATCCATTTGTGTCAAGACTAAGAAAACATCAAACAGTTCCAATGAGAAATTAAATTTGATATTTGGGATAAAGCTGGTTAAAAATTCACACTACCCATTCCATGAATCAGCCTCTGTAACCTGCACTTCAGCACATCACAAGAAAAATGATATTTTCAACTGTTCTTGATTCCAGTCTGTAACTCAATCCCGGGTATCTATTATTCTCTATATAAACCCACTGAACCCCTCGATTAGATTGCAGTCTGTAACTCAATCCCAGGTATTTATTATTCTATATATAAACCCCCTGAACCCCTCGATTAGATTCCATTCTGTAACTGACTCCCGGGTAACTGTTATTCTATATATAAACCACCCCGAACCCCTCCATTAGATTCCAGTCTGTAACTCACTCCCGGGTAACTGTTATTCTATATATAATCCCCCTGAACCCCTCGATGAGATTCCACTCTGTAACTCACTCCCGTTGTGTTATTCTATGTATAAACCATACCAAATCCCTCCATTAGATTCTGTTCTGTAACTCACTCCCGGGTATCTGTTATTCAAAATAAAAACCAACCCAACCCCCTCTTTTAGATTCCAGTCTGTAACTCACTCCCGGGTGCCTGTTGTTCTATATATAAACCACCCCAAACTCTTCGATTTGATTCCAGTGTGTAACTCACACCCGGGAAGCTGTTATTCTACGTATAAACCCCCCGAAACTCTCGATGAGATTCCAGTCTGTAACTCACTCCCGGGTACCTGTTATTCTATATATAAACCCCCTGAACCCCTCGATTAGATTCCAGTCTGTAACTCACGCCCGGGTATCTGTTATTCTATATATAAACTCCCCGAACCCCTCGATTAGATTCCAGTCTGTAACTCACTCCCGGGTTTCTGTTATTCTATATATAAACCCCCTGAACCCCTCGATTAGATTCCAGTCTGTAACTCACTCCCGGGTTTCTGTTATTCTATATATAAACCCCCAGATCTCCTCGATTAGATTCCAGTCTGTAACTCACTCCCGGGTATCTGTTATTCTAAATATAAACCAACCCGAACCCCTCAATTAGATTCCAGTCTGTAACTCCCTCCGGGGGAATCTGTTATTCTATATATAAACCCCCTGAACCCCTCGATTAGATTCCAGTCGGTAACTCATTCTCACCAATCTGATTATCTATATTTAAACCATCCCGAAAAGCACTGTTAGATTCGAATTTGTAGCTCACTCCCGGGTATCTGTTAGCCTATATAAAAACACCCCACACTCCTCAATTAGAATCCAGTCTGTAAATCACACCCGGGTATCTGTTATTCTATATATATATATCTGTTATTCTATATATATATATATCTGTTATTCTATATATTCTATATATAGGGAGCTTTACTCTCTATCTAGCCCCGTGCTGTACCTGCCCTGGGAGTGTTTGATGGGGACCGTGTAGAGGGAGCTTTACTCTGTATCTAACCCCGTGCTGCACTTGTCCTGGGAGTGTTTGATGGGGACAGTGTAGGGGGAGCTTTACTCTGTATCTAACCCCGTGCTGTACCAGTACTGGGAGTGTTTGATGGGGATAGTATAGAGGGAGCTTTACTCTGTATCTAACCCTGAGCTGTACCATTCCTGGGAGTGTTTGATGGAGACAGTGCAGAGGCAGCTTTACTCTGTACCTAACCCCATGCTGTACCTGCCCTGGGAGTGTATGATGGCCACAGTGTAGGGGTAGATTTACTCTGTATCTAAACCCGTGCTGTACCAGTCCTGGGAGTGTTTGATGGGGAGAGTATAGAGGGAGGTTTACACTGTATCTAACCCTGTGCTGTACCGGACATGGGAGTGTTTGATGCAGACAGTGTAGAGGGAGCTTTACTCTGTATCTAACCCAGTGCTTTTCCTTCCCTGGGAGTGTTTGATGGAGAAAGTGTAGAGGTAGCTTTACTCTGTATCTAACCCTGTCCTGTTCCTGTCCTGGGAGTGTTTGATGGGGACAGTATAGATGGAGCTTTACTCTGTAACTAACCCAGTGCTGTACGTGCCCTGGAAGTGTTTAATGATGAAAGTCCATTGGGACCTTTATTCTGTATCTAAACCCGTGCTGTACCTGGCCTGGGAGTGTTTGATGGGGACGGTGTAGAGGGAGCTTTACTCTGTATCTAACCCTGTGCTGTACCTGTCCTGGGAGGGTTTGATTGGGACAGTTTAGAGTGAGCTTTACTCTGTATATAACCCTGTCCTGTAGCTGCCCTGGGAGTGCTTCATGGGGACTGTGTAGAGGGAGCTTTAATCTGAATCTTACCCCGGGCAGTACCAGTCCTGGGAGTTTTATATGGGGACAGGTTAAAGGGAGATTTACTCTGTATCTAACCCTGTGCTGTAACTGCCGTGGGAGTGTATGATGGGCACAGTGTAGGGGGAGTTTTTCTCTGTTTCTGACCCCGAGCTGTACGAGTCCTGGGAGTGTTTGATGGGCAAAATATCGAGGGATCTTTACTCTGTATCTAACCCCTTGCTGTACCAGACCTGGGAGTGTTTGATGGGGACAGTGTAGAGGAAGTTTTACTCTGTATCTAACCCCGTAATGTACCTGCAATGTGAGTGTTTGATGGGGACGGTGTAGAGGGAGCTTCACTCTGTATCTAACCCTGTGCTGTACCTGTACTGGGAATTTTAGATGGATACATTATAGAGTGAAATTTTCTCTGCATCTAACCCCGTGCTGTACCTGTCCTGGGAGTGTTTGATGGAGACAGTATCGAGGAAGTTTAACTCTGTACCTAACCCCGTGCTGTACCTGTCCTGGGAGAGTTTGATGGGGACAGTGTAGAGAAAGCTTTACTCTGTATCAAACCCTCTACTGTATCTGCCCTGGGATTGTTTGATGGGGATGGTGTAAGGTAGATTTACTCTGCATCTAACTCTGTCCTGTACCTGCCCTGTGAGTGCTTGATGGGGACAGTGAAGACTGAGCTTTACTCTGTATCTAACTCTGTGCTGCACCAGTCCTGGGAGTGTTTGATGGGGACAGTTTAGAGGGAAATTTAGACAGTATCTAACCCCGTGCTGTACTTTCCCTGGGAGTGTACGATGGGCACAGTGTGGGGGGAGCTTGACTCTGTATCTAACCCCGTGCTGTACAAGTCATGGGAGTGTTTGATGGGGTCAGTATAGCGGGAGCTTTACTCTGTATCTAACCCCGTGCTGTACCAGTCCTGGGAGTGTTTGATGGCGATAGTGTAGAGGGAGCTTTACTCTGTATCTAACCCCTTGCTGTAACAGTCCTGGGAGTGTTTGATGGGGAAAGTATAGAGGGAGTTTTACACTGTATCTAACCCTGTGCTGTACCGGACCTGGGAGTGTTTGATGGGGACAGTGTAGAGGGAGCTTTACTTTGTATCTAACCGCGTGCTGTACATGTCCTGGGAGTGTTTGATGGGGACAGCTTAGAGGGAAATTTAGACAGTATCTAACCCCGTGCTGTACTTTCCCTGGGAGTGTACGATGGGCACAGTGTGGGGGGAGCTTGACTCTGTATCTAACCCCGTGCTGTACCAGTCATGGGAGTGTTTGATGGGGTCAGTATAGCGGGAGCTTTACTCTGTATCTAACCCCGTGCTGTACCAGTCCTGGGAGTGTTTGATGGCGATAGTGTAGAGGGAGCTTTACTCTGTATCTAACCCCTTGCTGTAACAGTCCTGGGAGTGTTTGATGGGGAAAGTATAGAGGGAGTTTTACACTGTATCTAACCCTGTGCTGTAGGGGACCTGGGATTGTTTGATGGAGTCAGTGTAGAGGGAGCTTTACTCTGTATCTAACCCAGTGCTTTTCCTGCCCTGGGAGTGTTTGATGGGGAAAGTGTAGAGGTAGCTTTACACTGTATCTGACCCTGTCTTGTTCCCGTCGTGGGAGTGTTTGATGGGGACAGTATAGAGGGAGCTTTACTCTGTATCTAAACCAGTTCTGTTCCTGTCCAGGGAGTGTTTGAAGGGGACAGTGCAGAGGGAGCTTTACTCTGTATCTAACCCTGTGCTGTACCTGTCCTGGGAGTGTTTGATGGGGACAGTATAGAGGGAGCTTTACTCTGTATCTAACCCTGTGCTGTACTTGCCCTGGGAGTGTTTGATGATGACAGTGCAGTATGACCTTTATTCTGTATATAAACCCGTGCTGTACCTGGCCTGGGAGTGTTTGTTGGGGACGGTATAGTGGGAGATTTACTCTGTATCTAACACCGTGCTGTACCTGTCCTGGGAGTGTTTGATGGGGACAGTGTAGAGGAAGTTTTACTCTGTATCTAACCCCGTGATGTACCTGCACTGGGAGTGTTTGATGGGGATGGTGTAGAGGGAGCTTTACTCTGTATCTAACCCTGTGCTGTACCTGTCCTGGGAGGGTTTGATGGGGAAGTTTAGAGGGAGCTTTACACTGTATCTAACCCCGTGCTGTACCAGTCTTGTGAGAGTTTGATGGGGAGAGTATAGATGGAGGTTTACCCTGTATCTAACCCTGTGCTGTAGCGGACCTGGTAGTGTTTGATGGAGACAGTGTAGAGGGAGCTTTACTCTTTATCTAACCCGATGCTTTTCCTGCCCTGGGAGTGTTTCATGGGGAAAGTGTAGAGGGAGCTTTACTCTGTATCTAACCCTCTTCTGTTCTTGTCCAGGGAGTGTTTTATGGGAACAGTATTGAGGGAGCTTTACTCTGTATCTAACCCAGTGCTGTACGTGCCCTGGGAGTGTTTGATGATAACAGTGCAGTGGGCCCTTTATTCAGTATCTAAATCCGTGCTGTAGCAGGCCTGGGAGTTTTTGATGGGAACGGTGTAGTGGGATATTTACTTTGTATCTAAAACCTTGCTGTACCTGTCCTGGGAGTGTTTGATGGGGACAGTGTAGAGGAAGTTTTACTCTGTATCTAACCCCGTAATGTACCTGCACTGTGAGTGTTTGATGGGGACGGTGTAGAGGGAGCTTTACTCTCTATCTAACCCCGTGCTGCACCTGTCCTGGGAGGGTTTGATGGGGACAGTTTAGAGTGAGCTTTACTCTGTATATAACCCTGTCCTGTAGCTGCCCTGGGAGTGCTTCATGGGGACTGTGTAGAGGGAGCTTTACTCTGAATCTTACCCCGGGCAGTACCAGTCCTGGGAGTTTTAGATGGAGACAGGTAAAGGGAGATTTACTCTATATCTAACCCTGTGCTGTAACTGCCGTGGGAGTGTATGATGGGCACAGTGTAGGGGGAGTTTTTCTCTGTTTCTAACCCCGGGCTGTACTAGTCCTGGGAGTGTTTGATGGGTACAGTGTCGAGGGAGTTTTACTCTGTATCTAACCCTGTGGTGTACCTGTACTGGGAATTTTAGATGATAACATTATAGAGGGAAATTTTCTCTGGATCTAACCCCGTGCTGTACCTGTCCTGGGAGTGTTTAATGGGGACAGTGTAGAGGAAGCTTTACTCTGTATCAAACCATCTACTTTATCTGCCCTGGGAGTGTTTGATGGGGACGGTGTAGAGGTAGATTTACTCTGCATCTAACTCTGTCCAGTACCTGCCCTGTGAGTGCTTGATGGGGACAGTGTAGACTGAGCTTTACTCTGTATCTAACTCTGTGCTGCACCAGTCCTGGGAGTGTTTGATGGGGACAGTATAGAGGGAGCTTGACTCTGTATCTAACCCCGTGCTGTACCAGTCCTGGGAGTGTTTGATGGCGATAGTGTAGAGGGAGCTTGACTCTGTATCTAACCCCTAGCTGTACCAGTCCTGGGAATGTTTGATGGGGAGAGTATAGAGGGATGTTTACACTGTATCTAACCCTGTGCTGTACCGGACCTGGGAGTGTTTGATGGGGACAGTGTAGAGGGAGCTTTACTCTGTATCTAACCCCGTGCTGTACCTGTCCTGGGAGTGTTTGATGGGCACAGATTAGTGGGAAATTTTCTCTGCATCTAACCCCGTGCTGTACCTGCCCTGTGTGTGTATGTTGGGCACAGTGTAGGGGGCGCTTTACTCGGTATCTAAACCCGTGCTGTACCTGCCCTGGGATTGTTGGATGGGGAGAGTATAGTGGGAGGTTTACACTGTATCTAACCCTGTGCTGTAGGGGACCTGGGAGTGTTTGATGGAGACAGTGTAGAGGGAGCTTTACTCTGTATCTAACCCTGTCCTGTTCCTGTCCTGGGAGTTTTTGATAGGGAAAGTGTAGAGGTAGATTTACTCTGTATCTGACCCTGTCCTGTTCCTGTCCTGGGAGTTTTTGATGGGGAAAGTGTAGAGGTAGCTTTACTCTGTATCTGACCCTGTCCTGTTCCCTTCCTGGGAGTGTTTGATGGGGACAGTATCGAGGGAGCTTTACTCTGTATCTAACCCTGTTCTGTTCCTGTCCAGTGAGTGTTTGATGGGGAAAGTATCGAGGGAGCTTTACTCTGTATCTAGCCCCTGCTGCATCCTTTCTGGGAGTGTTTGTTGGCAACATTCTCGCCCAAAACAAAAACAATCCACAAATCAGGCCTAATAAATTGAACATCAGTTTCCTTGTTTGATTCTCCCTGGTCTGTTCTGATTCTCTGATAGATTCCTCGTGTTTACACTCCACATGAGCAGTCATCCTAATCCCGTCTACCTGTCCTGCTCCCAACGCGGCATCCGACTACAATAAGGCCAGTGATACAGGAGCGTCTCAGCGAGTGAGACAGGTGAGTCTTGAACCTGACCTGGGTATATGTGAGTGACCCGGGTTAATCCGACACTCCAGGGACAGTTTAGACAGTTCGAGTGCATCACAGCTTTGCCAGAATGAGACCTGGATTCCAAGGGTTAAATTGCAAAGTGAGATTGCACAAAGTCGGGTTGTATTCCCTGAAATTTAGTAGCATCAGGGGTGACTTGATCAAATTATCAAATCCTGAGAGGAACTGTGCGGAGAGATTAGGGGAATGTATGAGCTCTTGTCCTGAGTAACAAGCTTTATGAGGCATCTTATCGAATCCCTTTTGAACAGACAAGTATCCTCCTGTCACTACAGGTTACCTGTATGTTGCAAAATTATTCTGATAATTTTAATCCCACAGAGTCAAAATTTCTGCGATTCTGTGACTGAGTCAGAACTTCAAAAAGTTCAGATTCACTCTTTAAAATAAGCAGTCACTTTTCTGTGGTGGTTTTTGAGATTGAGTATGGATCTCATAATCTGTCAGTGGAAGGGAGTTTCTACAGAGATAGGAAGTGGGATTGATGAATAAAGGTGCAGGATTTTGATCACTGCATAAGATTGTGTCTGTTGCAGTTTCCCAGGAGTTTACATTTTCATGGGAAAGGGATGATTATCCAATGTCAACAATCCAATTTCTTCAGACAGGTGAAAACGCAAGAGAAAGAGGGAATATACCAACACTGGAACAAACAGGCAACTGTATGAGGAAGGTTTCAATTCTCTGCATGTTTTAAAGTGAATTCCTGAGCTAAAGATTGAAATAAACAGGAGTTTAAATCTCACACTGAGATGCCGTACAATTTCAGTCCTGTTATCCCAAAATTAAAAATAAAAATCTACAATTAGCTGGAGCTGGAAATCTCTCAGTTGATGAATGTTGTCTTGAAAATTTCACCCTGAATAGTGTGAGCCTTAGTATTGTGGCAACGTGTGAAGAAAGTGTTTGCATTCACACATTCCTACATTGTGAAATGTAAGTTAGCTTTGAAACAATAGGATGTAGGGCCAGGGAGTCTGAGTGGGCAAAAGGATTTGGATGATTAAAGAGTGAATTTTAATGATGTCCTTTGAAGGAGCCGTTTACTGTAAATGTCCCAAGACAATGAAATGCTTCAAAGGAAATATCTCGATTGACAGAAATTTTTCCCCAATGTCTGAAACATCTCTCAAGTCTTCAGAGACATGAAGGGGGCGGACATATTGTAAGATACAGATCATGAGGTGCTAGAGAATCACAGAATTGAAGTTGTGGGGCCCTCTCCTGTTTCAGAATGTCAGTTTTGATGTTTAACTGTGTGAAACTTGGTTAATGATTCAGAAAGCAGAAAGTTCCAATCCAATCTGTAACCTGCACTTCAAATTCCAAAGAGATATGTACACCTTAAGTGAATGAGTGAAATAGTGAAAGATGGATATCATTATAGGCAAATGTGTGGCTGCCCACTTTAAAAAGGATGGAACAGGTTACATTATAAATGGTGAAAAGCTGCAAACAGTGAGGGTCCAAAGGGTCCCTATACATTTGTGTCAAGACTAATAAAACATCAAACAGTTCCAATGAGAAATTAAATTTGATATTTGGGATAAAGCTGATTAAAAACTCACACTACCCATTCCATAAATCAGCCTCTGTAACCTGCACTTCAGCACATCACAAGAAAAATGATATTTTCAACTGTTCTTGATTCCAGTCTGTAACTCAATCCCGGGTATCTATTATTCTCTATATAAACCTTCTGCACCCCTCAATTAGATTCCAGTCTGTAACTCACTCCCGGCTATCTATTATTCTCTATATAACCCACTGAACCCCTCGATTAGATTGCAGTCTGTAACTCAATCCCAGGTATTTATTATTCTATATAAAAACCCCCTGAACCCCTCGATTAGATTCCAGTCTGTAACTCAATCCCGGGTATCGATTATTCTATATATAAACCCCCTGATCCCTTCGATTAGATTCGAGTCTGTAACTCAATCCCGGGCATCGATTATTCCCTATATAAACCCCCTGCACCCCTTAATTAAATTCCAGCCTGTAACTCAATCCCGGGTATCTATGATTCTATATATAAACCCCCGGAAGCACTCGATTAGATTCCTGTCTGTAACTCACTCCCGGGTATCGATTATTCTATATATAAACGCCCTGAACCCCTCGATTAGATTCCAGTCTGTAACTCACTCCCGGGTATCTATTATTCTGTATATAAAACCACTGCACCCTTCAATTAGATTCCAGTCTGTAACTCTCTCCCATATCTATTATTATATATAAACCACCCCAAACCCCTCCGTTAGATTCCTGCCTGTAACTCACTGCCGGGTGTCTGTTATTCTATAAATAAACCACCCCAAACCCCTCCGTTAGATTCCTGTCTGAAATTCACTGCCGGGTGTCTGTTATTCTATATATAAACAAACCCAAGCCCCTCCGTTAGATTCCAGTCTGTAACTCAATCTCGGGTATCTGTTATTCTATATATAAACCACCCCGAACTCCTCGATAAGATTCCAGCATGTAACTCACTCCCGGGAATCTGTTATTCTATATAAAGACCACCCCAAACCCCTCGATTAGATTCCAGTCTGTAACTCATTTCCGTCTAACTGTTATTCTGTATATAAATGTCCCAAACCGCTCGACTAGATTTCAGTATGTTACTCATTCCCGGTCTTCTGTTAATCTATATATATTACATTCATATGATTTATATATAAACACCCCGAACCCATCGATTTGTTTCCAGTCTGTAACTCACTCCCGGGTATCTGTTATTCTATATATAAATTCCCCAAAGCCCTCGATTAGATTCCAGTCTGTAACTCACTCTCGGGTATCTGTTATTCTATATATAAATCCCTCAAACCCCTCGATTTGATTCCAGTCTGTAACTCACTCCCAGGTATCTGTTATTCTAAATATAACCCCCCTGAACCCCTCGATTAGATTCCAGTCTGTAACTCACTCCCGGGTATCTGTTATTCTATATATAAACCCACCAAACCCCTCGATTAGATTCCAGTCTGTAACTCACTCCCGGGTATCTGTTATTCTGTATATAAACCACCCCAAACCCCTCGATTAGATTCCAATCTTTAACTCAATCCTTGGTATCTATTATTCAATATATAAACCCCACAAACCCCACGATTAGATTCCAGTCCACAACGCACACCCGGGTATCGGTTATTCTGTATATAAACCACCCCGAACCCCTCGATTAGATTCCAGTCCGCAAACTCACTCCCGAGTATCTGTTATTCTCTATATAAACCACCCCGAACCCCTCGATTAGATTCCAGTCTTTAACTCAATCCATGGTATCTATTATTCTATATATAAACTCCACAAACCCCACGATTAGATTCCAGTCAGCAACGCACTCCCGGGTATCTGTTATTCTATATATAAACCACCCCGAACCCCTCGATTAGATTCCAGCACTTCCACATCACAAGTTGAGGAAGGGGTGTCCCCCCATTTTGAAGTTGGTTAAAGGCTCTCCCGCCAATTTTAAGATGGAGAAGGGATGTCTCACAGGATATTGTCCTTTACACTTAATAATGTTAACACATTTTTGAATATTTTCAGTTTCGCACTACACTTTCTCATTCTCTCATCCTGTCTCGTTCCTTCTCTCCCTCTCCCACCCCATCTCTCTGCCACACTATACATTTCTCTGTTTCTCACTCTCACCCCATATCTTTATCCTACACTCGCTCCCCTCTCTTCATCTCTCTCTCTCAACTCATCCCTTTTTTATCGCTTGATCTCCTCTCTCTATCTCACTCGCTTACCCAGCTCTCTATCCCTCTCTCCCTACCTCTCTTCCTCTGAGAATCTAGTCTACAAACACCAGGCAGCCATTTTAGGTTTGTTCACAGTGGCCATTATATGTCCCCACAGCAATGGGACACTTAGGACAGAGTTGACTCATGTAATATTAATATTTTAAACGTGACAGAGACACAGGTATGGAGACATGACTTCCCTGTGTATTCCCTGGAATATTGAAGGATCCGGGCGTTCAGTCCCACACTTTGCTGCTGTGAATTTGAATTCTGAATTTTCTAAAACTGAATCTGGAAGTAAAAACCCACGGGATGGAATGATTCACATTCTTTCTGCTGCTGCAAAGCCCGTGTCTGTGTCTGTTTCTCAGTATTTATTAACAATTTAAGATAATAGTATAGAATGCCACAAGTTTGCCATAATGTCTGGAAAGAGGGTTGAAACAGAGGGGCTGAGGTAGCAAAACAAGAGGAGGGGGTGTGAATAGACACAGGATCTGGGGGTCTCCAATGTGTAGACTCTGCCCAGCTCCCAGTCACATCTTTTAGAAAAGGCTGAATTGCGAAAATGAATCCAGGGAAATTGAAGCAAGTGACTCACTAACAATGAGAGCATTTTAAACATTCATTCATTCACTGCAAAGCGCTCAGTCTTTCTGAGGTTCTGAAGGGGTCGGGGGTCTTCACTGTACCTGTCCTGGGAGTGTTTGATGGGGACAGTGTAGAGGGAGCTATACTCTGTACCTAACCCAGTGCTGTAAAAGTCCTGGGAGTGTTTGATAGGAACAGTGTAGAGGAAGCATTACTCTGTATCTAACCCTGTGCTTTACCTGCCCTGGGAGTGTTTGATGGGGACGGCGTAGAGGCAGATTTACTCTGAATCTAACCCTGTGCTGTACCTGTCTTTGGAGTGTTTGATGGGGACAGTAGAGAGGGAGCTTTACTCTGTATCTAACCCCGTGCTGTACTTGCCCTGGGAGTGTTTGATGGGGACAGCGCAGAGGGAGCTTTATTCTGTATCTAAACCCGTGCTGTACCTGCCCTGGGAGTGTTTGATGGTCACAGTGAAGAGGGAGCTTTATTCTTTATCTAAAACCATGCTGTACAGGTCCTGGGACTGATTGATGGGGACAGTGTAGAGGGAGCTTTACTCTGTATCTAACACCGTGCTGTACCTGTCCTGGGAGTGTTTGATGGGGACGGTGTAGAGGAAGCTTTACTCTGTATCTAACACAGTGCTGTACCTGCCCTGGGAGGTTTGATGGGAAAAGTGCAGAGGGAGCTTTACTCTCTATCTAAACCCGTGCTGTACCTGTCCTGCGAGTGTTTGATGGGGACAGTATCGAGGGAGCTTTACTCCTTATCTAACCATGTCCTGTTCCTGTCCTGGGAGTGTTTGATGGGGACAGTGTAGAGTGAGCTTTACTCTGTATCTATCCCAGTGCTGTACCTGTCCATGGAGGGTTTTTGGGGACATTGTAGAGGAAGCTTTACTCTGTATCTAACCCTTTGCTGTACCTATCCTGGGAGTGTTTGATGGGGACAGTATAGAGGGAGCATTAATCTGTATCTAACCCAGTGCTGTACGTGCCCTGGGAGTGTTTGATGATGACATTGCAGTGGGACCTTTATTCTGTATCAAAACCAGTGCTGCACCTGGCCTGGGAGTGTTTGATCAGGACGGTGTAGTGGGAGATTTACTCCGTATCTCACACCGTGCTGTACCTGTCCTGGGTGTGTTTGATGGGGACAGTGTAGAGGAAGTTTTGCTCTGTATCTAACCCCGTAATTTACCTGCACTGGGAGTGTATGATGGGGACGGTGTAGAGGGAGCTTTACTCTGTATATAACCCTGTCCTGTAGCTGCCCTGGGAGTGCTTCATGGGGACTGCGTAGAGGGAGCTTTACTCTGAATCTTACCCCGGGCAGTACCAGTCCTGGGAGTTTTAGATGGGGACAGGTTAGAGGGAGATTTACTCTGTATCTAACACTGTGCTGTAAATGCCGTGGGAGTGTATGATGGGCACAGTGTAGGGGGAGTTTTTCTCTGTTTCTACCCCGGGCTGTACTAGTCCTGGGAGTGTTTGATGGGTACAGTATCGAGGGAGCTTTACTCTGTATCTAACCCCGTGCTGCACCAGTCCTGGGAGTATTTGATGGGGACAGCTTAGAGGGAAATTTAGACTGTATCTAACCCCGTGCTGTTCATGCCCTGGGAGTGTTTCATGGGGACAGTATAGAGGGAGCTTTAGTCTGAATCTAACCCCGTGCTGTACCAGTCCTGGGAGTGGTTGATGGCGATAGTGTAAATGGAGATTTACTCTCTATCTAACCCCGTGCTGTACCAGTCCTGGGAGTGTTTGATGGGGAGAGTATTGAGGGAGGTTTACTCTGTATCTAACCCCGTGCTGTACCAGTCCTGGGAGTGTTTGATGGGGAGAGTATAGAGGGAGGTTTACACTGTATCTAACCCTGTGCTGTAGGGGACCGGGGAGTGTTTGATGGAGACAGTGTAGAGGGAGCTTTACTCTGTATCTAACCCAGTGCTTTTCCTGCCCTGGGAGTGTTTGATGGGGAAAGTGTAGAGGAAGCTTTACTCTGTATCTAACCCAGTTCTGTTTTTGTCCAGGGAGTGATTGATGGGAACAGTGCAGAGGGAGCTTTACTCTGTATCTAACCCTGTCTTGTTCCTGTCTTGGGAGTGTTTGATGGGGACAGTATCGAGGGAGTTTTACTCTGTATCTAACCCAGTTCTGTTTTTGTCCAGGGAGTGATTGATGGGAACAGTGTAGAGGGAGCTTTACTCTGTATCTAACCCTGTGCTGTACCTGTCCTGGGAGTGTTTGATGGGGACAGTATAGAGGGAGCTTTACTCTGTATCTAACCCATTGCTGTACTTGCCCTGGGAGTGTTAGGTGATGACAGTGCAGTGTGACCTTTATTCTGTATATAAACCCGTGCTGTACTTGCCCTGGGAGTGTTTGATGGGGAAGGTATAGTGGGAAATTTACTCTGTATCTAACACCGTGCTGTACCTGTCCTGGGAGTGTTTGATGGGGACAGTGTAGAGGAAGTTTTACTCTGTATCTAAACCCGTAATGTACCTGCACTGGGAGTGTTTGATGGGGATGGTGTAGAGCGAGCTTTACTCTGTATCTAACCCCGTGCTGTACCAGTCCTGGGAGGGTTTGATGGGGAAGTTTAGAGGGAGCTTTACTCTGTATCTAACCCCGTTCTGTACCAGTCCTGTGAGAGTTTGATGGGGAGAGTATAGAGGGAGGTTTACCCTGTATCTAACCCTGTGCTGTAGCGGACCTGGTAGTGTTTTATGGGAACAGTACAGAGGGAGTTCCACCTTGTATCAAACCCTGTGCTGTACCTGTCCTGGGGGTGTTTGATGGGGACAGTATTGAGGGAGCTTTACTCTATATCTAACCAAGTGCTGTGCGTGCCCTGGGAGTGTTTGATGATGACAGTGCAGTGGGACCTTTATTCTGTATCTAAACCCGTGCTGTACCTGGCCTGGGAGTGTTTGATGGGGACGGTGTAGTGGGATATTTACTCTGTATCTAACACCGTGCTGTTCCTGTCCTGGGTGTGTTTGATGGGGACAGTGTAGAGGAAGTTTTACTCTGTATCTAACCCCGTAATGTACCTGCACTGGGAGTGTTTGATGGGGACGGTGTAGAGGGAGCTTTACTCTGTATCTAACCCCGTGCTGTACATGTCCTGGGAGGGTTTGATGGGGACAGTTTAGAGTGAGCTTTACTCTGTATATAACCCTGTCCTGTACCTGCCCTGGTAGTGCTTCATGGGGACTGTGTAGAGGGAGCTTTACTCTGAATCTTACCGCGGGCAGTACCAGTCCTGGGAGTGTTTGATGGGGACAGTGTAGAGGAAGCTTTACTCTGTACCAAACCCGGTACTGTACCTGCCCTGGGAGTGTTTGATGGGGACGGTGTAGGGGGCATTTTTCTCTGTTTCTAACCCCGGGCTGTACCTGCCTGGGAGTGTTTGATGGGGACTGTATCGAGGGAGCTTTACTCTGTATCTAACCCCGTTCTGTACCTGTCCTGGGAGTGTTTGATGGGGACAGTAGCGAGGGAGCTTTATTCTGTATCTAACCCCGTGGTGTACCTGTCCTGGGAGTGTTTGATGGGGACAGTGTAGAGGAAGCATTACTCTGTACCAAACCTGGTACTGTACCTGCCCTGGGAGTTTTTGATGGGGACGGTGTAGAGGGAGATTTTCTCTGCTTCTAACTCTGTGCTGTAACTGCCCTGGGAGTGTATGATGGGCACCGTGTAGGGGGAGTTTTTCTCTGTTTCTAACCCCGGGCTGTACCTGTACTGGGAATTTTAGATGGATACATTATCGAGGGAACTTTTCTCTGCATCTAACCCCGTGCTGTACCTGTCCTGGGAGTGTTTGATGGGGACAGTATCGAGGGAGCTTTACTCTGTATCTAACCCCGTGCTGTACCTGTCTTGGGAGTGTTTGATGGGTACAGTAGCGAGGGAGCTTTACTCTGTATCTAAGCCCGTGGTGTACCTGTACTGGGAATTTTAGATGGATACATTATGAAGGGAAAATTTCTCTGCATGTAACCCCGTGCTGTACCTGTCCTGGGAGTGTTTGATTGGGACAGTATCGAGGGAGCTTTACTCTGTATCTAACCCCGTTCTGTACCTGTCCTGGGAGTGTTTGATGGGGACAGTAGCGAGGGAGCTTTATTCTGTATCTAACACCGTGGTGTACCTGTCCTGGGAGTGTTTGATGGGGACAGTTTAGAGGAAGCTTTACTCTACCAAACCCGGTACTGTACCTGCCCTGGGAGTTTTTGATGGGGACGGTGTAGAGGGAGATTTTCTCTGCATCTAACTCTGTGCTGTAACTGCCCAGGGAGTGTATGATGGGCACCGTGTAGGGGGAGTTTTTCTCTGTTTCTAACCCCGGGCTGTACCTGTACTGGGAATTTTAGATGGATACATTATCGAGGGAACTTTTCTCTGCATCTAACCCCGTGCTGTACCTGTCCTGGGAGTGTTTGATGGGGACAGTATCGAGGGAGCTTTACTCTGTATCTAACCCCGTGCTGTACCTGTCTTGGGAGTGTTTGATGGGTACAGTAGCGAGGGAGCTTTACTCTGTATCTAAGCCCGTGGTGTACCTGTACTGGGAATTTTAGATGGATACATTATGAAGGGAAAATTTCTCTGCATGTAACCCCGTGCTGTACCTGTCCTGGGAGTGTTTGATGGGGACAGTATCGAGGAAGTTTTACTCTGTACCTATCCCCGTGCTGAACCTGTCCTGGGAGTGTTTGATGGGCACAGTATTGAGGGGGCTTTACTCTGTATCTAACCCCGTGCTGTACCTGTCCTGGGAGTGTTTGATGGGGACAGTGTAGAGGAAGCTTTACTCTGTATCAAACCCTGTATGTACCTGCCCTGGGAGTGTTTGATGGGGACGGTGTAGAGGGAGATTTAATCTGCATCTAACTCTGTCCTGTACCTGCCCTGTGAGTGCTTGATGGGGACAGTGAAGACTGAGCTTTACTCTGTATCTAACCCCGTGCTGCACCAGTCCTGGGAGTGATTGATGGGGACAGCTTAGAGGGAAATTTAGACTGTATCTAACCCCGTGCTGTACGTGCCCTGGGAGTGTACGATGGGCACAGTGTAGGGGGAGCTTTACTCTGTATCTAACCCCGTGCTGTACCAGTCCTGGGAGTGTTTGAAAGCGATAGTGTAGAGGGAGATGTACTCTCCATCTATCCCCGTGCTGTACCAGTCCAGGGAGTGTTTGATGGGGAGAGTATAGAGGGAGGTTTACACTGTATCTAACCCAGTGCTGTACCTAACCTGGGAGTGTTTGATGGGGACAGTGTAGAGGGAGCTTTACTCTGTATCTAACCCCGTGCTGTAGCTGTCCTGGGAGTGTTTGATGGGGACAGATTAGAGGGAAATTTACTCTGTATCTAACCCCGTGCTGTACCAGTCCTGGGAGTGTTTGATGGGGAGAGTATAGAGGGAGGTTTACACTGTAGCTAATCCTGTGCTGTAGGGGATCTGGGAGTGTTTGATGGGGATGTTGTAGAGGGAGCTTTACTCTGTATCTAACCCCGTGCTGTACCAGTCCTGGTAGAGTTTGATGGAGACAGTGTAGAGGGAGCTTTACTCTGTATCTAACCCTGTTCTGTTCCTGTGCAGGGACTGTTTTATGGGAACAGTACAGAGGGAGCTTCACCTTGTATCAAACGCCGTGCTGTACCTGTCCTGGGAGTGTTTGATGGGGACATTATTGAGGGAGCTTTACTCTGTTTCTTACCCAGTGCTGTACGTGGCCTGGGAGTGTCTGATGATGACAGTGCAGTGTGACCTTTATTCTGTATCTAAACCCGTTCTGTTCCTGGCCTGGCAGTGCTGGATGGGGACGGTGTAGTGGGATTTTTACTCTGTATCTAACACCGTGCTGTTCCTGTCCAGGGAGTGTTTGATGGGGACAGTGTAGAGGATGTTTTACTCTGTATCTAACCCCGTAATGTACCTGCACTGGGAGTGTTTGATGGGGACGGTGTAGAGGCAGCTTTACTCTGTAACACCGTGCTGTTCCTGTCCTGGGAGTGTTTGATGTGGACAGTGTAGAGGAAGTTTTACTCTGTATCTAACCCCGTAACGTACCTGCACTGGGAGTGTTTAATGGGGACTGCGTAGAGGGAGCTTTACTCTGAATCTTACCCCAGGCAGTACCAGTCCTGGGAGTTTTAGATGGGTCAGGTTAAAGGGAGATTTACTCTGTATCTAACCCTGTGCTGTAACTGCCGTGGGAGTGTATGATGGGCACAGTGCAGGGGGAGTTTTTCTCTGCTTCTAACCCCAGGCTGTACTAGTCCTGGCAGTGTTTGATCGGTACAGTATCGAGGGAGCTTTACTCTGTATCTAACCCCGTGCTGTAACTGCCGTGGGAGTGTCTGATGGGTACAGTGTAGGGGGAGTTTTTCTCTGTTTCTTACCCCGGTCTGTACTAGTCCTGGGAGTGTTTGATGGGTACAGAATCGAGGGAGCTTTACTTTGTACCTAACCCCGTGCTGTACCTGTACTGGGAATTTTAGATGGATACATTATGGAGGGAAATTTTCTCTGCATCTAACCCCGTGCTGTACCTGTCCTGGGAGTGTTTGATGGGGACAGTATCGAAGGAGCTTTACTCTGTATCTAACCCTGTGCTGTACCTGTCCTGGGAGTGTTTGGTGGGTTCAGTATCGAGGGAGCTTTACTCTGTATCTAACCCTGTGGTGTACCTGTACTGGGAATTTTAGATGGATACATTATAGAGGAAAATTTTCTCTGCATCTTACCCCGTGCTGTACCTGTCCTGGGAGAGTTTGATGGGGACAGTGTAGAGGAAGCTTTACTCTGTATCAAATCCTCTACTGTATCTGCCCTGGGAGTGTTCGATGGGGACGGTGTAGAGGTAGATTTACTCTGCATCTAACTCTGTCCTGTACCTGCCCTGTGAGTACTTGATGGAGTCAGTGAAGACGGAGCTTTACTCTGTATCTAACTCTGTGCTGCACCAGTCCAGGGAGTGTTTGATGGGGACAGCTTAGAGGGTAATTTAGACAGTATCTAACCCCGTGCTGTACCTTCCCTGGGAGTGTACGATGGGCACAGTGTAGGGAGAGCTTTACTCTGTATCTAAGCCCGTGCTGTACCAGTCCTGGGAGTGTTTGATGGGGACAGTATAGAGGGAGCTTTACTCTGTATCTAACCCCGTGCTGCACCAGTCCTGGGAGTGTTTGATGGCGATAGTGTAGAGGGAGCTTTACTCTGTATCTAACCCCTTGTTGTACGAGTCCTGGGAGTGTTTGATGGGGAGAGTATAGAGGGAGGTTTACACTGTATCTAACCCTGTGCTGTACCGGACCTGGGAGTGCTTGATGGGGACAGTGTAGAGGGATCTTTACTCTGTATCTAACCCCGTGCTGTACCTGTCCTGGGAGTATTTGATGGGGACAGATTAGAGGGAAATTTACTCTGTATCTAACCCTGTCCTGTTCCCGTCCTGGGAGTGTTTGATGGGGAAAGTGTAGAGGTAGCTTTACTCTGTATCTGACCCTGTCCTGTTCCCGTCCTGGGAGTGTTTCATGGGGACAGTATCGAGGGAGCTTTAATCTGTATCTAGCCCCTGCTGCATCCTTTCTGGGAGTGTTTGTTGGCAACATTCTCTCCCAAAACAAAAACAATCCACAAATCAGGCCTAATAAATTGAACATCAGTTTCCTTGTTTGATTCTCCCTGGTTTGTTCTGATTCTCTGATAGATTCCTCGTGTTTACCCTCCACATGAGCAGTCATCCTAATCCCGTCTACCTGTCCTGCTCCCAACGCGGCATCCGACTACAATAAGGCCAGTGATACAGGAGCGTCTCAGCGAGTGAGACAGGTGAGTCTTGAACCTGACCTGGGTGTATGTGAGTGACCTGGGTTAATCCGACACTCCAGGGACAGTTTAGACAGTTCGAGTGCATCACAGCTTTGCCGGAATGAGACCTGGATTCCAAGGGTTAAATTGCAAAGTGAGATTGCACAAACTCGGGTTGTATTCCCTGAAATTTAGTAGCATCAGGGATGACTTGATCAAATTGTCAAATCCTGAGAGGAACTGGTTGGGGAGATTAGGGGAATGTATGAGCTCTTGTCCTGAGTAACAAGCTTTGTGAGGCATCTTATCGAATCCCTTTTGAACAGACAAGTATCCTCCTGTCACTACAGGTTACCTGTATGTTGCAAAGTTATTCTGATAATTTTCCTCCCACAGAGTCAAAATTTCTGCGATTCTGTGACTGAGTCAGAACTTCAAATAGTTCAGATTCACTGTTTAAAATAAGCAGTCACTTTTCTGTGGTGGTTTTTGAGATTGAGTATGGATCTCAGAATCTGTCAGTGGAAGGGAGTTTCTACAGAGATAGGAAATGGGATTGATGAATAAAGGTGCAGGATTTTGATCACTGCATAAGATTGTGTCTGTTGCAGTTTCCCAGGAGTTTACATTTTCATGGGAAAGGGATGATTATCCAATGTCAACAATTCAATTTCTTCAGACAAGTGAAAAAGCAAAGGAAAGAGGGAATATACCAACACTGGAACAAACAGGCAACTGTATGAGGAAGGTTTCAATTCTCTGTATGTTTTAATGTGAATTCCTGAGCTAAAGATTGAAATAAACAGGAGTTTAAATCTCACACTGGGATGCCGTACAATTTCAGTCCTGTTATCCCAAAATTAAAAATAAAAATCTACAATTAGCTGGAGCTGGAAATCTGTCAGTTGATGAATGTTGTCTTGAAAATTTCACCCTGAATAGTGTGAGCCTTAGTATTGTGGAAACGTGTGAAGAAAGTGTTTGCATTCACACATTCCTACATTGTGAAATGTAAGTTAGCTTTGAAACAATAGGATGTAGGGCCAGGGAGTCTGAGTGGGCAAAAGGATTTGGATGATTAAAGAGTGAATTTTAATGATGTCTTTTGAAGGAGCCATTTACTGTAAATGTCCCAAGACAATGAAATGCTTCAAAGGAAATATCCCGGTTGACAGAAATGGTTCCCCAATGTCTGAAACATTTCCCAAGTCTTCAGAGACATGAAGGGGGCAGACATATTGTAAGATACAGATCATGAGGTGCTAGAGAATCACAGAATTGAAGTTGTGGGGCCCTCTCCTGTTTCAGAATGTCAGTTTTGATGTTTAACTCTGTGTAACTTGGTTAATGATTCTTAAAGCAGAAAGTTCCAATCCAATCTGTAACCTGCACTTCAAATTCCAAAGAGATATGTACACCTTAAGTGAATGAGTGAAATAGTGAAAGATGGATTTCATTATAGGCAAATGTGTGGCTGCCCTCTTTAAAAAGCATGGAACAGGTTACATTATAAATGGTGAAAAGCTGCAAACAGTGAGGGTCCAAAGAGTCCCTATCCATTTGTGTCAAGACTAAGAAAACATCAAACAGTTCCAATGAGAAATTAAATTTGATAGTTGGGATAAAGCTGCTTAAAAACTCACACTACCCATTCCATGAATCAGCCTCTGTAACCTGCACTTCAGCACATCACAAGAAAAATGATATTTTCAACTGTTCTTGATTCCAGTCTGTAACTCAATCCCGGGTATCTATTATTCTCTATATAAACCCCCTGCACCCCTCAATTAGATTCCAGCCTGTAACTCACTCCCGGGTATCTATTATTCTCTATATAACCCACTGAACCCCTCGATTAGATTGCAGTCTGTAACTCAATCCCAGGTATTTATTATTCTATATATAAACCCCCTGAACCCCTCGATTAGATTCCAGTCTGTAACTCAATCGCTGGTATCTATGATTCTATATATAAACCCCCCGAACCCCTCGATTAGATTCCAGTCTGTAACTCAATCCCGGGTATCTATGATTCTATATATAAACCCCCTGATCCCTTCAATTAGATTCGAGTCTGTAACTCAATCCCGGGTATCGATTATTCTCTATATAAACCCCCTGCACCCCTTAATTAGATTCCAGTCTGTAACTCACTCCCGGGTATCTATGATTCTATATATAAACCCCCGGAAGCACTCGATTAGATTCCAGTCTGTAACTCTCTCCCGTTATCTATTATTCTATATATAAACCCCTCATTCCCCTCGATGAGATTCCGTTCTTTAACTCATTCCCGGATATCTTTTATTCGATATATATTATATCTACATGATTTATATATAAACCACCCCAACCCCTCGATTAAATTTCAGCCCGTAACTCACTCCCGGGCATCTGTTAATCTATATATAAACCACCCCAAACCCCTCTGTTAGATTCCTGCCTGTAACTCACTGCCGGGTGTCTGTTATTCTATATATAAACCACCCCAAACCCCTCCGTTAGATTCCTGTCTGTAACTCACTCCCGGGTATCTGTTATTCTATATATAAACCACCACGAACCCCTCCGTTAGATTCCTGTCTGTAACTCAATCTCGGGCATCTGTTGTGATTAATATCATTCTTTCATCGTCTGCCTGTTCATCCCCTCTCACTCTGTGTCTCGCTCTTTAACATTCCCTCATTCCGCGTCTGCTCTCTCTCTCTCTCTCTCCCCCCCTGTCAGATTCTGTAAGAAATTTCCCCAAACTCCAGGCGTCCATTTTAGGTTTGTTCACAGTGGCCATTTTATGTGCCCACAGCACTGGGACATTTATGACAGAGTTGACTACTCACGAATGTTAAATTAGTCCTTTCAATGTGACAGAGACACAGATATCTCCCTCCATTTTAAAGATGGAGAAACTCTGTTTATCACTCAATAGGCCCTGTCTTTACTTGGTATCTAACCCTGTGCTGCCCCTTCCCTGGGCCTGTTTGATGGGACAGAGCAGAGGGAATGTTACTCTCTATCGAACCCCATACTGTATTTGGTTTGGGTGTGTTTGTTAAACAGAGTGGATGAAGCTTTACACTGGAATTTAGGTGAGGGGGTGATTTGATGTTCTTTATACTCAATAATGTTAACAAATTTTTGAACATTATCAGTTTCCCCCTACACTTTCTCTTTCTCTCATCCTGTCTCGTTCCTTCTCTCCCCCTCCCATCCCATCTGTCTGCCACTCTATATATTTCTCTGTTTCTCTCTCTCACCCCATCAATTTACCCTACACTCGCTCCCCTCTCTTCATCTCTCTCTCTCAACTCATCCCTTTTTCTTTTTCTCGATCTCCCCTCTCTATTTCACTCGCTTACCCAGCTCTCTTTCCCTCTCACCCTGTCTCTCTGCCCCTCTGTCTCTCTATCTGTCGTTCCGTCATTCTCTCTCTCACTCACTCCTTTCCTCCGTTACTCTGCTACTCTCTCTGTCGCACCCATCGCTCTCCCTTTTACCTTGTCTCTCTGTTGCTCTCTTTCTATCTCTGTACCTCTTTCATCCCATCTATCTCACCGTCTATCTCTCTCTCTCTCTTTCTCTCCCAGGAAAACAGAGAATACACACAATCTCACACACACATACATTCTTCCTCACACACAAACACACACACACACATATATACATTCTCTCTCTCTCATGTACACACAAACACACGCACACACTTGCACAGATATATACTTTCTCATAGACGCAGGCACACACACATAAAAACCAGGATCGCATTGAATGTCAGAACAGGGTTGGAGGGTTAAATGGCCTCTTGCTCTTTCCATGTGCTATGACCAATATCCTTTATTCACTGTCTGGCTCTCAGTCACCCACTTGGTCTGAGAGTCTCTATTTCTCATTCACTCGATCTGTGTCTTCTCTCCCTGTCTCTCTTCCTCTGAGAATCTAGTCTACAAACACCAGGCAGCCATTTTAGGTTTGTTCACAGTGGCCATTTTATGTCCCCACAGCAATGGGACGTTTAGGACAGAGTAAACTCATGTAACATTAGTATTTTAAACGTGACAGAGACACAGGTATGGAGACATAAATTCCACGTGTATTCCCTGGAATATTGAAGGATCCGGGCGTTCAGTCCCACACTTTGTTGTTGTGAATTTGAATTCTGAATTTTCTAAAAGCGAATCTTGAAGTAAAAACCCCCGGGATGGAATGATTCACATTCTTTCTGCTGCTGCAAAGCCCGTGTCTGTGTCTGTTTCTCAGTATTTATTAACAATTTAAGATAATAGGATAGAATGCCACTAGTTTGCCATAATTCAACTCAGTCAGAAATGTCCCAATGTTATGACCGATATCATTCTTTCATCGTCTGCCTGTTCATCCCCTCTCACTCTGTGTCTCTCTCTTTAACATTCCCTCATTCCGCGTCTGCTCTCTCTCTCTCTCTCTCCCTCTCTCAGATTCTGTAAGAAAAATCCCCAAACACCAGGCAGCCATTTTAGGTTTGTTCACAGTGGCCATTTTATGTTCCCACAGCACTGGGACATTTATGACAGAGTTGACTCCTCACGAATGGTAAAATAGTCCTTTCAACGTGACAGAGACACAGATATCGCCCTCCATTTTAAAGATGGAGAAACTCTGTTTATCACTCAATAGGCCCTGTCTTTACTTGGTATCTAACCCTGTGCTGCCCCTTCCCTGGGCCTGTTTGATGGGACAGAGCAGAGGGAATGTTACTCTCTATCGAACCCCATACTGTATTTGGTTTGGGTGTGTTTGTTGAACAGTGTGGATGAAGCTTTACACTGGAATTTAGGTGAGGGGGTGATTTGATGAAATATTTCAGGATAATAATGGAAGTAGAGGTTTGAAAAAGACTAACTATTCCCGCTGGTTTGGGGAGTCTCGGCCTTGGGGTCATGGTTTTTCAACTATGTTTAGAATTTTAGAATTTCAGGAGGGAAACTAAGAAACATTTTAAAACACCAAGTGTGGTATTAGTTTGGATCTCTCTCACATGAACGGAAATTGATGCTGAGCCACTATTGCATGTTTAAAACTGAGGCTGATAGATTTCTGTTAGCTAACACGCTGCAGAGATATGAGACCAAGGGGTTCAGTCACAGATCAGCCAGGATCTCATTGAATGTCAGAACAGGGTTGGAGGGTTAAATGGCCTCTTGCTCTTTCCATGTGCTATGACCAATATCCTTTATTCACTGTCTGGCTCTCAGTCACCCACTTGGTCTGAGAGTCTCTATTTCTCATTCACTCGATCTGTGTCTTCTCTCCCTGCCTCTCTTCCTCTGAGAATCTAGTCTACAAACACCAGGCAGACATGTTAGGTTTGTTCACAGTGGCCATTTTATGTCCCCACAGGAATGGGACATTTAGGACAGAGTTGACCCCTCTCTCATGTAACATTAATATTTTAAACGTGACAGAGACACAGGTATGGAGACATGAATTCCCTGTGTATTCCCTAGAATATTGAAGGATCTGGGCGTTCAGTCCCACACTTTGCAGCTGTGAATTTGAATTCTGAATTTTCTATTACTGAATCTGGAAGTAAAAACCCCCGGGATGGAATGATTCACATTCATTCTGCTTCTACAAAGCCCGTGTCTGTGTCTGTTTCTCAGTATTTATTAACTATTTAAGATAAGCCTGTCTCTTTCTCCATCGCTCTCTTTCTCGCCTCGCCTTTCACTGTCTCTCTCTCACTACAACACCCTGCCCCTCTCTCTTGCTCGCCCTGTCTCTCTCTCTCTCTTGGCGAGTTTTGTCTCTCTCTCTCTATCTCAATCTGTCTCTCTCTCACCATCTCTCTGCCTCTCTCTCTCTCTCACTCCATCAGCCTCCCCCTCTCCCCACCATCCCCAATTTCCCTTTTCAGCAAATTTTGGGTGTGAAGCTGAAGGGAAAATATTTTCAGGCTTTCGGGGAAAGGGCGGATGAGTGAGACCAGTTAAACTTTCCTTGCAGAGTGTCGAAAGTAGTTTGATGGGCTGAATGGCCTCTTCGATTAGATTCCAGTCGCTAACTCACTTCCGGATATCTGCTATTCTATATATAAACCCCCTGAACCCCTCGATTTGATTCCAGTTTGTAACTCACTCCCGGATATCTGTTATTCTATAGATAAACCCCCTGTACCCCTCGATTAGATTCCAGCCTGTAACTCACTCCCGGGTATCTGTTATTCTATATATAATCCACCCCTAAACCCTCGATTAGATTCAGCCTGTAACTCACTCCCGGGCATCTGTTATTCTATATATAAACCACCCCAAACCCCTCGATTAGATTCCAGTCTGTAACTCACTCCCGGGCATCTGTTATTCTATATATAAACCAACTCGAACCCCTCGATTAGATTCCAGTCTGTAAGTCACTCCCTGGTATTTGTTATTCTGTATATAAACCACCCCGAACCCCTCGATTAGATTCCAGTCTGTAACTCACTCCCGAGTATCTGTTATTCTATATATAAACCAACCCGAACCCCTCGATTAGATTCCAGTCTGCAACTCACTCCCGGGTATGTTTTTCTATATATAAACCACCCCGAACCCCTCTATTAGATTCCAGCACTTCCACATCACAAATTGAGGAAGGGGTCCCCCCCATTTTAAAGTTGGTTAAAGGCTCTCCCTCTAATTTAAAGATGGAGAAGGGATGTCTCACAGGATATTGTTCTTTACACAATAATGTTAACAAATTTTTGAACATTTTCAGCTTCCCCCTACACTTTCTCTTTCTCTTACCCTGTCTCGTTCCTTTTCTCCCTCTCCCACCCCATCTCTCTGCCACCCTATATATTTCTCTGTTTCTCTCTCTCACCCCATATCTTTACCCTACACTCGCTCCCCTCTCTTCATCTCTCTCTCTCAACTCATCCCTTTTTTATCGCTTGATCTCCTCTCTCTATCTCACTCGCTTACCCAGCTCTCTTTCCCTCTCTCCCTGTCTCTCTTCCTCTGAGAATCTAGACTACAAACACCAGGCAGCCATTTTAGGTTTGTTCACAGTGGCCATTTTATGTCCCCACAGCAATGGGACATTTAGGACAGAGTTGACTCATGTAACATTAATATTTTAAACGTGACAGAGACACAGGTATGGAGACATAAATTCCACGTGTATTCCCTGGAATAGTGGAGGATCCGGGCGTTCAGTCCCACACTTTGCTGCTGTGAATTTGAATTCTGAATTTTCTAAAACTGAATCTGGAAGTAAAAACCCCCGGGATGGAATGATTCACATTCTTTCTGCTGCTGCAAAGCCCGTGTCTGTGTCTGTTTCTCAGTATTTATTAACAATTTAAGATAATAGGATAGAATGCCACTAGTTTGCCATAATTCAACTCAGTCAGAAATGTCCCAATGTTATGACCGATATC
This sequence comes from Cetorhinus maximus, assembly GCF_964194155.1. Classification (NCBI taxonomy): domain Eukaryota; kingdom Metazoa; phylum Chordata; class Chondrichthyes; order Lamniformes; family Cetorhinidae; genus Cetorhinus; species Cetorhinus maximus. The sequence continues at coordinate 566,630 of NW_027596199.1, forward strand.
AATCTTTCATCGTCTGCCTGTTCATCCCCTCTCACTCTGTGTCTCTCTCTTTAACATTCCCTCATTCCGCATCTGCTCTCTCTCTCTCTCTCTCTCTCCCTCTCTCAGATTCTGTAAGAAAAATCCCCAAACACCAGGCAGCCATTTTAGGTTTGTTCACAGTGGCCATTTTATGTCCCCACAGCACTGGGACATTTATGACAGAGTTGACTCCTCACGAATGGTAAATTAGTCCTTTCAACGTGACAGAGACACAGATATCTCCCTCCATTTTAAAGATGGAGAAATTCTGTTTATCACTCAATAGGCCCTGTCTTTACTTGGTATCTAACCCTGTGTTGCCCCTTCCCTGGGCCTGTTTGATGGGACAGAGCAGAGGGAATGTTACTCTCTATCGAACCCCATACTGTATTTGGTTTGGGTGTGTTTGTTGAACAGTGTGGATGAAGCTTTACACTGGAATTTAGGTGAGGGGGTGATTTGATGCAATATTTCAGGATAATAATGCAAGTGGAGGTTTGAAAAAGACTAACTATTCCCGCCGGTTTGGGGAGTCTGGGCCTTGGGGTCATGGTTTTTCAACTATGTTTAGAATTTTAGAATTTCAGGAGAGAAACTAAGAAACACTTTAAAACGCCAAGTGTGGTATTAGTTTGGATCTCTCTCACATGAACGGAAATTGATGCTGAGCCACTAGTCCATGTTTAAAACTGAGGCTGATAGATTTCTGTTAGCTAACACGCTGCAGAGATGTGAGACCAAGGGCTTCAATCACAGATCAGCCAGGATCTCATTGAATGTCGGAACAGGGTTGGAGGGTTAAATGGCCTCTTGCTCTTTCCATGTGCTATGACCAATATCCTTTATTCACTGTCTGGCTCTCAGTCACCCACTTGGTCTGAGAGTCTCTATTTCTCATTCACTCGATCTGTGTCTTCTCTCCCTGTCTCTCTTCCTCTGAGAATCTAGTCTACAAACACCAGGCAGACATGTTAGGTTTGTTCACAGTGGCCATTTTATGTCCCCACAGCAATGGGACATTTAGGACAGAGTTGACTCATGTAACATTAGTATTTTAAACGTGACAGAGACACAGGTATGGAGACATGAATTCGCTGTGTATTCCCTAGAATATTGAAGGATCTGGGCGTTCAGTCCCACACCTTGCAGCTGTGAATTTGAATTCTGAATTTTCTATTACTGAATCTGGAAGTAAAAACCCCCGGGATGGAATGATTCACATTCATTCTGCTTCTACAAAGCCCGTGTCTGTGTCTGTTTCTCAGTATTTATTAACTGTTTAAGATAAGCCTGTCTCTTTCTCCATCGCTCTCTTTCTCGCCTCGCCTTTCACTGTCTCTCTCTCACTACAACACCCTGCCCCTCTCTCTTGCTCGCCCTGTCTCTCTCTCTCTCTTGGCGAGTTTTGTCTCTCTCTCTCTATCTCAATCTGTCTCTCTCTCACCATCTCTCTGCCTCTCTCTCTCTCTCACTCCATCAGCCTCCCCCTCTCCCCACCATCCCCAATTTCCCTTTTCAGCAAATTTTGGGTGTGAAGCTGAAGGGAAAATATTTTCAGGCTTTCGGGGAAAGGGCGGATGAGTGAGACCAGTTAAACTTTCCTTGCAGAGTGTCGAAAGTAGTTTGATGGGCTGAATGGCCTCTTCGATTAGATTCCAGTCGGTAACTCACTTCCGGATATCTGTAATTCTATATATAAACCCCCTGAACCCCTCGATTTGATTCCAGTCTGTAACTCACTCCCGGATATCTGTTATTCTAAACCCCCTGTACCCCTCGATTAGATTCCAGCCTGTAACTCACTCCCGGGTATCTGTTATTCTATATATAATCCACCCCGAACCCCTCGATTAGATTCAGCCTGTAACTCACTCCCGGGCATCTGTTATTCTATATATAAACCAGCCCAAACCCCTCGATTAGATTCCAGTCTGTAACTCACTCCCGGGCATCTGTTATTCTATATATAAACCAACTCGAACCCCTCGATTAGATTCCAGTCTGTAAGTCACTCCCTGGTATTTGTTATTCTGTATATAAACCACCCCGAACCCCTCGATTAGATTCCAGTCTGTAACTCACTCCCGAGTATCTGTTATTCTATATATAAACCAACCCGAACCCCTCGATTAGATTCCAGTCTGCAACTCACTCCCGGGTATGTTTTTCTATATATAAACCACTCCGAACCCCTCTATTAGATTCCAGCACTTCCACATCACAAATTGAGGAAGGGGTCCCCCCCATTTTAAAGTTGGTTAAAGGCTCTCCCTCTAATTTAAAGATGGAGAAGGGATGTCTCACAGGATATTGTTCTTTACACAATAATGTTAACAAATTTTTGAACATTTTCAGTTTCCCCCTACACTTTCTCTTTCTCTTACCCTTTCTCGTTCCTTCTCTCCCTCTCCCACCCCATTTCTCTGCCACCCTATATATTTCTCTGTTTCTCTCTCTCACCCCATATCTTTACCCTACACTCGCTCCCCTCTCTTCATCTCTCTCTCTCACCTCATCCCTTTTTTATCGCTTGATCTCCTCTCTCTATCTCACTCGCTTACCCAGCTCTCTTTCCCTCTCTCCCTGTCTCTCTTCCTCTGAGAATCTAGACTACAAACACCAGGCAGCCATTTTAGGTTTGTTCACAGTGGCCATTTTATGTCCCCATAGCAATGGGACACTTAGGACAGAGTTGACTCATGTAACATTAATATTTTAAACGTGACAGAGACACAGGTATGGAGACATAAATTCCACGTGTATTCCCTGGAATAGTGGAGGATCCGGGCGTTCAGTCCCACACTTTGCTGCTGTGAAATTGAATTCTGAATTTTCTAAAACTGAATCTGGAAGTAAAAACCCCCGGGATGGAATGATTCACATTCTTTCTGCTGCTGCAAAGCCCGTGTCTGTGTCTGTTTCTCAGTATTTATTAACAATTTAAGATAATAGGATAGAATGCCACTAGTTTGCCATAATTCAACTCAGTCAGAAATGTCCCAATGTTATGACCGATATCATTCTTTCATCGTCTGCCTGTTCATCCCCTCTCACTCTGTGTCTCTCTCTTTAACATTCCCTCATTCTGCATCTGCTCTCTCTCTCTCTCTCTCCCTCTCTCAGATTCTGTAAGAAAAATCCCCAAACTCCAGGCAGCCATTTTAGGTTTGTTCACAGTGGCCATTTTATGTTCCCACAGCACTGGGACATTTATGACAGAGTTGACTCCTCACGAATGGTAAATTAGTCCTTTCAACGTGACAGAGACACAGATATCTCCCTCCATTTTAAAGATGGAGAAATTCTGTTTATCACTCAATAGGCCCTGTCTTTACTTGGTATCTAACCCTGTGCTGCCCCTTCCCTGGCCCTGTTTGATGGGACAGAGCAGAGGGAATGTTACTCTCTATCGAACCCCATACTGTATATGGTTTGTGTGTGTTTGTTGAACAGTGTGGATGAAGCTTTACACTGGAATTTAGGTGAGGGGGTGATTTGATGCAATATTTCAGGATAATAATGCAAGTGGAGGTTTGAAAAAGACTAACTATTCCCGCCGGTTTGGGGAGTCTGGGCCTTGAGGCCATGGTTTTTCAACTATGTTTAGAATTTTAGAATTTCAGGAGAGAAACTAAGAAACACTTTAAAACGCCAAGTGTGGTATTAGTTTGGATCTCTCTCACATGAACAGAAATTGATGCTGAGCCACTAGTCCATGTTTAAAACTGAGGCTGATAGATTTCTGTTAGCTAACACGCTGCAGAGATGTGAGACCAAGGGCTTCAATCACAGATCAGCCAGGATCTCATTGAATGTCGGAACAGGGTTGGAGGGTTAAATGGCCTCTTGCTCTTTCCATGTGCTATGACCAATATCCTTTATTCACTGTCTGGCTCTCAGTCACCCACTTGGTCTGAGAGTCTCTATTTCTCATTCACTCGATCTGTGTCTTCTCTCCCTGGCTCTCTTCCTCTGAGAATCTAGTCTACAAACACCAGGCAGACATTTCAGGTTTGTTCCCAGTGGCCATTTTATGTCCCCACAGCAATGGGACATTTAGGACAGATTTGACTCCTCACGAATGGAAAATTAGTACTTTCAACGTGACAGAGACACAGATATCTCCCTCCATTTTAAAGACGGAAAAGGGAACTCCCTCCGTTTTAACGGTGGAGAAGTTATCTGCCTCCATTTTAAATATTGAGAATGGTTCTCGCCCCATTTCGTCAGGTCTCTCTCTCCCTACCGCTTTTTCCTTCCCTCGACTCGTCTCTCTGAGGATCTCTCTCATCCCATCGCTATTTCGGACACTCACTCCCCTCTCTCTGCCTCTCCCTCACCCCACCCATTTTTCTTTCATTCAATCGCCTCTCTCTATCTCTCTTTCTCGCCCTCTCTCTCTTTCTCCCTCAGCCCATCTCATTGTCGCTATCTCCCTCTCTCTCGCCCCATCTCTCTCCCCTTCACCCTCTCTGTCTTTCATTTTATCTCACTGTCATTCTCTGACCCTCTCTCTCTCGCCCTCTCTCTCTTTCTTTCTCACCCCATCTCACTCTCACTATTTCCCGCTCTCTCTCTCTCTCGCGCTCTCTCTCTTTCTTTCTCACCCCATCTCACTCACTATTTCCCTCACTCTCTCTCTCTCATCCTATCTCTCTTTCTTTCTCACCCCATCTCACTCTCACTATTTCCCGCTCTCTCTCTCTCTCGCGCTCTCTCTCTTTCTTTCTCACCCCATCTCACTCACTATTTCCCTCACTCTCTCTCTCTCATCCTATCTCTCTTTCTTTCTCACCCCATTTCACTCTCACTATTTCCCTCTCTCTCTCTCTCTCTCTCTCTCTCGCGCTCTCTCTCTTTCTTTCTCACCCCATCTCACTGTAACTATTTCCCTCTCTCTCTCACCCCATCTCTCTGCCCTTCACCCTCTCTCTCTCACCCCATCTCACTCTCACTAATTCCATCTCTCTCTCTCTCTCGCGCTCTCTCTCTTTCTTTCTCACCCCATCTCACTGTAACTATTTCCCTCTCTCTCTCACCCCATCTCTCTGCCCTTCACCCTCTCTCTCTGTCTCTCATTCTATCTCTGTCATTCTCTGACCCTCTCTCTATCGCCCCGTCTCTATCCCTATCACCACCTCTCTCTGTCGCTCTCTCTCCCTCGCTCTGCCACTGACTCTCTGTCACATTCGTTCTCTCCCACGCCTGTCTCTTTCTCCATCGCTCTCTTTCTCGCCTCGCCTTTCACTGTCTCTCTCTCACTACAACACCCTGCCCCTCTCTCTATCTCGCCCTGTCTCTCTATCTCTCTTGGCGAGTTTTGTCTCTCTTTCTCTATCTCAATCTGTCTCTCTCTCACCATCTCTCTGCCTCTCTCTCTCTCTCACTCTCTCTCTCACTCCATCAGCCTCCCCCTCTCCCCACCATCCTCAATTTCCCTTTTCAGCAAATTTTGGGTGTGAAGCTGAAGGGAAAATATTCTCAGGGTTTCGGGGAAAGGGCGGACGAGTCAGACCAGTGAAACTTTCCTTGCAGAGTGTCGAAAGTAGTTTGATGGGCTGAATGGCCTCTTCGATTAGATACCAGTCTATTACTCAATCGGAGGTATCTGTTATTCTATATATAAATCCCCTGAACCCCTCGATTAGATTCCAGTCTGTAACTCAATCGCGGATATCTATTATTCTATATATAAACCCCCTGAACCCCTCGATTAGATTCAAGTCTGTAACTCACTCCCGGGTATCTGTTATACTAAATATGAACCCAACGAACCCTTCGATTAGATTCCAGCCTGTAACTCAATCCCGGGAATCTGTTATTCTATATATAAACCACCCCGAACCCCTCGATTAGATTCCAGTCTGTAACTCCCTCCCGGGTATATGTTATTCTATATATAAACCACCCCGAACCCCTCGATTAGATTCCAGCCTGTAACTCACTCCCAGGTATCTGTTATTCTGTATATAATCCACCCCGAACCCCTCAATTAGATTCCAGTCTGTAACTCACTCCCGGTTATCTGTTATTCCATATATAAAGCCCCTGAACCCCTCGATTAGTTTCCAGCCTGTAACTCACTCCCGGGAATCTGTTATTCTATATATAAACCACCCCGAACCCCTTGATTAGATTCCAGTCTGTAACTCACTCCCGGGTATCTGTTATTCTATATATAAACCACCCCGAACCCCTTGATTAGATTCCAGTCTGTAACTCACTCCCGGGTATCTGTTACTATATAAATAAACCCCCTGAAACCCACGATTAGATTCCAGTCTGTAACTCACTCCTGGGTATCTATTATTCTGTATATAATCCACCCCGAACCCCTTGATTAGATTCCAGTCTGTAACTCACTCCCGGGTATCTGTTATTCTATATATAAACCCCCTGAACCCCACGATTAGATTCCAGTCTGTAACTCACTCACGGGTATGTTATTCTATATATAATCCACCCCGAATCCCTCGATTAGATTCCAGTCTGTAACTCACTCCCAGGTATCTATTATTCTATATATAAACCCCCCGAACCCCTCGATAAGATTCCAGTCTGTAACTCACTGCCGGGTTTCTGATATACTAAATATGAACCCACCGAACCCCTCGATTAGAATCCAGCCTATAACTCAATCCCGGGTATCTGCTATTCCATATATAATCCACCCCGAACCCCGCGATTAGATTCCAGTCTGTAACTCATTCCCGGGTATCTGTTATTCTATATATAAACAACCCCGAACCCCTCGATTAGATTCCATTTTCTAACTCACTCCCGGGTATCTGTTATTCTATATATAAATCCCCCAAACCTCTCGAATTGATTCCAGTCTGTAACTTCATCTCGGGAATCTGTGATTGTATCTATAAAACCCTCAAACCCCTCAATTAGATTCCAGTCTGTAACTCAATCTCGGGCATCTGTGATTGTATAAATTAAACCCCGAATCTCTCGATTAGATTTCAGCTTGTAACTCACTCTCCTCCATCAGTGATTCTATATATAAACCCACCAAACACCTCTATTAGATTCCAGTCTGTAACTCACTCGCGGGTCTCTGTTATTCTATATATAAACCACCTCGAACACCTCGATTTGATTCCAGTCTGTAACTCACTCCCGGGTATCTGTTATTCTATATATAAACCACCACAAAACCTTCGATTTGATTCCAGTCATACTCACTCTTGGTTATCTGTGATTCTATATTTAAACCCCCTGAACACCTCGATTAGATTCCAGTCTGTAACTCATTCTCACCTATCTGATTATCTATATTTAAACCATCCCGAAAACGTCTATTAGATTCTAATCTGTAACTCACTCCCGGGTATCTGTTAGCCTATATAAATACACCCCACTCTACTCAATTAGAATCTAGTCTGTAACTCACTCCCGGGTATCTGTTATTCTATATATAAACCACCCCGAACCCCTCGATTAGATTCCAGTCTGTAACATACTCCCGGGTATCTGTTATTCTATATATAAACCACCCCTAACCCCTCGATTAGATTCCAGTCTGTAACTCACTCCCGGGTATCTGTTATTCTATATATAAACCCCCGGAACCCCTCGATTAGATTCCAGTCTGTAACTCACTCCCAGGTATCTGTTATTCTGTATATATACCACCCCGAACCCCTCGATTAGATTCCAGTCTGTAACTCACTTCTGGGTATCTGTTATTCTATATTTCAACCCGCTGAACCCCTCGATTAGATTCCAGTCTTTAACTCACTCCCGGGTATGTTATTCTACATATAAACCACCCCGAACCCCTCGATTAGATTCCAGTCTGTAACTCACTCCCGGGTATGTTATTCTATATATAAACCACCCCGAACCCCTCGATTAGATTCCAGTCTGTAACTCACTCCCGGGTATGTTATTCTATTTTAAACCACCCCGAACCCCTCAATTAGATTCCAGTCTGTAACTCACTCCCGGGTATCTGTTATTCTATTTTAAACCACCCCGAACCCCTCGATTAGATTCCAGTCTGTAACTCACTCCCGGGTATGTTATTCTATATATAAACCACCCCGAACCCCTCGATTAGATTCCAGCACTTCCACATCACAAGTTGCGGAAGGGGTCCCCCCCATTTTAAAGTTGGTTAAAGGCTCTCCCTCTAATTTAAAGATGGAGAAGGGATGTCTCACAGGATATTGTCCTTTACACTCAATAATGTTAACAAATTTTTGAACATTTTCAGATTCCGCCTACACTTTCTCTTTCTCTCATCCTATCTCATTCCTTCTCTCCCTCTCCCACCCCATCTCTCTGCCACTCTATACATTTCTCTGTTTCTCTCTCTCACCCCATATCTTTACCTTACACTCGCTCCCCTCTCTTCATCTCTCTCTCTCAACTCATCCCTTTTTCTTTCGCTCGATCTCCCCTCTCTATTTCACTCGCTTACCCAGCTCTCTTTCCCTCTCACCCTGTCTCTCTGCCGCTCTGTCTCTCTATCTGTCGTTCCGTCTTTCTCTCTCTCTCTCACTCAGTACTTATCTCTGTTGCTCTGCTACTCTCTCTGTCGCTGCCATATCTCTCCCTTTCGCCTTGTCTCTCTGTTGCTCTCTTTCTATCTCTGTACCTCTTTCATCCAATCTATCTCTCCGTCTATCTCTCTCTCTCTCTTTCTCTCCCAGGAAAACAGAGAGTAATGGTTCATGGGAATTTTTCCGGCTGGATGTAGGATTGTAGTGGAGTTCCCCAGGGGTCAGTATTGGAACCCTGGATTTCCCTGATGTATATAAATGATTGAGATATTGGTGTGCAGGGGACCATTTCAGAGTTTGTGGATGGCACAAAACTTGGGAGAATGATAAACAGAGAGGGGGACAGTGTAGAGCATCAAAAGGACATTTACAAGTTGGGAGAGTGGGCAGATAGGTGGCCAATGATGTTCAATGTGGAGACGTTTGATGTGATGCATTTTGGTAGGAGAAACATGGACATGAAAAACAAAATTAGGGGTGTAATTTTGAAGGGGGTGCAGGAGCAGAAAGACCTGGGTGAAGATGTGCATATTTCATTGAAGGTGGCAGGACAGGTTGAGCGAGTGGTTCATAAAGCAGATTGTATCCTGGGCTTTACTAATAGGGGCTTAGAGTACAAGAGCAGGGAGGTTATGCTGAATTTATATAAGACGCTAGTTAGACCTCAGATGGAGTATTGTGTACAGTCCTGGGAGCCACACTATAGGAAGGATATGATTCCCGGGGCAGTGTGATTACGTGGGATGGAATTGAGATTTACACTCCTTCTGTGTTTGATGTTGGAATCAGCTTCATTTGAGGTGTGCTGTGTTTTGTAGACATTTTCAGATCTTTTTAAATAATTCCCTTTTTTTATAGACTGCATCACTGAGTGTGAATTGGAGCTTAGCATCCATTTTTTAAATTGTTTGAAAATAGTTTTAAACTTCGCCCCTAGTTCCAAACTCTCCCACAAGGGGAAACATCTTCTCCACATCCACCCTGTTAAGACCCCTCAGCAACTTACATCTTTCACTAAGATCACCTCTCCAAATTCTAAACTCCAATGGATACAAGCCCAGCCTGTCCAACCTTTCCTAATAAGAAAATCAGAATCCTTTCCTCATAAGGTCAGAGATGATGCGAAATGCCTCACACAATTGGCCTTGTCCTTGTCTTCATTGGCTTCTGAGCAACAACCTTCAATAACAATTATAATAATTTTGGGGAAAGGGCAGACGAGTGAGACCAGTGAAATTTTCCTTGCAGAGTGTCGAAAGTAGATTGATGGGCTGAATGTCCTCCTTCTGTGTTGTAAACTTTCTGTGTTACACACGCAGGTTAACATTTCATTCTCGAATAAGCTTCACTCTTTCCTCCATTGTAGGTTCCAGCACCTCCACATCACAAGTTGGGCAATGGATCTCCCTCCATTTTAAAGACGGGAATGGATCTTCCTCCACTTTAAAGATGGAGAAGACGTAGCCTAGTGGGACATAAGCAAGGCTTTTGGTAAGGTCCCACAAGGGAGAACGAAAGCGAAGGTAAGATCCCATGGGATCCAAGGCAATTTTTCAATTTGGATCCAGAATTGGCTGAGTGGCAGGAAGCAGAGGGTGATGGTCAAGGGGTGTTTTTGTGACTGAATCCCTGTGTCCAGTGGGGTTCCCCTGGGGTCGGTGTTGGGTCCCTTGCTGTGTGTGGTACGTATAAACAATTTAGACTTCAATGTAGGAGGGTTGATCAGCAAGTTTGTGGATGACACGATAATTGGTGGTGTGGTAAATAGTGAGGAGGAGAGCCTTAGATTACAGGCGGATATAGACGGACTGGTCAGTGGTTCAAGGACTTTAATCCGGATAAGTGTGAGGTGATGCACTTGGGCAGGACACACAAGGCACAGGAATATATGATGAATGGTAGGACCCTGGGATCTAATGCGCATTAGAGAGACCTTGGTGTGTATGTCCACTGGTCCCTTAAGGTAGTGGGACAGGTAAATAAGGTGTTTAAGAAGGCATATGAGATACTTTCCTTTATTAGCCGAGACATAGAATATAAGAGCAGGGAAGTCATGCTGGAACTGCATAAAACGCTGGTTAGGCCACAGCTAGAGTATTGCGTGTAGTTCTGGAGTCCGCATTGTAGGAAGGATGTGATTGCACTAGAGAGAGAGCAGAGGAGATTTACCAGGATGTTGCCTGGGCTGGAGAATGTAAGATATGAGGAGAGATAGGATAGACTTGGATTATTTTCCCATGAGCAGAGGAGATTGAGGAAGGACATGATTGAGGTGAATAAAATAATGAGGGGCATTGATAGGGTAGAGAGGAAGGAACTTTTCCCCTTGGTGGAGGGAACAATAACCACGGAGCATAGATTTAAGGCAGGGGGCAGGAGGGTTAGAGGGGAAGTAGGGAAGGATTTTTTCACCCAGAGGGTGGTGGGAATCTGGAACTCACTGCCTGAAAGGGGGTTAGAGGCAGAAACCCTCATAACATTTAAGAATATTTGGATGTGCACTTGCGATGCCTTGGCATAGAAGGCTGTGGGCCTAGTGCTGTAAAATAGGATTAGAATTGTTAGGTTCTTGTTCGATCGGCACAGACTTGATGGGCCGAAAGGCCTTTTTCTGTGCTGTTGACCTCTGTGACTCTATGACAGAGATATCCCTGCATTTTAAAGACGGAGAAGGGATCTACCTCAATTTTAAAGATTGAGAAAACATCTCCCTCCATTTTAATGACGGAGAAGGGATCTACCAACATTTTAAAGATGGAAAAGGGACCTCACTCTATTTTTAAGATGTAGGAGGTGTCGCCCTCCATTTAAAATATATAGAAGGGATCTCCGTACAATTTAAAATGGGGAAGGGATCCCCCTCCATTTTAATGATGTGGAAGGAATCCACTACATTTCAATTTGGACACAAACGCTCTCAAACACACAAACACACAATTGCACAGATATATTCTTTCTCATAAACGCAGACACACACACACATCCTCTCACACACAGACACACTCACGCACATATATTCTCTATTTCACACATACATACACACACACATTCTCTCTCACACTCACGCTACACAGATATATTATTCCTCATAGACACACACTCTCTCTCACACACTCACAAAGACATATTCTTTCTCATACACATGCTCACACAGACATAGTCACAATCACACAGATGTATTCTCAAACGCACACGCATCCTCTCTCACACAGACACTGATTCTCTATCTCACCGATTCACACACAGACTCGTAGATCTATTCATTCTCATACACGCAAACACACACAATCTCACACACACATATATTCTTCCTCACACACAAACACACACACACACACCAACTCACACACATACACGCTCTCTCACACACACACACATATATACATTCTCTCTCTCTCATGTACACACAAAAACACGCACACACTTGCACAGATATTTACTTTTTCATAGACGCAGGCACACACACATAAAAACTAGGATCGCATTGAATGTCAGAACAGGGTTGGAGGGTTAAATGGCCTCTTGCTCTTTCCATGTGCTATGACCAATATCCTTTATTCACTGTCTGGCTCTCAGTCACCCACTTGGTCTGAGAGTCTCTATTTCTCATTCACTCGATCTGTGTCTTCTCTCCCTGTCTCTCTTCCTCTGAGAATCTAGTCTACAAACACCAGGCAGCCATTTTAGGTTTGTTCACAGTGGCCATTTTATGTCCCAACAGCAATGGGACATTTAGGACAGAGTTGACTCATGTAACATTAGTATTTTAAACGTGACAGAGACACAGGTATGGAGACATAAATTCCATGTGTATTCCCTGGAATATTGAAGGATCCGGGGGTTCAGTCCCACACTTTGCTGCTGTGAATTTGAATTCTGAATTTTCTAAAACTGAATCTGGAAGTAAAAACCCCCGGGATGGAATGATTCACATTCTTTCTGCTGCTGCAAAGCCCGTGTCTGTGTCTGTTTCTCAGTATTTATTAACAATTTAAGATAATAGGATAGAATGCCACTAGTTTGCCATAATTCAACTCGGTCAGAAATGTCCCAATGTTATGACCGATATCATTCTTTGATCGTCTGCCTGTTCATCCCCTCTCACTCTGTGTCTCTCTCTTTAACATTCCCTCATTCCGCGTCTGCTCTCTCTCTCTCTCTCTCTCTCTCTCTCCCCCTCTCAGATTCTGTAAGAAAAATCCCCAAACTCCAGGTGTCCATTTTAGGTTTGTTCACAGTGGCCATTTTATGTGCCCACAGCACTGGGACATTTATGACAGAGTTGACTACTCACGAATGGTAAATTAGTCCTTTCAACGTGACAGAGACACAGATATCTCCCTCCATTTTAAAGATGGAGAAACTCTGTTTATCACTCAATAGGCCCTGTCTTTACTTGGTATCTAACCCTGTGCTGCCCCTTCCCTGGGCCTGTTTGATGGGACAGAGCAGAGGGAATGTTACTCTCTATCGAACCCCATACTGTATATGGTTTGGGTGTGTTTGTTGAACAGTGTAGATGAAGCTTTACACTGGAATTTAGGTGAGGGGGTGATTTGATGAAATATTTCAGGATAATAATGGAAGTAGAGGTTTGAAAAAGACTAACTATTCCCGCCAGTTTGGGGAGTCTGGGCCTTGAGGCCATGGTTTTTCAACTATGTTTAGAATTTTAGAATTTCAGGAGAGAAACTAAGAAACACTTTAAAACACCAAGTGTGGTATTAGTTTGGATCTCTCTCACATGAACGGAAATTGATGCTGAGCCACTAGTCCATGTTTAAAACTGAGGCTGATAGATTTCTGTTAGCTAACACGCTGCAGAGATATGAGACCAAGGGGTTCAATCACACATCAGCCTGGATCTCATTGAATGTCGGAACAGGGTTGGAGGGTTAAATGGCCTCTTGCTCTTTCCATGTGCTATGACCAATATCCTTTATTCACTGTCTGGCTCTCAGTCACCCACTTGGTCTGAGAGTCTCTATTTCTCATTCACTCGATCTGTGTCTTCTCTCCCTGCCTCTCTTCCTCTGAGAATCTAGTCTACAAACACCAGGCAGACATGTTAGGTTTGTTCCCAGTGGCCATTTTATGTCCCCACAGGAATGGGACATTTAGGACAGATTTGACTCCTCACGAATGGAAAATTAGTACTTTCAACGTGACAGAGACACAGATATCTCCCTCCATTTTAAAGATTGAAAAGGGAACTCCCTCCGTTTTAACGGTGGAGAAGTTATCTGCCTCCATTTTAAATATTGAGAATGGTTCTCGCTCCATTTCATCAGGTCTCTCTCTCCCTACCGCTTTTTCCTTCCCTCGACTCGTCTCTCTGAGGATCTCTCTCATCCCATCGCTATTTCGGACACTCACTCCCCTCTCTCTGCCTCTCCCTCACCCCACCCATTTTTCATTCACTCAATCGCCTCTCTCTATCTCTCTCCCTCGCCCTCTCTCTATTTCTCCCTCAGCCCATCTCATTGTCGCTATCTCCCTCTCTCTCTCCCCATCTCTCTCCCCTTCACCCTCTCTGTCTATCATTTCATCTCTCTGTCATTCTCTGACCCTCTCTCTCGCCCTCTCTCTCTTTCTTTCTCACCCCATCTCACTCTCACTATTTCCCTCTCTATCTCGCGCCCTCTCTCTTTCTTTCTCACCCCATCTCACTGTCACTATTTCCCTCTCTCTCTCACCCCATCTCTCTGCCCTTCACCCTCTCTCTCTGTCTCTCACTCTATCTCTGTCATTCTCTGACCCTCTCTCTATCGCCCCGTCTCTATCCCTGTCACCACCTCTCTCTGTCGCTCTCTCTCTCCCTCGCTCTGCCACTGTCTCTCTGTCACATTCGTTCTCTCTCACGCCTGTCTCTTTCTCCATCGCTCTCTTTCTCGCCTCGCTTTTCACTGTCTATCTCTCACTACAACACCCTGCCCCTCTCTCTATCTCGCCCTGTATCTCTCTCTCTCTTCACGAGTTTTGTCTCTCTTTCTCTATCTCAATCTGTCTCTCTCTCACCATCTCTCTGCCTCTCTCTCTCTCTCACTCTCTCTCTCACTCCATCAGCCTCCCCCTCTCCCCACCATCCCCAATTTCCCTTTTCAGCAAATTTTGGGTGTGAATCTGAAGGGAAAATATTTTCAGGGTTTCGGGGAAAGGACGGACGAGTGAGACCAGTGAAACTTTCCTTGCAGAGTGTCGAAAGTAGTTTGATGGTCTGACTGGCCTCCTCGATTAGATTCCAGCCTGTTACTCAATCGCGGGTATCTATTATTCTATATATAAAACCCCAAACCCCTCGATTAGATTCCAGTCTGTTACTCAATCCCGGGTATCTATTATTCTATGTATAAACACCCTGAACCCCTCGATTAGATTCCAGTCTGTACCTCACTCCCGGGAATCTGTTATTCTATATATAAACCAGCCCGAACCCCTTGATTAGATTCCAGTCTGTAACTCATTCCCGGGTATCTGTTATTCTATATATAAACCCCCTGAACCCCTCGATTAGATTCCACTCTGTAACTCACTCCCGTTGTGTTATTCTATGTATAAACCATTCCAAATCCCTCCATTAGATTCTGTTCTGTAACTTACTCCCGGGTATCTGTTATTCAAAATATAATCCACCCCAATGCCCAATTTTAGATTCCAGTCTGTAACTCACTCCCGGGTGTCTGTTGTTCTATATATAAACCACCCCAAAACGCTCGATTTGATTCCAGACTGTAGCTCACACCCGGGTAACTGTTATTCTATGTATAAACCCCCCGAAACTCTCGATGAGATTCCAGTCTGTAACTCACTCCCGGGTACCTGTTATTCTGTATATAAACCACCGCGAACCCCTTGATTAGATTCCAGTCTGTAACTCAGTCCCGGTTATCTGTTAATCTGTATATAATCCACCCCGAACCCCTCGATTATATTCCAGTCTGTAACTCACTCCCGGGTATCTGTTATTATATACATAAACTACCCCGAACCCCTCAATTAGATTCCAGTCTGTAACTCACTCCCGGGTATGTTGTTCTGTATATAAATCCCCAAAATCCCTCGATTAGATTCCATGGATAAACGATATGACAGGACAATGTTGTTTATACCCAGGCACATTGAAAAATAATTGGAGCTTTTCCATTTTCTCCAGCTGATGAACTTTTAATTTGAACACTGTATTTATTTTGAAATCTAATTCAAAGGAGAATGAGGCTTTTTAACAGCATAACTCAAGTGTTGAGGGAGCTTTACTCTGTATCAAACCCCATGCTGTACCTGTCCTGGGAGTGTTTGATGGGGACAGTATCGAGGGAGCTTTACTCTGTACCTAACCCCGTGCTGTACCTGTCCAGGGAGTGTTTGATGGGGACAGTTTCGAGGGAGCTTTACTCTGTATCTAAAACAGTGCTTTACCTGCCCTGGGAGTGTTTGACGGGGAAAGTGTAGAGGTAGCTTTAGTCTGTATCTAACCCTGTCCTGTTCCTGTCCTGGGAGTGTTTGATGGGGACAGTATAGAGGGAGCTTAACTCTGTATCTAACCCTGTTCTGGGAGTGTTTAATGGGAACAGTGTAGAGGGAGCTTTACTCTAATTCTAACCCAGTGCTTTACCTATCCTGGGAGTGTTTGATGAACACAGTGTAGAGGGAGCTTTACTCTATATCTAACCCCATGCTGTACGTGCTCTGGGAGTGTTTGATGGGCACAGTGTAGAGGGAGCTTTACTCTGTATCTAACCCTTTTGCTGTACCTATCCTTGGAGTGTTTGATGGGGACAGTAACGAGGGAGCTTTACTCTGTATCTAACCCCGTGCTGTACCTGTCCTGGGAGTGTTTGATGGGGACAGCTTAGAGGGAAATTTACTCTGTATCTAACCCCGTGCTGTACCTGCCCTGGGAGTGTATGTTGGGCACAGTGTAGGGGGAGCTTTACTCTGTATCTAACCCCGTGCTGTACCAGTCCAGGGAGTGTTTGATGGGGAGAGTATAGAGGGAGGTTTACACTGTATCTAACCCTGTGCTCTACCGGACATGGGAGTGTTTGATTGAGACAGTGTAGAGGGAGCTTTACTCTGTATCTAACCCAGTGCTTTTCCTGCCCTGGGAGTGTTTGATGGGGAAAGTGTAGAGGAAGCTTTACTCTATCTAACACTGTCCTGTTCCTGTCCTGGGAGTGTTTGATGAGGACAGTATCGAGGGAGCTTTGCTCTGTATATAACCCTGTTCTGTTCCTGTCCAGGGAGTGTTTGACGGGGACATTGCAGAGGGACCTTTACTCTGTATCTAAACCTGTGCTGTACCTGTCCTGGTAGTGTTTGATGGGGACGGTGTAGAGGGAGATATACTCTGTGTCTAACACCGTGCTGTACCTGCCCTGGGAGTGATTGATGGGGACAGTGTAGAGGGAGCGTTACTCTGTATTTAACCCCGTGCTGTACCTGTCCTGGGAGGGTTTGATGGGGACAGTTTAGAGAGAGCTTTACTCTGTATATAACCCTGTCCTGTACCTGCCCTGGGAGTGCTTCATGGGGACAGTGTAGAGGGAGCTTTAATCTGTATCTTACCCCGGGCAGTACCAGTCCTGGGACTGTTTGATGGGGACAGGTTAGCGGGAGCTTTACTCTGTATCTAACCCCGTGCTGTACCTGCCCTGGGAGTGTATGATGGGCACAGTGTAGGGGGAGATTTACTCTGCATCTTACCCCGTACTGTACCTGCCCTGGGAGTGTATGATGGGCACAGTGTAGGGGGAGCTATAGTCTGTATCTAAACCCGTGCTGTACCAGACCTGGGAGTGTACGATGGGGACAGTATAGAGGGAGCTTTACTCTGTATCTAACCCTGAGCTGTACCAGTCCTGGGAGTGTTTGATGTAGACAGTGTAGAGGGAGCTTTACTCTGTATCTAACCCCGTGCTGTACCTGTACTGGTAGTGTTCGATTGGGACAGTATAGAGGGAGCTTTTTTCTGTATCTAACCCTGAGCTGTACCAGTCCTGGGAGTGTTTGATGTAGACAGTGTAGAGAGAATTTTATTCTGTATCTAACCCCGTGGTGTACCTGCCCTGGGAGTGTATGATGTCCAAAGTGTAGGGGGAGCTTTACTGTGTATTTAACCCCGTGCTGTACCAGTCCTGGGAGTGTTTGATGGGGAGAGTATAGAGGGAGTTTTACTCTGTATCTAACCCTGTCCGGTTCCTGTCCAGGGAGTGTTTGATTGGTACATTATCGAGGGAGCTTTACTCTGTATCTAACTCCGTGCTGTACCTGTCCTGGGAGTGTTTCATTGGTACAGTATCGAGGGAGCTTTACTCTGTATCTAACCCTGTGCTGTACCTGTCCTGGGAGTGTTTGATGGGGACAGTATAGAGGGAGCTTTACTCTGTATCTAGCCCCTGCTGCATCATCTCTGGGAGTGTTTGTTGGCAACATACTCGCCCAAAACAACAACAATCCACAAATCAGGCCTAATAAATTGAACATCAGTTTACTTGTTTGATTCTCCCTGGTCTGTTCTGATTCTCTGATAGATTCGTCGTGTTTACCCTCCACATGAGCAGTCATCCTAATCCCGTCTACCTGTCCTGCTCCCAACGCGGCATCCGACTACAGTAAGGCCAGTGACACAGGAACCTCTTGAGTGAGACAGGTGAGTCTTGAACCTGACCTGGGTATATGTGAGTGACCTGGGTTAATCCGACACTCCAGGGACAGTTTAGACAGTTTGAGTGCATCACATCTTTGCCAAAATGTGACCTGGAATCCAAGGGTTAAATTGCAAAGTGAGATTGCACAAACTCGGGTTGTATTCCCTGAAATTTAGTAGCATCAGGGGTGACTTGATCAAATTATCAAATCCTGAGAGGAACTGAGGGGGGAGATTAGGGGAATGTATGAGCTCTTGTCCTGAGTAACAAGCTTTGTGAGGCATCTTATCGAATCCCTTTTGAACAGACAAGTATCCACCTGTCACTACAGGTTACCTGTATGTTGCAAAGTTATTCTGATAATTTTCATCCCACAGAGTCAAAATTTCTGCGATTCTGTGACTGAGTCAGAACTTCAAATAGTTCAGATTCACTGTTTAAAATAAGCAGTCACTTTTCTGTGGTGGTTTTTGAGATTGAGTATGGATCTCAGAATCTGTCAGTGGAAGGGAGTTTCTACAGAGATAGGAAATGGGATTGATGAATAAAGGTGCAGGATTTTGTTCACTGCATTAGATTGTGTCTGTTGCAGTTTCCCAGGAGTTTACATTTTCATGGGAAAGGGATGATTATCCAATGTCAACAATTCAATTTCTTCAGACAAGTGAAAACGCAAGAGAAAGAGGGAATATACCAACACTGGAACAAACAGGCAACTGTATGAGGAAGGTTTCAATTCTCTGCATGTTTTAATGTGAATTCCTGAGCTAAAGATTGAAATAAACAGGTGTTTAAATCTCACACTGGGATGCCGTACAATTTCAGTCCTGTTATCCCAAAATTAAAAATAAAAATCTACAATTAGCTGGAGCTGGAAATCTGTCAGTTGATGAATGTTGTCTTGAAAATTTCACCCTGAATAGTGTGAGCCTTAGTATTGTGGAAACGTGTGAAGAAAGTGTTTGCATTCACACATTCCTACATTGTGAAATGTAAGTTAGCTTTGAAACAATAGGATGTAGGGCCAGGGAGTCTGAATGGACAACACGATTTGGATGATTAAAGTTTGAATTTTAATGATGTCCTTTGAAGAAGCCGTTTACTGTAAATGTCCCGAGACAATGAAATGCTTCAAAGGAAATATCCTGGTTGACAGAAGTGGTTCCCCAATGTCTGAAACACTTTCCCAAGTCTTCAGAGACATGAAGGGGGCAGAGATATTGTAAGATACAGATCATGAGATACCAGTGAATCACAGAATTGAAGTTGTGGGGCCCTCTCCTGTTTCAGAATGTCAGTTTTGATGTTTAACTCTGTGAAACTTGGCTAATGATTCAGAAAGCAGGAAGTTCCAATCCAATCTGTAACCTGCACTTCAAATTCCAAAGAGATATGTACACCTTATGTGAATGGGTGAAATAGTGAAAGATGGATTTCATTATAGGCAAATGTGTGGCTGCCCACTTTAAAAAGGATGGAACAGGTTACATTATAAATGGTGAAAAGCTGCAAACAGTGAGGGTCCAAAGAGTCCCTATCCATTTGTGTCAAGACTAAGAAAACATCAGACAGTTCCAATCAGAAATTAAATTTGATATTTGGGATAAAGCTGATTAAAAACTCACACTACCCATTCCATGAATCAGCCTCTGTAACCTGCACTTCAGCACATCACAAGAAAAATGATATTTTCAACGGTTCATGATTCCAGTCTGTAACTCAATCCCGGGTATCTATTATTCTATATATAAACCCCCTGAACCCCTCGATTAGATTCCAGTCTGTAACTCAATCCCGGGTATCTATTATTCTCTATATAAACAACCTGAACCCTTTATTTAGATTCCAGTCTGTAACTCAATCCCGGGTATCAATTATTCTACATATAAACCCCCTGAACCCCTCGATTAGATTCCAGTCTGTAACTCAAACCCGGGAATCAATTATTCTACATATAAACCTTCCAAAACCACTCGATTAGATTCTACTCTGTAACTCACTCCGGGGAATCTGTTATTCTATATATAAACCACCCGGAAGCACTCGATTAGATTCCAGTCTGTAACTCACTCCGGGGAAGCTGTTGTTCTATATATACACCACCCCAAACCCCTCGATTAGATTCCAGTCTGTAACATACTCTCGGGTATCTATGATTCTATGTTTAAACCCTCTGAACCCCTCGATTATATTCCAGTCTGTAACTCACTCCCGGGTAACTGTTATTCTATATATAAAAGCCCCGAACCCCTCGATGAGATTCCAGTCTGTAACTCACTCCCGGGTATCTGTTATTCTATATAATTATAAACCACCTCGAACCCCTCGATGAGATTCCAGTCTGTAACTCGCTCCCGGGAAACTGTTATTCTATATATAAAAACCCCGAACCCCTCGATGAGATTCCACTCTGTAACTCACTCCCATTATGTTATTCTATGTATAAACCATCCCAAATCCCTCCATTAGATTCTGTTCTGTAACTCACTCCCGGGTATCTGTTATTCAAAATATAAACCACTCCAACCCCTCAATTAGATTCCAGTCTGCACCTCACTCCCGGGTGTCTGTTATTCTATGTAAAAACCACCCCAACCCCCTCTTTTGGATTCCAGTCTGTAACTCACTCCTGGGTGTCTCTTATTCTATATGTAAACCACCCCATACCCCTCGATTAGATTCCAGTCTGAAACTCACTCCCGGGTGTCTGTTATTCTATATATAAACCACCCCATACCCCTGGATTGGATTCCAGTCTGTAACTCACTCCCGGGTAACTGTTATTCTTATATAAACCTCCCCAAACCCCTCGATTTGATTCCAGTATGTAACTCATTCCCGGGTATCTGTTATTCTATATATAAATCCCCCGAACCCCTCGATGATATTCCAGTCTGTAACTCACTCGCGGGTATCTGTTGTTCTATATATAAACCACCACGAACACCTCAATTAGATTCCAGCCTGAAAATCACTCCCGGGTATCTGTTATCCTATATATAAACCACCACAAAACCTACGATTTGATTCCAGTCTAACTCACTCTTGGTTATCTGTGATTCTATATTTAAAACCCCTAAACCCCTCGATTAGATTCCAGTCTGTAACTCACTCCCGGGAATCAATTATTCTACATATAAACCCCCTGATCACCTCGATTAGATTCCAGTCTGTAACTCAATGCCGGGAATCAATTATTCTACATATAAACCCCCTGATCACCTCGATTAGATTCCAGTCTGTAACTCACTGCAGGGAATCTGTTATTCTATATATACACTCCCCAAACCCCTCGATTAGATTCCAATCTTTAACATACTCTCGGGTATCTATGATTCTATATATAATCCACCCCGAACCCCTCGATTTGATTCCAGTCTGTAACTCAGTCCCGGGTACTGTTATTCTATGTATAAACACCCCGAAACCCTCGATGAGATTCCAGTCTGTAACTCACTCCCGGGTAACTGTTATTCTATATATAAACCCCCGAACCCCTCGATGAGATTCCACTCTGTAACTCACTCCCTTTGTGTTATTCTATGTATAAACCATTCCAAATCCCTCCATTAGATTCTGTTCTGTAACTCACTCCCGGGTATCTGTTATTCTATGTAAAAACCACCCCAAACCCCTCTTTTAGATTCCAGTCTGTAACTCACTCCCGGGTGTCTCTTATTCTATATATAAACCACCCCAAACCCCTCGATTTGATTCCAGTCTGTAAATCACACCCGGGTATCTGTTATTCTATATATAAATCCCCCGAACCCCTCAATGAGATTCCAGTCTGTAACTCACTCCCGGGTATCTGTTATTCTATATATAAACCACCCCGACCCCCTCGATTAGATTCCAGTCTGTAACTCACTCGCAGGTATCTGTTATTCTATATATAAACCACCACGAACACCTCAATTAGATTCCAGCCTGAAAATCACTCCCGGGTATCTGTTTTCCTATATATAAACAACCACAAAACCTACGATTTGATTCCAGTCTAACTCACTCCCGGGAATCAATTGTTCTACATATAAACCCCCTGAACCCCTCGATTAGATTCCAGTCTGTAACTCAATCCCGCGAATCAATTATTCTACATATAAATCCCCTGAACCCCTCGATTAGATTCCAGTCTGTAACACAAGGCTGGGAATCAATTATTCTACATATAAACCACCTGAACCCCTCGATTAGATTCCAGCCTGTAACTCAATCCCGCGAATCAATGATTCTACATATAAACCCCCTGAAGCCCTCGATTAGATTCCAGTCTGTAACTCAATCCCGCTAATCAATTATTCTACATATAAACCCCCTGAACCCCTCGATTAGATTCCAGTCTGTAACACAAGCCCAGGAATCTATTATTCTATATATAAACCCCCTGAACCCCTCGATTAGATTCCAGCCTGGAACTCAATCCAGCGAATCAATTATTCTACATATATACCCCCCGAACCCCTCGATTAGATTCCAGTCTGTAACTCACTTTCGGGTAACTGTTATTCTATAAATAAACCCCCTGAAGTCCTCGATTAGATTCCAGTCTGTAACTCACTCCCGGGTATCTGTTATTCTATATATAAACCACCCCGAACCCCGCGATTAGATTCCAGTCTGTAACTCACTCCAGGGTATTTGTTATTCTGTATATAAACCACCCCGAACCCCTCGATTAGATTCCAGTCTGTAACTCACTCCCGGGTATCTGTTATTCTATATATAAACCACCCCGAACCCCTCGATTAGATTCCAGCAATTCCACATCACAAATTGAGGAAGGGGTCTCCCCCCATTTTAAAGTTGTTTAATAGCTCTACTAATTTAAAGATGGAGAAGGGATGTCTCACAGGATATTGTTCTTTATACTCAATAAAGTTAACAAATTTATGATCATTTTCAGTTTCCCCCTACACTTTCTCTTTCTCTCACCCTGTCTCGTTCCTTCTCTCCCTCTCCCACCCCATCTCTCTGCCACCCTATATATTTCTCTGTTTCTCAATCTCACCCCATATCTTTACCCTACACTCGCTCCCCTCTCTTCATCTCTCTCTCTCACCTCAACCCTTTTTTATCGCTTCATCTCCTCTCTCTATCTCACTCGCTTACCCAGCTCTCTATCCCTCTCTCCCTACCTCTCTTCCTCTGAGAATCTAGTCTACAAACACCAGGCAGCCATTTTAGGTTTGTTCACAGTGGCCATTTTATGTCCCCACAGCAATGGGACACTTAGGACAGAGTTGACTCATGTAACATTAGTATTTTAAACGTGACAGAGACACAGGTATGGAGACATAAATTCCACGTGTATTCCCTGGAATATTGAAGGATCCAGGCGTTCACTCCCACACTTTGCTGCTGTGAATTTGACTTCTGAATTTTCTAAAACTAAATCTGGAAGTAAAAACCCCCGGGATGGAATGATTCACATTCTTTCTGCTGCTGCAAAGCCCGTGTCTGTGTCTGTTTCTCAGTATTTATTAACAATTTAAGATAATAGTTTAGAATGCCACAAGTTTGCCATAATGTCTGGAAAGAGGGTTGAAACAGAGGGGCTGAGGTAGCAAAACAAGAGGAGGGGGTGTGAATAGACACAGGATCTGGGGGTCTCCAATGTGTAGACTCTGCCCAGCTCCCAGTCACATCTTTTAGAAAAGGCTGAATTGCGAAAATGAATCCAGGGACATTGAAGCAAGTGACTCACTAACAATGAGAGCATTTTAAACATTCATTCGTTCACTGCAAAGCGCTCAGTCTTTCTGAGGTTCTGAAGGGGTCGGGGGTCTTCACTGTCTTAGTCCCTCTCCAACTTGCTGCCTCTCTCTCTCTGTGTAAATATTGCCCCATTTAAAAAGTGCTGAACAGAGCTGACTGCACCCTGTGGGATCTTGCTGTGCACAAATTCCCTGCAGTGTTTCATACTGTGCCACAACCAGTTAATTTATTAAAAATGTGCTGATTGGACTCATTTCCTGTCCCTCAGGAGCCCTTTACCAAGTCCTAACTGTGAGAGTGTGTAAAAGTTTGTGCTAATTCCTGAATAATGCTGGTGTTTTAGGCAGGGCGATGAATTGGGAGGTGGAACAGTCATTTGAATTCAGTCTCTCTAGGATGTGTCCCTACGTTACAACAGAGAGAGAGGGGGGAGATTGAGGGGAACAGGAAAAGACAGTGAAACAGAGGCAGGGGTTGGGGGTGAGGAAGAGACACAGGGTCTGGGGGGGGTTAGGGGAGGGTCTCCAGTGTGGAGTCAGTGCCCAGCTCCCAGTCTCTGCAGAAAAGCCTCAGTCACACCCTCCCGGGGACGCCTGGTTTGTAAAAATCGATGCTGGGACGAAGATTTCAAAAAGTCTCCCCCAGGAAGCAGCAGCTTGTTCCCGGTTTGAAGAGAAGGAGTTTAGGCCTTTCTGGGGATGTGTCCGGACTCAGAGCACACATGGTGCCCGGGGTGGGGGGGAGAGGGGGAAGAGGGAGGGTTACAGCAGGCATGAGGATGGGGAAGGAAATGTGTCTCCCTGTTCCCATCCTGATAGCATTACATTGCTGTCTGTGGGATCGCCATGTGCAGAAACGGCCTGCAGCTTTTCCTGAACAGCAACAGGGAACACACGACGTTTCTGGGGGAGGGGGTGAAATTTCCCTGTCTCTGTCACTCCAGCTTTCTCTCTCCCTCTCTCTTTCCAGACAGGACCCCTTGCTGCTCCTGTCCACTGAGGGTTAACCCCAGGACAGACATGGTTTCAACAAGGGCCTATCATTATTTTTGGTTTAATAATAAATCTATATTTCTTTCCCCTGTTGGTTGTGTTACTCCAGTTCCAAACCCTGATCTCACACAAACCCCCAAAACACTGGCAGTAATCTCAGTCCCCAACCCACTCTCCCTCTCACCCCAACCCACTCTCCCTCTCACTCCAACCCACTCTCCCTCTCACCCCAACCCACTCTCCCTCTCACCCCAACCCACTCTCCCTCTCACCCCAACCCACTCTCCCTCTCACCCCAACCCACTCTCCCTCTCACCCCAACCCACTCTCCCTCTCACCCCAACCCACTCTCCCTCTCAGCCCAACCCACTCTCCCTCTCAGCCCAACCCACTCTCCCTCTACCCCAACCCACTCTCCCTCTCACCCCAACCCACTCTCCCTCTCACCCCAACCCACTCTCCCTCTCACCCCAACCCACCCTCCCTCTCACCCCAACCCACTCTCCCTCTCACCCCAACCCACTCTCCCTCTCACCCCAACCCACTCTCCCTCTCACTCCAACCCACTCTCCCTCTCACCCCAACCCACCCTCCCTCTTATCCCATCCCACTCTCCCTATCACCCCAACCCTCTCACACCAACCCACTCTCCCTATCAGCACTCCCTGTCCTGGGAGTGTTTGATGGGGACAGTATAGAGGGAGCTTTACACTGTATCTAACCCTGTCCTGTTCCTGTCCTGGGAGTGTTTGATGGGGACAGGTTAGATGGAGATTTACTCTATATCTAACACCGTGCTGTACCTGCCCTGGGAGTGTATGATGGGCACAGTGTAGGGGGAGCTTTTCTCTGTATCTAACCCTGTGCTGTACCAGTCCTGGGAGTGTTTGATGGGGACAGTATAGAGGGAGATTTACTCTGTATCTAACCCTGAGCTGTACCAGTCTTGGGAGTGTTTCATGGGGACAGTGTAGAGGGAGCTTTACTCTGTATCTAACCCCGTTCTGTACCTGCCCTGGGGGTGTTTGATTGGGACGGTGTAGAGGGAGCTTTACTCTGTATCTAACCCCGTGCTGTACCAGTCCTGGGAGTGTTTCATTGGGACAGTATAGAGTGAGATTAACTCTGTATCTAACACTGAGCTGTACCAGTCCTGGGAGTGTTTAATGGAGACAGTGCAGAGGGAGCTTTACTCTGTATCTAATCCCGTGCTGTACCTGCCCTGGGAGAGTTTGATGGGGACGGTGTAGAGGATGATCTACTCTGTATCTAACCCTGTCCTTTATCTGCCCTGTGAGTGCTTGATGGGATCAGTGTAAAGGGAGCTTTACTCTGTATCTAACCCTGTGCTGTACCAGTCCTGGGAGTGTTTGATGCGGACAGGTTAGAGGGAAATTTACTCTGCATTTAACGCCGTGCTGTACCTGTCCTGGGAGTGTTTGATGGGCAACATGTAGGGGGAGCTTTACTCAGTATCTAACCCCGTGCTGTACCAGTCCTGGGAGTGTTTGATGGGGACAGTATAGAGGGAGATTAACTCTGTATCTAAACCTGAGCTGTAACAGTCCTGGGAGTGTTTGATGGAGACAGTGTAGAGGGAGCTTTAATCTGTATCGAACCCCGTGCTGTACATGCCCTGGGAGTGTATGATGGCCACAGTGCAGAGGGAGATTTACTCTGTATCTAACCCTGTTCTGTTCCTGTCCTGGGAGTGTTTGATGGGGACAGTATAGAGGGAGCTTTAATCTTTTTCTAACCCTGTCCAGTTCCTGTCCAGGGAGTGTTTGATGGGGACAGTATAGAGGGAGCTTTACTCTGTATTTAAACCCGTACTGTACCTGCCCTGGGAGTTTTTGATGGGGACGGTGTAGAGGGAGCTTTACTCTGTATCTAACCTCGTGCTTTATCTGTCCTGGGAGTGTTTGATGGGGACAGTTTAGTGGGAGATTTACTCTGCATATTATCCCATGCTGTACCTGTCCTGGGAGTGTTTTATGGGGACAGTGTAGAGGGAGCTTTATTCTGTATCTAACCCCGTGCTGTACCTGCCCTGAGAGTGTTTGATGGGCACAGTGTAGAGGGAGCTTTACTCTGTATCTAACCCCGTGCTGTACCTGTCCAGGGAGTGTTTGATGGGGACAGAATCGAGGGAGATTAACTCAGTATCTAGACCCGTGCGGTACCTGCCCTAGGAGTGTTTGATGGGGAGAGTGTAGAGGGAGCATTACTCTGTATCTAACACATTAGAACAGACCAGGGAGAATCAAAGAAGGAAACTGATGTTCAATTTATTAGGACTGATTTGTGGATTGTTTTTGTTCTGGGTGAGAATGTTGCCAACAAACACTCCCAGGACAGGTACAGCACACGGTTAGATACAGAGTCAAGCTCCCTCTATACTGTCCCCATCAAACACACCCGGGACAGGTGCAGCAAGCGGTTAGATACAGAGTAAAGCTCCCTCTACACTGTCTCCATCAAACACTCCCAGGACAGGTACAGCACAGGTTTAGATACAGAGTAAAGCTCCCTCTACACCGTCCATATCAAACACTCCCAGGACAGGTACATTACGGGGTTCGATACAGAGTAAAGCTCCATCTGCACTGTGCCCATCAAACACTCCCAGGATAAGTAAAGCACGGGGTTAGATACAGAGTAAAGCTACCACTACACTTTCCCCATCAAACACTCCCAGGACAGGAACAGGACAGGGTTAGATACAGAGTAAAGCTCCCTCTATACTGTCCCCATCAAACACTCCAACGACGGGAAAAAGACAGGGTCAGATACAGAGTAAAGCTACCACTACACTTTCCCCATCAAACACTCCCAGGACAGGAACTGGACAGGGTTAGATACAGAGTAAACGGCCCTCTACACTGTCCCCATCAAGCACTCCCAGGACAGGTACAGCACTGGGTTAGATACAGAGTAAATCTCCCTCTACACCGTCCCCATCAAACAGTCCCAGGGCAGGTACAGCACGGATTTAGATAAAGAATAAATGTCCCTCTGCACTGTCCCCATCAAACACTCCCAGGGCAAGTACAGCACGGGGTTAGATGCAGAGTCAATCTTTCTCTACACTGTCCCCTTCAAACACTCCCAGGACAGGTACAGCACGGGGTTAAATACAGAGTAAATCTCCCCCTACACTGTGGCCATCATACACTCCCAGGGCAGGAACAGGACGGGGGTATTTACAGCGTAAAACTCCCTCTAAACTGTCCCCATCAAACATTCCCAGGACAAATACAGCACGTGGTTAGAAACAGAATAAAGCTCCCTCTGCACAGTCCCCATCAAACACTCCCTGGACAGGAACAGGACAGGGTTAGATACCGAGTAAAGCTACCTCTATACTTTCCCTTTCAAACACTCCGAGTGCAGGTAAAGCACTGGGTTAGATACAGAGTAAAGCTCCCTCTACACCGTCCATATCAAACACTCCCAGGGCAGGTACATTACGGGGTTCAATACAGAGTAAAGCTCCCTCTGCACTGTGCCCATCAAATACTCCCAGGATAAGTAAAGCACTGGGTTAGATACAGAGTAAAGCTACCACTACACTTTCCCCATCAAACACTACCAGGGCAGGTAAAGCACTGGGTTAGATAGAGAGTAAAGCTCTCTCGTTACTGTCCCCATCAAACACTCCCAGTATAGGTACAGCACGGGGTTAGATACAGAGAAAAGCTCCCTCGATACTGACCCATCAAACACTCCCAGGGCAGGTACAGCACCGGGTAAGATACAGAGTAAAGCTCCCTCTACATTGTCCCCATCAAACACTCCAAGGGCAGGTACAGCACGGGGTTAGATACAGAGTAAAGCTCCCTCTACACTGTCCCCATCAAACACTTCCAGAACAGGTAAAACACTGGGTTAGATAGAGAGAAAAGCTCACTCTACAGTGTCCCCATTAAACACTCCCAGGACAGGTACAGCACGGGGTTAGATACAGAGTAAAGCTCCATCTACACTGTCCCCATCAAACACTCCCAGGACAGGAACTGGACAGGGTTAGATACAGAGTAAACGGCCCTCTACACTGTCCCCGTCAAGCACTCCCAGGGCAAGTACAGGACAGGGATATATACAGACTAAAGATCCCTCTAAACAGCCGCCATCAAACACTCCCTGGACAGGTACAGCACTGGGTTAGATACAGAGTAAATCTCCCTCTACACCGACCCCATCAAACAGTCCCAGGGCAAGTACAGCACGGGGTTAGATGCAGAGTCAATCTTTCTCTACACTGTCCCCTTCAAACACTCCCAGGACAGGTACAGCACGGGGTTAAATACAGAGTAAATCTCCCCCTACACTGTGGCCATCATACACTCCCAGGGCAGGAACAGGACGGGGGTATTTACAGCGTAAAACTCCCTCTAAACTGTCCCCATCAAACATTCCCAGGACAAATACAGCACGTGGTTAGAAACAGAATAAAGCTCCCTCTGCACAGTCCCCATCAAACACTCCCTGGACAGGAACAGGACAGGGTTAGATACCGAGTAAAGCTACCTCTATACTTTCCCTTTCAAACACTCCGAGTGCAGGTAAAGCACTGGGTTAGATACAGAGTAAAGCTCCCTCTACACCGTCCATATCAAACACTCCCAGGGCAGGTACATTACGGGGTTCAATACAGAGTAAAGCTCCCTCTGCACTGTGCCCATCAAATACTCCCAGGATAAGTAAAGCACTGGGTTAGATACAGAGTAAAGCTACCACTACACTTTCCCCATCAAACACTACCAGGGCAGGTAAAGCACTGGGTTAGATAGAGAGTAAAGCTCTCTCGTTACTGTCCCCATCAAACACTCCCAGTATAGGTACAGCACGGGGTTAGATACAGAGAAAAGCTCCCTCGATACTGACCCATCAAACACTCCCAGGGCAGGTACAGCACCGGGTAAGATACAGAGTAAAGCTCCCTCTACATTGTCCCCATCAAACACTCCAAGGGCAGGTACAGCACGGGGTTAGATACAGAGTAAAGCTCCCTCTACACTGTCCCCATCAAACACTTCCAGAACAGGTAAAACACTGGGTTAGATAGAGAGAAAAGCTCACTCTACAGTG
The DNA here is from genome assembly GCF_964194155.1 of Cetorhinus maximus. Lineage (NCBI taxonomy): Eukaryota > Metazoa > Chordata > Chondrichthyes > Lamniformes > Cetorhinidae > Cetorhinus > Cetorhinus maximus. Next base: position 596,612 of record NW_027596199.1, read on the forward strand.
TCCCCATTAAACACTCCCAGGACAGGTACAGCACGGGGTTAGATACAGAGTAAAGCTCCATCTACACTGTCCCCATCAAACACTCCCAGGACAGGAACTGGACAGGGTTAGATACAGAGTAAACGGCCCTCTACACTGTCCCCGTCAAGCACTCCCAGGGCAAGTACAGGACAGGGATATATACAGACTAAAGATCCCTCTAAACAGCCGCCATCAAACACTCCCTGGACAGGTACAGCACTGGGTTAGATACAGAGTAAATCTCCCTCTACACCGACCCCATCAAACAGTCCCAGGGCAGGTACAGCACGGATTTAGATAAAGAATAAATGTCCCTCTGCACTGTCCCCATCAAACACTCCCAGGGCAAGTACAGCATGGGGTTAGATACAGAGTAAATCTTCCTCTATACTGTCCCCATCAAAAACTCCCAGGACAGGCACAGCATGGGGTTAGATAGAGAGTTAAGCTTCCTCAACACTGTCCCCTACAAACACCCACGGGACATGTACAGCACGGGGTTAAAACAGAGAAAAACTACCTCTACAAAGACCCCATCAAACACTCCCAGGGCAGTTACATTACGGGGTTAGATACAGAGTAAAGCTTCCTCTACACTGTCCCCTTCAAACAATCCCAGGACAGGTACAGCACGGAGTTAGATAGAGAGTAAATCGCCCTCTACTCCGGCCTCATCAAGCACTCCCAGGACAGGTACAGCACAGGGATAGATAACGAGTAAAGCTCCCTCTACACTGTCCCCATCAAACACTCCCAGTACTGGTAGAGCACGGGGTTAGATACAGAGTACAGCTCCCTCTGCACTGTCCACATCAAACACTCCCTGGACAGGATCAGGACAGGGTTAGATACAGAGTAAATCTCCCTCTATACTCTCCCCATCAAAAACTGCCAGGACTGGTACAGCACGGGGTTAAATACAGAGTAAATCTCCCCCTACACTGTGGCCATCATACACTCCCAGGGCAGGAACAGCACAGGGTTATATACAGCGTAAAGCTCCCTCTAAACTGTCCCCATCAAACATTCCCAGGACAGGTACAGCACGGGGTTAGAAACAGAGTAAAGTTTCCTCTGCACTGTCCTAATCAAACACTTCCTGGAGAGGAACAGGACAGGGTTAGATACAGAGTAAAGCTCCCTCTATACTGTCCCCATCAAACACTCCCAGGAAAGGAACAGGATAGGGTTAGATACAGAGTAAACCTCCCTCTATACACTCCCCATTAAACACTCCCAGGACTGGTACAGCACAGGATTAGATGCAGAGTAATCCTCCGTCTAGACTCTCCCCATCAAACACTCCCAGGACTGTTAAAGCAAGGGGTTAGATACAGAGTAAAGCTCCGCCTACATTGTGGCCATCATACACTCGCAGGGAAGGTACAGCACGTGGTTAGATACTGAGTAAAGCTCCCTCTACACTGTCTCCATCAAACACTCCCAGGGCTGGTACAGCTCAGGGTTAGATACAGACTAATGCTCCATCTACATCGTCCCCATCAAGCACTCACAGGGCAGGTACAGGACAGGGTTAGATACAGAGTAAATCTCCCTCCACACCGGCCCCCTGAAACACTCCCAGGGCAGGTACAGCACGGGGTTAGATACAGAGTTAAGCACCCTCTAAACGGTCCCCATCAAACACTCCCAGGACAAGTACAGCACGGGGATAGATACAGAGTAAATCTCTCTCTACACCGTCCCCATCAAACACTCCCAGGACAGGTACAGCGGAGGGTTAGATACAGAGTAAAGCTCCCCCTGCACTGTCCGCATCAAACACTCCCTGGACAGGAAAAGCACAGGGTTAGATATAGAGTAAACCTCCCTCTATTCTCTCGCCATCAAACACACCCAGGACTGGTACAGCTCAGGGTTAGATACAGAGTAAAGCTCCCTCTATACTGTCCCCATCAAACACTCCCAGGACTGGTACAGCACGGGGTTAGATACAGAGTAAAGCTCCCTCTACACTGTCTCCATCAAACACTCCCAGGGCAGGTACAGTACGTGGTTAGATACAGAGTAAAGCTTCCTCTTAACTGTCCCCATCAAACACTCCCAGGACAGGTACGCAACGGGATTAGATACAGAGTAAATCTCCCTCTACATTGTCCCCAGCAAACACTCCCAGGACAGCTACAGCACGCGATTAGAAACAGAATAAAGCTCCCTCTGCACAGTCCCCATCAAACACTCCCAGGACAGGAACAGGACAGGGTTAGATACAGAGTAAAGCTCCCTCTATACTGTCCCCATCAAACACTCCCAGGACAGGAACAGGACAGAGTTAGCTACAGAGTAAAGCTACCTCTACACTTTCCCCATCAAACACTCCCAGGACAGGAACAGGACAGGGTTAGATACAGAGTAAACCTCCCTCTATACTCTCCCCACCAAACACTCCCAGGACTGCTACAGCACAGGGTTAGATACAGATTAAACCTCCCTCTATACTCACCCCATCAAACAATCCCAGGACTGGTGCAGCACGGGGATAGATACAGAGTAAAGCTCCACCTACACTGTGGCCAACATACACTCGCAGGGCAGGTACAGCACGGGGTTAGATATAGAGTAAAGCTCCCTCTACACTGTCTCCATCAAACACTCCCAGGACTGGTACAGCACGGCGTTAGATACAGAGTAAATCTCCCTCTAACCTGTCCCCATCAAACACTCCCAGGATTGGTACAGCACAGGGATAAATAAAGAGTAAAGCTCCCTCTACACTGTCCCCATCAAGCACTCACAGGGCAGGTACAGGACAGGGTTAGATACAGAGTAAATCTCCCTCTAGACCGTCCCCATCAATCACTCCCTGGACAGGTACAGCACGGGGTTATATACAGAGTAAAGCTCCCTCTAAACGCTCCCCATCAAACACTCCCAGGACACTTACAGCTTGGGGTTAGCTAAAGAGTAAATCTCCCTCGACACCGTCCCCATCAAACACTCGCAGTGCAGGTACAGTACGGGGTTAGGTACAGAGTAAAGCTTCCTCAAAACTGTCCCCATCAAACTCTCCCAGGACAGGTACAGCACGGCGATAGATACAGAGTAAATCTCCCTCTACACCGTCCCCATCAAACACTCCCAGGAGATGTACAGCACAGGGTTAGATACAGAGTAAAGCTCCCTCTATACTGTCCCCATCAAACACTCACAGGACTGGTACAGCAAGTGGTTAGATACAGAGTAAATCTCCCTCTAACCTGTCCCCATCAAACACTTCCAGGACTGGTACAGCACGGGGTTAGATACAGAGTAAATCTCCCTCTACACTGTCCCCATCAAGCACTCACAGGGCAGGTACAGCACGGGGTTAGATACAGAGTAAATCTCCCTCTACACTGTCCCCATCAAGCACTCACAGGGCAGGTACAGCACGGGGTTAGATACAGAGCAAAGCTCCCTCTATTCTGGCCCCATCAAACACTCCCTGGACTGGTACAACACAGCGTTATTTCCAGAGTAAAGCTCCCTCTAAACTGTCCCCATCAAACACTCCCAGGTCAGGTACAGCACGGGATGAGATACAGATTAAAGGTCCATCTACACCGTCCCCATCAAACACTCCCAGGGCAGGTACAGTACGGGGAAAGATACAGAGTAATGCTTCCACTACACTGTCCTCATCAACACTCCCTGGACAGGTACAGCACGGGGTTAGATACGGATAAATCTCCCTCTACACTGTCCCCATCAAACACTCCCAGGACAGGTACAGCACATGGTTATATACAGAGTAAAGCTCCCTCTACACTGTCTCCATGAAACACTCCCAGGACTGGTACATCACAGGCTTAGATACGGAGTAAAGCTCCCTCTATACTCTCCCCATCAAACACTCTCAGGACTGGTACAGCACGGGGTTAGATACAGAGTAAAGCTCCCCCTACACTGTGGCCATCATACGCTCCCAGGGCAGGTACAGCACGGGGTTAGATACAGAGGAAATCTCCCTCTTACCTGTCCCCATCAAACAGTCCCAGGACTGGTACAGCACGGGGTTATATACTGAGTAAAGCTCCCTCTAAACTGTCCCCATCAAACACTCCCAGGACAGGTACAGCACGGGGTTGGATACAGAGTAAAGCTCCCTCTACACCGTCCCCATCAGACACTCCCAGGGCAGGTACAGTACGGGGTTAGGTACAGAGTAAAGCTTCCTATACACTGTCCCCATCAAACACTCCCAGGACAGGTACAGCACGAGGTTAGATACAGAGTAAATCTCCCTGGGAGAGAGTGTTGGGGTGAGAGGGAGTGAGAGTTGGAGTGAGAGGGAGAGTGGGTTGGGATGATAGGGTGAGTGGGTTGGGGTGAGAGGGAGAGTGGGTTGGGGTGAGAGGGAGAGTGGGTTGGGGTGAGAGGGAGAGTGGGTTGGGGTGAGAGGGAGAGTGGGTTGGGGTGAGAGGGAGAGTGGGTTGGGGTGAGAGGGAGAGTGGGTTGGGGTGAGAGGGAGAGTGGGTTGGGGTGAGAGGGAGAGTGGGTTGGGGTGAGAGGGAGAGTGGGTTGGGGTGAGAGGGAGAGAGGGTTGGGCTGAGAGGGAGAGTGGGTTGGGCTGAGAGGGAGAGTGGGTTGGGGTGAGAGGGAGAGTGGGTTGGGGTGAGAGGGAGAGTGGGTTGGGCTGAGAGGGAGAGTGGGTTGGGGTGAGAGGGAGAGTAGGTTGGGGTGAGCGGGAGAGTGGGTTGGGGTGAGAGGGAGAGTGGGTTGCGGTGAGAGGGAGAGTGGGTTGGGGTGAGAGGGAGAGTGGGTTGGGGTGAGAGGGAGAGTGGGTTGGGGTGAGAGGGAGAGTGGGTTGGGGTGAGAGGGAGAGTGGGTTGGGGACTGCGATTACTGCCAGTGTTTTGGGGGTTTGTGAGAGATCAGGGTTTGGAACTGGAGTAAAACAACCAACAGGGGAAAGAAATATAGATTTATTATTAAACCAAAAATAAAGACAGGCCCTTGTTGAAACCATGTCTGTCCTGGGGTTAACCCTCAGTGGACAGGAGCAGCAAGGGGTCCTGTCTGGAAAGAGAGAGGGAGAGGGAAAGCTGGAGTGACAGAGACAGAGAAATTCCACCCCCTCCCCCAGAAACGTCGTGTGTTCCCTGCTGCAGTTCAGGAAAAGCTGCAGGCCGTTTCTGCACAGGGGGATCCCACAGGCAGCTATGTAATGCTATCCGGATGGGAACAGGGAGACACATTTCCTTCCCCAGCCTCATGCCTGCTGTAACCCTCCCTCTTCCCCCTCTCTCCCCCGGGCACCATGTGTGCTGAGTCTGGACACATCCCCAGAAAGGCCTAAACTCCTTCTCTTCAAACCGGGAACAAGCTGCTGCTTCCTGGGGGAGACTTTTTGAAATCTCCGTCCCAGCATCGATTTTTACAAACCAGGCGTCCCCGGGAGGGTGTGACTGAGGCTTTTCTGCACAGACTGGGAGCTGGGCACTGACTCCACACTGGAGACCCTCCCCTAACCCCCCCCAGACCCTCTGTCTCTTCCTCACCCCCAACCCCCTGCCTCTGTGTCACTGTCTTTTCCTGTTCCCCTCAATCTCCCCCCTCTCTCTCTGTTGTAACGTAGGGACACATCCTAGAGAGACTGAATTCAAATGACTGTTCCACCTCCCAATTCATCGCCCTGCCTAAAACACCAGCATTTTTCAGGAATTAGCACAAACCTTTAAACACTCTCACAGTTAGAACATGGCAGAGGGCTCCTGAGGGACAAGAAATCAGTCCAATTAGCACTTTTAAATAAATTAAATGGTTGTGGCACAGTATGAAACACTGCAGGCAATTTGGGCACAGCAAGATTCCACAGGGTGCAGTCAGCTCTGCTCAGCACTTTTTAAATGGGGCAATATTTACACAGAGAGAGAGAGGCAGCAAGTTGGAAAGGGACTAAGACAGTGAAGACCCCCAACCCCTTCAGAACCTCAGAAAGACTGAGCGCTTTGCAGTGAATGAATGAATGTTTAAAATGCTCTCATTGTTAGTGAGTCACTTGCTTCACTGTCCCTGGATTCATTTTCGCAATTCGGCCATTTCTAAAAGATGTGACTGGGAGCTGGTCAGAGTCTACACATTGGAGACCCCCAGATCCTGTGTCTATTCACACCCCCTCCTCTTATTTTGCTACCTCAGCCCCTCTGTTTCAACCCTCTTTCCAGACATTATGGCAAACTTGTGGCATTCTAAACTATTATCTTAAATTGTTAATAAATACTGAGAAACAGACACAGACACGGGCTTTGCAGCAGCAGAAAGAATGTGAATCATTCCATCCCGGGGGTTTTTACTTCCAGATTCAGTTTTAGAAAATTCAGAATTCAAATTCACAGCAGCAAAGTGTGGGAGTGAACGCCCGGATCCTTCAATATTCCCGGGAATACACGTGGAATTTATGTCTCCATACCTGCGTCTCTGTCACGTTTAAAATATTAATGTTACATGAGTCAACTCTGTCCTAAGTGTCCCATTGCTGTGGGGACATCAAATGGCCACTGTGAACAAACCTAAAATGGCTGCCTGGTGTTTGTAGACTAGATTCTCAGAGGAAGAGAGGTAGGGAGAGAGGGATAGAGAGCTGGGTAAGTGAGTGAGATAGAGAGAGGAGATCAAGCGATAAAAAAGGGATGAGTTGAGAGAGAGAGATGAAGAGAGGGGAGCGAGTGTAGGGTAAAGATATGGGGTGAGAGAGAGAAACAGAGAAATGTATAGAGTGGCAGAGAGATGGGGTGGGAGAGGGAGAGAAGGAACGAGACAGGATGAGAGAATGGGAAAGTGTAGTACGAAACTGAAAATATTCAAAAATGTGTCAACATTATTGAGTGTAAAGGACAATATCCTGTGAGACATCCCTTCTCCATCTAAAAATTGGCGGGAGAGCCTTTAACCAACATTAAAATGGGGGGAGACCCCTTCCTCAACTTGTGATGTGGAAGTGCTGGAATCTAATCGAGGGGTTTGTGGGGTTTATATATAGAATAATAGATACCATGGATTGAGTTAAAGACTGGAATCTAATCGAGGGGTTCGGGGTGGTTTATATAGAGAATAAAAGATACTCGGGAGTGAGTTACGGACTGGAATCTAATCGAGGTGTTTGGGGTGGTTTATATACAGAATAACAGATACCCGGGAGTGATTTACAGACTGGAATCTAATCGAGGGGTTCAGGGGGGTTATATTTAGAATAACAGATACCTGCGAGTGAGTTACAGACTGGAATCAAATCGAGGGGTTTGAGGGATTTATATATAGAATAACAGATACCCGAGAGTGAGTTACAGACTGGAATCTAATCGAGGGCTTTGCGAATTTATGTATAGAATAACAGATACCCGGGAGTGAGTTACAGACTGGAAACAAATCGATGGGTTCGGGGTGTTTATATATAAATCATATGAATATAATATATATAGATTAACAGAAGACCGGGAATGAGTAACAGACTGAAATCTAGTCGAGCGGTTTGGGACATTTATATACAGAATAACAGTTAGACGGAAATGAGTTACAGACTGGAATCAAATCGAGGGGTTTGGGGTGGTCTTTATATAGAATAACAGATTCCCGGGAGTGAGTTACATGCTGGAATCTTATCGAGGAGTTCGGGGTGGTTTATATATAGAATAACAGATACCCGAGATTGCGTTACAGACTGGAATCTAACGGAGGGGTTTGGGTTTGTTTATATATTGAATAACAGACACCCGGCAGTGAGTTTCAGACAGGAATATAACGGAGGGGTTTGGGGTGGTTTATATATAGAATAACAGACACCTGGCAGTGAGTTACAGGCAGGAATCTAACGGAGGGGTTTGGGGTGGTTTATATATAGATTAACAGATGCCCGGGAGTGAGTTACAGGCTGGAATTTAATCGAGGGGTTGGGGGTGGTTTATATATAAATCATGTCGATATAATATATATCGAATAAAAGATATCCGGGAGTGAGTTAAAGAACGGAATCTCATCGAGGGGAATGAGGGGTTTATATATAGAATAATCGATACCCGGGAGTGAGTTACAGACAGGAATCTAATCGAGTGCTTCCGGGGGTTTATATATAGAATCATAGATACCCGGGATTGAGTTACAGGCTGGAATTTAATTAAGGGGTGCAGGGGGTTTATATATAGAATAATCGATACCCGGGATTGAGTTACAGACTGGAATCTAATCGAAGGGATCAGGGGGTTTATATATAGAATCATAGATACCCGGGATTGAGTTACAGACTGGAATCTAATCGAGGGGTTCAGGGGGTTTATATATAGAATAATAAATACCTGGGATTGAGTTACAGACTGCAATCTAATCGAGGGGTTCAGTGGGTTTATATAGAGAATAATAGATACCCGGGAGTGAGTTACAGACTGAAATCTAATTGAGGGGTGCAGAGGGTTTATATAGAGTATCATAGATACCCAGGATTGAGTTACAGACTGGAATCAAGAACAGTTGAAAATATCATTTCTCTTGTGATGTGCTGAAGTGCAGGTTACAGAGGCTGATTCATGGAATGGGTAGTGTGAGTTTTTAACCAGCTTTATCCCAAATATCAAATTTAATTTCTCATTGGAACTGTTTGATGTTTTCTTAGTCTTGACACAAATGGATAGAGACTCTTTGGACCCTCACTGTTTGCAGCTTTTCACCATTTATAATGTAACCTGTTCCATCCTTTTTAAAGTGGGCAGCCACACATTTGCCTATAATGAAATCCATCTTTCACTATTTCACTCATTCACTTAAGGTGTACATATCTCTTTGGAATTTGAAGTGCAGGTTACAGATTGGATTGGAACTTTCTGCTTTAAGAATCATTAGCCAAGTTTCACAGAGTTAAACATCAAAACTGACATTCTGAAACAGGAGAGGGCCCCACAACTTCAATTCTGTGATTCACTGGTATCTCATGATCTGTAACTTACAATATCTCTGCCCCTTCATGTCTCTGAGGACTTGGAAAGTTATTCAGACATTGGGGAACCATTTCATTGTCTCGGGACATTTACAGTAAACGGCTCCTTCAAAGGACATCATTAAAATTTACTCTTTAATCATCCAAATCCTGTTGCCCATTCAGACTCCCTGGCCCCACATCCTATTGGTTCAAAGGTAACTTACATTTCACAATGTAGGAATGTGTGAATGCAAACACTTTCTTCACATGTTTCCACAATACTAAGGCTCACACTATTCAGGGTGAAATTTTCAAGACAACATTCATCAACTGACAGATTTCCAGCTCCAAATGGAAGCTTCAAGATACAGAAAGTGACACAGAAATGAAACATCCGATTTATCTGAATCTGCATCCGTTATTGGACAGCGCGGGGTAAGATAGGAATTAAAGTTGTTGTTAAATTGTCCCCATCAAACGCTCCCAGAACAGGTACAGCATGGGGTTCCATACAGAGTAAAGCTCCCACAACAATTGAGTTATGAGATTAAAAAGCGTCATTCACCTTTGAATTTGAGTTCAATTTAAAAAGTGTTCAAATTAAAAGTTCATCAGCTGGAGAAAAGGGTAAAGCTCCAATTATTTTTCAACATGCTTGGCTATAAAAAACATGATTCATTTACATTAGTATCTTGAAGCATTTGATCAAATCACCCCTTAACCTCAATTCCAGTGTTTCAGAGTGAAGCTTTGACTACACTGTTAATCAAACACTCCCAACCCAATTACAGTATGGGGTCCATAGAGAGTCAAATTCAAAAAATTGGTTCGATGGTGACAGGGGGAGAGACAGGGTGAAGGTTTTGAGAAAGGGATGAAGGGGGGGGGATGTGGTGAAAATCTTTTTAAATCAGCGAGTGGTGATGACCTGGAACCCGTGCAAAATGCGGTGTTTGGGGGATGAGTGTCTGATCAGTGTCTCCATAGTTGTGTCTCTGTCACGTTGAAAGTACCAATGTCACATTCCTGAGGAGTCAACTCTGTCAGAAATGTCCCAGTGCGGTGGGGACATAATATGGCCTCTGTGAACAAACCTAAAAGACTGACTGGTGTTTGTGTCATTTATATAGATTCTGAGAGAGGAAGAGAGAGAGAGAGAGAGAGAGCGAGTGAGAAGACAGAGACACAGATGGAGAGGGAGACGGAGAGACAAGAGATTGAAGGAAGGATATTTATCATAGTACATTGGAAGAGGAAGATTCCATTTCTCCCCACACCCTGTTTCTGACATTCAATGAGATCCTGACTGATCTCTGATCGACCTCCATATCTCTTTACACCTTTGCCTAACAAAAATCTATCATCCTCAGATTGAAACATTAACAAGAGACTTTGTGTCAATTGACGTTTGCAGAAACTTGTTTCAAATTAAAGCTTTGGCTACACTGTCATCAAACACTCCCAACCCAAATACATTATGGGGTTCGATACAGGGTCAAATTCTCTTTGTACAAGAAATTTTTAATTGTAGATATTTATTTTTAATTTTAGGCTAACAGGACTGAAATTGTACGGCTTCCCAGTGTGAGATTTAAACTCCTGTTTATTTCAATCTTTAGCTCAGGAATTCACATTAAAACATGCAGAGAATTGAAACCTTCCTCATACGGTTGCCTGTTTGTTCCAGTGTTGGTATATTCCCTCTTTCTCTTGCGTTTTCACTTGTCTGAAGAAATTGAATTGTTGACATTGGATGATCATCCCTTTCCCATGAAAATGTAAACTCCTGGGAAACTGCAACAGACACAATCTAATGCAGTGAACAAAATCCTGCACCTTTATTCATCAATCCCATTTCCTATCTCTGTAGAAACTCCCTTCCACTGACAGATTATGAGATCCATACTCAATCTCAAAAACCACCACAGAAAAGTGACTGCTTATTTTAAACAGTGAATCTGAACTATTTGAAGTTCTGACTCAGACACAGAATCGCAGAAATTTTGACTCTGTGGGATGAAAATTATTAGAATAACTTTGCAACATACAGGTAACATCAATAGGATTTGACCATTTGATCAAGTCACCCCTGATGCTACTAGATTTCAGGGAATACAACCCGAGTTTGTGCAATCTCACTTTGCAATTTAACCCTTGGAATCCAGGTCTCATTCTGGCAAAGCTGGGATGCACTCGAACTGTCTAAACTGTCCCTGGAGTGTCGGATTAACCCGGGTCACTCACATACACCCAGGTCAGGTTCAAGACTCACCTGTCTCACTCGCTGAGACGCTCCTGTATCACTGGCCTTATTGTAGTCGGATGCCGCGTTGGGAGCAGGACAGGTAGACGGGATTAGGAAGACTGCTCATGTGGAGGGTAAACACGAGGGATCTATCAGAGAATCAGAACAGACCAGGGAGAATCAAACAAGGAAACTGATGTTCAATTTATTAGGCCTGATTTGTGGATTGTTTTTGTTTTGGGCAAGAATGTTGCCAACAAACACTCCCAGAGATGATGCAGCAGGGGCTAGATACAGAGTAAAGCTCCCTCGATTCTGTCCCCATCAAACACTCCCTGGACAGGAACAGAACAGGGTTAGATACAGAGTAAAGCTCCCTCGATACTGTCCCCATCAAACACTCCCAGGGCAGGTACAGCACGGGGTTAGATACAGAGTAAAGCTACCTCTACACTGTCCACATCAAACACTCCCAGGCAATACACCACGGGGTTAGATACAGAGTAAAGCTCCCTCTATACTGTCCCCATCAAACACTCCCTGGACAGGAACTGGACAGGGTTAGAAACAGATTAAAGCTCCCTCTATACTGTCCCTATCAAACACTCCCAGGACTGGAACAGATCAGGGTTAGATACAGAGTAAAGCTCCCTCTACACTGTGGCCATCATACACTCCCAGGGCATGTACAGCACGGGGTTAGATACAGAGTAAATCTCCCTCTACACTGTCTCCATCAAACACTCCCAGGACTGGTACAGCTCAAGGTTATATAAGAGTAAATCTACCTCTATACTGTCCCCATCAAACACTCCCAGGACTGGTACAGCACGGGGTAAGATACAGAGTAAAGCTCCCCTACACTGTGCCCATCATACACTCCCAGAGCAGGTACAGCACGGTGTTAGATACTGAGTAAATCTCCCTCTATACTGTCCCCATCAAAGACTACCAGGACAGGGAGTGGTGATAGGGAGAGTGGGTTGGTGTGAGAGGGTTGGGCTGAGAGGGAGAGTGGGATGGGATCAGAGGGAGAGTGGGTTAGGGTGAGAGGGAGAGTGGGTTGGGGTGAGAGGGAGAGTGGGTTGGGGTGAGAGGGAGAGTGGGTTGGGGTGAGAGGGAGAGTGGGTTGGGGTGAGAGGCAGAGTGGGTTGGGGTGAGAGGGAGCGTGGGTTGGGGTGAGAGGGAGAGTGGGTTGGGGTGAGAGGCAGAGTGGGTTGGGCTGAGAGGGAGAGTGGGTTGGGGTGAGAGGCAGAGTGGGTTGGGGTGAGAGGGAGAGTGGGTTGGGGTGAGAGGCAGAGTGGGTTGGGGTGAGAGGGAGAGTGGGTTGGGGTGAGAGGGAGAGTGGGTTGGGGTGAGAGGGAGAGTGGGTTGGGGTGAGAGGGAGAGTGGGTTGGGGTGAGAGGGAGAGTGGGTTGGGGTGAGAGGGAGAGTGGGTTGGGGTGAGAGGGAGAGTGGGTTGGGGTGAGAGGGAGAGTGGGTTGGGGTGAGAGGGAGAGTGGGTTGGGGTGAGAGGGAGAGTGGGTTGGGGTGAGAGGGAGAGTGGGTTGGGGTGAGAGGGAGAGTGGGTTGGGGTGAGAGGGAGAGTGGGTTGGGGTGAGAGGGAGAGTGGGTTGGGGTGAGAGGGAGAGTGGGTTGGGGTGAGAGGGAGAGTGGGTTGGGGTGAGAGGGAGAGTGGGTTGGGGACTGTGATTACTGCCAGTGTTTTGGGGGTTTGTGTGAGATCAGGGTTTGGAACTGGAGTAACACAACCAACAGGGGAAAGAAATATAGATTTATTATTAAACCAAAAGTAAAGAAAGGCCTTTGTTGAAACCATGTCTGTCCTGGGGTTAACCCTCAGTGGAGAGGATCAGCAAGGGGTCCTGTCTGGGAAGAGAGAGGGAGAGAGAAAGCTGGAGTGACAGAGACAGGGAAATTCCACCCCCTCCCCCAGAAACGTCGTGTGTTCCCTGTTGCAGTTCAGGAAAAGCTGCAGGCCGTTTCTGCACAGGGGGATCCCACAGGCAGCAATGTAATGCTATCCGGATGGGAACAGGGAGACACATTTCCTTCCCCATCCTCATGCCTGCTGTAAACCTCCCTCTTCCCCCTCTCCCCCCCCCGGGCACCATGTGTGCTCTGAGTCCGGACACATCCCCAGAAAGGCCTAAACTCCTTCTCTTCAAACCGGGAACAAGCTGCTGCTTCCTGGGGGAGACTTTTTGAAATCTCCGTCCCAGCATCGATTTTTACAAACCAGGCGTCCCCGGGAGGGTGTGACTGAGGCTTTTCTGCAGAGACTGGGAGCTGGGTACTGACTCCACACTGGAGACCCTCCCCTAACCCCCCCCCAGACCCTGTGTCTCTTCCTCACCCCCAACCCCTGCCACTGTTTCACTGTCTATTCCTGTTTCCCTCAATCTCCCCCCTCTCTCTCTGTTGTAACGTAGGGACACATCCTAGAGAGACTGAATTCAAATGACTGTTCCACCTCCCAATTCATCGCCCTGCCTAAAACACCAGCATTATTCAGGAATTAGCACAAACTTTTACACACTCTCACAGTTAGGACTTGGTAAAGGGCTCCTGAGGGACAGGAAATGAGTGCAATCAGCACATTTTTAATCAATTAACTGGTTGTGGTACAGTATAAAACACTGCAGGGATTTTGTGCACAGCAAGATCCCAAATGGTGCAGTCAGCTCTGCTCAGCACTTTTTAAATGGGGCAATATTTACACAGAGAGAGAGAGGAAGCAAGTTGGGGAGGGACCAAGACAGTGAAGACCCCCGACCCCTTCAGAACCTCAGAAAGACTGAGCGCTTTGCAATGAATGAATGAATGTTTAAAATGCTCTCATTGTTAGTGAGTCACTTGCTTCACTGTCCCTGGATTCATTTTCGCAATTCAGCCTTTTCTAAAAGATGTGACTGGGAGCTGGGCAGAGTCTACACATTGGAGACCCCCAGATCCTGTGTCTATTCACACCCCCTCCTCTTGTTTTGCTACCTCAGCCCCTCTGTTTCAACCCTCTTTCCAGACATTATGGCAAACTTGTGGCATTCTAAACTATTATCTTAAATTGTTAATAAATACTGAGAAACAGACACAGACACGGGCTTTGCAGCAGCAGAAAGAATGTGAATCATTCTATCCCGGGGGTTTTTACTTCCAGATTCAGTTTTAGAAAATTCAGAATTCAAATTCACAGCAGCAAAGTGTGGGAGTGAACGCCCGGATCCTTCAATATTCCAGGGAATACACGTGGAATTTATGTCTCCATACCTGCGTCTCTGTCACGTTTAAAATACTAATGTTACATGAGTCAACTCTGTCCTAAGTGTCCCATTGCTGTGGGGACATAAAATGGCCACTGTGAACAAACCTGAAATGGCTGCCTGGTGTTTGTAGACTAGATTCTCAGAGGAAGAGAGGTAGGGAGAGAGGGATAGAGAGCTGGGTAAGTGAGTGAGATAGAGAGAGGATATCAAGCGATAAAAAAGGGATGAGTTGAGAGAGAGAGATGAAGAGAGGGGAGCGAGTGTAGGGTAAAGATATGGGGTGAGAGAGAGAAACAGAGAAATATATAGAGTGGCAGAGAGATGGGGTGGGAGAGGGAGAGAAGGAACGAGACAGGATGAGAGAATGAGAAAGTGTAGGGGGAAACTGAAAATATTCAAAAATGTGTTAACATTATTGAGTGTACAGGACAATATCCTGTGAGACATCCCTTCTCCATCTTAAAATTGGCGGGAGAGCCTTTAACCAACTTTAAAATGGGGGGAGACCCCTTCCTCAACTTGTGATGTGCAAGTGCTGGAATCTAATCGAGGGGTTTGTGGGTTTATATATAGAATAACAAACACCCGGGAGTGAGTTACAGACTGGAATTTAATCGAGGCATTCGGGGTGGTTTAAATATAGAATAACAGATACCCGGGAGTGAGTTACAGGCAGGAATCTAACAGAGGGGTTTGGGGTGGTTTATATATAGAATAACAGATGCCTGGGAGTGAGTTACGGGCTGAAATTTAATCGAGGGGTTCGGGGTGGTTTATATATAAATCATGTAGATATAATAAATATCGAATAAAAGATATCCGGGAGTGAGTTAAAGAACGGAATCTCATTGAGGGGAATGAGGGGTTTATATATAGAATAATAGATAACGGGAGAGAGTTACAGACTGGAATCTAATTGAAGGGTGCAGTGGTTTTATATACAGAATAATAGATACCCGGGAGTGAGTTACAGACTGGAATCTAATTGAGGGTTTCAGGGGGTTTATATATAGAATAATCGATACCCGGGAGTGAGTTACAGACTGGAATCTAATCGATGGTTTCAGGGGGTTTATATATAGAATAATCGATACCCGGGAGTGAGTTACAGACAGGAATCTAATCGAGTGCTTCCGGGGGTTTATATATAGAATCATAGATACCCGGGATTGAGTTACAGGCTGGAATTTAATTAAGGGGTGCAGGGGGGTTTATATATAGAATAATCGATACACGGGATTGAGTTACAGACTCGAATCTAATCGAAGGGATCAGGGGGTTTATATATAGAATCATAGATACCCGGGATTGAGTTACAGACTGCAATCTAATCGAGGGGTTCGGGGAGTTTATATATAGAATAATCGATACCCGGGATTGAGTTACAGACTGGAATCTAATCGAGGGGTTCAGGGGGTTTATATATAGAATAATAAATACCTGGGATTGAGTTACAGGCTGCAATCTAATCGAGGGGTTCAGTGGGTTTATATAGAGAATAATAGATACCCGGGAGTGAGTTACAGACTGGAATCTAATTGAGGGGTGCAGGGGGTTTATATAGAGAATAATAGATACCCGGGATTGAGATACAGACTGGAATCACGAAGAGTTGAAAATATCATTTATCTTGTGATGTGCTGTAGTGCAGGTTACAGAGGCTGATTCACGGAATGGGTAGAGTGAGTTTTTAACCAGCTTTATCCCAAATATCAAATTTAATTTCTCATTGGAACTGTTTGATGTTTTCTTAGTCTTGACACAAATGGATAGGGACTCTTTGGACCCTCACTGTTTGCAGCTTTTCAGCATTTATAATGTAACCTGTTCCATGCTTTTTAAAGAGGGCAGCCACACATTTGCCTATAATGAAATCCATCTTTCACTATTTCACTCATTCACTTAAGGTGTACATATCTCTTTGGAATTTGAAGTGCAGGTTACAGATTGGATTGGAACTTTCTGCTTTAAGAATCATTAACCAAGTTTCACAGAGTTAAACATCAAAACTGACATTCTGAAACAGGAGAGGGCCCCACAACTTCAATTCTGTGATTCTCTAGCACCTCATGATCTGTATTTTACAATGTCCGCCCCCTTCATTTCTCTGAAGACGTGGGAAATCTTTCAGACATTGGGGAACCATTTCTGTCAATCGGGATATTTCCTTTGAAGCATTTCATTGTCTTGGGACATTTACAGTAAACGGCTCCTTCAAAGGACATCATTAAAATTCACTCTTTAATCATCCAAATCCTTTTGTCCATTCAGACTCCCTGGCCCTACATCCTATTGTTTCAAAGCTAACTTACATTTCACAATGTAGGAATGTGTGAATGCAAACACTTTCTTCACACGTTGCCACAATACTAAGGCTCACACTATTCAGGGTGAAATTTTCAAGACAACATTCATCAACTGACAGATTTCCAGCTCCAGCTAATTGTAGATTTTTATTTTTAATTTTGTGATAACAGGACTCAAATTGTACGGCATCCCAGTGTGAGATTTAAACTCCTGTTTATTTCAATCTTTAGCTCAGGAATTCACATTAAAATATGCAGAGAATTGAAACCTTCCTCATACAGTTGCCTGTTTGTTCCAGTGTTGGTATATTCCCTCTTTCTCTTGCGTTTTCACTTGTCTGAAGAAATTGAATTGTTGACATTGGATAATCATCCCTTTCCCATGAAAATGTAAACTCCTGGGAAACTGCAACAGAAACAATCTTTTGCAGTGATCAAAATCCTGCACCTTTATTCAAAAATCCCATTTCCTATCTCTGTAGAAACTCCCTTCCACTGACAGATTCTGAGATCCATACTCAATCTCAAAAACCACCACAGAAAAGTGACTGCTTATTTTAAACAGTGAATCTGAACTATTTGAAGTTCTGACTCAGTCACAGAATCGCAGAAATTTTGACTCTGTGGGATGAAACTTATCAGAAAAACTTTGCAACATACAGGTAACCTGTAGTGACTGGAGGATACTTGTCTGTTCAAAAGGGCTTCGATAAGATGCCTCACAAAGCTTGTTACTCAGGACAAGAGCTCATACATTCCCCTAATCTCCCCACCCAGTTCCTCTCAGGATTTGACAATTTGATCAAATCACCCCTGATGCTACTAAATTTCAGGGAATACAACCCGAGTTTGTGCAATCTCACTTTGCAATTTAACCCTTGGAATCCAGGTCTCATTCTGGCAAAGCTGTGATGCACTCGAACTGTCTAAACTGTCCCTGGAGTGTCGGATTAACCCGGGTCACTCACATACACCCAGGTCAGGTTCAAGACTCACCTGTCTCACTCGCTGAGACGCTCCTGTATCACTGGCCCTATTGTAGTCGGATGCCGCGTTGGGAGCAGGACAGGTAGACGGGATTAGGATGACTGCTCATGTGGAGGGTAAACACGAGGAATCTATCAGAGAATCAGAACAGACCAGGGAGAATGAAACAAGGAAACTGATGTTCAATTTATTAGGCCTGATTTGTGGATTGTTTTTGTTTTGGGCGAGAATGTTGCCAACAAACACTCCCAGAAAGGATGCAGCAGGGGCTAGATTCAGAGTAAAGCTCCCTCGATACTGTCCCCATCAAACACTCCCAGGACAGGTACAGCACGGGGTTAGATACAGAGTAAAGCTCCCTCGATACTGTCCCCATCAAACACTCCAAGGACAGGTACAGCACGGGGTTAGTTACGGATAAAGCTCCCTCGATACTGTCCCCATCAAGCACTCCCAGGACAGGTACAGCACGGGGTTAGATACAGATTAAAGCTCCCTCGATACTGTCCCCATCAAGCACATCCAAGACAGGTAAGCACGGGGTTAGATACAAAGTAAAGCTCCCTCGATACTGTCCATATCAAACACTCCCAGGAAAGGTACAGCACGGGGTTAGATATAGAGTAAAGATCCCTCGATACTGTACCCATGAAACACCCCCAGGACAGGTACAGCTCGGGGTAGATATAGAGTATAGCTCCCTCTATACTGTCCCCATGAACCACTCCCAGGACAGGTACAACACGGGGTTAGACACAGAGTAAAGCTCCCTCTGCACTGTCCCAATCAAACACTCCTGGACAGGAACAGGACAGGGTTAGATACAGAGTAAACATCCCTCTATACTCTCCCCATCAAACACTCCCAGGACTGGTACAGCATGGGCTTAAATACAGAGTAAAGCTCCCCCTACACTGTGGACATCCTACACTCCCAGGGCAGGTACAGCATGGGGTTAGATGCAGAATAAAATTCCCTAGACACTGTCTACATCAAATACTCCCAGGGCTGGTACAGCTCAGGGGTAGATACAGAAAAAAGCTCCCTCTATACTGTCCCAATCAAACACTACCAGTACAGGTACAGCACGGGGTTAGATACAGAGTAAATCTCCCCCTACACTGTGACCATCATACACTCCCAGGGCAGGTACAGCACGGGGTAAGATACAGAGTAAATCTCCCACTACACTGTGCCCATCATACACTCCCAGGGCAGGTACAGCACGGGGTTAGATACAGAGTAACGCTCCCGCTAACCTGTCCCCATCAAACACTCCCAGGACTGGTACTTCCCTGGGTAAGATACAGTTTAAAGCTCCCTCTACACTTTCCCCATGAAGCACTCCCAGGGCAGGTATAGGACAGGGTTATATACAGTATAAAGCTCCCTCTAAACTGTCCCCATCAAACCCTCCCAGGACAGGTACAGCACGGGGTTAGATAGAGAGTAAAGCTCCCTCTGCTCCGTCCCCATCAAACACTCCCAGGGAAGGTACAGCACGGGGTTAGATAGAGAGTAAAGCTCCCTCTACACTGTCTCCCTCAAACACTACCAGGACAGGTACAGCACGGTGTTAGATACAGAGTAAATCTCCCTCTATACTGTCACCATCAAACACTCCCAGGACTGATACAGCACGGGGTTAGATACAAAGAAAAGCTCCCCCTACACTGTCCCCATCAAACACTCCCAGGACGGGAACAGGACAGGGTCAGATACAGAGTAAAGCTACCTCTACACTTTCCCAATCAAACACTCCCAGGGCAGGAAATGCACTGGGTTAGATAGAGAGTAAAGCTCCCTCTACACTGTCTCCATCAAACACTCTCAGGTCTGGTACAGCACAGGGTTAGATACAGTGTAAACCTCCCTCTATGCTCTCCCCATCAAACACTCCCAGGACTGGTACAGCACGGGGTTAGATACAGAGTAAAGCTGCCCCTACACTGTGGCCATCATACACTCCCAGGGCAGGTACAGCACGGGGTTAGATACCAAGTAAAGCGCCCCCTACACTGTGCCCAACATACACACCCAGGGCAGGTAGAGCACGGGTTTATATACAGAGTAAATTTCCCTCTAATCTGTCCCCATCAAACGCTCCCAGGACAGGTACAGCACGGTGTTAGATACAGAGTAAAGCTCCCTCTACACTGTCCCCATCAAGCACTCCCAGGTCCGGTACAGCACAGGGTTAGATACAGTGTAAACCTCCCTCTATACTCTCCCCATCAAACACTCCCAGGTCTGGTACAGCAAGGGGTTAGATTCAGAGTAAAGCTCCCTCTACACTATCGCCATCAAACACTCCCAGGACTGGTACAGCACGGGGTTAGATACAGAGTAACGTTCCCTCTATACTGTCCCCATCAAACACTCCCAGGACTGGTACAGCACGGGGTTAGATACAGAGTAAATCTCCCCCTACACTGTGCCCATCGTACACTACCAGGGCAGGTACAGCACGGGGTTAGATACAGTCTAAATTTCCCTCTAAGCTGTCCCCATCAAACACTCCCAGGACAGGTGCAGCACAGAGTTAGATACAGAGTAAAGCTCAGTCTAATCTGTCCCCATCAAGCACACACATGGCAGGTACAGGACAGAGTTAGATGCCGAGTAAGTCTACCTTACACCGTCCGCATCAAACACTCCCAGGGCAGATACAGTAGAAGGTTTGATACAGAGTAAATCTTCCTCTACACTGTCCCCATCAAACTATCCCAGGACAGGTACAGCACGGGGTTAGGTACAGAGATAAACTTCCTCGATAATGTCACAATCAAACACTCCCAGGACAGGTACAGCACAGGGTTAGATGCAGAGAAAATTTCCCTCTGTAATGTATCCATCTAAAATTCCCAGTACAGGTACACCACAGGGTTAGATACAGAGTAAAGCTCCCTCGATACTGTACCCATCAAACACTCCCAGGACAGGTACAGCACGGGGTTAGATACAGAGTAAATCTCCCTCGATACTGTCCCCATCAAATACTCCCAGGACAGGTACAGCACGGGGTTAGATGTAGAGAAAAGTTCCTTCGATAATGTATCCGTCTAAAATTCCCAGTACAGGTACAGCACGGGGTTAGATACAGAGTAAAGCTCCCTCGATACTGTACCCATCAAACACTCCCAGGACTAAACAGCCCGGGGTTAGAAACAGAGAAAAGCTCACCCTACACTGTGCCCATCATACACTCCCACGGCAGTTACAGCACAGGGATAGATACAGAGTAAATCTCCCCTTATCCTGTCCCCATCTAAAACTCCCAGGACTGGTACTGCCCGGGGTAATATTCAGAGTAAAGCTCCCTCTACACAGTCCCCATGAAGCACTCCCAGGGCAGGTACAGTACAGGTTTATATACAGAGTAAAGCTCCCTCTGAACTGTCCCCATCAAAACTCCCAGGACAGGTACAGCACGGTGTAAGATACAGAGTAAATCTCTAACTATACCGTCCCCATCAAAGACTCCCAGGCCAGGTACAGCACGGTTTTATATACAGAATAAAGGTCCCTCGATACTGTCCCCATCAAACACTCCCAGGAAGGGAACAGGACAGGGTCAGATACAGAGTAAAGCATCTCTACACATTCCCCATCAAAAACTCCCAGGACAGGAACAGGACAGGGTTAGATACAGAGTAAAGCTGCCTCTACACTTTCCCCATCAAAAACTCCCAGGGCAGGAAAAGCACTGGGTTAGATACAGAGTAAAGCTCCCTCTACACTGTTCCACCAAACACCCCCAGGTCCCCTACAGCACAGGGTTAGATACAGTGTAAACCTCCCACTATACTCTCCCCATCCAACACTCCCAGGGCAGGTACAGCACGGGTTTAGATACCGAGTAAAGCGCCCCCTACACTGTGCCCAACATACACACACAGGGCAGGTACAGCACGGGGTTAGAGGCAGAGAAAATTTCCCACTAATCTGTGCCCATCAAACACTCCCAGGACAGGTACAGCACGGGGTTAGATACAGAGTAAAGCTCCCTCTACACTGTCCCCATCAAACACTCCCAGGTCCGGTACAGCACAGGGTTAGATACAGTGTAAACCTCCATCTATACTCTCCCCATCAAACACTCCCAGGACTGGTACAGCAAGGGGTTAGATACAGAGTCAAGCTCCCTCTACACTATCGCCATCAAACACTCCCAGGACTGGTACAGCACGGGGTTAGATACAGAGTAAAGCTCCCTCTATACTGTCCCCATTAAACACTCCCAGGACTGGTGCAGCACAGAGTTAGATACAGAGTAAAGCTCAGTCTACACTGTCCCCATCAAGTACTCACAGGGCAGGTACTGGACAGAGTGAGATGCAGAGTAAATCTACCTCTACACCGTCCCCATCAAACACTCCCAGGGCAGATAAAGTAGATGGTTTGATACAGAGTAAAGCTTCCTCTACACTGTCCCCATTAAACACTCCCAGGACAGGTACAGCACGGGGTTAGATGCAGAGAAAATTTCCCTCTATAATGTCATCATCTAAAATTCCCAGTACAGGTACACCACAGGGTTAGATACAGAGTAAAACTCCCTCGACACTGTACCCATCAAACACTCCCAGGACAGGTACAGCACGGGGTTTGATGCAGAGAAAAGTTCCTTCGATAATGTACCCATCAAACACTCCCAGGACTAGTACAGTCCGGGGTTAGAAACAGAGAAAAACTCCCCCTACACTGTGCCCATCATACACTCCCACGGCAGTTACAGCACAGGGTTAGATACAGAGTAAATCTCCCTTTAACCTGTCCCCATCTAAAACTCCCAGGACTGGTACTGCCCGGGGTAAGATTCAGAGTAAAGCTCCCTCTACACAGTCCCCATGAAGCACTCCCAGGGCAGGTACAGGACAGGGTTATATACAGAGTAAAGCTCACTCTAAACTGTCCCCATCAAACCCTCCCAGGTCAGGTGCAGCACGGGGTTAGATAGAGAGTTAAGCTCCCTCTACACCGTCCCCATCAAACACTCCCAGTGCAGGTACATTACGGGGTTAGATACAGAGTAAAACTTCCTCTACACTGTCCCCATCAAACACTCCCAGGACAGGTACAGCAAGGTGTTAGATACAAAGTAAATATCCCACTACACCGTTCCCATCAAAAACTCCCAGGCCTGCTACAGCACGGATTTAGATACTGAATAAACGGCCCACTGCACTGTCATCATCAAACACTCCCAGGGCACGTACAGCACTGGGTTAGATACAGAGTAAAGCTCCCTCAATACTGTTCCCATAAAACACTCCCTGGACAAGAACAGAAGAGGGTTAGATACAGAGTAAAGCTCCCTCTACACTTTCACCATGAAACACTCCCAGGGCAGGAAAAGCATCGGGTTAGATACAGAGTAAAGCTCCCTCTACACTGTCTCCATCAAACACTACCAGGTCCGCTACAGCACAGGGTTAGATACAGGGTAAACCTCCATCTATACTCTCCCCATCAAACTCTCACAAGACTGGTACAGCACGGGGTTAGATACAGTGTAAAGATCCCTCTAAACTACCCCATCAAACCCTCCCAGGACAGGTACAGCACGGGGTTAGATACAGAGTAAAGCTCCCTCTGCACCATCCCCATCAAACACTCCCAGTGCAGGTACATCACGGGGTTAGATACAGAGTAAAACTTCCTCTACACTGGCCCATCAAACACACCCAGGACAGGTACAGCACGGTGTTAGATACAGAGTAAATCTCCCACTATACCGTCCCCATCAAACACTCCCAGGCCAGGTACAGCACGGGTTTATATACAGAATAAAGGTCATACTGCACTGTCATCATCAAACACTCCCAGGGCAAGTACAGCACTGGGTTACATACAGAGTAAAGCTCCCTCTATACTGTCCCCATCAAACACTCCCAGGACAGGTACAGCACAGGGTTAGATACAGAGTAAAGGTCCCTCTGCACTGTCCCCTTCAAACACTCCCTGGACAGGAACAGAACTGGTTTAGATACAGAGTAAAGCTCCCTCTATACTGTCCCCATCAAACACTCCCACGACGGGAACAAGACAGGGTCAGATACAGTGTAAAGCTACCTCTACACTTTCCCCATCAAACACTCCCAGGGCAGGAAAAGCACTGGGTTAGATACAGAGTAAAGCTCCCTCTACACTGACTCCATCAAACAATCCCAGGTCCCCTACAGCACAGGGTTAGATACAGTGTAAACCTCCCTCTACACTCTCTCCAACAAACACTCCCAGGACTGGTACAGCACGGGGTTAGATACAGAGTAAAGCTGCCCCTACACTGTGGTAATCATACACTCCCAGGGCAGGTACAGCACGGGGTTTAGATACCGAGTAAATTTCTCTCTAATCTGTCCCCATCAAACACTCCCAGGACATGTACAGCTCGCGGTTAGATACAAAGTAAAGCTCCCTCTACACTGTCCCCATCAAACACTCCCAGGTCCGGTACAGCACAGGGTTAGATACAGTGTAAAACTCCCTCTATGCTTTCCCCATCAAACACTCCCAGGACTGATACAGCAAGGGGTTAGATACAGAGTAAAGCTCCCTCTACACTATCGCCATCAAACACTCCCAGGACTGGTACAGCACGGGGTTAGATACAGAGTAAAGCTCCCGCTATACTGTCCCCATCAAACCCTAACATGACTGGTACAGCACGGGGTTAGATACAGAGTAAAGCTCCCCCCACACTGTGCCCATCGTACACTCCCAGGGAAAGTACAGCACGGGGTTAGATACTGTCTAAATTTCCCTCTAAGCTGTCCCCATCAAACACTCCCAGGACTGGTGCAGCACAGAGTTAGATACAGAGTAAAGCTCAGTCTTCACTGTCCCCATCAAGCACTCACAGGGCAGGTACAGGACAGAGTTAGATGCAGAGTAAATCTACCTTACACCGTCCCCATCAAACAATCCCAGGGCAGATACAGTAGAGGGTTTGATACAGAGTAAAGCTTTCTCTACACTGTCCCCATCAAACTCTCCCAGGACAGGTACAGCACGGTGTTAGGTACAGAGTTAAACTTCCTCGATACTGTCTCCATCAAACACTCCCAGGACAGGTACAGCACGGGGTTAGATGCAGAGAAAATTTCACTCTATAATGTATCCATCTAAAATTCCCAGTACAGGTACAGCACAGGGTTAGATACAGAGTGAAGCTCCCTCTACACCGTCCCCATCAAACACTCACATTGCAGGTACATTACGGGGTTAGATACAGAGTAAAACTTCCTCTACACTGTCCCCATCAAACTCTCCCAGGTCTGGTACAGCAAGGGGTTAGATACAGAGTAAAGCTCCCTCGATATTTTGCCCATCAAACACTCCCAGGACTCGTACAGCTCGGGGTCAGAAACAGAGAAAAACTCCCCCTACACTGTGCCCATCATACACTCCTACGGCAGTTACAGCACAGGGTTAGATACAGAGTAAATCTCCCTTTAACCTGTCCCCATCTAAAACTCCCAGGACTGGTACTGCCCGGGGTAAGATTCAGATTAAAGCTCCCTCTACACAGTCCCCATGAAGCATTCCCAGGGCAGCTACAGGACAGGGTTATATACTGAGTAAAGCTCACTCTAAACTGTCCCCATCAAACCCTCCCAGGGCAGGTACAGCACGGGGTTAGATACAGAGTAAATCTCCCTCTACACCGTCCCCATCAAACACTCGCAGGCCAGGTACAGCACGGGTTTAGATACAGAATAAAGGTCCCAATGGACTTTCATCATTAAACACTCCCAGGGCACGTACAGCACTGGGTTAGTTACAGAGTAAAGCTCCATCTATACTGTCCCCATGAAACACTCCCAGGACAGGTACAGCACGGGGTTAGATACCAAGTAAAGCGCCCCCTACACTGTGCCCAACATACACACCCAGGGCAGGTAGAGCACGGGTTTATATACAGAGTAAATTTCCCTCTAATCTGTCCCCATCAAACGCTCCCAGGACAGGTACAGCACGGTGTTAGATACAGAGTAAAGCTCCCTCTACACTGTCCCCATCAAGCACTCCCAGGTCCGGTACAGCACAGGGTTAGATACAGTGTAAACCTCCCTCTATACTCTCCCCATCAAACACTCCCAGGTCTGGTACAGCAAGGGGTTAGATTCAGAGTAAAGCTCCCTCTACACTATCGCCATCAAACACTCCCAGGACTGGTACAGCACGGGGTTAGATACAGAGTAACGTTCCCTCTATACTGTCCCCATCAAACACTCCCAGGACTGGTACAGCACGGGGTTAGATACAGAGTAAATCTCCCCCTACACTGTGCCCATCGTACACTACCAGGGCAGGTACAGCACGGGGTTAGATACAGTCTAAATTTCCCTCTAAGCTGTCCCCATCAAACACTCCCAGGACAGGTGCAGCACAGAGTTAGATACAGAGTAAAGCTCAGTCTAATCTGTCCCCATCAAGCACACACATGGCAGGTACAGGACAGAGTTAGATGCCGAGTAAGTCTACCTTACACCGTCCGCATCAAACACTCCCAGGGCAGATACAGTAGAAGGTTTGATACAGAGTAAATCTTCCTCTACACTGTCCCCATCAAACTATCCCAGGACAGGTACAGCACGGGGTTAGGTACAGAGATAAACTTCCTCGATAATGTCACAATCAAACACTCCCAGGACAGGTACAGCACAGGGTTAGATGCAGAGAAAATTTCCCTCTGTAATGTATCCATCTAAAATTCCCAGTACAGGTACAGCACAGGGTTAGATACAGAGTGAAGCTCCCTCTACACCGTCCCCATCAAACACTCACATTGCAGGTACATTACGGGGTTAGATACAGAGTAAAACTTCCTCTACACTGTCCCCATCAAACTCTCCCAGGTCTGGTACAGCAAGGGGTTAGATACAGAGTAAAGCTCCCTCGATATTTTGCCCATCAAACACTCCCAGGACTCGTACAGCTCGGGGTCAGAAACAGAGAAAAACTCCCCCTACACTGTGCCCATCATACACTCCTACGGCAGTTACAGCACAGGGTTAGATACAGAGTAAATCTCCCTTTAACCTGTCCCCATCTAAAACTCCCAGGACTGGTACTGCCCGGGGTAAGATTCAGATTAAAGCTCCCTCTACACAGTCCCCATGAAGCATTCCCAGGGCAGCTACAGGACAGGGTTATATACTGAGTAAAGCTCACTCTAAACTGTCCCCATCAAACCCTCCCAGGGCAGGTACAGCACGGGGTTAGATACAGAGTAAATCTCCCTCTACACCGTCCCCATCAAACACTCGCAGGCCAGGTACAGCACGGGTTTAGATACAGAATAAAGGTCCCAATGGACTTTCATCATTAAACACTCCCAGGGCACGTACAGCACTGGGTTAGTTACAGAGTAAAGCTCCATCTATACTGTCCCCATGAAACACTCCCAGGACAGGTACAGCACGGGGTTAGATACCAAGTAAAGCGCCCCCTACACTGTGCCCAACATACACACCCAGGGCAGGTAGAGCACGGGTTTATATACAGAGTAAATTTCCCTCTAATCTGTCCCCATCAAACGCTCCCAGGACAGGTACAGCACGGTGTTAGATACAGAGTAAAGCTCCCTCTACACTGTCCCCATCAAGCACTCCCAGGTCCGGTACAGCACAGGGTTAGATACAGTGTAAACCTCCCTCTATACTCTCCCCATCAAACACTCCCAGGTCTGGTACAGCAAGGGGTTAGATTCAGAGTAAAGCTCCCTCTACACTATCGCCATCAAACACTCCCAGGACTGGTACAGCACGGGGTTAGATACAGAGTAACGTTCCCTCTATACTGTCCCCATCAAACACTCCCAGGACTGGTACAGCACGGGGTTAGATACAGAGTAAATCTCCCCCTACACTGTGCCCATCGTACACTACCAGGGCAGGTACAGCACGGGGTTAGATACAGTCTAAATTTCCCTCTAAGCTGTCCCCATCAAACACTCCCAGGACAGGTGCAGCACAGAGTTAGATACAGAGTAAAGCTCAGTCATTCATCATTAAACACTCCCAGGGCACGTACAGCACTGGGTTAGTTACAGAGTAAAGCTCCATCTATACTGTCCCCATGAAACACTCCCAGGACAGGTACAGCAAAGGGTTTGATACAAGGTGAAGCTCCCTCTGCACTGTTCCCATAAAACACTCCCTGGACAGGAACTGAACAGGCTTAGATACGGAGTAAAGCTCCCTCTATACTGTCCCCATCAAACACTCCCAGGACAGGAACAGGACAGGGTTAGATACAGACTAAAGCTCCCTCTACACTGTCTCCATCAAACACTACCAGGTCTGCTATAGCACAGGGTTAGATACAGGGTAAACCTCCCTCTATACTCTCCCCATCAAACTCTCACAGGACTGGTACAGAACGGGGTTAGATACAGAGTAAAGCTCCCTCTAAACTTCCCCATCAAACCCTCCCACGACAGGTACAGCACAGGGTTAGATACAGAGTAAAGCTCCCTCTGCACCATTCCCATCAAACACTCCCAGTGCAGGTACATTACGGGGTTAGATACAGAGTAAAACTTCCTCTACACTGTCCCCATCAAACACTCCCAGGACAGGTACAGCACGGTGTTAGATACAGAGTAAATCTCCCACTATACCGTCCCCATCAAACACACCCAGGGCAGGTACAGCACTGGTTTATATACAGAATAAAGGTCACACTGCACTGTCATCATCAAACACTTCCAGGGCAAGTACAGCACTGGGTTAGATACAGAGTAAATCTAGCTCTATACGGTCCCAATCAAACACTCCCAGGACAGGTACAGCACAGGGTTAAATACAGAGTAAAGCTCCCTCTGCACTGTCCCCTTCAAACACTCCCTGGACAGGAACAGAACTGGGATAGATACAGAGTAAGGCTCCCTCGATACTGTCCCCATCAAACAGTCCCACGACGGGAACAAGACAGGGTCAGATACAGAGTAAAGCTACCTCTTCACTTTCCCCATCAAACACTCGGAGGGCAGGAAAAGCACTTGGTTAGATACAGAGTTAAGCTCCCTCTACACTGTCTACATCAAACACTCCCAGGTCCCCTACAGCACAGGGTTAGATACAGTGTAAACCTCCCACTATACTCTCCCCATCAAACACTCCCAGGACTGGTACAGCACGGGGTTAGATACAGAGTAAAGCTGCCCCTACACTGTGGCCATCATACACTCCAAGGGCAGGTACAGCACGGGGTTAGATACAGAGTAAATTTCCCTCTAATCTGTCCCCATCAAACACTCTCAGGACAGGTACAGCACGGGGTTAGATACAGAGTAAAGCTCCCTCTACACTGTCCCCATCAAACTCTCCCAATTCCGGTCAAGCACAGGGTTAGATACAATGTAAACCTCCCTCTATACTCTCCCCATCAAAAACTCCCAGGACTGGTACAGCAAGGGGTTAGATACAGAGTCAAGCTCCCTCTACACTATCGCCATCAAACACTCCCAGGACTGCTACAGCACGGGGTTAGATTCAGAGTAAAGCTCCCCCTAAACTGTGCCCATCGTACACTCCCAGGGCAGGTACAGCACGGGGTTAGATACAGTCTAAATTTCCCTCTAAGTTCTCCCCATCAAACACTCCCAGGACTGGTGCAGCACAGAGTAAGATACAGTGTAAAGCTCAGTCTTCACTGTGCCCATCAAGCACTCACAGGGCAGGTACAGGACAGGGTTAGATACAGAGTAAATCTTCCTCTACACTGTCCCCAGCAAACTCTCCCAGGACAGGCACAGCACGGGGTTAGATACAGAGTTAAACTTCCTCGATACTGTCCCCATCAAACACTCCCAGGACAGGTACAGCACGGGGTTAGAAGCAGAGAAAATTTCCCTCTATAATGTATCCATCTAAAATTCCCAGTACAGGTACACCACAGGGTTAGATACAGAGAAAAGCTCCCTCGATACTGTACCCATCAAACACTCCCAGGACAGGTACAGCACGGGGTTAGATACAGAGTAAAGCTCCCTCGATACTGTCCCCATCAAACACTCCCAGGACAGGCACAGCACCGTGTTAGATGCAGAGAAAAGTTCCGTCGATAATGTATCCATCTAAAATTCCCAGTACAGGTACAGCACGGGGTAAGATACAGAGTAAATCTCCCTCGATACTTTACCCAAAAATACACTCCCAGGACTAGTACAGCCCGGGGTTAGAAACAGAGAAAAACTCCCCCTACACTGTGCCCATCATACACTCCCAGGGCAGTTACAGCACAGGGTTAGATACAGAGTAAATCTCCCCTTAACCTGTCCCCAATTAAAACTCCCAGGACTGGTACTGCCCGGGGTAAGATTCAGAGTAAAGCTCCCTCTACACCCTCCCCATCAAATACTCCCAGGGCAGGTACAGTACAGGGTTTGATACTGAGTAAAGCTTCCTCTACACTGTCCCCATCAAACACTCCCAGGACAGGTACAGCACGGGGTTAGATACAGAGTAAATCTCCCTCGATACTGTCCCCATCAAACACTCCCTGGACAGGTACAGCAAGGGGTTAGACGCAGAGAAAAGTTCCCTCGATAATGTCTCCATCTAAAATTCCCAGTACGGGTACAGCACGGGGTTAGATGCAGAGAAAATTTCCCTCTATAATGTATCCATCTAAAATTCCCAGTACAGGTACAGCACAGGGATAGATACAGAGTAAAGCTCCCTCTACACCGTCCCCATCAAACACTCACAGTTCAGGTACATTACGGGGTTAGATACAGAGTAAAACTTCCTCTAAACTGTCCCCATCAAACACTCCCAGGACTAGTACAGCCCGGGGTTAGAAACAGAGAAAAACTCCACCTACACTGTGCCCATCATACACTCCCACGGCAGTTACAGCACAGGGTTAGATACAGAGTAAATCTCCGTTTAACCTGTCCCCATCTAAAACTCCCAGGACTGGTACTGCCCGGTTTAAGATTCAGAGTAAAGCTCCCTCTACACAGTCCCCATGAAGCACTCCCAGGGCAGCTACAGGACAGGGTTATATACAGAGTAAAGCTCACTCTAAACTGTCCCCATCAAACACTCCCAGGACAGGTACAGCACGGGGTTAGATAGAGAGTAAAGCTCCCTCTACACCGTCCCCATCAAACACTCCCAGTGCAGGTACATTACGGGATTAGATACAGAGTAAATATCCCACTACACCGTCCCCATCAAACACTCCCAGGCCAGGTACAGCACGGTTTTAGATACAGAATAAAGGTCCCACTGCACTTTCATCATCAAACACTCCCAGGGCACGTACAGCACTGGGTTAGCTACAGAGTAAAGCTCCCTCAATACTGTGCCCATCAAACACTCCCAGGACAGGTACAGCACAGGGTTTGATACAAGGTGAAGCTCCCTCTGCACTGCTCCCATAAAACACTCCCTAGACAGGAACAGAAGAGGGTTAGATACAGAGTAAAGCTCCCTCTATACTGTCCCCATCAAACTCTCCCAGGACAGGAACAGGACAGGGTTAGATACAGACTAAAGCACACTCTACACTGTCTCCATCAAACACTACCAGGTCCGCTACAGCACAGGGTTAGTTACAGGGTAAACCTCCCTCTATACTCTCCCCATCAAACTCTCACAGGACTGGTATAGCACGGGGTTAGATACAGAGTAAAGCTCCCTCTAAACTTCCCCATCAAACCCTCCAATGACAGGTACAGCACAGGGTTAGATACAGAGTAAAGCTCCCTCTACACGATCCCCATCAAACACTCCCAGTGCAGGTACAGCACGGGTTTATATACAGAATAATGGTCACACTGCACTGTCATCATCAAACACTCCCAGGGCAAGTACAGCACTGGGTTAGATACAGAGTTAATCTCCCTCAATACTGTCCCCATCAAACACTCCCACGACGGGAACAAGACAGGGTCAGATACAGAGTAAAGCTCCCTCGATACTGTACCCATCAAACACTCCCAGGACAGGTACAGCACGGGGTTAGATACAGAGTAAAGCTCCCTCGATACTGTCCCCATCAAACACTCCCAGGACAGTTACAGCACCGTGTTAGATGCAGAGAAAAGTTCCTTCGATAATGTATCCATCTAAAATTCCCAGTACAGGTACAGCACGGGGTTAGATACAGAGTAAAGCTCCCTCGATACTGTACCCATCAAACACTCCCAGGTCTAGTACAGCCCGTTGTTAGAAACAGAGAAAAACTCCCCCTACACTGTGCCCATCATACACTCCCTCGGCAGTTACAGCACAGGGTTAGATACAGACTAAATCTCCCTTAAACCTGTCCCCATCTAAAACTCCCAGGACTGGTACTGCCCGGGGTAGGATTCAGAGTAAAGCTCCCTCTACACAGTCCCCATGAAGCACTCCCAGTGCAGGTACAGGACAGGGTTATATACAGAGTAAAGCTCACTCTAAACTGTCCCCATCAAACCCTCCCAGCACAGGTACAGCACGGGGTTAGATAGAGAGTAAAGCTCCCTCTACACCGTCCCCATCAAACACTCCCAGTGCAGGTACATTACGGGGTTAGATACAGATTAAAACTTCCTCTACACTGTCCCCATCAAACACTCCCAGGACAGGTATAGCACTGTGTGAGATACAGAGTAAATCTCCCACTACTCCGTCCCCATCAAACACTCCCAGGCAAGGTGCAGCACTGGTTTAGATACAGAATAAAGGTCCCACTGCACTTTCATAATCAAACACTCCCAGGGCACGTACAGCACTGGGTTAGCTACAGAGTAAAGCTCCCTCAATACTGTGCCCATCAAACACTCCCAGGACAGGTACAGCACAGGGTTTGATACAAGGTGAAGCTCCCTCTGCACTGCTCCCATAAAACACTCCCTAGACAGGAACAGAACAGGGTTAGATACAGAGTAAAGCTCCCTCTATACTGTCCCCATCAGACACTCCCAGGACAGGAACAGGACAGGGTTAGATACAGAGTAAAGCTACCTCTACACTGTCTCCATCAAACACTACCAGGTCAGAAAAAGCATTGGGTTAGATACAGAGTAAAGCTCCCTCTGCACTGTCTCCATCAAACACTCCCAGGTCCCCTACAGCACAGGGTTAGATACAGTGTATACCTCCCTCTATACTCTCCCCATCAAACACTCACAGGACTGGCACAGCACGGGGTTAGATACAGAGTAAATCTCCCTCTAACCTGTACCCATCAAACACTCCCCGGACTGGTACTGCCCGGGGTAAGATTCAGAGTAAAGCTCCCTCTACACTGTCCTCATGAAGCACTCCCAGGGCAGGTACAGGACAGGTTTATATACAGAGTAAAGCTCCCTCAAAACTGTCCCCATCAAACCCTCCCACGACAGGTACTGCACGGGGTTAGATAGAGAGTAAAACTCCCTTTACACCGTCCCCATCAAACACTCCCAGTGCACGTACATTAGATGTGTTAGATACAGAGTAAAACTTCCTCTACAGTGTCCCATTCAAACACTCCCAGGACAGGTACAGCACGGTGTTAGATACTGAGTAAATCTCCCACTACACCGTCCCCATCAAACACTCCCAGGCCAGGTACAGCACGGGTTTATAAACAGAATAAAGGTACACTGCACTGTCATCATCAAACACTCCCAGGGCAAGTACAGCACTGGGTTAGATACAGAGTAAAGCTCCATCTATACTTTCACCATCAAACACTCCCAGGACAGCTACAGCACAGGGTTAGATACAGAGTAAAGCTCCCTCTACACTATCTCCATCAAACACTCCCAGGACTGGAACAGAACAGGGTTAGATACAGAGTAAAGCTCCCTCTATACTGTCCCCATCAAACACTCCCAGGACAGGAACAGGACAGGGTTAGATACAGAGTAAAGCTACCTCTACACTTTCCCCATCAAACACTCCCAGGACTGCTACAGCACAGGGTTAGATACAGAGTAAAGCTCTCTCTACACTGTCCCCATCAAACACTCCCAGGGCAGGTACAGCACGGGGCTATATACAGAAAAAAGCTCCCTCGACACCGTCATCATCAAATAATCCCAGGACAGGTACAGCACGGGATTAGATATAGAGTGAAGCTCCCTCTACACTGTCCCCATCAAACACTCCCAGGGCAGGGACAGCACGGGTTTAGATACAGAATAAATCTCCCTCTGCACTGTCCCCAACAAACACTCCCAGGGCACGTACAGCACGAGGTTAGATACAGAGTTAAGCTCCCTCTATACTGTCCCCATCAAACACTCCCAGGACAGGTACAGCAAAGGGTGAGATACAGAGTAAAGCTTCCTCTACACTGCTCTCATGAAACACTCCCAGCATAGGTAAAGCACGGGGTTAGATACAGAGTAAAGCTCCCTCTACACTTTCCCCATCAAACCCTCCATGGACAGGTACAGCACTGGGATAGATACAGAGTAAAGCTCCCTCTACACTGTCCCCATCAAACACTCCCAGGACTGGAACAGGACATGGTTAGATAAGGAGTAAAGCTCCCTCGATACTGTCCCCATCAAACACTTGCAGGACAGGTACAGCACGGGTTTGGATACAGAGTAAAGCTCCCTCTACACTGATCCCATCAAACATCCAAGGGCAGGTACAGCACTGTGTTAGATACAGAGTAAAGCCCCCTCAATACTGTGCCCATCAAACACTCCCAGGACAG